>NW_027269261.1:21291880-22006880 GCF_023055355.1 Agelaius tricolor | reverse complement strand
GAAATACACCAAGTGTGACCAACTTTTTCCTTGTGCTTAGATTCCCTCAAGTTTTTCCTTACTAACATTTTTCTGTTAATAGAACATAGGTTGAAATGTTCCTAGCACTCAGAAGTTCTCATGCACTTGATGGTTTCAGATACTTACTACTCATTTTCAAAGTGTTAGTGCCAGTGTTAATGTAAGTGGATTACTCCAGTGAAGAATTGTGGGGAGTGTATATATGTGTTTTCAAGTAGATAAGAAAACATAAATCTCACGTTTAGTACCGCTAGTGATTGCAGTCTCCTCAGCCAAGGGTCCTACAGTGGGTTGGAAAGGAGCCCCTTGGTTTGTTCTCCTCCATCGTTGAGGGAAAGAGATATTATAAACGGAGATTGCAAATTCAATTATTTAGTCTTCCTTGTGTTATGTACTATAATGAGAATTTCCTAGAGACCAGGTCTTGGTTTTGCTGAGGATCCAGCAGTTATAAGAACATTAAGCTGTGTGGTGCAGTATTTAATGTAGACAATGTAACTTTTCCTGATAAATGCCCATCCCCTCCCCCACGAGCTGGAAAGCAAAAATGACAAGTACTGTAATGTTGAAATTGGATCCAAAAGGATTTAGCAAACTGAGCATTTGCCATATTTAGCATCATCAAAGTTCCTTCCTCTCATACTTCAATGATGCTTTGCTGATCTTCTGATTAGTCTGATATGCTATTTCTCTTAAATCACCTACACTGTCATTCCTAAACCCTTCCGTTTGTCTATTCTTGGGTCACATTCATGCATATACTTCATGTGTATCGGCCTAAACTGACTATTAGGAAAAAATTCTAAAGTTAGAATGTGTGTTTGGTTCATACCAGGCTGTGCCATTGATTTGCTCAAGAATTTGTGATACTGTGTTCCTTTCCCTGGGCATTGCCACTGACAGCTTGTAGCAAAGTCAAATAAGATGTTTAACAAACCACATGTCCTATCATTTTTAGCTTTGCCATTGTACCCTTGTGGCTGTGAGCCAGAGACAGATCCAAGGCCTCCTCCCATGCAGTGCAACTTCGCCTGTTTTGTGTGTGCACGTGTGTAACCAGTTCCACATTTTTCTCTCTTGCAGTAGGGTTAGCTGGAGAAACATGTGCTGAGCTGAACAGAGCAATGAGGGACTGAGTTTTGAAAGGGAAAAAAAAAAAAAAAGAAAAAACAGTTTGGGATTTTTTTTGTGGCAGGTGAAGGTGCTTCTTTAATCTGGGGCCATTCCTGCAGGGAGAAAGAAGGTGGGCTGTCCTGGTGAATGAAAGCCACAAATGTCAGTGTCCCAGCTCAAGTTGGTCAGAAAAAGAGCACAGCTTGCTGTGCCACTTGATATCTGTCTCATCTGTGGTGTTGCCATAGGCCTTTGAATGCCAGCTGCAATAATTAGAGTCAGGTATGTTGTTATGTATTACAGGAAAAAGTAAGGAAAATAAAAATTAAATTATTTTGTAACTCTCTTTCAGAATCTGCCCTAGCACAGGTCATCAGAGCTCACAGTTGTGACTCTGGCAGGATGATTGAAAAGCAGGGCGATACCATGCTTTGAGTTAAAATAGAAATATGGTTGAAAAACATGAGTTGAAAAAAATTAGTTTAACATAAGTTAAAAAACATAAACAGAGGGGTTATTTTCAGATTTCTGTATTTAAAACAACCAAAAGAAACTGGCCTGGGGACAATGCCTGAATTTTAGCCTTGCTTTGTCTCCCACTCCTTCTCAGTCATCCTTGTTCCCTGGCATTTTTTAGCAGTTACCATCACTCTCCACGTATTAACGCCTCTCTGCACAGTGCCCATTCCTTCTCCTGGTGGGCATTTAACAACTCAGCCTTAGTTCTGACGTGTCAGGGTGTCTCTGTGGTGGCAGTTCCACTCTGCGCCCCCTGCCTGCCCCGCTCCTCTGCGGGGTGGGCGAAGCAAAGCAAGCCCCGCATGCGCCATGCTCCGGAGCTCAGCCCGCCCGCTGCCTCTCGGGAACTTGCCCGATTCTGCAGATGTAGTTATTGAGATGGATCACAATAGTGAGGCGCCTGCCAAGCTGTGCTATTTGCACAAACACACTGTCTGCAGTTTTGGTGCGGCGGGGCTCCACACGAGGATCGCCTCGTTTCACGGCGCTAGTTACGGCACGTGTCGCTTCCAAGGGGGAGAAAACCGTTTTTAAGGAGTTTGCCCTTCTTTTGGCAGGGGAAAACCATACTAGTGGGAAAAACCTAATTAAGACCAGTTGTACTCAGGTCTTAGCACAGTGTTTAACTTAAGGCACTCTGAGTTAGTCCCATAAAAATCAATGGGATGATGTAAAACGAGTCAAATACCACCTATAAAATCTAAGTAATAACCCAGTCACGTAAGCGGCCTACAAGCCCTTGAGAGGAACGCAGGCTGCCAACATTTTCAGAAGTGATGATGATTTTAGGTCAATTTCATTTTGGGATGCTCAATAAGAGTCACTTTGTCAGGAGGTCCTCAACAGTCCATTCCCTGAAAATGAAGTGTGCCCAGCACTGCATCCAAAAATTAAGACATCCTAAATTATAAAAGCTGCTGGCCACTCACATGCTTATTTTAGGAACCTGTATTCTTCCCCGGTTTCATCTGCAGGATTCATCTTGAACTGAATTGGTGTTCATCAAAAGGAGAATTAAAGTCCTCAAACCTGCTTCTCATTTAAACTAAGGCCAGTTTTGAGTGGTTTTGCAGCAGTTAGGCACTGTAAAGTACAGTTTATAACCACCCTAATACTCTGGAGCTGTGCAGAGTGGCCTCAAGAGAAGTGAAATTAAGTCTGTAACCTGCTAACTTGCATCCCAAAGGTTACTCTTTCCGTGCAAACTGCCCTGCCGTGGCAGTCTCCACGCTTCTGGTGGTACCAGCAGTGAGCACAGCCCAACGGGACAGTTGTTTGTTTCAGTATTCCACTCCTCACATTTCTCCCTCAGCTGTACACTTCCTCCTTCAAGGGCTTTATTGTTGTAGTGTTTCAACATCATTCTCTGCACTCTTTAAGACCGAGTCGGAAGGCTGCTGTCTGCTGATCTGCAGCAAGGGGAGTAAAGCTGCTCTGGCAATTTGAGAATAACAAATGTAACTGTCCTGAGTCCTCTGAAGGAAAACTGAAACATAGGTGGCCAGATGGTATTTCTTTTTCACTTAAAAATCTTGGTTTCAGGGAACTTAATTGATGCCCTCTGGCCTTTTTCCTTTTTTTTTTTTTTTTTTTTTTTTTTTTTTCCCTTCTAATTTTGAAGAGGCTCCCTTGTGAAACAGCAGAGCTTTCCTTGAAACTGCACAGGACATGAACCTGGTTTTTAATCAAGTAACAAAATCCACAGCTTGCAATAGAAGGTCCGTGCGTGGCATGTATCAATTAATGCTTATTAATCAGTTTTTGCAGTTAGTTGAACTGCAGACCATAGTTGGAAGCTATTAGGGAGAGAGTTGTGAGAGGAATACTATTGCAGCACTACTCCCGGGTCTGCTGTTTGTGTCCTTTGGAATCAAGGTGTTTGTATAATGAAGTTGGCATGTTGATATATGATCTATTTTTTAATGTCATTACAATTTTAGTTCCCTCTGCCTTTTTGTCATTGGGTTGCATTTAAGCACAGCAAGCCCAACTTTAAACTTCCTTACTCAACAGCTTTATTAGTTATAACGTACCGTGACCTTTCTCAACATTCTTAAAGAAAAAGATACAGTGTAATGTCACTTTACTTTGCTTATTGTTCTTTGTTGTGGTGAACAAAGCATTTTCTACAGTGGCTATAGCACATAATTATACAGCTTTCAATAGCGGTGTCTTGGCACATATCAAAGTTCAGAAGAGCCTTTAGAAAAAAAAAGATGTTTTGTGGCAGCCTAGGGAGGGTCTCATCTTTCCTTCAGAAAATAGTTCAAGGCTCTTCTGTCAAGCTTCCCTACTTAGAGCTTTTTCTCCTCCTGCTTCATAAAGTTTAAAGGGGATTCAGTGGAGTTCTATGATCTATTTCCTTTGAAAGATTGTTCCTTTGCACAGAGAAGTCCTTTGACTTCAAGAGTTCACAGATTCATGTCTTTAGGTATCATATGTCTGACCTTATCAGTTACTCTATTTAATGTAGGAGAAAAAGTCTCAACTCTTTGTGTTTGTCTGTTTTGCCTCTGTGAAATGATTTGGTGAAAAGACCATCCTTTTTAACACACCACTGAGAGGCCGTTTCTGACTGTAACCTACCCTGTGGTTCTTCTAAAAAAAAAAAAAAATTGTCCTTGTGTTTTGTGTATGGATGATTTCACAGTGAGAATAGAATTATACAAGGACAGACACACATAAAAAAATCTTTTGCTCTTTTTTCCTAAATGATCTATTGGCTATTTTGGTGGCTGCTACTCTGGTTCCCCAACAGGCACAACCATTTAACAAACACAGAGATAGCGGCTGGAGTGCTGGGCCAGCAGTAGGTTTTCCCTTGCTTCGACCTACCCCAAAGGCCTTCATAATTAATTGTCCTTCAGAGATGAGGAAAGTTCAGAGACAGTGTGTGTAGCGATGTCTATTGTCTGACATTCAGTTCTCCTTCCCTCAGCTCTTTTTCTTCATTCCACAAAGGGTTATCAATAGGAGCAGGGAGCAAGCTCTCTTCTAACAGCTGCTGGTGGTGGCTGTAGCTTTCTGTGGAAGGTATCATTGTGTTCAGCCATCTATGGATTAAATGGCTGGAAAAGTTCTAACAACCCTTTCAAACGGGCGTGTTTATTTCATCTAGATTACACAGACCTATTTAGCTAATTAAAAACTTTCTCAGAACCCCTTCTCTCCTATTCAAGGCAAGGAAAAAAATTAAAACACTGCTGTAATTATGAAGAATGGCTGCAATGAAACTTCGTTAAATAAATGAAAAATTCGATCTGTCAGCTTTGATCCAAACTCACCCAAATAAGCAGAGCCTTGTTTGTTGAGTTGTTCCGTGGTTTTGGTTTGTGGTTTGTTGGTTTTTTTTCTTAGAGGGAAACAAGGTGCACAGTAGAAAAAGCATAAAAGAAAACATTGGTATAAGCTGAAAAAGAAACAAACATTCGCCCAATTTAAAAAACTGCCACAGTTTGTACTGTCTCTGCTCCGAACATCAAAGTGCAAAGACACTGGCGTTTGCTAAACAGATTATTAATATTGTTGTGCCTTCTGTGATTAATTTAGAATCCACTGTGGCATAATTATTAAACTTCATATACAACAGAACAAAATTATATACATGCTTCCTTGTTTTCCCTGATGATATGCTAAACAAAGATATGGTGGGGTTAGTAGATAGGCAAGAAGTACAGTCAAATTAGAGCTGTTTATTAACAATCACTATGTTACTGCTCCAATTAATTGGGCGAAGCCAAAAAGGACAAATACAATCATTCTTCCACTGAACAGTTTAACTAGCAAATTAGGGGGGGTTTAATTTTTTTTCTTCAGAAAAAAAAAAAAAAAAAAGGAAAAAAAAAAGGAAAAAAAGAACTCCACTGTGGACCTTCACCTGCATTCTTCACAAATACATCACTTTGCAATGGGAAGAAATAATCATATAAAACATTTTCTGGGCTCTGTCTCACTTCCTGACTGTTAAGAAAGGCTGCATAACAATCAAGATCAATTATTGTACTGATTAAGTTATTATGTCTGGCATTTTGAAACAGGTTTTCTGTATTTAAGAAGAAATTGCATAGAGAGTAGATGCAGCTAATACAGTAATGCAAAAAAAGATCATAAAAAATTAAAGTTATTCTTATGAATCTTTCATTAGAAGCAATGAAAAGGGACATTGGTGAAGCCAAGTGCTTTGTTCTTCTGAGCTCCTCTTGTAGGTCCAGATCCTGCAAACAATTACGTACTTGAATGTTCCTTCTGTGAGAGTCCTGTTGGCACCTTCAGCCTATCTCCTGCTCTTTCACAATTTCCCCACTTTGGCCTGTGGCAACACTACTAGCAGCGTTGTTCTACTTTATCAAACAGATGTTCCCTTTAAAAATTGACAGATTTCTGTAAAAAAATATATATACCACAAAATCACAGAGCTGTACAAAGGCAAACACTTGCTTTTATGCAGGAAGAACTGTTGTGAAATGATTTAAGGCTACTCAGAGCTTTTCAGATTACTCCCCACCGCAAATAACATGTTAAGTACTAAATTACCCTAAGCGGTGTTTTATTACTGATCAATAAAATAGTAATCTTGTCTTTTAGCATGGAAAAATATTTTAGCTGGGTTTCTTCTGGTTTAGTTCAGGGATAGCTGTAAACCAGAAGGCAAAATCATCACTGCTGTCCCTGCAGAAAAAAAAAAACAAACCAAAAAACAAACAAATCGAACCCCATCCTCATTTGTTTCTAGCTTTGCTTTGAGGGAATCCTAGGATTGTTCCAGCTGAACGGTGTAGGGTTTCTGTTCATGTGTGCATGTAGTGATGGTGTGCTGTGGGGTTTTTAGGGGTATTTGTTTTTTTAGTTTTGCTTCTTTCACAATTATTTACCTGTACTCATCTTTATTGCCCCCTCCTCTTCTCAAACAAAACAAAAAAAAAAAATTCCCCTTCACCCCCTGAAAAAAAAAAAGGAAAAATAAAAGGAACCCACAGAAACAAAACAAAACTTGGCAAACTCTTCTGACTCCTAGTGCCATTTCATTTAGCATTCAACAAGGGGTACTGGGAATTGAAACGTCAACTGGAGATCGAGAAAAGCACCAATTTATAGTGTGTTAGCCTTGCACAATTCAAGATTTCTTTTTCTGGCTGCACACATTATACCAAACATCTCGCCACTCTCTTGTGGCAGTTGTGAGGAATGGCTATTCCTTCCCGTGTGTGTACTACAGGCCTCTAAAGACCCTTATTTATTCTCTCCCATGTCACCTTGTGTACAGTCTGGTCTGTGACACTGATGGTGATTATGTCATTATTTTGCTCTGGGGGCTTTGGCACATCTGCAGAGCTGATGCACATCTTCTTTGTTACGCTGGCATACGTCCCATATCGCAAATGCTTCATTAGCCTTACTGCCTGCCTCCTTGCCAGACAAGAATACCCAAATCCAAGCTTCTTTTTCCTCTGGTCTTTTGTGTCTGTGATGAGCCTTTATTCATCTTCCTAGTTCTTCCCTGTTTTCTATTTTTCTGTGTAAAACCGATTTCCAGATGTCCGTCATTCTCCAAAATCCCATCGTGGATGAGGAGTGAGAAGCAAGGTGAATTTTAACCCATGTCATCCCTCACTCGTTTAGAGTCTTATCCCTTATAAGGTGAAATGCTTTTTCTTTCATTCTGTAGCTAGCAGGAATTCGTTAGGCAATTTTAAAACCTGGTGAAAAAAAAAAAAAGGAAAAAAAAGAAAATAAATCAATAAATCTTACCATTTTATAAATCCTAGTTGTGGTAATGGGTAACATGCAAGTTTTTCCAGACTTTCTTCATTTCTTTTAGATAACATAGCTAAATTTCTCACTCAGAACTTTTGAAGGAGCAGCACTGTCTAATGAAGGTGGAGGGTGTTCTTGAGACCTGATCAGCTGAAATTTCTTGTATCTGTTTTAATGTGTCACATTAGAAGGTCATAGAACATTTTGTACTGTGAAAATTGAGGAAAATGTTTGATCTTCTGAACTTTATCTAAGCTGTTCTATATAAATGTCATACCAGAGAGATGTGAAATAGTAGGTTAGCTTACTAGCTTTGTAAGATTTTTCCCTCTGTTTCCCAACCACCCCATGCTTTTTCTTCATGACACGGAACTAAATTCTGGGCTGGATTCTCAATGTCTGGTGTAAATCAGCTCCAGCAATCATTGCAGCTAATTAATATATGCCAGCTGAAGAGCTGTCTTTTGTTGTGTTACTATACAGTCAAGTGTGTGAATATATTTTAAATGCTAATTGGAAAAAAGTTTCATTTAATTTTTTAAACTACACATTAAATGCAGCACTGAATTTAGAGTCACAGAGCCATCATGTTCATGGATGTGAGGTGGAGGGTGGGTGTTGTTTTTATTTTTGTGAGGCACGCTTGCCAAAAGAGGAGATCCTAGCCAATGCTGTCTCACAGTGCAGGGTCAGGGCTGTGTGACTGACTTTAACAGAAGCCTTACAAATAGGATTGCCCATCCTATAGGACTTTGAATAGGTCACCTTCATGCAGAACACTGTTTCCTTGATACATTCAATGTGTTTTAAAATGGACGAGAGTCAGGCTCGCATGATGTCAATTAGCAAACTGTCAAAATACTTCAGAAACCGTGGGAGAGGTTTAGCAGCACTGTGACCCGTGCTGGTTTCTGGGCCAGCTTTCTGGGGTCCTGCCCTTTCTCAGAGCAGATATCCCTGGCCTGAGAGAGCAGTGGCAGCTCAGGTCTGCTTGCAGGCAGGCCTTGCAGCACTGGGGATGCTGTTTTCAAACATACCTAAATCTGTAAGGGCAAATACTGAGGTTGTGAGGAAGTGGTGGCAGGATATTGCACAAATCCATGAGGACTCAGTGTCCTTCACCTGAATGAGACAAAGCAAACCTGAGAGCAGGAGGAGATGTCGTTTGTAGCAGTTGTAACATTAACAGCACAAAAGTGAAGAAAAACCATTCAGTCCAAGTGGGAGGCAGTCTTTGGAGCACTGGATTGCTTGCTTGCACATTGCCCATCACCTGCAGCACTAGAGTGTAGCTGAATTTTGTGCAGAGAGAGTCTTGCTGATAGGTAGGTGTGGGTGGGCGAGAGATAGAAGGACAGCCAGAAGGGCTGGCCGAAGGTAATCAGTGTTTTGGAGATGATTTCTCCCTTTAGATCTGGAAGGGGCAAGGTTCAACTTTCTTATCTGCAGAGGGGGAAGGTACATGGGCGGGCTCTGACTCGATTTGTGTGCCCTCTGTGGGGGGGCTGTTTCAAGGCTCTGGTGGAAATGTGCTGTCAGAAGAAGCTCTGTCCAGGTGGTGGTCCAGAGCGCTCAAAGAGATGGCCTTGAACTTGTTTCTCTAGTTAGTGGAGAGGCTTTGTAGAGAGCAGCAAACCAGGGTGGCATGATCTCTGTTGCTAAGCAGACAGACTGCTGCGATTGGGACTTAGGCAAACTGTGGCATAGACATATAAATGCATTTAAAGCAGTAGTCTGCAACTTCAGAAAGTTTTTAGAGGAGAGAGGGGAAAATAAACACTGCAAATGAAAGGTCTTTAAGTGCCAAATATCAGTGTCCAGCAGGGTGGGGGGAGCAGGGGCTGGAGCAGCTTATCTCCCACAATTGCAGAGAGAGCTGGCTCCATCAGATGAGGCCCAGCCTCGAGGTTATCTAATCCACTGCTGTCTGGAGTCGCACCGTTTCCTTCCGCAAGGGATAAATGGGAGTCAGATGAGAGGCAGCTCAGCCCATTAGCATGTAAGACTTTGTATTCAGGCCTCACAGGCCTGTGAGCCTCACTGGTCCCTAGCAAGTCCTGCAGTGGAGCTTGTAACAGGGTGTTCGCAGCCCAGTTTGGCCAGCTGCATGCCTCAGGATGGCATAGATGGAGCAGTTTATCCCATCATGATGGGCTCTGGATGCTCATAAAAGCATGGTTGCACTGGGAGGAGATTTTTCAGAATTGTTCATTGGAAGCATAAGCTGGTGGAGACAGCTTTATTCGCAACACTCCTCACCCATAACCACGCACAATTTCCTTCCCCTGCCCTTACCCTCTGCCACTGGAAAGAGGAAAGGAGGTACCCTCTGCCAGAGGGCATGCTTGCCACCTTCATGACACCCCCAAAAGGACCCTGGTGACAGCCTGCTTCCCTGCCAGACTGATTAAACACCACCTGCTTCCCATCCTTCTCCCCTACCTCCCTCCTCACTCCCCCCAGCCCAGCCCATGCAAACCGAGGAGGAAGAGGGCACAGTTGGAGCTTTTCAGGGCCAGACACAGAAGACAAAGGTGATTGCAATGCACAGAGCTGGGAAGAGTGTGCAAGAGCAAGCAACACCAATTATTGATGTTACTGTACTGTCGCAACATTTATGCGTACATATCTATATATATATGTGATGTATTCTAGATGCATAATCATTTTAATTATCACTTCTACTATAGTGTTAGTGGTTCACCTATGGAGCCAAATTCTACTGAACATAAAAAAATCCTTGCGAAGTACAAGTTCTGTGAGCCACTTTGCCTCTGTATCCATGGTCTAACCAGCAGTTTCTGCATGCCTGGATCTTTCACACATGGAATTACACCATGAAAGCAGAGGACTTGCTGCTGGTGCAAGACAGAACCTACTCATCTCGGTCCAGGCTGTGCCTCCTGGTCCTTCTGAGTAACACATCACATTTCTATCTGGCTGATGTGTCCAGGAGAGTATGCAATAACCTCTCTGCTGAGCCAGAATTAGGTGGTCATCCTTGTACTCACTTTTCTGGACAGGTTTTTTGTGGGCGCCTGTATGTGGTACCTGCCAGAATTTGGCAGCAGGGTACATAATATGCTGCATGGCATTGTAGGCAGCCTCTTGTAGTAGATTGCATTTCACCACAATGGACTGAGTTAAAGTTAGACTATTCTTGTGTGTGAGAGTTTTATTTTTTCTTCAGTTTTTGTATAAGATAGCTTCTGGAGTGTGACAGTAACCCCTCCAGTGGTTCTTTCTTACATTTCCCAACACACACTAAATGCCCTGCTAGCACAAGCTGTAGGAGCCTTAGTGATTTTTCCATTCTATGGCACTGCCACTGGCAATGCAGCAAGTTAAGGGCAATCAGAGTTTCCATTAGAAGCCTCTACATCTCATGCAGTTCTAATTCATCAGTAAGGCAGAAGAGGAAATGTAATAATCTTCCCAGTAAAATGCTGTTGTTGATTTCTGGATATGGAGAAGGGGAGAACTGAATTTCAAGGTGCAAAAAGTCTAAACAAATTGGAAATGCTAAGTCCTTGCTATTTTCTCTTACCCTGCTCTACTCCTGAGTCTTACCAAGTTTTGTGGTGGAAATGAGCACGTTGAAGCCGTGGTGTTGGCATGCCAGAGTTGCTCTGTTTCCGTGATGGAGCGGCTCATCCCCTGCACCGTGGGCGCAGCAGTTCCGGGACAGGGATCCCACAGGGTGCGGTGCTGTGCGTGGGGCAGGACGGGGAGGAGGGGAGATGGGGAGATGGGTACCACCAGGGAGCACCCCGGGAGGCAGCAGGGCTGTGAGCCCCAGCGAGCTGCGGCAGCGCAGTTTGCGCTCAGCCGCCAGCGGCGCTCGGTGCTCCAGCCGCGCGGGGAGCCTGCAGAGTACTTCCCAGTCTTTATTTGTGGAAAAGCTTAATTGAAATGCAAGTGATTAAATCTAATGTATCATGCAGTATCCATTTTCACTGCACTACCACTTTCACTTCCCCGATATTATCAGGCATCTCAGCAGCCCCACTGTCAGGTTTTTTCCTTGTAAGAGCCATGCCCATTCTCTCTCCTCTTTGTGAGCTTGGTGGAGGAGATAACAATAAGCCAGCAGTAGATTACTAGTGCTCCAAACTCTCCTCTTGGGATAGGGAATCTCAGCTTTATTTTAAACAAACACTTTTAAAATACATCCTTAAATAATTCCCCAGCTTTTTAAAAATAGTTTAAAAAAACTACACTGCAACAGTAAATGCAATAAGCAACCTCTGTTGTTTGCCTAATTTTTCTTTTTTGAGCTGGACTTGGACAAATGGTTTTCCTTTTCCAATACTAGGGCTGTCCCGAAAGAGTGGCCTTCTCTTTGTGTGGCACTGTGGGAGAAAAGACTTTCCTAAACAGCCACCCAGTTTCTTATCCATTTTTTTCTCTTTCCAAAAAAATCTATTTCTTAAGAGATTTGTACAACAGGAGTTGTGAGAGGAAACTTGAAGGCAAAAAATGAACACTGTGGTGGCACCAGGGAACTGCTGCTGTAGCCAGGGGGATTGGGACGCATGTAGAGGTAGGCAAAATGACATCCTGCATTCTAGAAAGGTGCTGGTTGGGAGAAGAGTGTGTATACTAGAGAATCCAATAGTTGAGGTATTTTTCCTTTGTGTTTTTAAAATAAAAGCATCTCCTTTCCAACTATTTCCCTCTCCTCATAAGTGATAATGGAAGAGGAATTAGCCTTTCCATTGCCTGAGCCAACCTGTTTTTTTCTAAGAGGTGTCCAGGATGTTCAGCCAATTGAGTGATCTAATTAGCTGAAAATTGTTAATTTCCTTTACCTTATAAAGCACCTAACACAGAAACTGTTAAATAATGTTAAGTGTCAGACTTAAACTGAGAACATTGGGCCATATGCTGCCGTGGCTTTCGCGCCAAAAAGTGTAGCAACTTACTCCAAAACCTGCCTCCAATTCCTGTGTAGAAGCCAAAGCCTCCTGCTTGATATGCTGCCACACCAACTCGCAGTGCTAAGATGGTCCCACACAGCAGCTCACTGCTCTTGGGGAACAGGGAGTGTGTGTGAGGAGAGGGGACAGTGTGGATGGACGTGGCAAGAGCCAGGACACTGGTGAGGTATTGCAAGCCTGGGAAACCCGGTGGTGGGGCAGTGCTGCTCAGGGCAGCATTAGCCTGGAAAAGGCACCAGATCTGTGCCTGCAGCTCCTGGTAGCACAAGTGCTGCTCTGCAGGGGGCCAGGGGGGATAGGTGAGTTGCCTGGAAGCTCCTTCTTAAAGCAGGGTAGTCCCTGGATCGGTGGAGTGCACTCAAGGGAGGGGTTGGTCTGAGTGTCACCAGCCTCTCTGAGCCCTGAGAGAAGTGGCTCCAGAGACAGTGTCATGTCTTACTGCTAGGGAGGGATGCAAAAGGGCTTGTCCTCTATAAGTTTCCTACAGGACATAGACTGTGGATACAGGAATGTGCATTTAGATGCCAACTTTCCCCCAAAGCCCACAGGCTTAAACTTTCTCCTGTGAGAAGAGGCTCAGGGCTATGCAAGGGTGACACAAGTGGAGTTTCTTAATCATCTCCTTTAAGAAGGTTTCTTTCTGCCCCCAAAGCTCACCTTACACTGACTTTGGGAGTGAGGGGTGCCTGTGCCAATCTAGTCTGTGCTTTGTATGAGGTTTTCTTGGCAGAAGTATTTCTCCTGAATCCCTTCTGCTGTCGCTGTACCTGTGTTGGTGTGGATCGCTGTGCACACACACTAAAGCTGCCTGATCTGAAGCTACCCGTGGTGAAACTGCTTCCCCAATAGTGGACTCATCATCCTGGAGAGGTTATGCAGCACCTAATAGGTGCTGTTTATACCTTAGCCTTGGGTTCCCTACAGAGTTCTTCTGTATAGCCACTGTCTAGATCACCCAGCAAGAAGTGTGATCTGGCCTTGCCCCTCTCATCCCCTCCAGCCTGTTTACTCCCATCACCACGACCTTGTGCTCTGCAACATGAGCAGCCTTCACCAGCCGAAGACCTCTGATCCTAAGTCCATGAGAGATTTTGGCTTTTCTATTTGGCAAGATGACTTGTTGCCCACCAGGTCAACATGAATAAAGACTTTTAAAATCCATAGTGTCCTGCAATTGGAAAAATTGGAAAAAACATTCTTGAGCTGTCTAGGCTGCATTTCTGTATTTCTGCTCATAGTTAAAAAAAAAAATCCAAACTCACGCGTACCAAGAATTCTACTTTATATAAAATTTGAAAGTAAAATCAATCCTGGTCCAATCTTATCATTTTTAAAGTATGTTTATCCAGCTTTGTAGTAGGAACAAGCAGACTGTTTGAAGGCCACATAGTTTTCAAACCTTGGTTGCAACACGTTACCCCATTTTGAAACCTTCTTTATCTAGCCGAGAAAACTAAAATCTGTTTGACAAAGTAGCACTCCAGCCAGTTTATCTTGCAATATGGCTTTAGCTCACAGAGCCTATTGATTTCCTTAAATTAATGTTTACAGAATGCTACTGAATTTCACTCAACGGGACATTGTTCTTTTGAAGCTTTGTAAAATATGATACAGAGTGTTACTGCCATTTGTTCCTTTGCTAAGACTGATGAAACATTTATTTTTTTAAAGCGCAGCCTTGAACTATAGCTGTTTCCTACAAGTGTGTTTACTCTTGGAACATTAGTAATACAACACACTATCAGACTCCAGCACAATACCACAGGCAAAGTCTGTAGGTACGCTCTGGCCAGCCTGATGGTAGAAATGGAGCTGAAGTTTTGCTCAGATTAGACACCGTATGAGAAAAGGTTCCAAGCTTAGCCCAGCTGTCCCTGTCTGAAGGATCTTCAGATTTGTGTGCTACAGCCAAGCAGTTGTCTGATGCTGTTACAATATTAGAATGATTGCGTTGGTCTTGGTACTTCTAAACATGGGACCCCGGACCGAAAATTGCCCTGTGATCCTTTCCCTCTGTACCCCCAGACGAGGTGAATGGCTTTATGGTCGCCTAGCTCCTGGGTTGGAGGCTTCTGATCCAGTCCCTGAGGACTGCTTTCAAATCTCCTCCAAGAAGCATTTGCATTACTTATGTCCACCCAAACCTGGTAGTTTTCTAAGATGAGGTTGCAGTTATGTACTGCAGAAATTTTTCAAGAAATCACAGCCTACAATGGCTTAGCAATTTTGCTGCTACTTTCTGCACACATCATTCCAAAAAATCTTCACTCTTTGCTTATGGGCCTAAACTGGGCACCCTTACTTGTGTAAGGGTACATATTTTGTCCCACAGGCATTAGAGTGAACTGCTCACTTGGAATATGAGTAGGAAAAATGTGCTCCTGGGGATAATCTGTCCCCCAGCCCAGCACAACCAGAGGTGGACAATCCACAGGCAACATAAACTCTCTGTTGGAACCAGTGGAGTGGTGAAAATTTACGCTGCTGAGAAGCTGACCCTTGGTAGCCTCCCACATGTGCTCAAGGAGAGGGCCTTAAACTCCCCAGTTATTGCATGCAATATTAATGTGTCAGCTGGCAAGAGAGAAAAATAGAAGTCATTTGAGCACCTAAGATGTGGGCATCTTGCTTTGTAAGACTGTGTCTAGGAGCAAATTACTTTTCTGTTATGGAGGTTCCATGTAACCAAGTCCCAACTCCCTGCAGCAGGGAAAGGAAAGCCAGCTCTGACTTCTTGCCTCTTTATCTATTAATCTCTGTGTGGCCTTCCTAAAGCATCTGAGTTTATCCATTTAAGTCCACTCTGTCTGCAGTACAAGCCCCCCAGCTTGTGCTACTGCTGTCAGGAGATATGTCTCTCCTTGATCAATATTTACTTAACAAACAGCAGGGATAGGAGAGTTTGTTTAGAGGAATCATGTGTGCACAAGGGTGAATGAATGCTCGGTAAAGTACTTCACCTGTTTGTCTCCTTTCCTAGGGTATCTTTTCTGCTCCAGACCTCATGCTGGGCTCTGCTACCATTGCCCCTGTGAACATGCCCAAAGGCACCCTGCCTTAGGACAGTTTAGCAATCAGCTGCAGCAAATGAACTTCTGAGTAAATATTTTATTCCCTGTTCTGGGAAAGTTGGAGGGAGAAGTTTGAGAACTTTGTAGAATTATTTCTATGCTCAA
The DNA here is from genome assembly GCF_023055355.1 of Agelaius tricolor. Lineage (NCBI taxonomy): Eukaryota > Metazoa > Chordata > Aves > Passeriformes > Icteridae > Agelaius > Agelaius tricolor. Next base: position 21,991,357 of record NW_027269261.1, on the reverse strand, counting down.
AAATACTTGATGCTCAAGTAAAAATAAACTAGCTTCCCAGGCTCTTGCACTTAGTCAAGAAAATATTTCAAAGATGTTTTAAGCATTTTGTTGGGACAAAATATTTCAAAAAATCTGAAGTCTTCTAAAGAAAAAGATTAATGTGCAGGTAAAATTGCAAGGAAAGAAGTACATTTAGTATTTTTAAAGAATAACTTTAGCAAGGTCTGTTATTCATTTATCCAACTAAAACAGTTGTTTCTGATGCCTGAGGTCATTGCATGCAATTAGCTTTGAGGCATCTGAGTCTAGTTTGAGGGGGGGTGTATTTTATTTTGTGAATCAGAGTTGTAAAAGCCATCTGAAATATTCATGCAGAATTGTCTGAGAAGCAGTTTCTGTTTTATTTACTGCACAGTAGAACAGCCACAGTGGATTAGCTCTACAATACCCGTAACAAAAGCACAACAGCTGATGCATGTGATGTTAGGAGGTGACAAAACAGTTAAAGTATGCTGCTGGCTACAGGCAAGCAGTCAGCAGATGCAGACAAAAGGGTTTGTGACAAGAATAACTCTCTCTCCAAGGCGAGCAGTCAAGAGTATCCAAAATACCAATACCCTTTTCTCCTTGACATTGTCTTCTTACAGTCAGCATTTTATTGCCCTTTTATAGTAAAAAAACAAAACACAATTCTCTGGAATATCGGTTTTGACTTGACTTTCACAATTCTGTGATCTTTACATCTGTATTGCTTTTCCTATCATCTAGATTTACCACTTGAGCAAGAATTTTTGAAAGTTTAAAAGATTAACTGTAGAGAAGCCCACCCATAATAGGATTAAACTACATGAAATACACATATAAATCTTAGAGCAGACTGGTGATTTGTTCTGTCATTTGGTTTTGGTTGTTTCCCCCTTTTCTATTAAGAGAGAATTTAAGCATCTTATTTTGCTAATGAAGAAATAATGCTTGGGTAGAAATTAGAGGTTTGCTCGACAATGGGAGAGATTTAAGTGCTGGAAAAGAACTGTGAGTGAGCTGATGTTTATTTCAGAAGTGTGAAAAATCAGCTTATATATCTCCAGGAAAAAAAAAAAAGAGAGAGAGAGGGAGAGACTGTCTTCTTTCTAACCTTTGTAATTCCCCTTCTATTCTCTGTGACATTCATTCAGCTGCCAAGCATGTTTGGCAAGGCTTGAGCCAGCGAGCGCACTTCCAGTGACCGCTAACCTTGGTATGTCCTGACACTTATGATGAGTATCTGCAGGACACAGAAGGCAGGCAGGCTGCTATGTCAGGCTTTTATTATGTACTGCAGAGGCTGGGGACAGTCAGTTTAATAAAACAAATCATCCTTGAAGGTAAAGCAACTGGGAAGAGGAGGAGGGCTCGGGAAGGGGAGGAGATGAGAGGAACAGGAGGAAAGGGAGAAAAAGTCTTTGCTGCACAACTCAAAAAAAAAAAAAAAAAGAATTAACTAATAAAAGATAGAAGATACAAGACAACCTAATTATGAGAAAAACAGTGCAGGGTTACTGGTTGGCCACCAATTTAAGACACAGAGCTACTTTTAGTGCGCCTTCCTTTACAACGATGATTTTTAAGATCCGTCAGAAAGAGAAGCCTAATTCTCCATTGGCTTAAAATCAGAGTTGCTTCACGGATTTTCCGCAGGCAACACTGACTTAGACCTGCTGAGGAACTGCCCTCACCTTCTCAGTCCCCAGTTCCTTTTGGGTAACAATTCTTTTGAAAAGAAATTCAACAAGTATTTATAAAGCTTTCTTCAACTGTGTGTGCTTCTGTGTGAAAGAGGAGATAGTTAGGTCTGACTTGACTGCAACTTTTGAGCCATTGGAACTATACTTTTGCTCCCATAGAAATAGTATGTGCCGAGTATTTTTAACAAAGCACTCCCCCACAGCACTAAGCCAAATGGTTCGGCATGATAGTTGTACATGCAAACCCAAGAGTGAAATAGTTCAGGTTTGCTGTTCACGCCAAGGAAAATGCCAGTAGTTAAAACAGCACAAATAGACAAGAGCAGATGAGAGCTTTAATTCCCTCCCAGTTTTCATAGACAAAGGGGACGTGTTAACATGGCTAAGGCTTAAGAAGGGGCACCATGGAGGTTGTTGGACTGCATTAGAAAGTACAGGACTGATGTGTACCAGGTGTAAATTAGTGTAACTGCACTGAGGCTGGCAGAGCCCTGCTGATTTACACTGGCCCAAAGTCTGGCCTGTGACTTTTTCTCCTGGCAGTGAAGTTATATTGACAAAGCATGTAGCAAAGTGTGATTTCTTTGTAAATTGGACTGCTGTGGAGGCTTCAGCCTGAGACCCACCTAGACACCCCCGACAAGACCTCATTGTCTTTCCTCCTGGTGAATGCACAGTGTGATTCTTTGATTGACTGCTGCCACCTGATGCTAAGAAAATGCCCTGGGTTCATACTAGGGATTGTTGGTTCTATTAAAAGCAATGTAGATAGAGTTTATTTGTCACTGAAGCATTTTATGCAGATGTTCCTACTTCAGAGATGTTCAGTCAGTTAGGTGTAAAGATGCGCTGAATAGGTCGCCATCACTTAGGGTCAGGGAAATGCCACCCCCAGACAGATAATTAACATGGCTGACTGATTAATTGCCCACTGAAAAATATAACTACCCATGCATTTAAATATTTATTTTCAGGCTCTGGACTTCACTAGTATTCTCTTATCTAAAAAAAACCCCAAACAATAAAAATTACTGTAGATACTCTTTCTAGAAAGGAAAAGTGTTGGCTGACTTACCATCCTCTGGGATTAATCACAATGCAATTCACATTACAACATGCAAAATAATGTGTGTAATCCAGTCTGACATGAAAAATTGCTAATAACATCCCAAAAGGAAAGAACTATGAATGGTTCTAATGCCTTAGGAGTAGGGGAGATCTTTAGGAACTCAGCATTACAAGGTGAAGCCTCCAGAGGAAGAAAAAGCTGAAAATCTGGGTCTTTTCAAAGCCCCCACAGGGCTTTGTTCATTGTTGGGTTTGTTCACTGTTATGTTTGTGGGCTGCTCTCTGCTGCCTGTTGTACCAGGTTCAAAGAGGCAGATGTGACTCAGGTACAATAAAGTTGGACCTTAAAAGATAGCTCCCAGTCTTAAAAAAAGCCTGTGTGTTACTACAATGGTGGAAGGCCTGGAAGCTACAGGTTCAGGGGTTTCACACTGCCTACTCCATGGAAAAGCAGCATCCTCTACCTGGAAATCTTTCAAATGTGCAGGTAGAAATTGAATGGCAAAGGCCCAACTTAAAACCCAGGTTGTCACTTCCATGCTTAAAGTTCTCCTGGGTGTAACCATGAGGTAAGAAGCAGAGGTGGGACTTCATACTTCTCGTGTAGGTGCTTGTAATTGCCTGTTTCTCATCTCCAGCAGCTTGGGAGGGAAGAAAGACGTCTAGTGTTGATCCTCTGGAGTGGATACCAAAATCAAAAGGTTTTGCTCTCATGGACTAATATCAGTGTCTACTCCATAAATTTGGTTATGTACTCCTTTTCCTGGTTTCTAATATCTTGTAGTCAGAAACTCCTTTCCCTTGATTAGTGCCCAGCAATACCAAGGGTGATGAACAGTGTGTGTGTGAGCATTGAACTGCATGAACAGAAAAGCATGCCAATTTTTTGTAGCAATGAAAGAATGAGAAAAGCATGGTATTTTCTGTAGACATGTTACAAAAATGCCTGAACAGCTGAGTGGTTATGGGGAGTTTTAACCAATTTCTTTGAGCTGGAGTAAGTGAAACATAATAGTTAATTTCTTCTCTCTTAATTATTGCTGGAATAGACCATCTGTAAAGATGTGTCTTTCTGTGCACCCTGTTGAATGAAAAATTTCCAGAGATGCTTTTGGGAGCAAAAAAACCCAAAAACATGTGGGGGCTGGATTGCACTCTCAGAGGTAGACAGAGGACTTCTCTGGGGCTTCTGGAAGCAGAGTTTGTCAGCTGGTGTCAGGGGGAGCTGATCTCATGCTTATCTGATGGCAGAACGTGGCTATCAAACTGCTGGTGTCTCCCAAACAATGACAGGTGAGCGAAGGCTCCCGAGCTCTGTTCTATCAGATTGATCACACACATTTCCAGACAAGTGCTTTGGAAGTGGCTTCTAAAGGGACAGGAAGAAAAGCCTGAAGTAGAGAATAAGGGGCTGGCCTTGATCTGGCAGTGTGACATGAATTCAGTAAATCAGTGAGAGCTGCCCAAGTGTCTGTTTGCCACGGGAATGGTTCAAGTGTCTCCTAGTGCAGGTTGGAGAACTCCTCTTGCTGGAGGGGACAAAGAATAGCAGTGAGGGAATACTTGCTATTATAAGCATGCTGGCTACTGGCCGGCCATGTATTAGCAGTTCTAGAGTTGTGAAGCCATATTTCGTGATAAAAGTGGAAAATAATACCTTTATGGAGATTACTTCAACCTTGCAACTGCCCTGCAGTTCATTAGAGCGATTGCTTTTGAATCATTTAAGGCAAAGGGTGAGAAGGTGGTGTTGGTGCCTGGGACAACTACTTAGAACGAATTAGTAAAGTGTGGAGGTATCTGAGGTTTTTTAACATTCACCCATTGTTCAGGGGCTTCTGAGAGTGGCACGTTCCTTCTAGCTGGGTATTTGACTCACCCATGAAGTGACAGTGACATTTAGAAACAAATGAGTTTAAAGCATCCCAGCTCAGAAGCCACTTGGAGCACAATGCACCCGTTAAAGAGGTTAGGGTGGTATTTGTGTGCTCCTGAAAAAGAAGGAAAAACCATAGTGTCTCCTGAGAAAGCAGTTTTATGGGGTTCTTGTGCATAACAGCCACAGAAGCAAGCCGCTAGCTGAAGGCTTTCCTGCTTGATTGGTTTTAAGCCGCAAACAACATTCAGAGATACCCCATTTCTTTGACTGCTTTCAGCACTGGTTGTGACCAAAGTCAGGCACAAAGGTACAAAGGGCTTCCTGTGCATGCATAACTTTCATATTAGTTCTCACATGGAGAGGGGAACATGGCCATAAATGCACGGGTAAAATATCAAGCAGAGATTTTTTTCCTTAAAGACAATTGTGCTTGTTTCCCCTCCTGCTAATTATATCCTATAAATCCCCTACTCTCCCAACTCAGACAGTAACATTTTGTTACCTACATTCTGTCAGTAGACTTTACAAAGATCTCTAACACATGTTATAAAAGTTATTGCTATAGTACTATATATAACAGCTTTGCATAAGAGAATAGAGGGCTGCCACATTTAGAAAATGCAGGTGCTATGTAAGCCCCTTTCTGAAAGAAAGAACTTAGCTCAGTTTCCTTTGAAGAACCAGAGACTTGAAATTGAAAACTGTATTAATGCCATTGTCTCCTTGTATCAGCAGGTTCCAGAGAGATTCCTGGAAGTGGCTCAGATCACGTTACGGGAGTTTTTCAATGCCATTATCGCAGGCAAAGATGTTGATCCTTCCTGGAAGAAGGCCATATACAAGGTCATCTGTAAGCTGGACAGTGAGGTCCCTGAGATTTTCAAATCCCCAAACTGCCTACAAGAGCTTCTTCATGAGTAGAGAGTTCAGCAGCTATTTATGAATGTATGAAAGTAGCAGTCCCCTTCTGATGCCCAAGTCATGTGTGTCTCTATTTTAATTTCATATATATGTGTATGGCATACATATATATATGTATATGAAATTAGACTGATCCCTCCTGGATATAAGTTTTCGTTCAGTTCCAAGGGGATGGTTATTTTACTTCAGCCTTTGGTTTACTTTTGCCCGAGACCCTTAACATTTGAAGAATCAACGGGGTTAATTTTCAGGGAGAAGAGTTTGGAAGTGTGTAAAAGCCTGTCTTAGCAAGTTAGGGCATTATGTTTAAAAATGCTTTGTCAGATTTATTGCTTGCTGCAAAGTGGCATTTTGTCTTGGTGAGACTAATGTCATGGCACAATACTACAGACAATGAAGTTTATATTATGTTTATACTGCTAAAGGTCTGAAATCTGTGGAGCCATTTCATAAGCTTTGAGCTTTTTTATTTGTATTTATATACTTTTTAATCAATAACTAGATTTTGTTTCATACTTCAGAAAAATACATCTGTTTTAGGTACTCACTCCAAGAAGTGACACCCAAAAAAGCAAATCCTATGCTTCATGTGTTCCTTACAGAAATGACAGATACCCTGCACCAGTAACCAACATGCCAGGTTCTTGTTTCTCTAAATTGCAGCAAGGGATGTTTGCACAAATCAAATACTGTTCTTGCAGGGTTAGGCCAGTAATTCATGCACAATGTTGTATCAACCACACTAATTTTGGACTATGGTCAGCTTACTAAAGTGGAAGCATTTCACTCTCCATAGAGTAAAAATGAAACCTTCAGCATTGTATATTGCCATGTCTCAGTCTTACTTTAAGTGGCATTAGTCCGTAAATTTATTATTTTCTTAGTCCATTCTGCCCCCCAAGATTCACTTTCCAGCATACAAAGTTTCCTGTCCATATTTGACATCTGCCCTGAAAAGCACTTTTTGAATCATCTTAGTGGAAGAGTCTTCACCTCACAGTGCTGAGGCAAAGGAAAAAAAAATAAAAAAGGCTTATTTGTAGCTATAAAATATAATTAGTGTTTCCCTAATCAGAAGAAAAAAAAAATTCATTTTCATAAAATTCTAATTGAGCATTATACAAAAATCACAGTGTCCTCCTGGCTATGCAGGGTTCAGATAGCCAAATTCAATTTTTAAAATTACAGTAAGTGCAGCTTTAAAAAAAAATAAAGAAAGAAAAAATCTATTTGAGCAAAGTGGCTGCACTTGTCTTCTGAAGCTGGAGCTAGTGGTGACCAAAACCTGAGCTACAGTGTAAAGTCCCTGATGGATCTGGGTTTGCCTGAATGCTACACCATGAAATGATGAAAGAAAGAAAGAAAGAAAAAGAAAGAAAGAAAGAAAGAAAGAAAGAAAGAAAGAAAGAAAGAAAGAAAGAAAGAAAGAAAGCTAGCTGCTAGTTCTCATGTTTTCTTCAGTGGCTCTCCTTTTCTCATGTTTTCAGAAAGAAATCGTCTCCAGAAGTTTGGGGGAAGGTTGAATATGCTATGGCACACTGTATTTGTCATTTTCTTTGTCGTCTTTTGTACAGATGCAGTAAGAATTTATTGTTATCATCAATAGTATTTTCCCCTACATAATTCAATCTAAATCTAGAGGAAGTTCCTAATTAGTCCTGAATGCTATTTATGCCATTGAGGATATTGGTATCTTCTTTATTTTAAAATTACATTTTGACTTTGGAGAGTGAAAGTTTACCCATGTGACTAAAGAGCTGACCTGATCATTGCAATTTCACTTCATTTACAAATACTGCTGATAGACAGAAATGTATGAAAGCAATTATTGTTAGCAGAAAGCCTTAAAAACCTGCTGACTTCAAATTAAACAGCACAATCCTCCGATTCCCTGTCATTCTTTTCAAGCACTGGCAGTATCTGTGGAGTATAGGCAATGCAGACAATAGCATGGGATGAAGTGCCAACATTTTCACTATGCATTAAAAGCAAAACAAATCTTGATCTTAGACTCCCTGAGAGTACCTAATACTGTAGGTATCTTTACAGTAGACAGGATTTTTTTTTGCTTTCTTTTATTTTCTTACATTTTATTTCCTTTTATTTTGTTTTCTTTATTTCATTTTTCCTTTTTGTTTTCCTGTGTGTGTGCATGATTTGGTAAACATTACACTTCATAAAGATGTAACTCCAATGAATTCTGAGTAAGAAAGGATGAAAATTGTGTTCATGCACTTTTTTTGATTTATGGGAAGAAGTGGCATAAAATGCTCAAGTTTTAATACACTAAGTTCATCATTGGCATACCATCAGATGCAAAATATTATGTTGCATTGTCACCTTGGACATAAGAAAGCAAAGCCATACTTTATCCATACTATGTGGACATACTACTAGCTACCATCTCAACCTGTGATTTTACCGTTGCTTTATATTATTATTATTATTATATTATATTATTATTATTATTATTGATATTAATATTATTATTATTTGGCTGCAATGGGATTCACATAATCTAAATAAGTGAAATTGTGTACTCAACACTTGATGTTGTTGCATTTATTTATTTATTTATGGGTAGTATAATCTCAATAGTACATGAGGCATAGGAATTAGGAATAGAAATTTAATCTTAAAGGCAAAATAAAAACCTCCTTGGTCTGAAAAAGGAATAAATGATAATTTCATCACTTCAGTTATGTGATTTTTCTGCATTTTATAGCCATATTGCCTTTGTGCCTCCCAATTCACCTAAAATTACAAATACATGGCATAGCTTGTACTAAATTCTAAGTAGAATCCAATCCAGTTTCTTTTAAATTATCTTAATATTATTTCACTAAAAATGGCTAAAAGGCAGGAGGCTACTTTTATTGTAATGAAAGGTTTACATAGGAAAAGAATTTCAAAATCCACGTAGAAACCCCATCTTGCCATTCATTTACTGCTAATTCAGATTTATTTCTGCATATAAACTTGAGGTTATAGTCTGTGCCTAGACCTTAAATGCACCAGCGGAAGGATAAAAAAAATCCTTCAAAATACCAGTTTTTCCCCCACAAGTACAATTGTTCTTGTGCCTTCTGTGGCTTACAATTTTCATCTTTTAAACTTTATTTTTCAATTACTACAGCTGCAATAAACACTGACTTTTTTTTTTCCCGGCTGTTTGACATAATGTTGATAGCTATGCATATTTTGTGTCTTTTTAAAAATTAAAAAAATAAAAAAAACAAAGCAGGAGAATACGTTTTTGAAGAAGAGAATTTTTAGAACAGTTTGATAATGCAAATTATTTTTTCTCAATTGTTTGAGCAGCATTCGAGTTTTGAAAATTCTTGTAGAAGCCAATTTTTTGTAACTGTGGTGCAAATCTTGTGTTTTCTTAGCCTGATGAAAAGTAGTATAGAAGCAATATTTCATACGTGACATATGTGCATATACAGATACGTATGAGGTCACACACACAGGACAACATGTGTGGGCATATGTATGTATATTTACACAAAAACACACACACACACACACAAGAGGCGTATGAAGTGAAAAGCTTACCTTTTTCCTATCTAGATTAAGAACCTATTTTAGACATTTGTTATGTTTTGTGAAAAGAATGTTCTATTTGAAACTACAAAACATTTAATTCTTACTGTATCTCTGGTTGTTTAATGGGAACGTTTCACATTTAATGGTAAACACGTGGAAGATGTTAGAATGTAGTAATTATTTAAGGAAGTGTTCACCCATGTATTCCTGAGGTTTGCTTTGTGCCTCTGAGTATTATTTAATTAAAGTGTTTTAAGTTTGCAGAATCTTTGTTACTGTACCAGGTATGTGGGTGAACATTGAAAATCGAGGGGAACTTTTATAAAGCAATGTAAATATTCAACCTTATGGCTGTTCTTGCATAAAGACATAAGATTTTAATAACTACATTCTGAAAACATCTGTTGAATTTATAAGAAACACTACAGTAACTGTGTAGATAGTTGAAAGCATTCTTGAAAATCCAGCTCTCTACTTTTAAAAGTTAAGTCTCTTTCATCAGATGTCAAGGGAATGGGTAATACAGTTTCTGTAAAATTGCAGAATTTTTTTCTATGTATATGAAGTCAGTTAATAGAAAAATGTTTTTTTTTCCACTGGTTAATATTAATTAAGAAATAAAGGTGAAGATTTTGTGGCTTTAAAGATAGGATTTTCACCAGCAGCATTGAAAGATTATACATATATATATATACAGAAAGATATATATATATATATTAAAAATGGAAAGTGGTTTACAAAACCCCCAAAATGAGCACTGTACATGAGAAGTGAAAGCAAAAACTATATTTGCCATGTGTATTATATAGCAATCATTGGTGTTAATAGTGCAAATGTTTCCTTCTGGTACCAACTCTGTGTTTGAAAATTCCAATACGCATTGTTTTCAAAAAGCTCCCCTTAAGGAATGTAACTGGTTTATATGAGTAAGCAGTTACTGTATTGCACTTAAATGTTCTGTTGAAGGAAATGCAATTTTGTTTTCTGTAGAACTGTTGGTTGTAAACCATCTATAAACTGAAGCTAAAAATGCTCATATTTAGAGCTGGGATGAAAACTGGTATTTAACCTTTGTATCTTCTTAGGAATATCCTTTTTAGTGTATGAAAGGTGGTGGCACTATGACTTTATTCAGTCTTTTCATCTGAGCCACAGTCACCTCTCTCCCAAAGCAGCCACCTTCCAAATGCACAAATACTGGGATATGTAGAAACAAATCTAGAAGAAACAGTGAGCTTACATTTTTCTCTAAAATCCATACCTTCTGCATTAATTGTATCACTCGAGTGAGATAGCAGACAAACACAATAACCATCTCATTACCATATAACGTGTAAGAGTCAGAAACTAAAAAAGGAGGGGGAAAAAAGCCTCTTTAGGTTGGTTTTAATGCTGCCCAGAAGAGTCAAAGGTTAAGGTTTAAACTGATATTGTCCCAGCCATTACTCATATGTATATAGTTACAAAAGTGACAAAACACTGCCTTTATATTATTTAGCAATATGTTGTAAATAGCATTATTAAGCTCTTTTTTTTGTAATAAAGACCCTTTAATTTGAAGATAGTACAATAACTGAACTGATAAAGTCAATTTTTGATTTTTTTTTATTTTATTTTTTAGCTAGAGGCAATTTCAACTGTGGATTTTTTTTGTTGTCGTCTATTGTTCTGAAGACTTTGCATAATTTATTGGTTTAATTTATCCTAATTTATTTGATGAAGGTGTACAATTTTGTATTACCAAGGATGTACTGTAATATTAATTGATGACAAGATAAAACAATAAGACTCCCCTGTCCGTTTGGAAAAAAAAGGTGCAGTAGACAATTGATTGAAAAAAAAGTTACAATTCTAGCTTGGCAGCTACTAAATTTAAGATAAACACAGGAAAAATATTTGGGGGGGGGGGGTGGATTTTATTTTGTGTGTTTAAAGCTTTTGTATACTCTCCAGACTTTTACCTTTTTGCTTTGTACCACTTAAAGGATACAGTAGTTCAATTGCCTTGTGTGCCTTCCATCTTCTCTAAACTGAATGTATGTGCAGTATATATGCAAGCTTGTGCAAAATAAAATATAAATTACAAGCTCATTGCCATTGTTTACATTTATTTCCAAAAGTTTATGTTGCCCCACGTCAAGAGTTGAACTCCTGAATCTCTTGGCTGTGGCCAGGCTGTGCCTAACACTGTACTCCTCTGAAGGTTTTCTTCTCCCCTTAGTTCAAATTATTTATTAATGAAACTACCAGCCCTCTTGCAAAATGGATATAATGATTTATGGCCTCGGTGTCCTACCTCCAGCGCAGCGCCGGTTAAGATAATGAATGTTATTTTGCAATAGTCTATCTGCCAAGGCATAACTCCCTGCAAGAGACCTGTTATGTCTGAGGCATAGACAGCCCTTTAAATTAAATGGAGCCAATGTGAGCTATTTTGTTTATACTGTTTAATCATTTCCTGGGTGTACCTGCCATGCTGGTGTCCTGCAACAGGGGGTTCCTCAAGCTGGGCGAATGCAGGGATGGTGCTGAGCTGTGATGGTTCACCCTTCATTCACATTTGTTACTCTTACCAGTCTGGCCTTGATAATGGTACTGACCAGACATCATCCTCTGTTCTCATTGTTACAACCCATCACTCATGGATCTCTTCTGTTTCACGCTAAGTATTCACCAGCATTATATAAAACTACTCTGTTCCTACACAATTCCTCAAAATGTATTTGTTCATGGTTTTTCTTTTGCTCTTTGCTGTGTCTGCTGTTTCATATGTATCTTAAAATTCTGGGGTTGAGTGTACCTTTGGTTTACGTGATTGTTTGTGTTTCAGATATGAAAGTTCTCTTTTTGGCTTAGAATTGGTGCAGATGGCAGTAAGACTGTAGCTTATATAGATTGCAAAATACTGCAAGACTCTTCTGATTTTTGAAGGAGAAGCATGTTAAAAATATATTTTGATCTGAGGTCATTTATTTTCAGTATTTTCCCTGATTCAGCCTCAGGACACCAGAGCTGAGCTGGAGCCTGAATCCAGCTTCAGCTTCATTGTAACAACCAAATAAATACTTCATATCTGCAATAGCAGTTAAAACTCCTGTATTTTTATGTAACAGGGGTTGCATTTGTTGGGCAACATCAACACGAGGTGTAAAGGAGGTCTGTGGAAGGTCATGAATGGGTTACATCTACATAACTAATAATCATATAAATGTGAGATCTCCTCTGGTTTTACTGCAAACACATTGCCTCTCCTAGTTACATCTATCCACATTACCAAACCAACATACTAAAATAATTTTTGTCTTAGTCATCAAGACTTAACTAGATGAGGGAGAGGGAGATCATCCTCGGGTACCCAGTTAATGGACCAAAGAATCTGAGCCTGTGTGGGTAATTGCCAGCTCACTCTGTGCCTCTATCAGTTTTTCTCTCAAATATACTGGTTCTGTGAAATGCAGGACACTATTTGCCATTTTACCCTGCAGTGGAAAGCACACAGATCTCTAAATAAGAAATCCTAGTTATTGGCATCTCAGACTACTGCAGGAGTTCAGAGCTAGACTGGAACTTGGCAAGTAGTCCCTGTCATTGCAGAGGGCCAAATCAACTTTCCCAGGCTTCAAGCACCCTGAAATGATCCAAGTTCTGCAGATCTGGCCATCTGTGCTTGGAAATCCTCAGTTCCCCTAATACCTGGAATTTTTACAATAAGAAAGATACTATGTTCTAGCTTAAAAATTATAAGGAAGACATGAATTATCCCTGAGCAAGGCAAATAATTGAACAATTTTATGTCACTGAGACCATCACTAGCAACTGGGGTCTTTTACACATCCCATTACTGAGCAGCTGAATGTGGAAGACTGCATTGTGTCATTTGAGAGCCTGAAAGGGTTAATTGCTCTCATTTTCTTGGTCTGTACCCTTATTTATGCCCAGTCTAGGTTGTGCCAACACAATTTCTATGGAGATGATCCCTTCTGATCCAGTCTTCCCTCTTTGTTAGGAGGGAGAGTGGCAGCATACGACTGACTGCATTTGGGAAATAATGGCAAATACGTCCCCCACTCTTTGCAGTGGCTTCCAGTGCTCCCCCAAACTCATCTTAGTGACTTTTAAAATATGGCATTATGTTTGTTTTAACAACACAGTATTTATGCACAATTAAATCTTTGCTAAATTCTGTTGTTGAATGGGGTTGGAGGGCTCCCAGGGTGAAGGCAGAGCTGCTAGATAAAAAGGGCTGGGGGGTAGGAAGGTTCTTTCCCTGCCTGGTCCAAGTGTTTGACCCTCTGGGTGCATTGCAGGGCCTGCCTGTTCTCCCAGCTTCTCAGTGGGCAGGGGCATTTGGAGAAGCTGCCTATAAAAGCATGAAAAATTGGTGGGTGCAGAAAATCCATCAATTGCTACAATGGCCATTTTTGTGTACGTTTTATTAGGACCACAACCATACCTGTACCTCAAAGAGATGAAAGAGGTATTTTTAATTTAGATATTGAAATATTTTAGACACCCAAATGAATGCTTGTTGGCTTAGGTTAGCCTGACTCTTTCCAGAGCTGCAGAGCAGAGTGAGACTCTGACTTCCCTTCAGAGAAAGGACCCCCCCACCTCACTCTGCCCAGAGTCTGGGAGGCTGTGATTGCATTTTTCTGAATAAATCCTGGGCGAGTGAATAGTGGTACTTTCCCATTTATTTGGGAATCAGTGTGAAAAAACAAACAAACAAACAAGCAAGCTATTTGCTTCACAACAAAACACATGAAAATGAACTGCTGTTCGTACGCAAATGCAGCTAATTGCATGCACGGTTTAATTTTATTCTTTAAAATTAGGCTTAAGGTTGAGTCTCTATCTAGGCAAAGGAAAATAAAAACCGAGAAAGATGGCACAGATAGCTAAAGAAATACTACTGGCTCCAATGTAAATATGTTTGTGGTTTGCAAGAGACCTGCCAGTCAAGCAGCTGTGGGAGGCAACAGGGGAGAACGCATGAGAGGAAAAAGTCTTGTGGCAACAGTGGCCAGTTTCATTATGGCCACTGCCAGACTGTGAAACAACTCTGGGGGCTTGAAATCCTATTGCCTATTAAAACTGGGCATGACAGCTCTTTTTTATGCTTCACCAACCAGAGATGGAACAGTGTCCTAGGGGAAATAAGGAAAAATATTTATTACAAGTGTTTAACACCTTTTAGTACAAAACAACCCTAATATGCAGCACTCAAGGATAATTCATGCCAGCACATGTAAAACCAAGGGAAATCGTTTATCAGCTCAATAATTTGGTCAGAGCTTTTAAAGGAAGAGATGATGCTCCAGTCAAAACCATAAGGCCAGATTTCTCTGAAGTGGAGGCACTTTAGATTTTTTTTTAATATTATTTTTACAATTTCTCAGTAATCCACACAAGGCTCTGACAACACACCCACCCCAGGGACTGCATGCCTGCCTGACTCGGGCTGAAGTCTGGCCATTCAGACTGAGGGTTTACCTGTCCCTCATGCATGGCAGTACTTGCTGGCATATTTAAGAAAGCCACAGGACAGTCAGTGTTGGATCTTGAACAATACATGAGGCAGGGGTTTAAATTGCCTCAAAGGCTCATCTGAAAACCAGAGCTTGTCTCACACTGCAAACACTCTGGAAGCATAAGGACACACGGGTCAAGGGGTGTATTTTGAATCTTTCCTGATAAAATATGTGTGTTTGGAAGTGGTATAATATAAAATGAGCTTCACTGCTTTCTTGCACAAATATATGTATGGCGACTTCCCAGCTTTGGGAGGAAACCTAGAACTCAGGTGGGGGGAGCTCCACCACTCGCTGGGCGCCACCGGGCAAAATCTTGAGCACTTTCAAAAGGCTATGCCCAAATCTATTCTCACTCCATGTCCCCATTTTATAGGGAGTGGAATGGAGATGCAGGATGGTGGCACCATGTCCCCAGGGCCCCACCTGCCCACTGCAGAGATGGGAGCACTCCTTCTCCCCAGCCCGGGCGGGCGCTGCCAGCCCCCGTTACTCATTAACGCCCGGTTACTGATTAACAGCCCACACACGGGGGTCCTCCCAAAGCCCCCGGGTTACATTGCACAACCCACAAGCTGCTGCCCTGCCAGCTTTATCTCCTAGCTGAAATCTTGCTTCCTGGCATCCTTTTGCATCTTTGTGAGTGGCCAATATGTTAAAACACTGTTTACCCGGCCATTTGCTTTCCCAGAACGTGGGGGGAACCGTGGAGGAATTGGAAAAGCCCATCCATGGCAAGGATGTGCCCCTGCCCATGAGTCAGGTTTCTCCCTCCCATCAGGAGGGAGCTGCTTAAATGGTGCTTCTGCCCTTCCAGAAATTTCCAGAGTGCTCAGCAGCCTTTAACTGGGGCCATGGCCGGCTGCTGGTGGCGGCACAGGGTGGTTGACCCAGCGATGGCAGGGAAAGAAAAGGTCAAGGTGTGCTGTGGTGAGGCAAGGGGAAAACCCAGCTTTGCCAGAGAATGACCCTGTTCAAAGGCCGGGCCAATGGGCACTGCCTGAGGCCACAGAATCTGCTCCCTGCCTGGGGCAGAGGTGCCCAAATCTGGTGGCCAAAAGGCACCCAGGGAGCGCTGGGGGACAGCAGTGGCAGTAGGGGTCCAAACCCCCCACCACAGCAGTGGGGTGAAGCTGGTGCCCAGTGGCAGGCACCCCTGCCCTTCACTCAGCTCCCTCCCTGTATTTCCAGATTTCTGTATCCTTCTCACATCTCTTTGGAGGAGGGAAGTGAACGGGGGTGATGGTGGCTTTGACAAGGTGAATGTGGCAGCAGCTCTAGCAAGCAGGCACGTATGTTGTCCCCAGCAAAAGACAGCAGCCCAGTGATTCTGGATACGGTGTTACATCACTTCCAAAATTCAGGATTTGTCCAAAACATGGTACTCTTTTTACATAGATAATATCAGTAATATATAATAACTATTATTGTTATTATTAACCTTAAGGAACTTTGTTATTCCATAAATATAAATAAAGTGTAGTTATCCTTAATCTGATTTCAAATGACCTGAAAAGAGGATCAAAAAAAGTGCAAGAGAGCTGTACAACAAGGGAGAAAATGGCGAGTGGGGGAAGGGGGGTGAGGGTGTCGACTGTAAAAGAAAGAAAATTATCCCAATTCTAGCACTGCTGGAAAAACGTGAAAGTTATTGCCGCACAAAGAACCTCTTGAACTGCTCTGCCTTCCAAAATTTCTACTGCACTCTCTGCAGTTACTTGTGTATGGCAGAAGCAGCATCTTTGTATTATATGAACAGTCTGCTTCATAATCAAATACCATCTGTCGCTACATCTGAACTTGTTTTCAACATCTGTGCGTTCTGGTCTTAACAAAGCTTTAAAAACTAATTCAAAAACTTTCACAGATCACTGACTAAATATGTACATTTACCATCTTTCATATTGGTTTAAAATATTTCTTCTATAGCTGCATCCCCTTGGCTGGGAATAGTTAAGATGTATACACTGAGTTGCTTTATTAAGCTTATTTTCTAATGGCCTTGGGTAGCCAAGTGCAAAAGAGGGACACTTGCTCAGGCACCGAGAGGACCCATCATATTCTTTCTTGGTGCCAATACAGTCCCTTTCTGCCAATGAGAAACCTGAAAGTTGATCAGCTACCATACCCCAATTACTCAAAATGACACTACAGATAAAACTGCAACCAAGGGGAGAATCAACTGTATGGCTTATATGCTGCTAAAGTGTGTCTGAACAAATGGTGAAGTAAAATCATGAGAGCCCTCAGGAGGATAAGTACGTTGTTACTTTGCACATGCTTCAGAAATGTGAAGTACATCTTTACAGAACTTTTGGCCAACCCCCTGGCAGATGTTGACCAGTTTTGCTTATGTATACATCAGTTGCAGAACACTAAAACAGAGATTGGAAATTTTAATTTAGTCAAGGCAGTTGGGCTAAAATGATGGCTTTTGTTGAAACCATTAAATAGAGCTGCCTAATGAAGTACAGTACAGCACTGGCAAACCGAGCCCTGATGAGATGCAGCAGCTTCCAAACTGCAGCCCTGCAAAAGGGAAGAAGGAAGCTTGCAAGTCTTTAACTAAAGTGGAATGGCGACAGCCCTTGTAAAGCTGCGTTTGATTTTGTGTTTGAGGGCAGATGCACTTGTACATTATCGCCCTGACATTTTAACCATTAGTTGGAAATGTGCCGTTGCAGTTCCTGCCATATATTTCTCAATCCTATTTGTTAGAAAGTGAGCTAATAGACAGTGTGATGAAGTGATCATAAATTCACTTTCAAAGGGCATTTGGGTTCAGAGCCTAAAGATTGAATATGGCAAATTCTTAGGCATGGGGAAGAAGGTGGGGGCCAGGAGGGTCATTCTCACTGATGGGTTCAGTGATTGATTCCACTACAGAACTATATTTGCCCTTTACTTGGCTGTTTAACACAGAATAGCTATAATAGGTTCCCGATCCATTATTCCTCTTCTTCCTAGGGTCACTATGAAGTGAAAGAAAATATAACCTTGGCTGCAATAAAATAAACTTTAGCATTATCAGGTGTTTGGAAATTGGAAGGTGTCTGATTGCTTTATATAGGATAGACACACACACACACACACAAAGGGTTATAATATAATCCTCCGTGCTGCCTCTGACAAATGGTTATTACCACTCAGTATTGGTTTTTTGCTCGTGCAATAATATGGTGCCATGCAAGTCCACACAGCTTTGAAATTCTTATTATTATACACAGCCTTCCAAAAATCACATGCAGAATGCTGCTCTTTTAATGGTGATTAACAGCATTTTTTTTAAAGATAGGTGGCTTAGAACAAAATTTTATTTAAGAGACAAAAAAAATTATCTGAAAGGCAAGATAAAGATGAGTGTTTTAGCACAAGGCAGCCCCAAAATATTTTCAATAATTAGAAGAGACTTATGTTCCATTTCACTGTTTTATGTGTTATATAGTATAGAGCAAGTGCCACTGTAGTTAAGTGTTTGTCAGCATTTCCCTTGTAAATCCTGGTTTTCCAGAGGGTTGCTATAACTTGCCAATTTCAAATCGCACTGGGCTAACACTCACTATCCACATTGTCAGCCCAGATGCAAATTTCTGTTGTTGTTATTACCAAAAATGAAATCAAGTGAAGCTGCTGGTTTTTAGTTCATGGCAAAAGATGATGGTTGGGAAGTGGGGGATGGTGGTGGCTTGTGTGCTTTTTTTTTTCCCCTGTTGCTCCTAGTTGGGATTTTGTTGCTGCAATGGTCTGATTCAAATGGGTTTGCTTTGAAAGGGATGTGAAAGGATATTTTTTTGTACACCCCAAAAAATAAGTGACACATAGAAGACTCAGGCAGAGAAGAGGGCAGTGTTCTTATCTGGTACAACTTACTCCCAGCCAGGCACTTGGTATCCAGGGGTACACCTGCTGACCCCATTCCAGGCTTGGGTTCTGCATCATAAAGGCCTTAAAATGCTAATAAATGTCCATTAAGCAGCTGAATCCTGCAAGAAAACACAGAATTAGGTTACTCAGCTGGAGCAACTCCTATGGATCACAGGATCAAACCCACGTCTCCTCCTCCCAGACTTTGGGGCCAACTTTTGGGATTTTTACAGTACCTTGTAAACAGAACCATGAAGAAGGGGCCAATCCTTCTTCAACATCCCCAAAACCTACATCATCCTGCAATGGGCACAGGAGAGAACAGGCCTTTGGGGCTGCAGTCCCAAATGTTCTCTGCTTGGCAATGGAGCAGAGGGGAGACTCCTCCACTGTTAAGCAATTAAAATTAACTTTCCATCTTAAAAAAAAATTCTGAAGCATTGCTGTCCTCTTATTGATTGAGTCTTTTACTATTTAATTCCTGATTAGTTTTTTTATACTGGAGAAGGCTGTACTGAGATGTTCTTGACTGCTTTCCTCTGTGGGTGTAGCCCTCCACCCCTGTGAGGCATAAACATGTGAATCCAGACTAAAATCAGATTTACACCAGTACAGGAGTATATTATAAGTGGAGAAACAGGCTTTAGGTCAAAAGTTTGCATTGAGGAGGATTGCACTTGTAGATGTTCACAAATCTAGATGTTTTCTGCAAGTAAAGAAATAGGGAGTCCCTGGGTGAGCAGTTGTTACCCTCTCTAGGGAAGCTAAAAAACTGGTAATACCACACTCCAGCTGCCTGGAGAGAGGCAATTTAGACAATATGTTAATTTAACTTGGAAGATACCCACAAATCCTGTAGTACTTTTAAATCAGCCGATGTGACTTGCAGAGCTGGCAGCTGAGGAGTTTATCTTGCTGGGCGGGTTGGGGTGTGGCTGGTGATATTTTTGGTGCCTGGACTGAGAGACCAAGGTCAGCAAAAGAGACTATGACATTAGTAGTGTTACATCAGCTTATATCAGGTGAGGTTTCAGTCTGTGCACAGTAGAAACAAGTCATCTTTATAAGCCATTGCTCAGGTACCTCCTCCAAGATCTGCACTTATCAGAGCTACCCCATGCACCACTTCAGCACAGAAAACAAGGGCTGTCTTAGTCACAAACTGTTTTCCCCACCTGGAAAAATTCTTAGGTAGATCCCACTTGAAAACAAAGGGCAATTTCCTGCCCATTTAGTGTTAAGTCAGAATGCCACTTTTATTCTCTATCCAAGACCCAAATTTCCATATATTGATGCATTCCACCACAAACTTCAAGCTTCAAGATCAGAAGACCCCAGCTAAATGTCAAGATATTTCCACACAAAAGAAACACTGGATTTGTCCTCTATGTAAGGCACACAGCAGATAAAACCAATAATACCTTATCTCCTCCCATGACTTCCTGGCCAGGAGCAGCAGCAATATATATTAAGATATCAATTGACTGTTTATAGGATTAAGTAAGGAATAGCTGAAATCAGTCCCTGCTTTTATTTGAGTTTAATTCATCCAGTCAGAGATCTGTGTGGTAACCACCTATAATAAAGTAATAATAGCAATAATAATAGAGCTTTGCACTTTTACAGCATCTTCCACTGAAAGTTATCTTTGTGGTTCATAAAAATTACTCTTGCATCCATTCCTTCAATTCTTCCACTTTCTCCTCATCTTTATCTGTAGAATCTGCAGTAATATGATAGCACAGATGGCCTTACAAATAAACTAAGGTGAGCTGTTACTTCAATGAAATATAGAAAGAGCAAGGTAAAGTTATGTGAAAAATATGAGAGAAATTCAGTAGGCTAGAGACGGTATATATTCATTTTGCTAACATATTATGTGCTCAGTTAAGGATAAAAGAAAATCCATACATTTTTCTAGGTTCACTGATATTCTTGCATTAAAGGAACATAAATCAACATGCACCACTCAGCATGTCAGGTTTCTGAGACATAAAATGGAGAGGAAGAAAAATATCAGTGAAGAAAGTTTGGAAAGACAAGGGTTTTGTTTCTTTAGAACAGATAATATTTTCTAAAATCTTGGTCTTATGAACACGTATTTCACACCTGAGTAAGTCACAGCACTGAAAGGTGGCAGGAGATGTAGGCATGGGGCTGCAATTTGAAACTCCCCAGAACAGCAGGGCTCCCTTCATCTAGGGTTATAGGGAACTAGCTCACTAAGCACAGTTATGAGGCAAATAAGAAATACTAACAAATACAGGTATTGTATTCAGTGTCTTGAACTGACTTCAGAACAAGGAAAGAAGATGCTATTTTCTCCAGGAAATTCATCCCTGGAATCTTAGCCTGTCTCTGGTGGAAAACTTCCTAGAGTGAAATTCTCTCCAGGTTGATAGTGGCACAAAGTCCATATAGCACTAAGCTTGTGGTAATGGCTTCCTCTATTTCAGTGCTTTAATGTAAAGTGAAAGGTAAACAAAATTTAAAAGATGAGGACAACACCTGAGAATGCATAAAATTTATGCAAGCAGGCAGATTTGGGAGAAAAATAAATGCACAATAAAGAGGAGTTTTGTAAATGGAAAGGGCTTCTGAGCAGGAAAATCCCAATGTTCCACCAGTATCAGAGCTCGTTCTCCTCTTGCACTGTGTTGTCTCTCCACAAAGAAGCTGCTCCCTCTATGCTAAGTGGCCATTTATATTGCTGGGCAGATCCAGGTTTTAATCGAGCATGGGGAAATACTGGGAGAGGCATGGATAGCAGAGGGAACGGGAACAGGCAGTGGGCTGTGGACAGACTCCAGTGGAGGACCAGGACAAATAAGAGAACTGTGGTCTGTGCCTCAACTTCTCTATCCATAAAATACCAGCAGTAGGAAGTATCTTCCTGTGCTAAGTGTATTGAGAGGGGCTCTGTGTATAAATATCAAAACTACTTCCAGCTATTGCGCCCTCAATAATTTCATTCTGTCCTCCCCCTTTTCTCAGTATGACAGTGACTGTAGCACTAGCCCAGTAATTGGATATTTTTGTGCCTCAAATTCACTGGTATTTAATTTTTATATCATTCTCAGAACCTATCACATATTTGTTTTGATTTATTCAATATTGATCCTTTCTCTGACTTTCGAGCAGCTATCACCTTCCCTGCCCGTTCCCAGGGAATCTGCCAAGCCAGCAGTTTGTGATTTTGTCATAATACATGTGTTTCATTTGCCGAGTGGCTGTCACAAGCAGCTCACAAATGTTACATCCCCTCTTTTTATTCACACATTCTGTATATTCAGTGTTCCCAGAGATGGGCTTTTCTTGTGTGGAGAAGCAAGGCTTTTTGTATCAGTTTGCAGGATACAAATCTAAACCTGTTTTAGCAGAGAAAGAGGAGCTTTATTTTTGCTGGATTTGAATAAATGCTCTTATCTGGCTTTCCACAATACACTATGCACACGAGAGCAGAAAAAGCACAGCTGACTGAGGCAAACCCTGGGCCACATTTTCTGAAGTGTCGAGGTGGCTTCAGCAGGTTTCACTTTGTTAGCAGTCACTTGCATTTTGCTTGCTCATGGTACACAAGCATGTCCCCATTTCAGAAAATCAGTGTAAAATATTCCAAACTGCTTTCCCCAAATCTGTTCTCTGTTGGTTCTGTGTCTCACTGCTGAGAGTCTCCTACAGCATGGACATGAAAAGAAGGCCAAATATCACTGGTCTAGACATTTTATTATTAGTAGTTACCCTCTTCCAGGGAAACATACAGCAAAGCCCATACCTAGCTATGTTAAGAGCACAACCAGCAGACCAAGGGAAGTCTTCATCCTCTTCCATTTGAGCCCATCTGGAATATCACCTCTCTCAACTCTGGAAGTCAAAGAGGATATTGAGAAACTGGAAAGGTCCCAGTAGAAGGAGACCAGGAGCCCATGAGTGTGGGAGAAAGATTGAAGCAACTGGTCTTATTTAAGAAGGTGAAGAGGAGGCTGGGAAGAGAGGTCTCTAGTCAATATTTGAAAGGTAGTCACAAAGTCACTTTGTGTTGGAAGTGTATTCCCAAGGACAACTGAGCTGCTTTTCTTGGGAGTGACAGACAGTAAAACAAGGAGCAGTAACTGATGCATAAAGATGTTTTGCTTTTTATATGTATTTTTATATATTTGTAGTTTTATTGATTTTTTATATATAGGTGTATAGTTTCTTGCATTTACACACTTTAGAATAGTAGATTACCCTTTCTAACACATTAGGTCACATTCTTGAAATTCTATTTAGTCTTATTTCCAAGAAAAGAATTTCTAACAAGGACATCTTCTTTTCTACCAGCACTTGGAAGACATAACAAAATATAGGCCGAAGAACCCCTTGGAGTCTCTCCAATAGGGCAGGTCCCAGGGTGGGTTCCCAGAACAACTGGCCTCCTATTAGATGTACTTGCTAGGTATACTAATTAATTAAACTTATAAAATGGTGATAATCTGATGCCATGAGTGTGGATAGCTATATTTTGTGCACCTGAAAGATTAGTTAAAGAACTGCTCTTTCTATCAACCACTTCAATGTTTGGAAAGTTTTTCTTTTGGTTCCAGGCAACCTAACCACGAGCTGTGGCCCAGAAGATTCAGAACAGACAGTAAGGAACACTTACTCACTAGAGGAGTAAGTTCCTAGTGTGGGAACACTGCACTAGGAGAGCTGGTATCTCAGTCCATGCAGGCTTTCAAGACTCATCAAGAAAAAAAAACCCAAAAAACAGTTGTGACATTATCTGGCCAGTTACTAATAGCTGTGCACTGAGCCGGAGGCTGAACAAGATGACCTCCAGCAGGTCCCTTGCATTTCATACTTCTGTGGTCAAAAAATGTTATGAAAGTTCAAAGGAACTTTTCAAGGAGCCCTCTGAGAGCATACACGCTAACAGAGGGAGAAATCAAACTGGGCTTCCCATACACACAGCTTCTCAAGATATTCTGCCATCAAAGTTAAGCTCCTGTGATCTCCACAGACATTTGAGACACGAAGGATAGAATATAGAAGTCTGAGAAAAATAGTCCCCGTGTTGTTTACACTCAAATTTTTAATCTTATCCCTATAAAATTCTTGTACCACTTGGGAAACCCCCAGCTTTCTGCAGAAGCAACTGCCAGCTTCCTCCTAGTTCTTCCCTAAACCATTTCTTTTCTTTAAACTGTTATCCCTTCTTGTGAGCTTGCATTCTTCCTAATTCCATCCTGACATTATTTGGGTTTTGTCTCTATTCTCTCAGGAACATGCCATCTCGTGTGAATCTGAGATCTGGCTCCTTATCTCCAGTAACTTCCACTCTCAGCAGCCTCAGAAATAACTGGTTAATTAGAGGCATATGCTTGGGGTCTGAGTCCATTTCCACAGTTTGTGCTGTATCACTCAGGGGAAGCAATGGTGAAAAATCTATTCTTTTCTGTGGAGAAATACCTTTTGTTTGCCACACCACCCCAGGCAGCTTACAAAGTAAAGATGGTTTTGCACAGGGAAATTCAGAGATGGGGCAGACTTTTGCATGGATTCTTTTCAGTAAGCATTTTGCTGCATTACCATTTCTGCTATCGCGTCCAGTGTCACCAGGGAACGGTTCAGCATAAACACCTCCTGAGGAACTGTTCCAGAGCCTAATGCCAACCTGAGACAGCTGCTGATGCTGAACAACATCATCAAGGGCCCACTGTCCCTTCCTGCCACTCCTCCTCCTTCACTACCAGTGAAAGAACTATGAAAAGACCAAGAGCTGGTGTACAGCCAACAAGAACTAAAGATCTTGCAGCTGGTTGTACCACCTGTGCCTTGTGAAATTCCAGCCAAAACAACGTCCCCTCCCTCCCCTCAGATAACCCCTTTATTAGAGAGAAGGGCATCCCATTTGATAACTTCATAGGTGGGAGGGGCATGTGCAGAGCAGCAGGTATGGGAGGCAGAGGCTCCTGCTGTCACCAGTGGCTGTGGGCACTGCTGCCTGTCCTTTGGGGTGCGCCGCGCCTCTCGGGGTGCGCTGCTGCCGCGGGCGCTCAAACCCGCCCGGCGTGTGCGAGCCACATTGTGCCAGATATATATAGCTGTCAATGCCACCCTGCTGAGCCAGTGCCAGCACAGATCACATGGTGCCGGCTTTATTTGGGCTGGTTTGAGGGAGATGTACAGAATCCATGAGGGAAAGCGCTGACACACGCTACTCTCACACAAAAGGAAGAATCCTTCACTTAGGGCCATAGAGCAAATCCAGTGTTCTGGATTCCCCCATTAATATCAAAAGGCACTGTACATGTGTAGTCAGAGCACACTGTCCCAGGGCACGTTCTGCCACACAGCTCTGGGGGGGAAATTTTGCTTGAAGAATGCTAGAAATGGGTCTATAGTCATTAATTGATAACATTCTTCAAGCATCAAAGTATTAGACCTATTTGATTTTATCCTTCACTAACAACTAATGTTTTGATTAATAATCTTTAACTGGACTAGAAATGGCAGAGGAACAGTTAAGATGGAAATTATGCATCTTCAGTCCATCTCAGTCACATATATATTTCAATTTGTGTGTTTTCACATGTGACATGGGCTTACACTTTCGTCCTGCTTGTGTCCATGTCCTTGTTTAGATTCAATACTGGTGGATGCCAGAGAGAAAAAGGCCCTAAATAAGCATGTCTGGATACAGCCAGAGGATTAGTTGCTGTGATTAGTGCACGCCCTTGTGACTAATGAGAGAGGTGAGACCTTACTTCTCGTGAGCATTTGGTCTAAGGGGAGGCTCCTGATGCCAGCAGTAGCCCTGCCTTCAAACACTTAACTGACCAGCTTTGACTCAGTGAAGGGCAGCAGCATTCATACATAGTGGCTCATTAGAAAATATCAGCATTTCAGCTTTTTTATCCAATTAAAAACATCTGGCACTAGGGTGATCCAGCTGGCAGCCCACAGCTCCATACCTAAGTTGCGGAATGGCTGCACCCGTGGTTGCCTCAGCAGAGACCAAGAGCAGCTGCTACAGCAGTGCTGAAGGCTGAGCACCTCTGCTGCATCCCTGCATCCCTGCCCAGCTGAGGGTTTCTAGACATCCCCTGGAGGCAGGACTGCTGCCCTGGGCACAGCTGGAGGCTCAGAGGGTGGGCATCTCTTCCTCCAGACCTACAGCAGGGAAACATGGGCTAAGGGCAGGGGCACCAGCTCCTCTACCAGAAGTTTGGGATTTGTCCTGTATGGAGTAGCTGGAAATCTATTGTCTGTTTGATGCCAATCTCCTATTGAGGGTCATTCAACATTGTACTGGAAACACTGGGAACATTTTAAAACAATCTTTCAAGACAGAAAATGCTTGGCAGGAGGACTTCATTTTGTACACTTAGTTCCCTCTAGCAATTTCTGCCACAGAATTTGTACTCTTTCCTATTGATTTGTCAGGGTGGTACTGAGAGGAAATACACCTTGACCTTCATCAAAATAAGAAGTACCATTAATACAAGTCCTATTCTTTCTCTGCTTTCCTCACAGAGTTAAGCTAGGCACAGGAATCATCAAATTAAATGGCTGGGTCAGCCTAATGTAATAAATCTATTAGTTCATATCATCATATATTTGATTTATACTACCCCAGACAATTACTAGCATGTCATTTCTTTGTTTAGGGATTTTTAATTTGAAAGTGTTCTAATCCTTAGTGTCAGCTGTTCCTGGTGGGTGATGACATATCTACTGTGAGTGAAACATTCTGATGACATATAGAGTGTAGGAATCAAATGTCATAAGCATAAATATTTAAGCAATAAGACATGACAGGTAGAGCATTTCTTGGCGATTATCGCACACCTCGGGTGGTGTTATGACGAGGCATTTGTCCAAAGGCCAACTGACTTTAACACACTAAAAGTAGCATGATTGCCTGGAAATGTGCTACTTGAAGTGTCTTATTGACATTTTTCCCTTCTCTTGATGATTTCTTCGTTTTCCAATGGGAGCTCCAAGGAATTACCATTTCCTTCCTTCAAGACAGGGAAAGATCACACCTTCAAAAGATCTGAGCACCCAAAGCTACACAGAAAGGGAGCCTGAGAGAAGATGGACCTAAACCTTAATAGACAACATTCACTGCCCACAAAAGGGCAGTGAATTCACAATCTGAATGTGCCTGTGAAAGAGCAGGTCTGTCATTTCCAAACATAATAAGTGCTTTCTGAACCAAGAAGACACAGTCAGCATGGCAATGAGGAGCTGACTCATTTCCTAAGCAACATGCAAGCTACAGACAACTTTTGAGGAGAAAACACCACGTCATCTTCACTTAGAAGATGCTTTCTGTAGTTCCTTGCTCTGGTTTAATAGCATTACCTTTTCTACGAGCAATATAAGGCTATGCTGTGAAAAACAGAGGGGTTAGTCTTGACTGAAAGCGTATCAAATACATATTTAGTCCTCAAAGTTATAGCTTCAGTTCAATCATCCAGTGCGGCTGAAAGCCACACTGAGATAAGCCAGACTAGCATCACTACAAGCAGCTAGACCATTCATACCTCTGGAGCTCAAGTCTCAGGACTTGTTTCATTTCTGTCTGAACTGGATGATGCTAAATAGAACACTATACACAAAAATAAATGTTGTGAACCTTCAATGCCTCTGGTAATTTTTACATATTTGCTTGCTGTGAAAGAGAGGAAACATAGGAGGAATTTACCAATTTGAACAGATCTGCACCATCCATGGTGATTTCTGCTGGGATCACAATACCTTGCCTTTTTGCATAAATACTTGGCTGGGCTTGACACAAATAGGTGGCAGAATACATATACACATCTAGTGCACTTCACTGAGGAAAACAATGGGTCACATTCATAGTATGAAATTTAGAGTTGCAATGCAAATTTTAGGCATAACTGACTCCCTGAGCAGCTCAGTTCTTTGGCAATGTGCAAGCAGAACCTGGATTCAATTTCACAGATATCTAAATCAAGCTTAACTTTTTCTTTTGGATTGGAAGGAAAAAGCCACATCTTTTTCTTTTACCTTCACCAACCGCAGAGCTCACTGAAATAATGAAGAGTAATGGCAGTAGCCAAAACAGTATTTTCTTACTCCAGATGAGACACTGATGTTTATATGGATGGCATTCTGCCTAGTGCTAAGGTGAACCCCTTTATTTGTGAAGAAAGAACCATTCTCTCTGGTCTGGTTGCAAACCTCCCACTCTTCCTTCCTCTGCTGTTGCTCCAAAGCAGCCTCAACACCAAGGCTCAGGTTTGTTCCTCAGCCTACAAAACCCAGCAGTAGCACTCAGCCTTAGTAGCATTTAACATTCAAATCACAGGAAGGCCAACAGGACCATCTTATGCAATAAAGTAACAGAAAAAATTCAGATATGGAAAAGACACCAGCGAAGTTTTCTTTGTGATCATTGTTTAACACTGTAAGTAATGAAATATTAATGAAAGTATGCTACTTTCATTTTGTGAGCAATTTAATTCAATTAAAAATAAATGGATCTCCTTGGCTCAGTAGATATACTGATATTCAGCACTGCCCTTAACTTAGATTCAACAGCATTTAAACCCAGCGCAGCACAAAGTACAGCGACTGAAACATAGCCCCCAGCTAACATCGTTAACTCTTGAGGTCCCAGTGGCAGGATTCTGTCACCCTGCTGAACCAACACGGCCTCTCCCAGGGAGTATTGGCTGTGCAGTTTAACTTGCAGGAGCAGTCATTTATACCCAGTGTGCTAGCAACGATATCTTGCACTGGGGCACTGTTTTCTTGAAAGGAAGTCATTTCAGAAAGATTTAGCAGGCCTGCATGGGCCTGAATCTGCTAGCATGCCGTGATCTGGTTAAGTAATATATCTGGGAACTTCATGTCACATAATGTAGAGCTACTCTTTTATTGCGCTGAAAGAGCTGTTTTAGATTCCCTCTGAGCCCATAGGCCATGTCTTTCTGATAATAAGAGTGTTATCAATGCTTTAATATTGAACTCAAATCTCTGCGTGAGAGAGCATCTAAGAGCTATTACTCAGTGCTGAAAGCAAAACCCAACTGTTCTGAATGGGGAGGAAAATGCCAATCTGTTGACAAAAAGTTAAACAGAGGTGAAATCGAAACTCTGGCCAACATTTTACAGCCTTAGCGCATTGTTAACTTTTCAACTTATCTGTCAGGAATAGGAAACTAATGTTTAAAAACAATGTATTGCTTTTATGAGCAAGGTCAGCATTTGTTAGATTTCAGGGTTATGCTGAGCTCAGTCAGCCAGGGATACACAGAAAGAATTGCTTCAGCACCCATGGCCCGACGTTTTCCAAAAGTTAAAATGTACAAACCAATTTCATTCCCTTTTTTTCCACGCAACCAACAGGAGCTCTGCTCTGACATTTTTGTTCAGCCTCTGCCTACCTACATGTGGTAGTGCAAGCTGGAGGTTAACATCTCTCAGGAGGGGGTGTGGAGCAAACCCTAGGTCAGAGAAATGTCTGCTGCATTTTGCTTTTGGGGGAGCTCGGGTTCAGGGTCACTCTGCTCTCTTCCAGGGGCGAGGTCCAGATTTGTGCGTCTGCCCCTTGGACAATGCCAGGCTTTGTTTGAGTGGCAAAGCATCCTTGCTCAGCCATGCAGTTCCCAAGGAGCTGTGTAGGTAAGATAATACAGGGGAAGTGGAACAGAGAGTCATTCTCTGTGAGAGAGAGAGAGACAGACAGAGATCTTGTTCAGAAAATGTGACTCAAGGGTGTTTTCCCTATATGCTTTTATATTAAATAATCCCACCCCAAACACTCAGAAAGAGTTTGATCCATGAAGCAACTGTACGGACGAGCAGATCATGGTGTCATTAGACACAATCTGTGTGCAACTTCCACTGCACAGTAAACTGGCCAATGTGAGAGAAAAAAATTAGTTCAATGCAAAACAAAGAGCTTCTAAAATATGTGCAGCGTGTGCTGCCTCATTCATGGATTTGCTTTCCTGACTGATGCATACCCTGTCTTTCCTTAGTGGTAAACAGGTTGGAAAGACTTACCCTTTTTATCAAGCAGTAAAAAACACCATGAATGCCAGTTTAGGTGAATTTGGATGGAAATCCCAATAACAGAGGGGTATTTTTTGTCATTCACATTGAAACTAAATTTATTTCTCACAGAATTAAGAATTTGTAGATTATGTGCAAATAGGTAAAGATTGCTTCAGTGAAAAAAAAAAAACAAAACACAGGATTATTTAGCTGATAAATCCCATAAAAGAGCTGAGAAATTGCAAATACTCAAAAATTACCAGCTTTTGAACAAGTTGTAGACTAGGTTTGCTCACAATTGTAATACTTAAATACAAATATAAAAGCCACACAAAACCAAAAGGGAACATCAGGACTCATAAACAATCTGGGAAGAATTATTTGACCGGTCCTAGTTAAAGTATATTTTGTACCTTCTGCCCCATGTGTTTGGAGACTTCCCAGCTTGTTTTAATTTCTCTAAGCATATGAGAGCCCTCAAGGTTCATTAGGGCTATTTACACAGTTCTTAACTGGAAAAAAGATAGATCTAAAAAAATGAATGAATAAATAAACTTATGTAGGGTATGAATGGGAAGTTATGCTTAAAATCAATTTCCAAGTCTGCTACCAACATGGACTTCCCTGGGTCTGCTTCAAAAAAATAGCTATGGGGAGAAAAAGAAAGAAATGGTGAAAATGAAAAGAAGAAGAAAAAAATGGAAAAAACTGTAAGAGTTAAGGCTAATGTTCATGATAAATCAGAGATAGCAGAGTCTGTAAAAAAAAACATAAATACAACTCAGAGAAGAAGGGAATCTCAACACCTGTGATTTAGTCTTGACTCTCCATGGGCAGCCATTTTTCTGATTGCATAATTTGTAAAATAAATGTAATGGAGCCTTCTTTTTCCCCCAGGCTATTGGTTCTGTTTCTCTAGGTATGGGATATCTCTTCCTGTGGATGTGCACTTCTGTGCTTATTAAGGGAGAGAGACAGGGACTCTTATTCCATGGGACTAGAGGAGCATTTACAATCATATTGATCTCCCAGACATGCAGGTGCAACTACTCATGGCCAGCCAGTTCCTGCCATCCATATACACATGTTCCTTTGAATGGCAGATTGTACCTACCCACCCACCCCAAAATAACATCCATCTGATTAGCATAGCACCTGGGCTATCCACATTTTCCAGTGCTGAGCCACTTCTTGGAAAGCAGAGCCTTGCTTCTAGAAAGGGGAGGGGGGGGGGGGGAAAGCATATTGCAATAGAGGTTATAAATTGCCAAGTGGCCAATTCGAGTGATGCACATGAAAGGAGAGGATCTTCTCATCACATTTCTTCCTAAACCCTGTGATTCTATCAGCAGAAAATGGGCTCCTTCTCAGCCCAAAGCAGGTTTCAAGCTGTCCTGTTGTATGTTTCCTTAGAAGCACGTTGCTCCAGAAAAGAGAGCTCTAAACTGATCCCTTTACATCTTGGAAGGGTGAACTGAAGGCCCAGGAGGAAACATTTTGTGGTCAGTGACACCACAGCTGAGGTTCTCAGCTCTGGTGGTCTCAGATGCACCATCAGCTTCAGCTAAATCAAGAGGAATCATGCATGCAAACCCAAATGAAAAGTCAGCCTTGCATCCATGGTGTGCACTCCACACTACAACCAAGATACAGATTTCTGAGCAAGACAAAAGTTAGAACAGACTTTGAAATTATTATCCCATCGAGTAGAGCTGACTAAATGAACATTTGCTTGGGGCATTCAAGATTATACACAAATATTCTCCAGAGCTTCAAAATGTAGGCTAAGCATCAGAAGCTCCATCTTGAGGTTTCATCCAGTCTTCAACAGTGTTTTTTTTAAAAATTCACAAATTTCCAATAGCGTGTGAATAACAGGATACAAATATAACATTGTTCAGCATTAACTATTAAACATGGCCTGCAGCTGTACCACCTGGGGCCCTGATCTTGACAGCTCTCACAAGTTACAAAAGACTTGACTCTGGCCAGAACTTGGACAAAAATCCTCTAAGGAAAATATAAATGCTACAGATTTTTGCAATTCAGTAGGAGTTTGTAGTGTTTGCAGCATGTTGTAACTGAGGGCTTTCAAAGGCTCTTTCACTTCTTGGGGCAAGGGTGTTACCTGCCACATTCCTCCTCAGTTATGAATTGACTTCCCACTTCTCTGAATTCCCCTTTATGATTTCCACATGACACTGAAATATCCAAGGCTAAATTATCAGGTACTGTGGCAATGTGATCTCAAACAGTTGCTGCTTTTCACTCCAAAGGTAACTGCATTACCACAGAGAGTAAATCACTTCCTATGGATGTAAAGTCTCTAATGAATTGCTTGGGATCCTTTGAGATGACATAAGCATGAAACACTGCTTTTAATATAGTACTAGAATTCAAATAACAATTATATGAATCAAAGATAGCAATAAGAAAAATGTCTGCTTTTTGCTATCTATTTCTCTGTCTTCCCCCTTCCCAAAAAAGCCACAATTTGAACACATCTGCAGTTAGGTACAGGGCTTCACCTTCATATAATCTGGCAGCTGGAAGTGGTTTTCCTTCCAAACAGCCCCTTCAAAAGCTTTTGAGCTTCACGGCTGTTTCCTCAAAGAGTCTCCAGTGGGAGAAGCAACACTCAAACCCTTTCCTTCATTGACAGTGATTATTTCCCCTGCTACTCTTCCTTTACCTGGCCTTGTGATGAAAACTCCCTGGGACTGCTCTAAGGAAATTCTGCTATGTGCTGACATTTACCAGGTGACAACAAGGTCGGGTCAGGTGTTTGATACCCAGGTTTTTGCATGTAATTATCAGGTAGTATTACAGGTAGCTGAGGCTCAGCACATTTTGAAGGTTTATGATGAAGCAGCTCCTTTACTTGTCTAAGCTTTTTCTCAGTAAGATTTTTAAAGAGGCAGGTGGAATTTTATTCATAATTCTATGCCTCTCATGGTCAAAACTGGAGGTTATTTTTTGTGCAACTGAAAATTGTGAATAAGCAATGAGTGGGTTTGTCAGCTCAGAAAGGTGATAGTCAATAATATCTGTCAGTGGTAAAGAATTCTATGAAGTTTTGATATTTGCCACCAGACTTCTTCTCTGATGTTAGCAGATCAATCCCCGTTCTCTAAATCTTCTTAAAACCTCAAACGGGTGCCGCTTTCAACTCTTGAAAGAAAAAGCTATTCACTTTCTGGTTTTCCTTCTATGTCCAGAAAACAGTCCAACAGAAGCTTCTTAAATCAACGAGAAGCTTCACTTGGGATTAGAGTATCAGTCAGTGGATCTGACCAGACCGGAGTTAAATTACATTTCAAACCAACATTTTGAATACTACAATCATCATTTCTGAGTCTGTTTGCCCGTATTTTGCTCTGTTTGGTTGTCTTTTAAGCTCAAAACCTTGCCGTCGCTGCAAAGTTGAGCGTAAATCTAATCTCAATATTTTCCAACAGAGGGAAAAAGAAGAAGGAGGAGGAAAAGCGGGGGGGCAGAAATAACTTTTTCAATGGCAGTGGCGGCTTTGCGGGCGGTGCTGCTGCGGGCGGGCGCTAACCCAGAGGCTCACTGACACCCAGCGGCTGCGGAGCGCAGCGCCCGCACACGGCGCGCCGGGACCGCCCCGCCGGCAGCAGCGATGCCCCGAGCCGCAAGGAAAACTGCTCTTCTCCATCGCAGGGACCTCTGCTCTCAGGCAGCAGCGATGCCCTGAGCCGCAAGGAAAACTGCTCTTCTCCATCGCAGGGACCTCTGCTCTCAGGCAGCAGAGATGCCCTGAGCCGCAAGGAAAACTGCTCTTCTCCATCGCAGGGACCTCTGCTCTCAGGCAGCAGAGATGCCCTGAGCCGCAAGGAAAACTGCTCTTCTCCATCGCAGGGACCGCTGCTCTTCACTTCTTGCTGCCTTTGCCACTGCAGGGTGATCGGTTCTCGACCAGCCATCTCTCCCCCTCCTGGCTGCGGTACCTCTCAGGCAGAGCCCAAGGGTAAAAGCAAGCGCACCTTTCATGGTCAACAAGGAAAATTATATTCATGCTACACTGCAGTGTTTTTCTTCCTGAAGTCTTTATTTTAAAAAGGTTTGATGCCCCAGAGAGCAGTCACCTTAATTCACACAAATAGCAGTTACTCACAGACCACAAGAGTATACCCTATAGCTGTAGAGCCGAGGTGCTTCTAATCACCCGGGGGTGTGACTGTGGTTAGGAGGGCTAAGACATCTTAGGGAAACAGCTACTGATCATCTGAGAAAAGTACAAGGGTAGGAATTGGCAACAGAGGTACCAAAACCACAAGAGGCAGAGGCCAAGAGAAGAAAAAATACTTAAAAAAAAAAATCTGACGTCTATCTCTTTGAATCCTATAAAAATGGGGCAAAATAATTGCACATAGAACAATGGAAGCAGTCAGAGAAGACAAGTATGCAGTGCTTTAAAAGAAGCCCATATATACTGACTTAGCCTTTAGTGCACAATACCTGAGCTGCTCCACTGGGTACCCTCTAACTCTGAGGATATTCCTGGTTGAAGGATTGTCTGCCACCACCAGTTGTTAAAAAAAAATAAAGAAAGAAAGAAAAAAAAAAGGTTGTAGACTCCTGGAGCTGCAGGACTGGATGCCCAACCAAGCACTTGTTGGTACATCTCCAGCAAAGGCAAAAGTAATCTCCAATGGGAAGATGGGTGTAACTGTGCTTATGCCCAAGATGAGCAGCCCCTCTTTAAGCAGTGCATGCAGTTCATGGCAGCAACAAGCAAGAGCTTTGCTTTTACAAAAGATATCGGGATATCAAAAGATACCCTTATATCTTTTGATATCAGGATTCTTGCCATGCTCAGCACCACAGTTTCTGGATGCTTGATGAACATTAGAGGTAAAGTGAAAAATCAGTCTCACCACACAAACTCTTAGTTCTCACCTCAAAATTTTGAAGTCTGTATTCTTATACTGGAGCAGTACGAGGAGGAATTTCCAACCTTATTTGAGGCTTGGGAGTGCTGAGCAGAAAAGATGCAGTTCTCATTTCCCCTGCAGTTTGTGTGTATGAGACAAAACATTAGGAGTGTGAATTTCTGGTTTAAAAACCAGCTGTATAATCCTGACTAGCAACAGGTCTGTGGCCATTTACATCTCTTCAGCTGCCCACATGCTGAGCACCCAGCAGCTACTGGGCACTTCACAGCACACGCTGGAGTATCCTTAGAGTAAATGGACATCCCCCATTAGCAGCTCAAGGTGGAAAGTGTCTTAGCACAGGGCTGGGCTGGCCCAAGGCAGCCCAAAACACTGCAGAAACATGCACTAGTCACAGTGTGCATTTGATTTCCTTGCATGGGTTTTCTGGCTTCTCTTCAGATGTTACTGTCAACTTCTGCAATCATCCAGGGAGGAGGTTTGTTCCTCCCACAAGATTTGGAGTGACAGCCCCATGTGTGACACTAATCTTTTGACAGAAAATTCCTTCAGTCTCTCTACAATAAGCATCCCAGCAGGACAAGACAATCTGGAGGCAGTGCAATCTAGAAATTTTGACAGAAAAAATAATCTAAAAAATGTGGGATGCAGTCCTAAATTTAAAAGAATGAATTATTTTGTTGGGGTTTTGTTTGTTTTTTGTGGAGAAAATAATTCCCTTGTTTTCTTCTTCAGCAATTTGCATTTGAATAGGTGGATCTGTTCTTTACATTACTTTTGAGAGCCTGCATTTCCCAAATTCCTATCACACCACTGGGCTTTCAAGGACAGGAGGGAAGCCAAAACATTTCCATCTAATGCAAACATGGATTACTGGAAGGATGTTCTCATTTTTTAAAAATGTACTAGGAGCAGGAGCCAGGTTTGCTAGCACCTTCCCTGCAAGCCATCGCTTCCTTGGCTTGCTGCATGTAGAGAAAGAAAACCTCACCAAAAAGAAAGGGCATAAGTTCCTGGAACGCCACAGCATGCAGAGAAAGATGAGAAAAGAGCTACCAGGCAGGCAAGCACACCCACAGCAGCTGCAAGCAGAGTGAGCACACTGATGGCTGCAGCCTTTTCCCATCAATCTGCACTGAGCCAGCATCCTGTTTTATCTGGGGAAGACCACCTCCAAGGCAAAAGGCACAGCGCGAGGAGAGAAGATATTCAATACCTCACATGGTAGCAGAGTTGAGATTTCAGCTGTGACTACCCCCAGGCAAATCCAAGTTTCCAAATGTCCCAGGTGTGGTTCCAGGAGGCATCTTCAGTTCCAGGAAGCAGACCTTTGTGTTAGCAAAACCAGCGTCCAAAGCACATCTTGCTTAGCGTCTAGATGGAAACTTCATGTCAATTCAAACCTTTCTTGCAGCCAATGGATACAACAAAGTCCTGAGAAATGCTGGTGAGCTGAAAGTTGTCTTTCTGTGTGTGTATACATATGTATTTTTTTAATGTGTGTGTATATATAGATATATATATATATATATATATATATGTATAAAGGTATTGCCTCCACTTGACTCTTGCTCTGCTCCCCAAACTTTGGGGTATCTGGGGATCTAGTCAAGCACAAAGTGAGAAATCTCAGAGCATGCTGCTGATACTCCATCCCTGCAGAACTCATTACATGCCAGTTGCTCTACTTAGGGTGGATTGGGAGGGGGATCTATTAGAGAGAAAAAGTACAGAGTAGAGTTAAGAAGCATTTTTTTCCTTCTAACTGCTGTCCTTTCATCTGCTCTCCTTCTCATGTTTCTGGGCTTTTTTTTTCTTCTTCTTCTTCCTTCTCCTTCATCCTATGGAAGTGGCACTGAATGCTGATGAGATAATAAATGGTCCAACCCCAGGCAATCATTTGCTGGTAATTAGTTCAGCTACTGAACTTCTAAGAGTCATTTTTTTTTCCACTTGCCTAGCCAGAAAACTTGGGTGGTTAGTTACCCCATCACTTCCCTTTGGGGAAGGGGCACTCAGAATCTCAAGTACCTGATACTCCTGGATACACTCTTCAATCCCTAATTAAGCCTAGCCCTAACCTAGATATTTAGTATTTTATTTACTTTTCATGACATTCCTTACTTAGGCCAAGAGCCAAATGTTGCATCTCAGCAGGACCAAATCAGAGGTTTGTTCTAAGTTTCTGTGCACAATCACACCAAGATCACAGGTTCAAAACAATTGAAATAACTTCACTTTAGGGAACTTGGTGGGGGGAGGTGCCCTTTCTCTGTTTCAGAACAGACATTTCAAAATGTGCCTTAGAAGGGAGGTTTGGAGAGGGAAACTATGGAATTTGGTTTAATGGCCTGACAAGAAAAGGTCCAGCTTTCCCCTTTCCCAGGAGACCCAGCCTCCACAGCCCCAGCTGGCTCCTGCAGCTCCAACCTTGTGATGAGAAGCCTGCAGGCCTTGGGGCAGTTGAACCTGAATCCTTGGAGCTGGGGGTCAGCAGGGATCCAGAGTGCTCCAAGTGATGGAGAAGCCCTGGATCTGTGGCCCCTGGAAGCCCACCAGGGGAAGCCTTCCTGGCATGCAGGGAGCCTTTCAGGAGAGCCTTTGCCTGTGCTCTGCAGGCAGAGCCCCAAACCCTCCTGGTTCCAACAATTTGGCTTTTTGTGACAAAGATCTCCTCCATCTGAGAATTCCTGTCTGGCACTGGTGTACCCTCAGAGCTTCAGGGATGACCTCTGATGAACTGAGGAGACATTTGGGGGGATAATTAGCTAATATTGGGTGGATAATTAGCTCCTTCATGGTCTAACACGAGATAACCAGGTCTGCAGGTGAGGAAAAGAGCTTCGTGTAGGCAAATTATGGGGGGGTTGTGCCCTCCCTTCTGATGGTGATCAGCATCAAACACAGAACATAAGATTAAATAAACCAACTGTTTGTCTGCTTTGGTATTGGCATTTCATGTTTGCTACTTATCAGATTCAAAAATAAAGCACCCTGAAAACAGACAGAATTTATCAGGCAATGCTGCATTTCCTGAATCACTGAAGGAAGGACATACCCACATTTCTTCCTCCATGCAAATCATCTCCAGAAAGTTTTGGTTTAAATCTTCCTTTTATAGTCACATTTGGGTTCTTTTAGATTTTCCTTTTTATCCTCTTAAAGTCACCTTGGGTGACAGATGTCACTAGACCTGAAAAGGGCTGCTTGAATAAATAGGTAAATAATATTCATTAAACAGTATATGGCAGCATATCCCACATTTCTTTTTATCTGTTCTAACAATACCAAATTCCTCATCCCTGAGACTCACATAAAGCCCACGACAGAGGGTTCACATTCAAACTCCAATCAGCAATTCACAAACTAACAGAGAATGATCTAGCTGATTTCACTAGGGACCTCCATATGGTGATGAAATTTATTCTGAGCCATGTTTAGGTTTTGTAGTTGTGGGCACCATACACAAACCCTGAGAGAAACAGGGCTTTTTAAAGCTGAGCTGGGAATTTATTAATTCAGTTCCTGCTGAAATAAATGGATGCTATTTGCCCTCCGAATCTCAGTCATCCTAGAAGTCAGACAGAGTCCTCAATACTGCATGTTTGTTTCTCAATCAAAATTAGAATAATCTCAGCTTTTTAAGCCTGCAACAATTTCCCAAGATACACTTTTTTAGGCAGTACTTGTGCTGTTATATCCTGGAGGTGGATACATCTTCTCCAGTTTTAATATTTTTAACTTATAAATTGTTCAGTTGGATTCAATTTTCAAAAAGGTATAATAAGAAACTTATATTCCCCAACTCTTTGAAGCATGTAACAAATATACAATTTTAAGTACAGTATAGGTCGCAAGTTTTCAAGAAAGTAACATTCCAGGTATATTTTATTTTTTCTCCCTACAATTTGAAAAATTGATTGATTTTTTTCCTTTAATTTTTGCCTGTTTAAGTACAGGACTTGGGTTGTTTTTTTCCGTATTTTTCCCTTCAGACAGCATATTTTCCTGATGGAACTCCCCTCCCCCCAATACACAATGTGCTTTTCTGTTTTACCAGCTCTAGCATTTTCTCAACAATCATGTGAGCAAGAGCAAGGACTGAATATTTTTAGACACTGGAACTAAGCAGATGGTGAAGGATGTGAAAGATCAATAACTAGTTTTTGTAAAGTTTGCATTTCTGCTTATTTCAGTGTATTTCAAAATGCAACAGGAAGAATATAAAACTTCATGGAATGAAATGTGAAGAAACTGCTCTGGCCTGTGTGCCTGGTATGGAACATTTTTCCAGCCATTCTTTGAAAGCAAGCCATGCATTCACTCCAGCTTTAATTGTGAACTCTCCTTTTGTTAATTTAATTGTACTCATGTTGCTGTTTGATAAAAGGTCTTGGACAGATGTGTACTCATCTGACATTCTTCCAAGCATGTCTGCATGGTCAAACTTGAAAGGTTTTTGGGAGCTGAAAGTCATCCCATCAGGAACCTGAAGCAACACCATCTGCTTTAGGTGACGAAGCGCATGTCAAGAATAGCCATCTCCCTCCTTCTGGGCTCGAGCCTCCATGCTCCCTTGGGCTTGTGCTGTGGAGCAGCTGCCCTTCAGAGGTGCAGAGGAAGTGGAAATCATAAAACAAGTCCTGGCCACAGCACAGTTTTCACGGCTACTTCAGGAGCCTGAGGGCTTAACTGAAAACAGGGTGAAATCAGGCAGATGCTCCAAAGCTGGCAGCACAATGCTGGAAACAGGAGCCTAAAGTAGGGGCTCTTAGCAGGAGAAACCAGTGTCATGTTTTGTGACCTTGAGTAAGTGTCTCCACCCTTCTTTCCCACCACTTCTCAGCTGCAGAATGGGGCAGCACAGCCTCATTTCTGTTCCTCCTTTCCCTTACAAACAGCAAGGCTCGTGGGGCCAGCTCTGGGTCTAAGTCCCTGCACCATCAGCCCTCAAGCACAAGGTAGAATTAGGAAGGCCAGCAGCTGACAAAGGCTGACACAAGTCCCCCAGAGTCATTAAGACAGACTCACATTAAGGAGGGTGCTCTCAGATGCTGGCTGTGGGGCTGCAGAGCAGGCACATCCCACCCTTCAGCAGCATCTACTGCAAGCCTGGTGGTAGCAGCTAAATGCCAGAGAGAAAAAGGCTGGGAGACCAGCAGCTCCTGCTGCAGCTTCTCACCCCCAGCTGCTGACCTTTCCAGCCCCACAGCTTCTATTCATTAGTGGGAATGCCTGCCCTGTGCTGACAAGGATGAACCAACTGGGAGCACTTCACTCATTTCCCTGGGCTTGAACCGGAGCTGTCCCTAAAACTGGGCAATGAGCATGGGGGCCAAAGAAGGCCAAGACACGTTTTGAAGCTTTGTTTTCAACAGAGAGAAGGTGGCTGAGGTTTGTATGGCAGCTTTAAGGCTTGCAACATCCCCAAGCTCCTGGCGCCTGGCATGGCAAGGCAAGTGTCCCACGCTGCCACTGTATCCAGCAATGGAGGGCTGGGACCAGCGAGGACTTGTCTGCAGGGCGGGCAGGAGGAGACACATTGGACATGGCGGAGATGCTTTCTTACACCAACTTTAGGGAGCTGCTGTGGAGTTTCCAGCTTCCAGCCAGATCCTCAGCACCCAAAGGGGGCCCCCCTGTGTGTGTGGATGCTGTCTCCAGCAGCTGTCCCTGCTACCCGAGCAGTGGCAGCCTTGGAGCCAGGCCAGCAGCTACGTGTGGAAGCTGTTCCCTCCTCCAACCTTCTGGACCTTAGGCAAAAGAGCTACTAAATGAGCCATACTGACACCAATACTGCAATCAATTTGTTAATAAGGATCAGAGACAGACTCTGCTGCTGGGAGGAGGAGGTGAGGGGAAAGGAGATCATTATTTTTAATTTAAATAAATCAATATGTTAATAGGGGAAAGGATGCACCCTGCACAAGGATGGTGGAAGGGGGAAGGCAAATGAGTAAAACTATTCTCTTTCCTTTTTTTTTTTTTTTTGAAGGAGAAGGAAGGAAGGTGCATGTAGTTTGTCATTAGGGTTTTTTTTTTTAAAGAAAATCATTTAATATAAAAAGAGTGGTAATAGACAATTTTAAAAGTTCTGTAACAGCAAATAACTAATTATACCAGTCTGAGACTCAGAAGCATGCCTGGCTCTTTTCTTTCTTTAAAACAAATTAAAGAAAAAGGAATGCTTGATTCCCAGGAGGGCTTATCTAAGGCCTCTCATCTCTAATACATATCTAAAGGGACAGGGAAAATATCTTTTATCACTTAAATCTCCCTGAAATTTAAGACCAGCTGGGAATTTTTTTATGTGGATATGATTCATTAAATTCATATCATTCCAAAGAAACCTTCCTGCCGGTTTATCTTTGCCACTGCAGTCATCTCTCCAGAAAAGCACAGTTTCCCAAATGTTGTCAACCCAGACAGCTCAGTCTTTGGCTGAAGGTTACATTTCATTCGGAAACTATGGAACTGGCCCCACATTTTTCTTTTCAGGGAACTGGTATTTGCAAATCATTCTTGAAGTCAACTTTTCTCTCAACTCTCTGCTGAGACAATAGGAAAATCCTGCACCGCCATACCGCTTCCATCAGGCTTCTCAGTCCTGAGAGGTGGAGGGATTTTATTTTCACGCTGCATTTCAGTATTTATGCATTGTACTTGTGGGGTTACAGTCTTTGATCAAATATAGGTACAGGAGCTCTGAAGGCTGGGCTCTGAGAAGTGGCTCGGGGAGCAGCCGCATCCAGCTTCCGCTGGGATCAAATGCAGCAAGTTTGTGTTTCAGCAATCCTCAGAGCCGCGGCAGCGCTGTGCGAGCCGATAAACAGGGGCTGGCGGCGCGGACAATATTCCCACAGAACGTGCGGCTGCCGGAGCGCTCCGCGGAGTTTTCGCAGGGAGGAAAAAATGTATGTTTTACATAATGAGCTCCTTCACATGTAGTGCCACAAAAGTTACTAGGGAGACGGCCTGTCTTGGGCGCACGGAAAAACAAAGGGAAGTTCACGTGGCGAGATCGCTCCCGGCCGGCTCCGTCTCGCAGCCAATGCGGAGGGTGGGGAGGCACTTCCAAGGGCGACGCTTTGAAAAGCGGAGCCGAGCCGGGCCGCCCGGGCAGCGGGGAGCGAGAGGCTCTGGGGAGAGGTCAGGCGGAGGGCAGGGTGCATCCAGGCTGTGCAAGAAAGGCCGGGCGGCCCCGGCAGATGCTGCCGGCGCGGCTCGGGGCCGTGAGCGCCACGGCGGTGGGAGCGCTCCGCAGCACGGACGGACAGAGCATCCCCGCCGTGCCGGGAGCATCCCCGCCGTGCCGGGAGCATCCCCGCAGCACGGACGGACAGAGCATCCCCGCCGTGCCGGGAGCATCCCCGCAGCACGGACGGACAGAGCATCCCCGCCGTGCCGGGAGCATCCCCGGAGCACGGACGGACAGAGCATCCCCGCCGTGCCGGGAGCCAGCCGGGCACGGGGACCTGCACACACCCCCCCCCCCGCCCCCCCCTTCGAGCCAGATTGCACGCAGCGCTTGTGAAATGAAAAATAACTGCAAGCCAGTGCACCCTGAACTCCCTGAAATCATCCCAGGGTGCAAGAGAAAAGAGTTTTCACCCTGGGATTTTTCTTTTCTCTCATTCACCAAGCAGACACAGCTCTGCCTTTTGAAAACCTCGGTTATATTTATGAAAACCTCTCTCTATATATATATGTGACTGAGAGTAGAATCCTGCCCCTGGTCTCCTCGTTTTTTTCTCCCTTCTTTCCCCCAGCAGGTACCTGGGCACATCAAGCTTTGGTGTTTTCCTGGGTGAAAGTATAATTTTTCCTGTTTTGCCCTGGAGAAACTCACTACTTCCCTGTATTTCAATCGTACTTATTGCTCTAAGATTTAGAGTTATATTTCTAGGGTTCAGAAAATTCAAGTAATACAAATAGTCTCTGTTAGTAAAGGCTGTATTATCTGCTTTAGCTATAGACACAGCCCTTAGCTTCACATTAGGGCTTCTACCACATTTCCAAAATCCTCACAGACGGCCACTACCTTGAACACAGTGAATGTGATTAAAAGTATCATCTCTTCTCACCAGACTCCTGTGGGAGTATCAGATCTAAACTAGATTATTAGACAAAACCCTGCTTTTCAATTCAACCCAAGTTAGCGGTTGGGATCCTCTGGTTACAATTTGGAGCAATCATCAGCATTTAGAGGCCAGGCTCGTACAGGAATCACCAGCAAGAGCTCAAACCACGGATTTATTTTGGTTTTGTAGCTCCTACATGTGATATAGCTCTCTGTCAATCCCCAAATGCAGCCAGTAATATGAGCAAGAAACTTTCACTAAAGATTCATAAATTATCTGTTTTTAAAAGCCTGGAAAACCAAGAAAAATTTCCCTGGTAGAATAGTTCTGATATTAAAAATCATCTTTTTTCATTCAATAATTGTTTTTACTTTAGCACTTCATGCCACCATCACAAGAATAGTTTTACCAGTGGGCAATATTTCGCTGCTGCCTTCAGACCAGCAATTAGAACAACTAACAGTTCAGACAATAGCCAATTTATCTGCAGAAAGGGAATTTGCATTTCTCTTTATGTACCTTATGTTAAACATACACAGTATCATACAATAATTATCACTATATAAACAAATTGCAATTCTACAGTCTTCAGAGCAGTCACCTTTTGTTTTATTAGTGCACCTGCACAAAGGCTTTTAAGCTGTTTAAAATGTTTTCAGACTTGTTCACAGCTTTTGAGTATACAAGAGTCAAATGGTTGCATATATAAAAATACAATGTATAATTAACATGTCTAGTTAATTGATACACAAATAACAAATACATTATAATATTGTTATAAAATATTAAATGATGTATTGTATATTATGCTTCATACATTATATCATAATCCTAAATGATGTGTTATATATTGTATATTTCATGGGGGTTTTTTGCATATATCTCTAAACCAGTATTTCACATGTCTCCACACTTGATCACACCTAATATGAGCACCTGTGTGCATTGTGCATACATACAGCAGCACCATATTATTAATTCATAGCTGTATTTGGGACTGCTGGTTTTTAAGCATATGGTTTAAAGGAATTTCCTTTAGACATATTCAGTAATTGCATAAATAAAATAGATTATGAAAGTCTACATTGGTATCAGGTGCCTTCTGTTAAGAAAAGTACTATGAAGAAAAGTATTAGTATCTGAGCCTAATTATTGGTGCTGAAAGTCATTTCATTTCAAACATCCTATTAACTAAAGTCCATACACAGAAATTATTGGCTGTTTGCACCAATCCCCATTATAAAACCTGGTGAAATCCCCTTGCAAAAAAAGGGAAGACTACAGCTTAAACCTTAAGTACTTCGATAAAAATATAAGATCAGTTTCATCCCAAAGTACAAATCCCAATCTCCATCTAAAACTGCCTGACCCTAAAATATATTCAGAGCTTGTTCTAATCACAGGAGATGTATTCTGAATAGGACAGCCCTCTATCATCTGCTAAGTCTCTTTAAGTCATCATTTTCACTGTATCTGAAAAATTAATTCCTTTTCAGAAATATTCTCATCTTCTACTAAAAGAAAAAAAAAAGCTTTTTGATGTAGAGTGACAGGATTATGAAGTGACCCTTCAGGTCAGAAGGAGACTTTTCCTTTTCTCATCAAGGAAATCAATTTCTAAGTCCAAGTCTCTTAAAATAATATATTCTTGTGGCACGCATACAGCTTTTTTTGATCTGCTATGAAAAGAATAAGAGGTAAAGAGGATCAGGGGTGGCGATGGAATATTATAATCTGCCACACTCACACATCAGCCTTTCACTAAGTAATTCCAGATAAATTGAGGATTTACATATTTAAGATTAAATGGGGAAAGAGTAGCGATGCATAAATAGAAGAACACAAAGATACAATTTAGGGAAGTTAACTCTTAAAAAAATTTTACCTGACGTTTGGTACCCTTCCCCTGTCCCACCCCATATTTTTAAAGCATATAATGTTTGTAAGGAAATAACCAGGATAATCTCTTTGAGATCAACTGAGCACAAACACAGATGCCTTAGGGTTTCTCTCCTCCACCCCTCCCACCTTCACTACTGAAAAAATACCAATTACCATGACAAGAAACAGTTAAATGCCTCCAAAGGCACATACACACAGCAGATGGAAAACAGGAGGAAACCAGCTGGAAGTGTGTTTCCCTTAGAACTGTTTTTAACAGCCTGTGCACAAATAATGTCTCACTAAT
Source organism: Agelaius tricolor (assembly GCF_023055355.1). Taxonomy (NCBI): domain Eukaryota; kingdom Metazoa; phylum Chordata; class Aves; order Passeriformes; family Icteridae; genus Agelaius; species Agelaius tricolor. Next base: position 21,946,635 of record NW_027269261.1, on the reverse strand, counting down.
ACGCAGATAAAAATAAAACATAAATATTTAAAAGGTGACTGGTCAAAGCAACAAGATGGCATTCGATATGGGAACTTTCCCTTTTTTACTCCCTTCCCTGTCCATATTCTGGGTAATTGCTCAGAGACATCCTGATCCAGGTCTCTGGTGCAGGGAAGGTAACTCCAAGGCAAAAGCTCTGGTGACGCCGTAACCTCTCGTGTTGCTCTTCGCAAGGCACATGGGCTTGCCTTGTTTTTATTACTCACCTGTTCAGCCTTTGCCTTTATGGTGAGCTTCCTGCATGGAGGGCATCCCAACACTGCCCAGATGAGCTCCAGGAGCAGTTGTTCACACCAGAACAAGATAAGGAGGTCAGCCCTTTACAAAATTCCTTCTGCTCTTGGGTGCTTAAGCAGAAGCATTTTAAAAGAACTCCTTTTCCAGAAACTACTAAGCACTTTCTGATAATCTGGATATTTTTAAGATATTCAACAGATCTCTGTAATCTATATTTAGCACCAAACATTTTGACCTGACCCCTCAGAGTCCAGACAGCATCCAAACTCCCTTGTACTCCTGCAATCTTGCCATTAGGGAGAGCAAAATCATGGAGATGGGGAGAGATGGAATGTCCATGCACCCATCTAGCTGAAGAAATGAAAGCAAGGACAGGAGCAAGTACAGGCATTGCTTGTAAGAAATAAGAGAGATTTCTAGAAGTATAACTGGGGCAAAGCAGCTGCAGGGGGCAATGGAGAAGGGAAGCCCACAGTTCTTCCCTAGAATTCCCCAAGGCAGAAGCATTTGTGATGTATCCTGCTTGTCCTGTCTTTGATCTTAACTGTTATCATCAGGTAGAACAATTTTAAGTAGAGTGGATGGGTTGTCTGCCATTTATTTAGATCCCTTCCTTTACAGTTCCTTCTCCACTGATTCTCATTAGGCAGCCCTCTTGCACTCACCAGGAATTCAGCAAAGCAGATCCTTAGCTGGTGTTAATTGGTCTAAGTCCATTTGCTTCAAAGAGGCTGCTCAAACTTACAGTGCCCAGAAATTTGACCCAGTTTCACTTCTCTGCATAATGTGGTCTCTTGATGGAGGAACAGATATATTCCTTCTGCTCTGTGTCAGAAGCATTAAGTCATTGCACACTTCTCATCTTTTGAGAATCTAAGAAATCTGGATTTTTTTTGGAGTAAATAAACTCTGAGCATGGTAACTTACTCAAGCTCTGGAACAGAGGGCAGAAAAGTAACAGGGTATCATGCTGGTGCACCCAAAGGCAGAAAGAACTGGAAAATGCTCTCATGACACATCCAGATGACAGCAGAAGACAGGTGAACACACAAACACCTGCAGAAACCTTGGCCTGAATGACCTGAGACCATCAAACACACTCTTTAGACAGCTGGTTAAAGAAATCAAGAGGGATTTGGTGCAAATAAGACTTTACTGCTTTGGACCTATAACGGATGCATGAAGTCTGATCACTCAAGGGAAAGAGAGATATTTTATTTAATTTTTTGTTTATTAATAGATTTTTACAGCTTTTTTCACATGCCTTCAGAAGCAAGAGGTGAGTCCTGGCCAACACTGCTCTTTCTTTAGGAACAGCTAAATTGCAGAAATCTGCTTGACTGCAGAGGATGCCTGTACCACAGAGCAGCAAAGGCAGTGGGAGGTAAGTAAGAAGGACAAATAATTGCTGATGTGTGAGGCAAAGATGGGAAGAGAATGGTCTTACTCAGGTGGCACCACAAGGTTCAGCAGTTAAGGAGGAGCACTTTTCAGAAGTTTTTCCTGTTAAAATTCTGGCAGCACATCCCTTGGCTTTACCAGAATATTAAACATGATTTTAAAGTTGTTGTTGTTTTTTAGTGATCAATTTCCTTGTTGAAACTCTACAGAAAAAGAAAGGTCTGTTTCCTCTGATGTTTCTTTCCCTTCATGAATAAACTCTGCCTTTGTCTGTTTTTATTTTTGTAATGCCACATTTATACCTAACACCTTCAAACACATATTATTTTAGGGATCTGATACCATCTAGTGTTATTGCTTGCTTTTCACATCTTACACTTATCAAGTAACCACAGTCAGCAACATGTCAGAGTTCATCACTACATCACATCAGTAGCAAAACAAAACCTGCTTCCCACCCAATATCTATATTTACACACCCCACAGGTGGGTGAAATTTGCAGTTCATCTAGGAAATTCACTCTCCTTTAATCTCTGGAAATTAGTTCGTCTGTGTGTATACATATCATTATCATCTAGTGCTTTGCCACTGATTTATTTCAGCCTCTGTAGAAAATAGGCTGGGATTACTAATAACAAACACAAGTGTTTATAAACAGCCTTTATACAATCTTGGGGAAGCCAAAGTCAAGGGTACATTTACTCCAAACCAGCCAATGTTTTACTCCATTTCTCAGGGAATTAGGTGAGATTTTAGTTTGCAAGTACTACTGACTGGTGCAAAGTCTTCCTAAATATTCATAGCTCCTGAAAGCTGGTGCTATCCAGGAGGGAGATGCTTATATGATTTCATAATGTAAGAGGACAAGACCACCAAGAAAAGCCAATCTCTGCAGGAAAACAAAGTGGGTTCATCTGTTTGGGTACTTTAAAACCCAAAGAACTGAAAGTATGCAGAAACACAGTATTCATAAAGGTAAAAAAGAAAGAAAAGAACAGTGTGGATAGTCTGATAGAAGATGGTGGATTAGTATCCATGGAGACTCCTTTATTCTCTGTGTTCACCCAATATGTACAGGACATTTGGTGATTTCTCTACAACATCCCACAAGTGCCTGAATCTGGACAGGCAGCAAACACTTCTCTACCTAAAGGGGCAATTGGACTCCATGTCCCTTAGCTCAAGGCCTCTCTTCCTGTGTAATTGGGATAGATGTCAGTTCCCACAGTAATTTCTGCAGTAGGGTCACTGGAACTGCTCTGGTAGCCATTGATACTTTTAAGCCACTCAGTAACCTATATGCTAAAGATATTTATTGCTGTCCCTTGCAAACAATTTCTTGCCTCTAAACGATATTATTCTGTAATGATTACATGCAATTCATTGGGAACAGAGGGAGGGGTGTTTATAATTTTGTAGTTTTGTGGAACATATTATTATTATATTTTCAGCTCTGGGTTTTACTTGCTCAATTATGATTGTTGGCAGGGATACTAAATGCCTTTACACACTAAAAGTGTGTTAGACACTAAAGGTGTGGATTTCTGTGATGCTTGCTAACTGCCTGGGGCTAGGAAACAGATACCTGTCTTTCAGGAGCACTCTTCCAGGCAGACTTTTTCATTATACAGGCCCTGTGAATGAGATCACTTTAGAGGGAAATGCCCTCATATTTCTCCAATAAGAAGGCAAAGTGAGAAGAAAAGAGGGAGAAATGTCCAGCCCCATCTAGACCCAGCTGCCTCCAGAAGAAGGAGATGTTGGCATATGAATGTTATTAAATGATGAGAGTGGAGAAACAATTCAGCAGATAGAAATTCCCACCTGGCTCTGTTGTTTTAAGGTGCATGGTTAATTCACAAAACAGCCACTAGAAGTTAGCAGGTTTCGTGCACCACTGCCCACCCTTGGAGCAGAACTGCTGAGCTGCGGGTTACATGAAGGACACCAGCTACACTGCCGGTCTCCACGGCAGACCTGGCCACACCCGGATAATTGCTGCACTGTCAATCAACAGCTTCACCAAAATGGAAAGAATCGTCAGAGCACACCACAACCCACCTGGTGTGGCCACACCCTTGTGGAAGGAGGCATGGACTGAAATAACACACTGCTAGTTTTAGGGAGCTCAGCTCCCAGGAGCTCCAAGAGGCTGGGCCCAGCACACAGGTGGTCCCAAAGCAGGGGGAGAGACTCTTTTGGGGACATCTGCGCTTTGGTGCTACTAATGCAGTAATCTTTAAGGGTTTACTCCTGCCAATTAAACTACAGTGACAGAGAGGTTCCAAGGACAAAAAAAGGTTGATAACAGAGAGGGGCAGTGACAGCCTCAGGACCAGCTGCTAATGAGAGTTAGCAACACATGTCCCTGTGCCCATTATCTAGGAACTGAATAACACTAGTAGGTGTGATATGACCCCAAATGTGGCTTTCCATTCCTCAGCTTCATCTCCCATCTGATTTCCTTCTACTATTCCAGTTACACCTTTTTAGTCTCTGAGTTGTGCATGTTTCTATAGCTGTTCTCTCTCCCTCTAGAGAATGAGAGAGTGAGAGAATGTTGCATGTGCAACAGCTCCCTTGGAAAGTTTTCAAGAGGTAGGCTGTGAAATTTTTTTTTTTTCTTTTCTATAGTAACATTTTCAAGGGCTGAGAACTGGCTTGGGTATCATCTTTTCTCATTTCTCATTTAAAAAAAAAGAAATGTTGACATGACTTTATTTTGAAACAATGATTTATCAAAGAAAAAATGAAAGAGCAGCTGTTTCTCGCTCTTTGAAGCCAATCTGACTAAAGTATCTCATATTTCTTGTTCCACCTTAAAAGCTTAATTTTCATCTATATGAGAAGAGGACTTGAGCAGCACCTCTTCTTTGTCTTAGCATTAGGTACTTTTTAATGTGTTATTTGGTCTGGCTGAAGTCATGAGGAATTCCAAACCAAGAAACTCTCTCCTGTGAACACAAGACTTGGATGTCACCAGCACCTACAGCAACAAACACAAGCACAAAAGTTTTGTGACTTAACAATCTACCTCAGCTGATGCCTGAAAGTCAACAACATATGTACATTTTATTCACTCTTGTAGCATGTGAGGGCTTTTCATTCTCAACTACTTTCTGTATTTAAATTAAACATATGATACAGGTGTATACTGAAGTGTTTTCCTTGTGAAAGGCACAACGATGGACTGCAATAATTAATTTGCTTTTACGTAACTTCAGAAGGTAACTGTAAAAGCCCCCTCAATTTGACACTGGTGCAACCTGTGTGCCTTTTATTAACAAAGCAAGTTCTTAAATTATCCTTACTTTTACTGCTGTTACTACATTAGCAGCTGAAACGTGATTATACCTTTGAGATCCATCATGTCACCTATAGTTATCTGAAATGCTGTTCTCAATTCATTATCCACAGAAATAAAGATACAAATCCAGTCCTACAGTCTCATTTTATGTGACAGCTCTCAGTCATGTGGGAGATGTGTACCACAAAACTGCATTTGTTATAAATCTATATTAAAAGCCTGTTCTATATGAGCATGTGGATTAGAAAACTTGTTTCCTGACAATGTCTACAAATGCACAGTCCAATCCATATTCCTTGCCCTAATACAGATCTAATAAAAATGTTCACAAAATTCTTAAGGGTTAGCTGCCTTTCAATTTCTCCCCCTCAGGTGCTTCCTTCCCAAGGGACTGGTTGTTTTAAAAACAAATCTACCTATGAGTCTTGTTTTTCCTAGAAAATCTCCAGATAAGCACAAGTTGAAATCACTTTTTTTTTTTCATCAAAGCTATTTCTTTATATCTTTGACATTGGTTTTGTTCTTTTAAATTAAAGGGGGAATGTGTAAAGCTCTGAAACTGCAAAGCAGTGAATTGCAGGTCTGTCTGGAAAAGGCCATGGTTTAAGGCAAAGCTTACAGCTCTGGAATTGAACAGGGGGCTCCCACCACGTGTAAAGAGCTTTCCAACCCCTGCATCAACAGCTCTTGCCTGTGCACAGGTTTGGCCACCCCAGCCATGGAACAGTCTGGTAATGTTAAGTCATGTGTTGGGTGGACAGGGTCAAGGGAGGAAAAGGGAAAATGTTCCATTTTCCATTGCTTCCCACCACTTCCAAATTTAGAAGTGAGGCTGGGTGTATGGAAAAAAGGCATTACCTCCCACAGCACACCTTGACTCTCTGCTATCATTAGACCATCACAGTTCCAGCCATTTGACTGGTGCAGGCTTAGGAGCAACAAGAGTCTAATTACTCAGATATTCAGTGAGGGAATCTTCAGGGTTGTTGCAGTGCATTCAGAAAGAGCTGCTTTGAAATTGTTTGAGCAACACACAGCATTCCCTGGGAGAGGCTCCCTGCTTTGCTGAATTGATGCAGACCCCTCCTCTAAGGTGAGAAGCGCGAGCTGGCAGAAGCCACGTGAAAGCTCGGAGCTGCTCAGGGCTTTCTTGACATGTTTGCATAATTGTGGTTTTTCAGACCAAAAGAGGAAGGTAAACTTCATTCATGCCTGACCTGCTGGCCTTCGCAGCTGGAACATGTTGGAATCACTTCTGGCACTGAAAAGGTTAATTGTCTCCTGCTGTGAGGTAGGAGTCTAGAAAAGGATACCGCATTTGGTGGGAATTATAGTAAATGAGGTTTTCTTTATAGCACTGCTCATTCTCAACATGTTGAAAGGGCATTAGTTCACAGTCACTTTCTCTGGAATTATCAAATCTGCTCAGGAAGCCTTCATTAGGATATTAAACAAGACTTAATAAGTGAAAGTGATTTGCATCGCTGATAATCGTGCGCATTAATCAAGCAAGCTTCTGTCTCTCCCTCTGCAATATGTTTCATGTTCCATTGTAAAGCCTCTTTAATTCTGTAGGGCTTCTTAAAAGGGAAATGTTACATTTAGAAAGCCATTTTTAAAATTATTTACTTAGCAAAGATCACTATAAATAATGTTCAACTCACTCCTCAGCTTTAACCATCAATATAATTAATACTGAGGGGTTTGTATCAGGGATATGGACCAGATGTGTTCCCATTTATCAGATATAGATTGCACTTACTCTAATAAAAGTGTTTTCATTCTGAGTAAGTTTTGAAACCAAATAACTGCATGTGACACTTTAATCTGAAGTCACAATTTTAGGCTAAGGCATTTATTTCTCATGCCATGCAAGCTTTCACTCCATCATCCCACACACCAGAGTTACCCTCGCAGCTCTTAATGAAACTGTGTGGTAAATATCCCCTGCTCTTCGGTAATTCCAAGGTAACTTTGCATGATTTATTCTTAGGGGCTGATGCCACTTCAGTAGGGCACAGCCAGCTAGCATGGTGGAAATAATCCTCACACTTCTGCAGCATCTCCCCCTCTCAGGATCCCACCAAGGTTTGTAAACAGGTTGAATTTTCACAATACCACACAAAATAAGTCTTTTGCACCAGAAAAACCGACACTTGGGGCACAAGTACTTTTGCCTACATCAGAAAATGCTTGAGAAAACAGAATCAGACTTTTAAAAATTAGAATTAGGCCCTCTGCTTCCCTTTCCACTAGCCTGCACTATGCCAGTGTTGACTACCCCCTCTAACATGACCCTACAAACACCATGAGGGCTCTGCACACTCATCAGTGCCACCTGCATATTGCACAGCCATGAGAATTAAAAGAAAAAACAACAAACCAATCTTGATATGACTGTTCTTCATCAAACATCTCACCAAGGATAGCCTTAGGGAAAATTTTGTCACATGAATTGAGGCCATTGTGAAAAATGTGTAAATGCTGTTTAAAGTGCAACAGGAGGGGCTTTGGCTACAGCCTGTGAATATACAGAAGTGGCCAAAACCATAGTCTAGGTAAGGAACAACACTGATGTCAGGATGAAGCAGCACATCATCTAAACAAGCTCACCAATGGGGGTGACCTCTTATCCGCCTAGAAACAAGGAGGTTTATACATTTTTTAAGGAGAGCCTGAGCTCTTGTCCATATGAGAGCCTGAGCAATTATGATCATGTTTGGCTGTTTCTGATACAGCTATGACTGTGTTTCTGAAGAAGGGGTGGGAATAACTCGTGGGAGTCAAGGCCCACTCTTCTTGCAGGGATGATGATTTAACCCCCTCCCTGGAAGAGGCTGCCATTGCTTACTTCCTTCATGGACTTTTTGTGTTGTCCTTACTGCATTTCATGCCATTTACATTCTCCCAAGACTCAAAAAAGCATCATTTAAGAAACCATCACTAAAATTATGACCATGAAAGTATTTATTGCTCCTAAGAAAATGCTGTTTGCTGGAGCTCATATTTGCATTCACTGAGGCTGAGCACGTAGCTTAAATGGAGCTAAAGAGATGATGTTCCTATAAAGTTGTGGAGACTCAATTCATTCTAATGGCCTGAAACATGAATTATGTGCCCTGCTTCACTAACTTCATGGTTCAGTAAGCTGCTATAGCTCAGATGCAACCATTTATCTGAAGAGAGAAAGGTGTTTTTCGCTGCTTACCCCTGATTTCCTTTTATTTGTGTCTGTATATGTGTTTATGTGTGGTGTTTTCTAGCTAGCAGGTGTTAAACTTCACAGGTCTAACTGAGCAGTTTCCTTTTTTTCCTAGAGTATACTTGAGAAGATCAGCATCCAGCAATTCTTTCCTGTTTTCAATATCAAGTTTTACAGTGGGACCACTCACATGGGTGAGAAACTGTTCCTCTCAGCTTTGAAATCAGTTATGTGGATTCCCTCTGACAGTAACCAAATGGGAAAAATATTCCAGTGTCCACTAATAAGAGCACAAATGCAAGCATATTTTTTTTCCTTAATCGCTGCATAAAAGTTTTAAATTTTCAGAGCAAGAGCATAAAGTTTAAGCTCCCAAATCAATGCTTTGGTGTTTAAATGGATTTGGCCATTTGTTTTGCAAGTATGTTGGGAGTTGCACTGGAGGTCAGTGCAGCAGGCCTGCCTGAACACGGTCCATTACCCTCTGCAGCAGCAGCAGCAAACGTGGAACAAAGGGACCCCTTTATTATCCCACACAAGGAAAACTCTGGCAGAGGCTGAAAGAAGGTAATGAGTATATCTCCAGTGAACAAATAGAGTGCCACTGAAGATACCCAACTAGCTCTAATTGGCCAAAATGCCGTGTCTCTACATGGCATTGCACTGTGCCATGCAAACATCGCTTCAGCCTGTGTTTGTGGTGGTGCATTCCTGGGAGTTCTGGGTAAAGTTAGCTTTAGGGCCAAGACCCGGTCCCTATAGTTCTGACAACTAGAAGATCAGAGATAATGCTAATGAGATCCCTCTATTCTGAATTATTGCTGCCAACTGTATCAGTGTTAAAGCCTCTACTCCTGGGATCATATGATTTGCTGAGAATCCCTACTCTCATTTAATAATAAAAAGGTAATTTCCATCAATGATGCAGAGGAAAGCTTGGAAGCATGACCAAAATATGTCCTAAAACCTCTCCTCTCCTGCCAAAAAATCCCTCAGAGGTAATAAAAGGAGTCTAAAAGGTATTATTTTTAATCTTCCAATATTTAAGCCAATGACATAATTCTCTGTGCTGCAACGTCTTATGATTTTTGAGCACTCAGAAGTGTTAATAATGCAGCCTAAAACAGATATTTGTGAAAATGCAGCACTAAATGGCATAGGGGAGAGGTACATGAGGCCTTCAAAATAGCAGAGGGAAGGGAGGGAGGGCGAATGGCCACACAAGCTGTGTCAGTGTGACCAAATAAAACAGGCCCTGGATGTGTCTCTGTTTAGAGGCCAAGTGGAATGAAACGTCTGGTGCCCACATCCATCAGTTTGATTTCCCACAAAACAAGGTGCCTGTGTTCAAACTGCCCCCTGGAACTAGGTAGTCACCTAGGAGTTTATTTACTACCATAGTTCCTGGGATAAAAAGGAGGGAGAGCTGCAGGTTTGGGAACGTGGGGAATGGGGACACGCAGGATCTTTGGCACGGTGGGAGCAGGGAGGCAGCTTGCAGGGTGGAAAGGGTAAGAGAAACACAAAGGAAGTGAGTGTCAGCCAGGTGGGAAAAGGAAGGTATGCAGAGCCAGAAGGCAGCAAAATATGTAACTCTCTGAACACTAAAATAGAATGACTTCCTGGACAGAAAGGCACAACTGCCCTTCTCTTTTTGCTGTAAAATTTTACTGTGTGGCTGCAGTTTGCCACCATCTCTCCATCTTAGCACTTGTGGAAGTTTCTTGATAAATAATAAGCTTTACTAAGCCAGACTGGCATATGACCCAGAAAGAATTCCATACCAAGTTTTAATTTAATCTTTACATGCCACATTGAAAAATCAGACAAGATGATATCAACCAACTGCTTTCAGGAAAAAATAGCCCACAAACACACAAGAACTCATCTAGAATGAGATTGTTGATTTAGGCTTAATTGGAGCAAATGTTGCTATAAATGGCATGTGAATATAATTTCTCAGACTGCTGAAATTTGTGAGTAATACTGGTGTCAAATGCAGTTCTGTATGATTTTGAAATAGAGGAATACGTACAAATATAGGGTCTGACTATCTGCACTGCCTCTGGCTCATTTTCACACCCTGAGGAAGATGTTACACATAAGAGACAAATACACCACTTTGGAGGAAAAAATTTGGATGTGAAAATTTTGGGCAGGCTCATCTCATGACCTGAGGCCAAGTCTGTAAAAAAAATTTATAACCATAGGGTACAAACATAGAGGAATATGGTCACAAATATATTTATTAGTGGAAAAAGCAAAGCAGAAAACTGTCCTTTGAGACACAGGAGAAAGCAAGGAAGTTGATTGCACTAACGTAATCAAAGCACTCAGGCTCTGCCAGAAGCCTTGGACATCACCTGTTTTTAACTGTGAAGGCCAGAAGGTCAGATGTAAACAGCAATAATTGCTTTCAGAAATGATAACAAACATTAAGCAGTCCTTCTCATAGAACATCAGTCTGATTTTGGTGATCATGATGTGGAAATAATAAGAGGAAATCCTTTCAAGGTTTTGTGCAAGCGCCACTGTGGATTCTCCCAGCCACCAGCTTTCTCACTGTTACTCATTAATTGATTGCTAGTCCCTGTTTGATGGCCCAGTCACAGTGGGATCTGCTCTCACAAACTCAGAGAGTTTGTGACTCCTCTCAGGAACCCCACTCCTCTCCCCAGAGGCACCTTCTGAAACTTACAGTAGACAATAGCTCACTGGTAATTTCTATAATGATGTGCCAGTGGTACTAAGATACCACTTTCCTTCTTGCTGGAAGCACTTGGATAACCTGTCAGTGTCTGTTATGTTACCATGTCATATCCTATTTCATGTGACACTGCCTGCAGGGCTACATATATGGAGTTTCACGAGCCCCTTCCCAGTGGTCATGGGGCATGTTTGGGGCAATATCATTTTTTACAACTTCTGGAGTAACATGAAACACTTTTGGAATTAAAATAATAAAACTGACCTCAAACTGAGACTTTGCTGTTGGCCTGATGTAGGGTGCACCATGGAAAAAAAAAACAGAAGGAATGTGCCTTCTGTCCTTCATGGTAAACTATCACAAGGATCCAGCAGCCACATAAAATTGGATTCTGGCAGAGTGATCAACTCATTTGTACTCATATTTCCTGTCATTTGCCTTGTGATCTGCTTAGCAATGTCCTCTTGGTGAACCTGACATTACATCCTAAATCTACAGGTCTTTTTTTTTCCCCAGCAGTATTACCCTTCCCACATGCTGCAAACTCAGCATTGTAGGTGGAAAGTACTCAAGTAAGAGAAAAACACAGATTAACCAATCAATATAAATTAGCACACAGCCAAAATAACTTAATTAATAGCAATGAGGCTGTGTCATAAAGAGAATAAATTCAGGGAGAACCATTATAATCAGTTCTTCAAAGTAAGTTTTATAGGGCCCTAGTACAGTATCAACTGTGTGTTTCTTCCTGTTGGAGATGGACTGTGTGCAGAGAGGAAGAGAGAGGATGAGAGAGGAAGGAAGGAAGGAAGGAAGAGCAACTAATGTGGTTGGCTTTCTGGTTTTATGTACCTGGGTGGTACATCTTCTTCAAGGAAAACTGAAATACCAGTGAAGACTGGACAGGAATTGTGGGAGGCCAGGAATTGAGCTTGCTTCATGCCTTAAAAATATATATGTATAAAGACCTTTTATAGATTAGTATTATTTTATCCACGTCTAAGAAAGCTGCTCACCATTGTACCTTTAAAGAGGGGAGGATAGCCTAGAGTACATAAAGTGCCTGTGAGTGACAGGGTCAAGGATGGAACCAAGGGTCTATAAATCCCAAATCCTTGCTCTCACAAATAGTTAGTACTTTCCCTCAAATGTGAAGAACTATGAATTTTCTGGGTAATGTTACTTTTTAGGGCTATATAATCTCTTATTGGCCAAGAAATTAATTTTTCAAGATCCAACCAAAGCAAGCACACTGCAGTGAAAGGTGGAGATCCTGTATTAATTTGTCTGTGATAGCCTCCACTTCTGAAGAAAAATGCTCATTTCAAATTTGATCTTATTACAAGAGCAATAGAAAACACTCTTTTCTTAAATGAAGTTATAAAATGATTTTTACCACATCCTTCCTCATCTCCTTTTTCTATGGATCAGAATGACAGGAACCAGATGCTAGGCCAGAAAGGACATTGTTCCACCTGCAACATCTGGCTCTTTGGCAAGCTGTACGGGAAGCTTCAAAGTTGCATCTCTGCCTCTCACATGGCAAGGCTGCTGGTTGATTGCTTATCTTTCTGGATGTAATTTTCCTTTGATTCACCTATAATTCTGAGGAACTGATGCATTTGTATTCATTTTGAATAAGGTTCTGTACAAATGCTACATTTGATCTACAGGCAGATCCTTTTATTTTCATTTTAGTGTTCTTTATTTCATGCACTAGCTCTACTGCTGCTCAGCTACATTGTGGCTGATACTTGCACACATGTTACAACCTTTTTTCCCTACACCAAGTTAAATAGCCAGGCTCTCAGCCATGCAAAACCAAGTAGAAATTGAAATACTTTTCTTAGTATTACCCCCTGCTGCAGTGAGTCATTTTTAGAGAAGAAGCAGCTGCCTGTTACTTACAAACATTCCTTGCTCACTCCTTTCCTCAATTCCTTAGTCCTCTTCTACCAGATTTTTTCCATTTCTCTGTTTCTTGTGAGCATTAGATCAAGTGAATTAAACATTAAAATAACTTTCAGATGAACCAGAAAAACAAGATGACTGCAAGTTAAGACTGAGCACCAGTCTCCTCAGAACCAGCTGGCCTACTGAGGTAACAACTAATTTCAGCTGTTTCCAAGCACTTTGATGTCAAATTATGAAAAAGCTCCTGTTCCTACAAAAAGATAATTGAGATAGCAGAGAACTGTATGAAGCATGCATAGCACAACAGTGTTCTGGCTGGGCTCTCTAGAGGGTGCTGTAAAACACTCTGTTAATTAGAAGGAAAGGAGTAATGAATTACTGGCATCCATTCATTCAGGATTTAAATCCTGATTAGAAATGTATCCTGCCCTACAGCTATCAGTACCTTTTTTACTTTGTGTTGTAATCTGTAAAAGGGAACATGGTTCCCATCTTCGTTCTGCTAATCCTTTCCTCCACCTGCACCAGCCATCAGACTGAAATTTATTTTCCTAATTACTCTATCCCTGCTCTGAGGCAGGTAACATGTAGTCCATCTGCAAGCAGGATAAAGTGAAGCTTAAGGGAATTATTTTTCCCTTAAAGAACCACTTTTCTTCAGGTTATGTACCTGGGGCCAACCAAAACTCAGCAGCTGCTTCAAAACAGCATAAACCATGACAGCAGGTCAAGTCATCTGTCCACAGAAGACAATGAGTATGTTCCATGATGTGCTCCAGCAGCACTTGCTCCATCTATTCACTTCAAACACACTGGCTCAGGCTCTGTTTCATCTTGGGTGGACTCTGACCTAAATCCCATGGCAGAGGGAATTGCAGCTTTGCCTCTGTCTGACTACCAAGCTCAAGGATAGACGCCTTGCAACCTGCAGGCATAAAGTCAGAAATCAGTGGAGGTGAAATGGGGGTGAAATGGGCTGCACCAGTGTAATTGACAAAAATATGACCCATTGTGTTCCAGCTTCACAAAAATCAGCAGGTATAAAGGAAGCCTATTTTCATCTAAATTTAAAATTTCATAAAAATATGAAAATAGTACCCAAAACTTGTTTTCCCTTTCTGAGTTTTAAGGATAAATTCCACTCTGAGTCAGAAAAACTGGATTTTCTCCAACCTTCAGAAATTTGTTGTCATGAAAGTTTCTAGCAACAGAGGAAGCTGCAAGTGATGTTATGGCCCAGTTCTCCTAGCTACTGTACCAACTCAAGGTAATGGATGGTCTCTCCTGCAAAGGACTCGCAATAAAAAGTAAAAAATAGATACAGAAAGTGGCAATGGAAAGAGAAGCGTAGAGTTGAAGTGACTTAATAAGGTTACATAGCAGAGCTAAGAGTAGAATACAATTCTGCTCGTGCCTTCTCCAAGTACCCACTAGGAGAGACCATAGACATCCCTCAGTTTTTCCAGGCAGTTCCCCAGTATTTGTTAGGCTGGATTGAGTGCCTTCATTTGGTCTTTCTGAAGAAAAAAAAAAAAATTCCTTGGGCTGTACTTCACAATGTTGACAAAATACTTTACAATTATGAACAGCTGAGTTTGAGCTCATTTGTTATGTTTATTGTATAAATAAACTCATATAAATGAGTTTGAGCTCATTTGTTATGTTTATTGTACCCATTTTATGGGTGCTACATTTATGTAGTTGGTTGTGTAAGGAATATAAGTGTATCTGGAATTTCACTCATTTCTCCAGCAATCTGTGCAGACTCCTTCGGCCATCTGACCAAAAAGCAGCTATAGTTGACAATCTCTAGGGCAGCCACAGGGAGTTTGTGGAGAAAGAACTTTAACAGTATTGTATTTTTCAAGTCAAAAAGAAAATAAGAACTCGATAAGATCTGAGAGTGATAGCTCCCATGGAAGTCACACATCCATTTCCCTCCCAACATTGGAGAACTGAACTCCCCTCAGTGCTTACAGGCATTGGTGTCTCCACTTATTGAAACCTCATGGAGGAGTTGAAGTCATGCTGCTTGCCAGCCTTAGAGTGAATAAATAACTAAATGTATTACCATATTAACATGTACTTTTGCAAAAGGGAGCAGAAGCACTCGTAGCTCCAGTGGACACTGCAGTCACAGGTTCACTGGGTAGGGGATGACTGATGTTAAGGTGACACCCAGCCCTTACTGGCTCAGCTTCTCTCTAAAATTGCCCATCTGGCCAGCGTGGTTCCATCTGACTCCGAGAGATTGTTCCCAGCCTCTCCTTAGCTTGCTGACACTTCTGCTCTGGACTAGAAGGAACTTCATTAGTACCAAAACCCACACTTGATTTTCTAGCCTGACCTGGAAGTAGATACTTTTCTTCCAAACCTTTCCTCTCTCCCACTGGGCTCTGCACACTTCTATCTTTGCAAAAACCTTGCCTTGAAGAAGGCTGTTTTCAGGGAAATTGAGGAATCATGAGGGATCTCTGTGTGCAGGAGATCCCCTACACTGCTATGATGATTATCATCACTGCTGTGACCAAATTCATTAACTCTCTCAAGAATGTCACCTACCACAAAGTGCTCTCCAATATCTTGAGGGAAGGTCACAAAAAACAATCAAGGAACTGGGAATCTGGTGGGCACCAGTAGGATTAGACGGGATAAAAGATGTGACCAGCACATCTCTTGGGATGGGAGAGAGATGGAAGACAGACATCCAAAAGAGGTGGGTACAGACTTCATCTGAGTCAGAAGTCTGATATGCCAGTGAAGGCTTCACTTCTAAGACCTCCCCTAATGCTAGTAAACTATGTAGAAATACAGATTTATCATCCAACCAGCGCTGTTTTGCCAGATATGCCTTAACAGATATGCCTTTCCTCTTCTGCATTTTTAAGCCGTGCAGCTACCAAGATAATTCTACAATGTTGAACTTTTTCTTCTGTATGAAAGGTCTCATCTTGTTTCCAAAAAGACTTAATGGTTTTTTCTCCATAGATAATATTTTATAATTTGTCCTTCCTCATTTACAATACCATTGTAGTTTCTTAATGGTCAGAAACCAAGGGCCTAATATTTGAGTGTGGAGGACCACGAAAAAAATAATTCCCTGTGAAGTGAACAAGATCTGCGTGTGTGTGTGCTCAGCACCTTTGAAAATCAGACTCTCCTGTGCGTAGCTATCAAAATGATTGGCACCAGTCGTATCCCTAGACAGTGTGATCTATAGGAAAGTGTTCCTCCTTCAAAATCTTGTCACTAATTCCGAATCACATTCCTTCAAGACCCTGTCAAAAATATATTAAATTTCTACATAATCCAGTCCAGTTTCTGTGCAGAAGAACAGTTTAATTTACCCTGTTCAGCCTGGTTAGGCTATTCATGTTCTCCATTCAATTAAGCCAGCTCTACTTTTGGTCACATCAGCACCAGAACAAACATCATTTCCCAGAAATGGTCTCAGGATATTCACCTTTTAATGTCTCCCGTCAAACTGCTGTTTTGATGCTTTTCCTTCTGTTTCCCAGTCCTCTTCCTACATTTCATATAGTTTGCAAAGGATCTCTTTCTGTGGTGCCCTGTGAGACTTTCCTCCACCATCTCACAGAGTGCCCCCAAAGTGAGTGGTGATTTGCCTTCTCTTCAGTCCTATGTTCTTTATTTGCACCTTTGCAAAATCAACAACAGTCTCTTTATGGATGCAGTGAAACTGTTCTTTCATAAACCAGCATTAGTATTTCACCTGTGGCCTTTCCCTGGAAAAATGGGATGACAGAGGGTGTCACAACAATGGTTAGGGAACTCTCCCCGTTTTTGTTGCCTGTGCTTACATCAGACCAGCTTGAATGTGCACACCCACCCACAAGCATATATATTTTTATAGCAAATTCTGTCCAGCTAGTGAATGAAAATCAAAAGGGCTGCACTGCCCTGTGACACATCTACCAAATGCCCAGGAGAAAAACTTTGCATTAACCTTCAATAAATGAATGGATTATATTGCAAATAATAAGATGGCTAAATATAGGCATGATCTATGAATTATACATTGCCTATCTTTGCATGATGCTAATTTATTTTGGCACATCTTGATGATTGCACTGTGGCTGTGTCCTTCTGAATGCTTTGTAATTGTCCAGTGGTTGTCCTTTGCAATCCAGCTGCTGGCTACAGTAAAATATACAGTAACCCATGTCAACACTACATACACAACTGCTCACACACATTTTATACCAGCCATGGGTGACACTTTGTGATGTGCACATAGACAGACAGCATACATGCATACATGGCCTCATTCATTAAAAAAAAATAAAGCAAAACTCAGTTATTGAACTGATTAGAAATATTGTCAACTGTGTGCAATGACTGCAGACTAAAGGTTTCTGTGCCTTTCCTGACAACAAGTCACTAGCATTTCCCATGCAGAGAAATGTTTTACTATCCTTAGCAGTTAATCTCTTGCATTTGGTCTTCTGTAAAAACTAGAGGGAGACCTCTGCCAAAAAAAAGAGCAGTCTTTATACTGGGCGCTCTGCAACCACAGAAGAAGGAGCCACTGCTCCAAAGGCACTCTAAGGCACAGGAGAGATGAGAACATGTTGAAATTAAATACACAGAGAAGGGACTTGCCCAAAGTGCCAGGGGCATGGCAGCTCCTGTTAGCTTCTGTCTGAGAGCAGGATGAGCCTAATCCCAGACAAGAGATAGGACAGCCATTGGTGGCAAGGCAGCCTTAGGAATAATTAAAGATGAGAGAGGCTGCTGGAAGAGAGGGAATTTGCAGAGGACCAATGAAGAGCTGAAAAGCCCCACTGCAGGGTGCAGAAGGCACTGAGCTGTGTCAGAGGGCTGTGCTGAACCTGCCCTGGCCAGGGTGCTCTCACACCATGGCAGAGCTTCCCCCATGTGTAAGCACAGGATGCCATTCACCTGAAGGATGCTCAGCACTGTGAGAACTTTGCTTTTACACAGCACAGTCACTCTGAGCATGGCCAGTTCTCTGTAGCACATGGCTTTGTCCTTACATGTTCATTTCAAATGCAGGGGCACTGCAAGTGCCATGCTCCTTTCAGCCAGAAAGGCTGTTTGATCCATAAACATGCTTTTTACTCTTTTGGTCCTTTTAGATGCCCACCTGTGCCTTAGAACTATTTCTTGAGTAGGACTTTCAAATGCTCCAAGGGTGCTTGTAAGCCTCTCCAGTGCCAGTTTTACCATTTCTGCTCTTCTCCCAGACAGAAAATGCCTCTGAGAACAATGTGCCAATGCTTTCACACAAGTCATTATGCATATCCTTGACATGGTGCTGACTTTCTGCTAAGACACATAAATTCAGCCTCTACCACCTCCCCCAAGTTCCAAATGCATGGTCTCCTGGAAGGCATGTGCAAAAAAGGAAAAAAAAGTATTTACCATTGGCCACTGTTAGAGGATACACAGTATCCTGTAAAACCTGCTGGATCAAGCCAGGCACAACATACCCTGATAATCCTTCTTCCTAAATTAATTTATGCAGATCCTGCTCAATTTTGTCAGATACCAATATCAATGATTTGATTCATGTAAGGGAGGGCTGGAAAGGGGACTGTCCCTTTAAAATGTATTTACACTTTTTCTATGGTTTTCCTCTTTTTTGTTTCAAACTGAAAATGTGGAATATTGTGTGACTTTAGATCTGCAGGGAAAAAGATTAGCCAGCTTTGGAACATGGCAATGTGCTTCTAAGCAAGTGGCAAGCACCACCTCAAACACACAGCCCTAGAAGATGTGCTCAGTAAACTAGTCTGATTTTTTTTTAATGAAAAGATGAGCTTCCCATTGCTCTCTGTCATGTAAAGCTCATTATGGAGGCCAGTTTCACCAGTTGATCCCTGTGTTTACCAAAACTGTATACTGAGAGCTCAGAGAAACAAAAGAAAATGCCAAAATATATAAAATAATAAATATTGGAAATTATATGTGTAATTCATAGAACAAATTAACAGATATTACTTGTACAAGTAGCCTGAAATGTCCTTAAAAATATTCTTTAACTGAGGAAAAGTTTTCTGACCTTTGGAGGAAATGCTTGCTTCT
Source organism: Agelaius tricolor (assembly GCF_023055355.1). NCBI lineage: Eukaryota > Metazoa > Chordata > Aves > Passeriformes > Icteridae > Agelaius > Agelaius tricolor. The sequence continues at coordinate 21,927,755 of NW_027269261.1, read as the reverse complement.
AGCTATGACTAAAAAGAGATTTCCTTCTTTCTCTGTTGTGTTAAGAATCTTTTCTTCTTATAAAGAAGGCACCACAGTGGTTTATAACTGTCATAAAAGCCTGCAATCCTTTTGAGGTTAAGCTACTCAGCTATTCAACTTTTACTACAGAAACTTTGAAATTCAAAAAGAAAAAATAATGTAAGTTTTTGAAGGACATGTGTTGCTGTAGGTGATCCTGTTAATTAAAAGTGATTGCCTGCTAGGAAATCATACTTTAAAAAGTTTCATGAATTTATTAGAACCCTGAAGGTATCTTTGTATGCACAGGGCTTTACATGCCATTTATGCAATTTTGTTTCAGATCTGTTTAAAGCTTCACTGACGCTCCCTGAGCAGGGAACAGCACTGCCAGCAGTTGTATGTATTTTGGCTAATTGAATTATGTGAAAATACATACTAATGAAGCTTTACCAGTGATGTTTGCTGAGAATAGTTTAAGTCTCATTTTCTTCTATATTAGCAGTATCTTTCTGTTGCAGATTTACCCTTTTGAACAGTACATGTTCCTATAGGTTTTTGTGCAGAAACTAAGACTCATTTATTTTTTGCAGTGTTATTCAGTAAGTAGTCATGTGAATGTATATGTGAATGCAAGTCAATTGACATACAGCTCTCTACAAAGATGAAAAGGTAAAGAGTAAACTATGATTTGAGATTAAAACATACTATTATTTTTTTTTTTAGGAGAGAACAATTTCAAATGGAAAACTAATTAAGATCTACCTTAACAAATTATTTTTCTTGCGACTAGATTTACAGATTGTATTTTAATTGGTCATTACTTAATTATCCATTTCTGCACAAATCCATCTGGCAATATTCTTACATAGACCTTTCCTCAGCAATGCTTTGCTGCCCCTTGACAACGGTGTTTGAGGGATAAATGATTGAGACAGAACAGTTGTTTACCATGTGTGGGTTTTTTAAGCTGAACCATGGGAAATATCAAAGCTGAGGTGTATGAATCTATTGCACTTGAGATGTGTGGGGATCCAAATCCCTGTGCTCACCAACTGACTGCAGGTAACTCAAGTTTGTGGCCACTTCACAAAAGCAATCATCCTAATTGCCTAATAAAAATTGCGGTCGGGTTTGCTGCTCACATTTTCTTTTTCAGGTTAGACATTCGAAAACTCTTTTTTTCCTTTCTGTCATGTCACTTTTGTACTTTATAGTGTATTGCATAAACTAACCCAATGTGCAGGCAGCACCCTGCCTTGGTGTAATATCAAATACTGAAATGTTGAAAGGAAAAAAAAATCCTCTGTGACTCTTACCAGCCAAGAAAAAAAGAGCTGAGGAAAAGTAACAGGAGATTTATGAAAGTTCACCGTGCACTTTGATGAATGTGTGAGCAGGTAATTTTGCACATGCTTTGGAATATGTTGTCTGTTACAGAGAAATTTATGCATCCCAGAATTGCTTTGGAGTGATCAGTGCTGGGGAGTTGTTTGGGCTTGACTGGGCAGTTGGCAATGTTAACATTCATCTGGGGCTGCTGCCCTCTCCTTTGCTGAGCTTTTCCAGATTCACACTATTTTAAATAATATCCCAGTACAGCTCTAGACAGTGTGCATAATTAATTTTTTAAAAAGCATATTAATAGCAAACAGGGAAAACTGTCATTTGGTATAATTAAATCTTTTTTTTTTGTTTGGTTTGGGTTTTTTTAATCTAGAGTTCTTTTAAATTATTGTGCTTTGTATCAGAAGGACTGGAATTCAATTTTTTTTGAGATGGGTTTCCTCTGATATTTATAAAATTTAATAGTGGCATCTTTAGAAATGTAAATATTTTGGGTTTCCATGTGGGTGTGCACGTTCATGCATTTCAGAGTAAAAGAGTTCTCCCTAAATTTTACCTTTTTAAAGTCAGAATCTGCATTTATCTATCTGCCTGATGCAGCATGAACAGTTTGTTCTGTGATGCATGAATAAGACTTGTGAATAATAAAGCCAAGAGTTAATACTTTAGAGGATGGTGTAAAGTACAGTAAGCAAAACAAATACTCAGTTTTTTCAGTCTCCCAATAATACTAGTACTGTCGATCTGGACTATAATGTCTTTTAGGATTAAATAAAAGTGTCAGTTCATCTGAATGACTGAGTGAATAATGTATTAATGTGCATTTGATGTGCACATTTACAAAGATGTATCTGCCAAGCCCAGTAAAAAAATTGCCTCTACAGAGAGTCCTTCTTTCAGAAATGATACCTCTTGAGGCATTAGAAACAAACAGGGCTTTTCCCTCAAGCTCTTATAGTCCCTCTTCACCATCCAAAGTAATCAGATAAACATTATTGACATGTCAGTGAATTCATCATTAAATAATGATGAATTATCACTTCTATCACTATAATAGCAAGGTGTTACAGAAAACTTAAATAAAAGAAGGCTGCAGGTTAAGGGGAAGACTTTTATTCAGTCATGTAAGAGATGTACATAATGTGGAAGAAAGCACCTGTAAAGACCCTGAGCCTTTTGAAAAAATTGTAACTCCTGATCAACAGAAAAGAAGCATATTTTGCATTTTGTCTTATTTATCTGTCATGCCTCTTTGCTCAGTGCTAGTGTCTTGAAACTGCTTCTGCAGCAGGAGTCACAGCCAGTTCTACTGCAAGTTCTCTGCCACCAGCACACACTCAAATACTCACCAGCTGTTTTGCTCTGAAAAGAAAAAAAAAGACAACCTGGTGCTGTTACCAAATGCCAAGACCCTAGTTGAGATGCAGACAATGTCTCCAGGCTCCCATTATGCTGCCTCAGCCCTGAGCTCTGAAGAGTATCGATAAGGGACACAAAATAAAACAGGGAAATCAAGAGACGCTGAGTAATAGACCTTTGAATCTTTGTTATTGTTAGATTTACAAATAACACGAACTGGTTTGGGTAGGGAAGGGAAAGCAGTTTGCAGTTCAGCTCTGGCCTTGATACAATATCATTTCTCATATGTGGAAAAAAGCATATTTGAACACTGAGAGTCATGGTGGTACAATGAAATAAATTATGGCTTCTGAATTAAAGGGTCAGCCCCTCCATAGCCCTGTAGAAGGGGTGGCAGTGCTGGTGCTAATGTAAAGCTTACCCACCTGAATGCATAGGGCATTATATGTGCATTGGGAGAGAGGAGAGTTTTGTGTCCTGAGGATTTTCCATCTTGCAAGATCATCTTTCCTCTGTACCAGGTGTTTTTTCATCTCACTTTATGTTTTGCCTGTGGCCAGTAAAACCTTATGCTTTTCAACTCAAATGAAGATTTACATCGAGATTCTGGATTTTGAATGAAAAGAAAGTCTAGATGCTGAAAGGCTTTTTTTGTGGGGATGTCAGCTTGTGTGGGCAATTGTTTAGCCTTCTAGAAAGAATTTATAGTTACTTGCTCTTAAAAATGGCACCAAATCCAGAGCATTTTAAACATAACATTGCATGCTTTACTAAAAAATTTCACCTTAAATGCTCATAATTGAAGTCCCTTCTTGGGAGAGGTGCCTGGCATTCATGCAGCCACAAGGCTTGCTAGTCTTTGTCCCTGGGTGCTATCTATCTCTGAGGGATGCCTGGTACTGCTGCACCTTTTCCTAAGTCCTTGCTACATCTCTGCCCTTCATCCATTTCAACAAAACTGTGGTGGCATGGTAGTCCCACTTCCCTGCCCACTGGTGCTACTTGCTGTCCCCAACAACAGACTTCAAAGTGCAAAATAACTAAAATAACTGTAATTATCAAAAAGTCAGTTTAGGGCAATTGCTTTAGTTGGGTTGTACCCGGGTGGACAAAAATGCGTTGCTTAATTCAGATCAATTTCTTGCCATGTCTGAACAAAAATGAAGGCTAAAAATGATGTATTCAAGGGAAAACTGTGGGTTTGTCATCTTTCCATGTCTCTGTAAATACACAGGCTTATTGTGACACTCTGTCCTCCAAACACAGCCTTGGCTTCAGGTAGGGTTGTTATCTGCCTGCTTTCCAATCACACTGCCCTGTTTGGCCCACACATAGACTGATCTGTTTGCCTGAAGTGACTTGGGTTTTGTATTTCCAAGGTAGCAACCCTAGATGGAGCAATAAATGCTCTTTTCTGGCAACGTTTTTCTCCTTAAGATGGCAGCATGCATCCCATTATTTTTAAGGTAGCCCACGGAAGCAGGCTGTTGCTTTGAGACAAAACCACAAGGACGTGCTGGATGTGGTTCCTGGGTAAAACACACCATCATTTCCCACCAGACTTGTATTACAGTAGGGGCTTAATCCTTCCCCAAAAGATACGTCTTTCTTGAGACTCAGTTCCAACCAGTAAGGGATGAGTCATTCAGAATTTAAAAAAGAGAAAACAGACATGGCTCTTTGCAGTTTGCAGTCCTGATAGAATAGCCTCCCCAGCCTCTGGGGGATCAGGTAACAATGGGGTTTGATAATACTGCTGGAGTTTATTTGAGGGATGTTGACAAGCCTAATTGCTTGGCAGCTCCGAGCAGCTGTAGGGCCCCTGGCTGGTCTGGGGAAAGGGGGGAGGGGGGCCATTAACTCTTGGTTTGCCTGTGGGGTTCCTCATCACAGCCAGAACTCTGCCTGAGAGAGGGTTACTGTGACACCAGGCTGTGAGAAACACTCTGGGACAGCATTTGAGGGTAAATCATGGTAAGTGTCTGAGAAAGACACTGAGATGATGGAACAGTAGCAGAAGAATAGATAATGTATTTTAAATGGATAGCAGGTCTAGAAGTGGCCTTTCTGCATGTGTCCTCTGCACATTTAAAGTAATGTGCAGCAGTGGCAGTTCTTGCAATGGAAGCTTTTCCACATGTTATCCAGATAGTTGTCTGAAAAAAAAAACCAAAGACCAACCAAGGCAAAAAACCCCATGACAAATCATTTCTCTAACAGAGATGAGTGAACTTCCCTCAGCAGTCTCTCTACCATTTATTTCTACTTTTCACTGAACTTTGACTTCAAAAGCAAATTCTACAGAGAAACAGAAGTGAATGGGGAAACATACCCAACATCATCATTGCCCACTGTGATACAAAACATTGCAGATGTGAGAATTTGCATCGTTTCCACTCTGTGTTCTACCCAACTGAAAATGGGTCATTTGCAAGTCTAGCAGCAGGTATATAGCTGTAACATGGCAGAGTAAAGTTGTTTTGGGAGTTTCAATCATGTATTTCCAGATTATTTTAGTGAAAGTTAAGTCCCCATTTTGCATTATAGCGGTGGTTTTGCAAACAATGTAGTTATCTGATGTGGAAAATAAAACACACAATTGTGCAATTGTTTTGGAACACAATAAAACTGCCATTCTCATTAGGCAGTGACCATTTGATACAGAAATCCCTGAATTATATCTTAAAATTCTGGATTAGTACTTGGCATTTCACCCTTTCATGGCTTGTGCTAGCAGAAGACTGAAAAGCCAAAATTTTAGCAGAAACCAAGAAGCCTGCATCTGTACACCATCATTGCCAAAAGGTCTGCATGGTGTTAGCCACAATATCTTCCTTGTCTCAATTCTCTGTCAGTTGGGAGACAATCCTTAAAATTTGGCATGCATGGACAACCCTAAGTCAGCCCACTTGGCACAACCACGCCAGGCCCAAAGGATTTCTAGGATTACTATCTTTCAGAGAGACCCCAGCTGTGGCATACAGTGTTATGACTTCTTCTGCCATGTACATAAGCTGTCCACATATCCACCTGGTCCAAAACATGTGTGCCATCTCTTAGTTAAGTGTCAAAAGGAAGCATATTCCTTCCTTTAATTATTAATCAGTTCTTCTCCTTGATTTCATATTTATTTAAGCATTTAAAAGAGTGCTCTGAACACATGCCTACATTTCTTCATGAAACCAGGAATTTCAAGTCTGTATCATCTGTATGCTCTGCACATAAGATTTTAATTCTTTTTACTGATACTTGGGCTTTAGTTTCTAACATGAGGTAAAAACCCTAGGAGATCTGTGAGTTATTTCTAAGGAATGCCTAAGAAAAGTGAACTGCCAATAGTTATATTATTTTTTTTGTAAGCACCTAAACATTCAGCAGAAACATTTTCATGGGTTACAAATCAGAAGCTGTTGAGAGCTCCTGCTTCAGTGTATTCTTTCTGGGAATCCAATTCAGACACGCCTGCCGAAAAGATGACTCCCTGAGCTCTGAGAACACTGAAAGCTTCCTTTGCACAACTCATGTGACTTCTTTGTGTTTGTCATTTGGCTTGGATCAGTGAATCCCACACAGTGCATCATTTCTGATAGGAATGGCCAGAAGTGCTTATATATCAATCCACACGGTCTGCTATTCAGGGAATATTTTGGGCACACCTCTCTTTGGTGCAGACCTTTGGATTTTTCCTTTGGTGATTTGCAATGCTGACTTTTATTTTCTTGGCAATGTGCAAACTCTGAAAAGGACAGAGCTTTTTTTAGCTGTACATCATCACATTAAAAACAAAGAAATAGTTCCCAGTACCCATACATGAGCTAAAGTATGGGAGGATTTTAGATAGCTAGTAAATTCAAGTTGCTTTTACAGGCTTTAATGGCTAGCAAGCTAACTGTTCATTTTCCACTGCAAAGTAAAAAATACCCTCCTATCCCTTATAAATAGTCTCTCCTTTCATCACTTCTATCAGAGAAGAATACTTTGTCTTTGTTTACTAGGTGCCTCATCCTCTTAGAGTGCTCAGAGGATTGATAAAAGCTAATCAGTTCCAGCATTTAAGATACAGTAAATGACAAAATTACCATCTGTGTATTAATGTACATCAAGGTGATTAATTTGATTTTCTTCCAGCTCAGTGAAAAAGAGCACAGTAAGGTAAAAGCGGCCCTGGATTCTCAATGAGTATTTTCTCTGCATATTTTTTTATATTCAGCTCTTAATTCCAGGCCACCCTAGAGCATGAGCCACCCAAAATGGCATTTATGCCAAGATAGTGGAAGGCCACAGCACTCTGTCAGCAGTGTCCATGTGATTTCCAGGGCATAGTAAAAGCCCACAGTGCTATGTAGTGCCCTGAGGACTCAGACATGAGACACACATTAAAAGTAATGCCTGCTTACTTCTACTCCCTTAGGCCACAAACAGCTTTGTTCCTAGGTGGCATGTTAAGGACAAATAACTGCTTGAAACATGTCCAGGTAAATACTTGGAGGCAGCACTACTCTGAAACACCAGAGATTTGCTCAAAAATAACCGGAACACCTGTGTAGAAATCCTACACCCGGCTTTTTGTCCTAATGCGGTTTAGGGTGAGTTGTGGATGCCCCATCTTTGGGAGGGTTCAAGGCCAGGATGGATGGAGCTCTGAGCAACCTGGTCTAGTGGAAGGTGTCCCTGCCCATGTCAGGGGGGTTGGAACTAAGGTCTTTAAGGTGCCTTCAAACTCAAGCCATTCTGTGGTTCTAGGATTTGTAATTCTTCATTTCAGTCAGCTCATGCAGAAAATGGGGACAACCATAACAACACCTGCAACAGCCAGGGACCCCTCCAGCCTTCATTTGCAGGAGCTTATGAAGGCCCTTAAAGGCACGTGGTAGTAGAACAACTGGAGTCTTATTCTGTCATTAACTCACCCTTTGGCCTTGAGCATGTTATTTACATTCCTGGTGTCCTGAGTGAAATGGTTGAAGGCGAGGCACTGCGGATGGACAGATGGATGGATGGATGGATGGATGGATGGATGGATGGATGGATGGATGCACTGGCCACAGACTCCTTCCTAAGCAGGGCAGCCCATTACAGTTTCCCTCGGCAAACACAGAAAAGGGATAGCCTTAAGTGGCCCCAGCACGGCCAAGAGAGCACCGCCGTCTCCCTGCAATCCCCATTTCCCGGCTCTCCCAAAAGCTGCTCACGTACTTCGGAGCGAGGAGCTTGCTCCGAGTGACTCGCTCGTGTCCCTCCGAAATAGTTCGTGGCGCTGCCAGCAGATGTCAGCAAGCGATAATGAAACGCAGTCCCGAGCGTGAATTTGGGGCTGCCCGTGCCCAGCCTGCGCTGCGGCCCCGGGGCACCCGAGCCGTCCCATCACCCACGGCATGGCCATCCAGAGCAGGGACCTTCCAGCTGCTCTCTGTTGCTGTGAGCCCCTCGTAACCCTCCTGGGATGGGGGGAACTGGAATGCGGCCTGCCAGGGCCGGGCCACCCGGGGCAGGGGCGCTGCCCAACGGGACACGGGGGGCAGCGTCAGGCAGCCCGGGCCGGGGGAGGACAGCAGGGCTGGAACTTTCCCACTAATAAATGAAATGTGGCAAAACAACAGTGCTGGGAAGCCCTCGCTGGCACCTCCTGTTCTGCCACATACAAATAGCCAGTATGTCCCTGCATCTGCCAACAAGCCACTGCTAAGGAGAGCAGTGAAAATAACAGCGGAACCACGCTGGAAAGCTCTATCCCCAAACTCTCACTGTGCAGGTTTAAGAATTGCCTCAGGTGGCAAAATAGCATTACAGCAATCCCCATATAACGGTGCTTATGCACTGTGACTTGCTTTTATATAGGTACAGGATTAGATTTTAGCATGGCCAGAGCCAGAAGTGGAAATGGAATGCATTCAACTCAATACTGATCCTCTTCACAACCTCAAATAGATCTGCTGACACTTCTCAGAAACACTATTTAATGTAACCAGGAGGTTTCATATCAGGACATTTTATCAGCTGTTGGGTATAAGAGTAGTTTAGTTCTTACTATGGTTTTAGTGCTCCAGGCAGAAAAACAGATCCCAGAAAACATCCTGCAAGTTATTTGCTGACTACTGACTCAGTCCTGGCCTCACAGTTATTTGCTGACTACTACCTCAGTCCTGGCCTCACTAGCAGAAATAAGGGTGAGGCAGCAAATTCTAATTCTTTGTGCACTTCTTGATGAACAACTCATCTCCCATCAAGGAAACCAGGGCATGTGAGTGTTCAAAAGGCATGTGGGAAATTGCTGTCCATTGCTACAGGGGTTTGAAGCAAAGCATCACAATGAAGCTTGCAGTAATCTCTATTTGCACCAAGCCCCAGAGGCTTTCAGGAAGGCAGAATGAGATCAGTGTCCTGCAGCTGAAGTTTTGAGTGAACCACTCAAAGCTTCAGCTGAAAGCAGACAGGGCAGCACACACCAAGAGGCAGTGCTGGGTTTAAGTTTTCTTTGTGGCTCTTTGGGAAAATATAAACTTTTCTTACTCAGGGCCACACATCAATTTGTAACTCAGATTTCCAGGCTTTACAGGAAGACTAGAAGGCATCTGAATAAAGCAAATAGATTACAGAAGCATTTGATTAAAAAGCAATTAAGGAAACTTTTTAACAAAATTAAAAGACATTTGAGTAGCATCATCTGGCCTGGTACCTCTTGCCTAAATTTTTTCTTGTTGTTGGGCTTTCTTTTCAAGTCTCACTATCCACAAAAAAAAATCTTTCTCACATAGTTCAACCCTCATATTTCACTGAATGTGTTTTTCTGTGCTGGATAATTTACATTTTTTGGCCCTGGTTTGAAACCCATTTCAGGTGGTTTGGAATTATCTGAGCCTGAAAATGGATTGGAACCTATGCAGAAAAATATGAGTATGCCAAAGGCTTTGCCAGCTCTGTCCCAGCTGTCTGAATTGTCACCAAGCACAGAAAATACTGTCCCCAGAGGACTCACTCCTTGATATTTATAGGCTGCTAAAGTGAAGCAAGAACAAACCCTTCTGCCCTGGTCTTCTTGGGGAATTCTCCAGGCAGGCAATACTTCATCTGTGCTCAAACCAACGAAGAAGATGGATGACAATAAGTAGATGGAAATTCATCAGTGCAAGTTCTAGATGATTTCAGGAAGTTATAAGAAATTCCCTAGTCATAACCTGTATATGAGAGGAATACAGGGGAAACAGGCAATGTGGAGATGGGGCTGGAGATCATCTAGAAATACCTGTGCACTGGATTTAAGTCCCTTTGGATGGACCAGAAAGTCTAAAGCACAGGTTACAGAAGCTCCAGAAAGACTTACAGTTTCAGGAGTAAAGGATGTAAGAACATTGCTGAATAATATTTACAATATCAAATTTGGAAATCAAGAAAATGAGGTTTAAAGACCAATTTATGATATTTTATTGCAGCAGCTGATTCTTCAGGTTCCCATGGTGCATTAATAAAAATTCACTCAAAGCCAAAAAATATCACCAGCATTACATTTACCTGACTGAAACCAGGCAGAGCAGGTTCTCAGGGAGCTTAGCTTGGTATTTTCTTTTATGCTACATTTCTATTGCTACAGTAACCCCAAGAAAACATGAAACCAAGGGTGTTTGCACAGGTGTATTTGTTATTGCAGGCTTTCTCCCGAGGGCTGCAGCACAGAGGAGTGAATACAGGTGTTGGACTGACACCCATAACAGGGCTCCTTGTCATCCCACCCTCTCCCCCTGCCCCTTACCTTCCTACAAAAATACCCCTTGGACTATTTATTGTAAAACTCAGCAAGGGAGGCTGGGATATGAGGGGTTTACTGGTGCCAGTTGAGTTTTTCCACAGGGTTTCCACAGGGTTCAGATCCAGTCCTGAGGTTGTTATTCCCCTATCCAGATTATTTGCTGTAAACTAAAACATGTACTTGCAGGATTTGCAGGATTAAAGCAGTTGTTTCAATTCTGTGCCTGAGCAGAGAAGCATTTAAATGCGTGCTTAAATGATTTGTGGAACTAAGGCATGGAAACTCCCAATTTCTCCTCAGCATAAAGAAAGTATCAACAGATGACATGACAAGTTAGTCATAAAGTCCAGAGAATTACCTGGAAGGAAATTCAGGAAGGAGGAAAGTGAAAAAAAAAAGAAAAGAAAAAGAAAAAGAAAAACAAACCCAAAACTCTTCTGTAGCACTTCATTTTTACAGAAAATATCCACAGCTTCCAGAAGAATTTAATCTGTTTTCCAGTATGCACCAGAATAAGTCTTTCTCAAAACACCAGCACAGATGCAACATCAGATGCAGTGTTCTGACAGTGCAGGAAACAACCTTTGCAGCCCAGCAGGAAAAAGGTCAGATCCTCTTGTCCCTCTGTCTGCTCAGAAAACCCTCAGAAATGCTGCTGTAAGAACTCTGCTCAGGTGTGAAAACTTCCCTGTCCCACAGCTGTTTTTCTCTCAGCATGAGGAGATGGACCTACCTCAGCAAGTAAAGCTCTGAGCCCAGTCAATGCCTGGAATGACAATGCAGAATATATTTAATATGTATTCATATTGAATATGTTCAATATATTCTTTTCTAAGCATTTGATTCTCAGCTTAAATGTCGTGTTATGTCCCTTCTCCATTGATTACAGATATAACTTGGAACTGTGAATTATTTCTCTAGTCCAGAATCTTATATTTTAATTTTTTTAGTGGGATGTTTGTTACCAAGAGAAAGAGTCACACAGTTTCAGCATTTCACACAGTTCCTTCTAACTTATTATCCCCTCTTCACTCCATTCAGGCTTCTAACTGTTCCTTTCTTTGTCTTGTCAGATTTCTCTTTCAATGACTCAATTAACTCTGATAGAAAGTTCTTTCAGCTGTTTTCTTTACTGCTGCTCTATCTTTTTTTCCTCACTGCTGCTCCATTTTTTTCCAGACAAAAAAAGGGTACATCTCAGCTGCTGATGCCCTGTTCCCAGCAGCCCATTGTATCCAAGAAGGCAGGCATTTGGGAGGCATTTAGGAGACAATGTCCCTTCTCCCGTGGAAAAGGAGGCATCCATGGGTTTCTTCAAATTTTTCCAAGGGTTACCAGAGGTCTGTTATGACTCCTGTCCCCACCTCTCTTTTACCACTCTGGAGTCATCCTGAGCCCAAGCCCCACTTCAGGAAGGGTGAGCACAGATCCTTTGGGAATCCCAATACTCTGTTTGTGTGCTGAGGGAAAATAACTCAGTGTGCCATAAGACATGGAATTTTATGATTTTTACAATTTTAGAGGGACTCCAACAGAACCAGGAATGGCAAAGGGCTACTTTGGGTACAGCAATATCAAGCAGTTGTTATCAAATGGATGGAGGTATTGGTGTTGCTGGTTTGATCCTGATACCTCACACTCCTCTTAGATTTTGCTTGTGGTAAGCAGCAACCCAAATATCTTTTTGGCTATGTTTTAGGAGGTACTAGAGGTTCAACATGCACTTTTGAATCTAAAGCAGTAAGAAAAATAGTTACTTGTGATAGCTGTAATCCCACTGCAAAGGAATGCTTGAGAGATTGTAATATTTACCAGGAAGGTGAGATTTTGAGAGAACTGTGGCCAGAACTGAAGCAGGATCAAAGAGGAAAGACATCAACACTCATTGGGGAATTGAGATTTATATCATAAGCCTGACATAAACTGGAATTTACCTAAGGGTCTGAAGAAAAAACAAATAACTCCTTAGAGCAAAGCTGTCTTCATCCTATGTCATAGTGAGTTCTGTGATCCCTGAACAGATGTTTTTAAAATTATATTTTTCATCCTGTTTATATAAAAATATAAACATATAAAACTTGGAAGAAAATGCAATTTTCTGTGATTATACTCCTTCTACAGGCTCAGAGAGCTTTCAAATCACCAAAGGTGTAGTGAAATATAAGCAGCTGCATCCGTGCCATGACCATGCAACTGTCTAAAGATTACAAGTGGAGGTAGAACATATCCATAAAAATATGGATTATGGACTCATTCTTCTAGAGGACACTCAGCTTCTACAAATTTCATTAAGGGTTAGATTGTGATACTCTTATCAGTTTCAAGTGATATCTTAATTCTTCATTCCAATGGGATAATTCAAAGAATTAGGTATTATGCAACTTGAAAAAGGTATCACAATCTAACCTTAAAAGCTGAGTGCTCTCAATGCACCCTGACACCAGACTCATTGCCAAGAAAATTAATGTTAGACCTTTGAGGCAAATAATATCCATTATTTTCCACAAATTTTCTATCATATGAGAAATTTCTTAACTTATAGACTAAATCCTTTGAGGGGAGGGGAGAATAGCTCCAGTTTCACTGCTTATGTGTCTGTTCCATTTAAAGGGTATTAGCTAGCCAAATGAAAAATGCATGAATCAATCAGCAACCAGGACCTTGATCTCCAAATGAGACAATGCTGAGCTTTGAGATTTATGGTCTTGCTTCCAGAATTCCATTATTTGGAGGAACAACAACAATAACAATGGGAGATGACATCAGAATAACGTGTTCTTCTTTTCTTTTCCTTTCCTGTTGATCACAAGATGCTGACTTTGTGTCATTCACCCCTGTCAAATGAGTAAATGTGCAGTGCTTTAAAACCTCACCAGATGCACACTGGGTTCAAAATAAAATGAGAATATATTGAATGGAAGGGCATTATTGCCACTTGAATTTTGTACTGCTAATTAGTTTATCCACAGAGCAATTGGTTCCCTTTTGCCTTTATTTCTTCTGCAAACAGAACTTTTGATTTTTGCACAGAAAAAACATACTGGTGGGAGTCTTACTAAACTGGTGTAAAGCAGACAAGGATTTTATTCTAACCACTCATGATTCTTGTTTTCTTTTCCCTATAAAACAGCAGTTGCCCCTTGATTTTATGACATCTGCAGTGGGTGAGTGTTCTTCAGACATTGCCTGGAAAGACGTGACATAAGAGGTTAAAATGCCTCTGCCATAGTACCAAAAGTGAGAGAAGGTAAGGAGGGGATAGATTTACTGGAGGAAGCAAGAGGGACTCTCATTAGCACCATCTGGACACAGGAACATCGCAGCTTATTGTATTTTACAGTGAAAATATGCATACATTTGAAAGTGACTGTAAAGATCAGATTCAAACTCAGCCTAAACTCTCTCCAGATTAGGAGATTTAGAATTTGTTCAGTGCCTTATCTTGCATGAATGGCTCCTTTCTGGGGCTGTCTCCCTTCTGCAATTATCCTGTTACAGCTCAGCCAGTGAGGCAGGAAGGAAGGATAAAGGACAAATCAGAGATAGGAATGCCCTTGCCACCTTACTTCAGTAACTTACAGGTTATCCAAATCCTTGATATAACTTTAGGACACGCCAAGCTAACCAGGTAAACCTCTTTCCCTGATGGCATGATCCTCATTTGGGATGACTGTGATATATACAGAATCCATCAAGTTAGGGAGGTAAAGAAAGAATTGAATTGCTTGAAATTTCCTGACCTTTCAGGAAATTAATACCTCAGTAACTGGTTATCTGCAATGAAAATGGCATCCACAATGAAATCACAGCCCTGCATACCAACCTGTGTATAGAAAAAGGTAAATTCCAGTGTTTAACTGCAAAAACAACAACCTCATTGACATGGAATCTGTTCTCAGCAACTTTGTGCATTCTCTTGCAAGTAAATCAGTACAGAACATTTTTTACTTATTCAGCTAACAGAGAGAAAATCCCCCCAAAGAAATTTGTGTATGTGCTTGCCAACAGAAAACAAATCCTACTGGGGTGCCCTCTCCAATATCATGAGCAAAAAATACTCATAAATCTTAGACCTGAGGTAAATGTAGTAATAGAACTGCTAGTAAATCATTACTTCTTCATTACTAGCTGACACCTTGCTGTGAAAAAGTGAAAGTGCTGATCACTGAACTGCAGCAGTGGTGGTGTTTGTAGCCATGAATGTACTGTGTGACCTTCTTGTTGTTTTTTGGAGAATGATCCAGTGTGCCACGGCCAGAACAGCCTTCAGCTCTGGGTAAGGAATCCACACCTCCTAGCAGGAACACAAACCAAGAACAGTTTCTTCCACAGATTATTCAAACTAACATTTTAACCCCCTTTCAGCTTCTATATTCTTATCACTTATTACTTTTGCATTTACTTTCCCAGAAAAAACATTTGTTTACCGTCTCAGGATACATTTTACAGAACTTATGATGAAGACTATGAGGAGGAAGCAACTGCTTTCCTTACTTCTGACATGATACAAAAGCCACTGGAGTCAACATAGGAATTCCTCACTGGCTTGGTAGGTTTAGGATCAGACCATTTTAAACACAAGATTTATGTTTAAAAAAGACAATGGAAAACAGCCATGAGAAAATTTGGAAAATACGGTGGCTAAGAAACCATTTGTCTTGGAAAAATAGTAGATTTAATATTGAAAATATTTTAAAATAGTTTGTTTTTTTTTTTTTTTTATTAATGGCAGGCATCCATTTTGTATACTTTGAGTAAGTTGTTAATTTTTATTATTATTATTATATATTATCATTACTGGGGGTGCTTGCTTAACAAGGAATTCTTATGTTTTCAGAGTTCACTTGCTCCTGCTGTTTATAGGAGCAGTTTGCTGAGACCAGCAGTCCTCAGGTCATTTATCTCAGACAAACCAACCTCTCCCTGTCTGGCTGCTGTCCTGAGTGATGTGGGCATGTAGGAGGCACTTCAATGTAGGACATCATGGCATTGTCTAGTGCTGGTTAGTTGATGGCTCAGTGCCACTTCCAGGGAAATAAGTGACAGAAAAACCCCCTCTTTGTACCTCATACATACGCAGGTGAATCATGTTTTGGAGAGAGAGGGGATAAGGGAATGGACCACACTCGAGCTCCAAAGTAATCTGTAACCTTAAAAAAAGGGATCCCTGTGCTACATGTCCTTGAGGAATTAGAATGTTTGTTCAGCTTTGGGAAGAAAAACACAACTCAGTTTGAGGGGAAATAGTAAATGCAAACTGAAACTAGTTCCCATTCTGTGGGAAAGTCTACCTTTTTGACATTGTCCCTGTTATGAAACAAAATAAAATTTCTTCCCAATTTTTTCCTTGTAGTTATGTGCTAACAGAGAAAAAGTATTTAAGGTTAGCCCAAATGCTTTGCTTTGACTTTGAAAATTTTAAAGTGCTTGAAATGAAATATATTTTGAAATTAAAATAAAAAAGTAACATCTTTAGTTTGATCTGATTTTTTTTCACTTTTCTTGTAATTAGATTTCAAAGAGTTAACATTTTTCATATAAAGTTTTCCTGAAAAGTTCCTGACAGGCAGAGAAAATAACTGGGCACAAGTACCACTGAGTTTCTAAAATACACCCCACTGCAGCAGGTAGCTGCATGTACAGTAAGGCTTTGACTGTGCTGTTCTAACCTGCTCTCAGCACAGAGTTTCTTTACCTGCCTTTGTTGCTCCAAATGTTCTTTTAGACCACTAATCTGAAGGAAGGGTCCTTGTGGTCCTGTGATGACACTCCTTTATTTATCAATAGATGTCCACTGGGGGAAAAAAAAAAGGGTGACTTCAGTGGCCTCCTGCAGATGGAGGAAGCTGGAGATCAGAAGTTAGGTTTAGCACATTGTACTAACTTACAGTGGCTCTTCTGTTAGCTAAGAGCATCACCCAGCTTCCAGCACGGCTACAGCTGCAGGAAAGGGCTGGCAGCTAACACAATAATGAGTAAGTATCTATTGAGATTCACTCATTACTATTAATTTCCCCATTGCTTCCAACTGATTCAGGAGCTACTTATGGAAATTCTTCTTCTTCTGTCTCGTTGAAATCCAGTGCTGTTGCTGTCAAACCTGCCAACACATGCAGCAATGCTACTGTGATAAAATAAGTCCAATTCTATCCCAATCTTGCTTTCATAGGGAAGAACAGAACTCATTAAATAATTATCAACTGTGACAAGAAAGTAGCTGGCCAAACACTTGCTGCTAATCTAGGCATGACAGCAGGACTATACCTTTCAAAGCAGTAATTAGTTAGATGAACAACAACATAAGTACCAGACAATGACACGGAAAGGACTGTCCCTAAAGGACAGATCCATTATTCGTAGGGTTCAGTGTTTGTGTGACTTATGAATGTTATTTTGCAGTATAAAATTACATTTCTCCTCTGCTGCCTTTCTCTTTGTTTTCTGCACAGTTTATGGAAGGGGGCGAGAGAAAATCTGGAGCTGAAGCCATGAGAGAGCGGGTGGAAGAAGCACTGCAAGACTTTCCTTACATTCGTGAAATGAGGGTGGGTGGATAGATCTCAGAGTAGAGCAACACCATCAGCCTGCACTCCCCGTCCTGGGTGGATAAGAAATCTAGTACTTGCACCCTGCCCTTGTTTTATGCTTAGACTGATACTCACCCAGTGTAGATTTGTAGATTAGATCTGGTGGTGATCATGACTTTCCTTTCTCAACAGGTCAGATTCTTAGGTGGTGTAAATTGGTGTAACACATTTGAAGCCAGTGGAATAATACAGATTTATCCTCAGCACACACCAAAGCAGCAGTAAGTGCCAGAGGTGTTGTCCTACCAGCTAAAAGAAATCACAAGCCCAGACTGCTACCAGTGAATGTAGAAAGCAGGATTATGACCACACGTAGAGTTGAAGATGAAATTACACCCAGCCAAACTTGTTTTCAACGGGACTGTTCCAGTGCTCAAAGTTAAGTATACACATAAGTGTTTGCAGGATTAAAGCCTTGGTTTGTAATGACAGAGCAAATCCAAATAGAGATGGATTAGCTGGCAGGGGGCAGGTGAGGTGGTCAAAGGCACGTGCAGTTCATCATATGGCTCTGTAATTTACTACGCGATTATCACAACTACGTATTTGGTGCGGGGATATAGATATACATGCACACATGTATACACAGAGCCAAACTTTATTGGCACAGAGGCCCCACAGTCATTTCAAATTTAGACTCTGGGCTGCACTTGTTCCAGGACTGTGTGTCTATTGCCAACACAATGAAGCGCCTCAGGCTTCAGTCTGATTCTTTGTTTGCTTGCCCATTAAAGTTCTTATCCCACACTCCCTTTTGGCAGAAAATTTTGTTATTTCTGCTTTATGCTGGCCTAGGCCCTTCTCTTGCCTCTGTTCCTATTAACCTATAGCAGTGACAGCCAGGAGCAAACTGAAGCAGCTGGTTGGAGATGCTACTATCAGACTGAGAAACAGCTGTTGTGCGGAGGGGCCACCCTGAAAAACTTCTATTGCAGCATTGCTGGGCTGTAGTTTGGCCATTGCAGTTGGGGAATTGGGGAAAGAGAGAGCTTTCATTTTCAGATATTTAATTGCTGAAAAATGTAGGGGTGTGTGCAGCATCTTTATTGGATGTCACACAGAAGTAATGCTTTCCAGGTATTTTTTGGCACTTCACATCATTATCCTCTTACTGCCAGCATGGAATGGCCCCATGTTGCAACTAAGTGTGCAACCGACTTCCAATTTTTCTGTTTAAATTAATATTTACCAGTTGGTTATTTTTGGCAGACTTTTATTGATAGCACTGATTCAAAACAAATAGCCAAATTCTGCCCTTGGTTACAGCCTATGACATTTGGAGTTAACTCCATTTTTACCAATGCCACCAAGGGCAGCCATGGTCCTTTTCCTGCCTTTTGTACCATGACCTTTGCTCTGTCCTTACCTTTAGATGAGAGTCAGGCTGCAGTTTGAATAAGCTGGGATACAGCATTGAGTAGAGCTCCAAAATGTATTGATTTGGCACTTCTCTAAGATATTTAATGGTGCCTGTATCTTACCTTTCAGCAACCAGTCACTTCAGAATATTATTGTGTATGTGCAGAAGAAACTCTTGCAAAAGCACTGTAACTTAGACCTTTGCTATCAGCCAAAAACATTAATTACTGGGGTACTTTTGTATCCATCAAAAATCAGGTGGATGAATCACTTCAGACTTATTTCAGTTATTTCTAAACTAAAGATGTAGCAGAGTCATTGACCAGGGCATAGGACCCACACTTGAATAGACTCAGAGCAAGTGAGGTACTCAAAGAAGCTGCACAGAATTTTCTGCATGTCCTGCTGTATGTTTGCCTCCTGAATCCAGGATGTTGATACGAGTAAAAACCTCAGCTATGTCTCTAGAAAAGCTATGAAATGGCATGGCAGTGCCTGTGTAGTTGGCCTGTGGGCCCAAGGGCTGCTGCACTGGGCTCACATTAAGAGCTGTGCTTTGAACCACATTCCTGTTTGTCATCTCAAGGGTGGGAAATCGCCAAAAGAACAAAGCCAGCCACCAAGGCTGCCAAGCTAAGTTTGCTGTGACATTGATAAATATTCAAGCCAATGTCTTTCAAATGTTATTGTGAATCACCTTTCCCTCCTTCCTTCCCCTGCTTCAGTCATCTTGCTGGCTCAGAATATTCACCTTTGTCTCAGACCTCAGCTGCCTTCACTTTATTGCATATGATTGCTATTGTCTTTGTCTCTTTTATCCGCTTCACTGTGTCTCATTTTCCTAAAGTATCTGGCACCCACTTTTCCATAACACTGTTCCTTTGTTTCAGGAAAACATAATTTCAGGAGGCAGCAGAAATACAGCTCCAAAGGCCACAGGGTGACATCCTCTCTCACCTGATCTTTATTCATATCGGGGTTTAATGGTACTTTTTTTTTCCATTTCTCAAGCACCCTGCAACACCCTTCCTCCCTGACAGGAAGGCACATTTTAATTCTCATAAAAATGCTTTCCTACCAATCTTCTGTTCTTCAGAAGTTTCAGAGACCCCTCTGTTAAATGCTGGTTTTCTCATGTGGATGGACCTGTTGACCTGGTTGTGGTTTATAACTGTTTTGACATTTTATTCTCCTTCCTAGATTTGGAAGAACTTAGACCTTTTTGTCATTTCCAATTCCTGTCTTCCCAAATTCTGTTTTGAATACTGTGGTAGGAACAATTGCGCATTCTAAATATCTGACCTGTTTGGCTTTCTAAAAGTAATCTTTTTAAGATAATACCACTAATCTTGTGTTTGTGGCTCATACATAATCAACTTGCCCTGGACATCATCAACAACACCAAAAAGAAAAGTTTCTCTCATTTCTACCAACTCAGGCAAGGATGCTGTTATGCTGTCCTTTATGTACACTTTCTTAGCTCCCTAGTGCAGCAAAAAAAGGGCCCTCAGTCCATTGAAATAATACAAAACCTCAGTTGCTGATGGTAGTGGTATGTGATTTCCTGTGTACGTTTTACACCAGAAGGTACAGTGCCTATTGTACATCCCCATTTAGAACTCAAACACAATGGTTCATGCAGCTGCATGGTGACCTGCCAACAAAGTTTAAGACAGCATAGACTTCCACATGAATCTGCAGATTAATGAGACAGAGAACTATCTTCTTTTTTCCCCACAAAAGGCTACTCGTGCATTCAGAATGTGCTGCAGACTAACACCAAAGTTCAGCTCGCCACAGGAGTAGAGAGAGAAGAAACACGCTCAGGATACACTCAGAAACAGCCCAGCCCTTATGGAAAACTCCTGTGGAATCTAACACAAAACCATAACGATTTCTACAGCTTTTTTTTTTTCCCCCTACCATCCTATAGCTCAGATAGCTCTTCTGTTATATTCTATACAATGGCTCAAAAAACTTCATATAAAAGATATAATGCTCCATAGGTTTTAGAGTAATTTTATAATGTTCTGTTACATTTCTATAGGACCCCCTTGTTTCTATTCCAATTATGTTATCCAGAACTTTTCATAAAAGGCTTATCTTATAACAAGCCCTTTCCCTCTCTTTCTGTTTTCCTTTAACAAAATATGTAGAGAGATATACATTACAAGGTGTGTTCTTACAACTCCATGATTTTATGCATATGAAATTCCCATACGTGGCAAAAGCATTATTTGTCTTCTGGCTAGGAAGTTTAGTAAATTAGTGAGAAAAGTGTCAAAGCCAGACAAATATAAATTTACAACTGCCTTCTCATCTTGATTAGGCCAATGAAACAACACTAGTGTGGAAGAGGGAGAAAAACATGAGCTTTCAATCTTTTTTTCCTATAATTTAGAAGTAAAGCCCAAATTATGAACACTTACAGAAACCTTTCTTGGCATCTGTCCTCTCAGGACTTTATGTTGAAAGGTGAAGTAAGTAGAGCAAGGGTTAATTATCTCCCAGATAAAAGAAGTAACGAAGTGTTTGGCACATCACAGTCCTAAAATTATGATGTAATTCTTACATATCCGTCTTTTTGGAATACAGTGGTTTTGCCTCAAGTTTTAATCCATTTCCATTTCCAAAATCATTTCCATGAGTTTTAGGCTGCTTAATATTTATCAGTGGACAAAACCAGCAGATACTTCAATGGTGATCTAATACTTTTATAATCTGAAGGTGCTAATCCACTGTGGAAAGATAGCTCAGAATATTGTTTGAGCTAATAATTAGAGGCCAGATTATTCCAAAATGGACTGGAGAAATGGCAGCAACATAAATAGAATTTTTCATTCAAAGGTCACCAAGTTAACTGTGTTATAACAACACTGGATTCACTAGTCCCTGCTTGGCATGGCCATGGCTCCAGACATGAAATTGTCTTCAATTCAATTGTGTTCAGAGGGAAAAGGAACATAAGATATTCTGTATGGTCTTATGATGAGCAATAAAAATTGCAGTGACTGAAGAGCTGTTGCCTAAGAAATAACTTTCATTACTCACTTTTTGCATTTACGGAGTTAGTGATCAAAATAAGTAATTCCACATCTACGCAGGCAAATTCTAGGTATATTAAGAAATCTATAGAAGACTAAAAGTTAAGGTAATTGATCCAATGAAGGTCACATGGTCTATTATTTTTTTCTCTTCCATAAATTTCACAGAGTAACTGTGTTTTGATCTCAGAGAGGCAGGAGAGGGAAGCTTAAAGCAAAGTGGCAAGATTTAGCTTATCAATTTGAGACAACTATTTTTAGTCACTGATTCTTGACACAAGGATACCCTTGCCAATCTTTATGGCTTGAAGAGAAGGGACCCCAGAAAGGTTTGATAAAATGAGAATGTCTTAAAAAAGGACACATAGAAAATATAAAAGAGCAATCCTTGAGTTGATTAACTTCATTTATTAAACAAAAACTTTGTGTCAGTTTTGACTCATCAAGAGCTTATTTTGTTCATAAGAATGCCTTTGATGGTATAAAAAGGTTTCTGAACACATAAATCACAATTCAATACCATCCAAAGCATCATCAGATGTCATAAAAAGGGATAAGTTCAAATTCCCTAAGTGTTAATGTGGATTGTGTATCCACTTAGTTTTATTATGAAATCTTTATTTCATTCCTGAGATGACTGTATTATGTCTTACTGCTTTCATGATCACTTCAATTCATCTAGTTCCTGCATACATTTCAGAACTTTTCCTTTTTCACATAATTCCCTTGAGAAGCAGCTTTGCATTGACTCGGTTTCTTTCTTTTCCCTCTTTAAGAAAGTTTTGTCTCTGTGGATTTTCTCTGGAGATGTTTTAACTGATGAGCTGTGATTTCAACACTGTTTCCCAGACTGACTGAGCAGTGGAGTCTCATTCTCTTTGTGAGTGTGTTTGCTGAAGTTGGTACTGTGGTCCAGCTGAATACAGTTTTCAACTCTCAGTACTGCAATCCCAATGCATCTCCTGTTCTCTTTCTTTTGTTCCTTAAGATATTTCTTGAAGTATGGAGAATCCCTACTCCCCTTCTAGAACTGGAGGAAAAGTGTAATATTAATCTTTGGGAATGCAGATTTCTGTTCCTAGTTTTCTAGTGTTTGAAAAAATCCTGACTTTGTTAACACAGTCATTTTCTGGGACAGAATAAATGATTGATGTATTTGTCCATGAATTGCTGGTTGTGTTTATTATTATTTTGATGAAACAGAGTAAAATAACATGTAAATAGATCCATGAAGTTCAGTGAGGCCCAGAGCAAGATCGTGCACATGAGTCAGGGTGATCCCAAGCACCAGTACAAGCTGGGGGATGAAGGGATTGAGAGCAGTCCTTCAGAGGACATGGGGGCGTTGGTGGGTGAGAAGCTCAACACAACCTGACAAAAAAATGCACCCTGGCAGACCAGAAAGCCAGCTATGCACTGGGCTGCATCAAAGCAACATGGGCAGCTGCAGCCCCACATTTCTCTTCACAGAAAAAAGCAAGGCACAATTCTTCCCAAGAATATTTCTGGGTTTCACTGAACACAGAGAAAGAAAACACAATTCTTATTATTTGCTGTGCCTGTGTTTGTGCAAAAGTAGAATGCAATATGGATATTGTTTACCCAAAGTCATGGTGTTTTGTTTACCCAAAATCATGGTGTTTTGTTTCCTTGGCCTATCAGGGCCAAGAGTGTGTGTGTGCTGGGACTGTCAGGTGACAGTCACGAGACTGAGTGCAGTGCAGAGCAGTTGTGTGCAGGGTTGAGTGCTTGGCAGATTCAGTTTTGGATATATAGAATAATATAGTACAATAAAGTAATTAATTAGCCTTCTGATATCCATGGAGTCCTCCTTATCATGCCTCCTTCGTCAGGGCCCTACCAGGGTTGCAATAGGCAGCAGGTCCAGGGCGGTGATTGCCCCTCTGCTCTGCTCTGCTCTGCTCTGCTCTGCTCTGCTCTGCTCTGCTCTGCTCTGGTGAGACCCCACCCGAGGTTTTCTGTCCAGCTCCCAATGGAGGAAGGACATTGATCTGTTGTAATGAGTCCACAACCAAGATCTCACGGCTGGAGCACCTCTGTTATGCAAAGACAAACTGAGGGAGTTTGGGTTGTTCATCCTGGAGAACAGAAAGCTCGAGGGAGATCTTACAGAAGCCTTTATGGATCTAAAGGGACCTACAAGAGAGATGGAGAGCAACTCTGTATAAGGGTAGGTAGAGAAAGGACAATCTAAAAGATTGGGATTCTCCAAATTGCTGTCTTAAAGAACATTTGCTTTTCCATCTGGTCAATCATATCTGCCATACTGGTCCCTTTACATGCTTGGGCTCTGAAGTTCATTTACCAGGTTCTCCAATGGCATATGTAGATTCTGCCAGCTCCAAGCCCCACACAGCCTTTCTCACCCCATTGAGAGGCCTGTCAGTGATATAAACCTGCAAGGCAGTCACACTTAAGATACAAGTTCTTACAGTTTTATCACTACTATTATTATTGCTATTGCCATTCTCTTAGCCCTGAAAGCTAATAGGCACTGACAATGGACAAGGGAGATGTGAGAATTTATCTAAAATGTACTTGTCTGTATGTAAAATACTTTCACAGCACAATTCTCCATAGTGCTGAATACCTGAAATCCCTGATCAGTTCACACTTATTCTGTCTCGATTCTGGATCATTCCAAGAGCATCCCCAAAAGAGTGCAATGGCCATGTGACAGATGGTTTTCTCCAGAAAGCATTCCCAAAGGCAACACAGACAAGACTGCACCATATTATAGGTGCACATCCAACATCCAGCCCTTCTAGTATTCCCAGTGCCACATCCCTGAGCTCACAGAACTCTGCCCCATGGAACCAGCACCACAGGGGCTGCAGCTTCAGGACATATTATTCTATAAACATTGAGCAAACACCACAAATCAAGAGTGCTCTCCATGGGCCAAAGGCTCACTAGCCCAGGCCCAGAGCAAAACTCCCAAGTCCTTTCTACATTTTTTTTTCTCCCATCTGCTAAATGACCATCAAATTTTTTTTTCCAAGTAATGAGAATTCCCAAAGCCACTGATTGTAATAAAAATACTCTATATCTGACTTAATTTTCAAATGCACTCTGGTACCTAATGCAGAGGTGGGAGAGCACCACATTTCCATATTAACACATCTGGAAGCTTCCAGCTGCTGCTTGTGTGATACTTCTCACCACAGTGTCCCTCTACAAATATTTAGTACTCTGCTGGACCAGGTTTCCTCTTCCAAGAAATAGAAGTACCTGTCATCTGATGATGGATGGTGGCTCTTGTCTCAGCAAAATCTGTGTGCTCTCTGCTGCTGTCCATGAAGAAAAGCAGGCACAGAAGGAAAAGCAGCAAAGGTGGTTGACAGAGAAAACACGTGTGGACATGAATCAGCCTGCTGAAAGACGGGCTCTTCAGAAATAGGGAATCACACCCTGAAAGGGGGAGCTGGTATACTCAAAGGATGCTCTTTGGTTTCCAAAATCCATCCACTCAATGCATTGTTTTTGTTTTTTTTTTTCATTCATGAAATTGAACCAGGACAGTGAGGGAAGAAAGTAAGAACAATATTAGTTACAGTTCTCCCTCCTTCCCGCTGTTACTTCATTTTGTTGGAGAAGAGATTAGAAGGAGGAGTAGTAGTCTGCAGTAAAAAGGAAGATAAAGGAAAATTATGACACAGAGGACACTGAAGATTAAGATACCTGTATATGCAGCAGAGGGAAAAGAAGGAGTGTGTGAAGTACATGATACACAGCAGAAATCCCAGCAATGGAATTTGCCAGGAACTAGATGAAGGTGGTAAAATCATTAATAATGAAGAAAGCCATATTCAATAAATATGTCTCTCCTTGATTCAGAAAAAGCAGGATAACAGCAGTATCATATCAGGCAGCCAAAGCCTTTTTCAGTCCATTAGTAACCAAATAGGATGTTAAATATCTACTTGTGATAAAAACCTGTAATTCATCAGGCCCAGATAACTTGCACCTGAGGAGTCTCAAATAGTTGGTGGAGGAGATTCTTCCTTCCACATGTTAATTTTTAATAGGTCTTGAAATAACACAGAAATTCCAGAAGACTGGAAGAAGACTGATGTTTTGCCAGTATTCAGCAAGGACGAACATGACGACCTTGGTAAATACAAGCCAGTGAACCTAACTTCAAACTGGAGAGGAGGTGAGGGGGGAGCAAAATAATAGAATATGGGATTCAAGTGATAAAGAATGAAAGGACAGGAAGTAATTAATGCCAGTCAGCATGGTTTTATGGAAAATAGGTCTTGTCAGACAAACCTGATTAGATTACAAATTTGGTTAAAAAGGTAACTGCCTCAGTGTGATATACTGAGACATTTGTAAGGCATTTGATTTAATTTTGCAAAACATTCTGATTTAAAAAAAAAAAAATATTGTACAGCCCTGGTGGAATACCCCCTAGCAGAACAATGCTTTTATTAAGCAGCAAATCTCAAAAATGTTTTATCTCTGGGAAGTCATTATTGAATATAGATATTTTTAGCATGGCTGGGAAAGGGTCATTCTTAGGCATAGCATTGAATATTTTTGTAGCTGGGTTAAGTATAAATTACTGTTGATTGTATTGCTAATGCAATCTTTGCAAAAACAAATAGAAAAGTAACCAATATGTACATAGATGTGATGATACATCTTTTTACAACATTGGTGTGGCTACTGAAACTCTTCACATTTTCAGTGATCCTATGCTTCACAATGCTGAAAAAAACCCCAGAGGTTTAAAGAATAGCCGCAAAACTCATTGTTAGAGCTGAAGAAAATGCCTTACCATGAGAACTTTATAAAATATGGAGCTATTGCTTGGTTGCAGTGAGTAAATACCTCCATCAGCAGAAAAGCAGCTCACATACTTTCCTTTTTCAGCACTCCCAGTGTGCTCGGAAAAAAGAGTTAGGCAGTCTTAGGGCCCAGGTCACCCTGAAGGGCTTCTGTTTCCACATCAGTAGCAGGAGAGGTTAAATACAGCCTGGTGGCAATGGGGTGTCCCTCATGTCACGAGGGGTGCCTGACCTACTACACACAGCAGCACTCGTGTAGGTCGTCTGCATCTGTGAAAGCTCCAAGATTTTTCTCTTGCTTGTAATCCCTCTCCAAGTAAAAGGGCAGGATAAAATGACCCTGGATAATTCAGAAAGTGTCCTGGCCAATTATCCTAGGGAGCCTCAAGGAGTTATCAGAGGATCAAAGACCCTTCTCTAGTCCTCAACTCAGAAAAGTTGCAGCTAGACAACAAAAGGAGAGGCAGGGGAAGAATGTGACAACTTAATGATGCTACAGGAGCACTGGGTATGATCCTCAACTTGAGCAAGCAGGTCCCACTCCTTCAAAGTCAGTGGAGAGATGCTAATTTACACCAATGGGGAATCTGACATAATATGTTTTTTTATTTGCTTGAGTCCTGCCGTGGCTCCATAAGCAAAGGTTAATGCAGGTCTGCCAGGGGCAGGCTGGAGTTAGCACAGAAAGGCAGTTGTGAGGTTGCTGATTCTGATAAAAGCAAATTGTGAACTGCAAGTATCTGAGTGTTGAGTGTCACATTCACACCTAACTGCTGCCCTTGCCTGCTCCCCACAGTCATCCAGCTCTGTCATCATGATATGTTCCTGAAACCACATTTGTGCTGCTGTCACTTTTTGTCTTTGGACATTTGTGTATAGGCTTTCTATAATGACATACTAAAAATGCTTGTAAACTTCAAACGAGTGGATTACAATATGTTTAACCCAGGAAAATCACTTCCATATATTAGGCAGAAACTTGAGTCTTTACTTCTAGTTCTGCACTTGCAGTAGGGATGTTAATACTGATAAAACTGCAGGAGGCATCTGATAGGTGAGGGCAGTGAGGAGTTTGTTCTTTTCAGAAAAAAGAAAATTAAATTAGGAACCTCTTTCTAGATCTCTGGGTCTTTAATGTCACAATGTCTCTAAAGAGAAGTCAGACATCTCCATAGGGTTGCCCATCTTCTCCACTTCCACCAGTCCTCTCTGACTGGGAACAAAATTCTGACTGTCAACAGAACCACAGCATCTCTAGAGTATTTTTGTTTGTGTTTCAGTAGTGGGCAATGTCAACACTGTCAACATGTCAACAATTAGTGGCACAGATGTAGAAGATAACATGAGGACAGATTTTGAATGTCACACCCAGGCCCCTCCAGGGCTGGGAGCACATCTGCCTAGAGATGTATGGGTGACACACTATCCTTGCAGCCCCCCCTGAATTCTGAACTCACTGCCATCCCTGAACTCCCTCCCACCTTGCAGGTTATTTCCTAAAAGTGATCAACTGCATTTTTCTTCTTTGAAAGGCAGCATTTCCCAGCTCCTGCTGAGTTTTTACATTCACACTTAATCTCTGGTTCAAAACTAATAATGCACTCACTGGCTAAAAAGGTGCAAATCTGAACCCAAACTACCCATAAATTGCAAAGATACCAGAAACAGCTGCCTAGCTACAGCAGGACAGAGGTTAGGACAAGCCATGAGATCTACCCACAAAACTTACTAAACCAGCTTAGGCTGAGTTTTTCATTACTTACACTACACTGTGGGATGTGCTTCCAGCTGCCCCTGTTGTGAGCACCTGGACTGGTGAGCTGAAAGCAGCTGATGGTACCAAGAGGTACAGGAAAAAAAAATACAAAGGATAAAAAAGACAAGGTTACTATACCAGATCTCTCTGGAAATAATTGTATTAAATATAGAAAAGGTTATATACCGTTTCCATTGTCCTTTCTCTCCCCATAGGCTGCTGGCCTATGATTGTTTCTTGTACCTACCCTGTAGCTGATTTTATTGTTTATTCCTAGCTCCCCCTCCAGTTTGCTCGGGGCCCTGTGTCTTAGCCAGTGACTCCGTGCTCCCTTTCCAAGTTCAGAACCTTTCTGGCTAAAGTCTGCGGTGACACGAACACAAAAAGACAGCTCTGGGCACGGGGCATGCAGCCGTTCCTGGAGAGAGCAGGCTGCGCTGCGGCGCTACCCTTTCTGCAAGATTAAGTGATTAAGCCTAACTAAAAGTGACTAACAGGGATACATCTTTCCCTGTCAAACACAGAAGGTTTTCCATAGAGCAGCTCCAAGGTTGTGAGTGAAGGTGAACAGCTCTGCTTCTAAAGACTCCTTAATTTTAAGAAATTCAAAGACCTGGCACAACACTTTGTTCTGTGACTTTCTTAAACCTACACCCTACTTCACATCCTTTCATGAGCCATTATCTTTCTTATTTAAAGCAGACACAACAGAAATTAAAAAAAGACACAAGAGATGAGAAGTACAAGTCTCTGCAGATGCAAGGTATAATTTAGCAAAGTATTTTATCATCCAATCCTGCCAGGTCTTCAACACATTCTGCAAGCACGGACTCTCCACTCATCTTGTGAACAGTGGAGAGAGAGAGAACTCCAGTCTTTTTCTGGTTGCAGGAAACTCCCTGGTTGACTGTTCATTCAGCTTTTGCATGCATATTTATATGGCTAAAGCCTTGAGAGTCTTCATGAGTTGATTACTAAGTCTGTGTTTTGCAATAAAACATTATTTATTTAGGCATTCATATTGATTCATAAAAACCCACGCTCAGATTTTCTGATGAACATGGTATAAAAACACATAAAATAGGGAGATCCAAAAGAATATGTTTTATTTACAGGTTTTGTATAAATACAGAAAACCGGGGATGGGATAAATAACAAAGTAGTCACCAAACTGTTTTCATTAATAACTTATCAAACCAGTTTTATTTTTGAAAACATCCAAAGGAAGCAAAAAGCTATGCAGGCAGCTGGTTGAATTTCTCCTGGAGGGTTTGAATGGGACTGCAGGCCGGTGCTGAATTTCACTCTTGTGAATAAATCCAGGCATTATCTTTTGGAAAGCAATATCTTTCAGGGTGGAATAAAGCCTACTTAGTAAATTATTATTTTTGTTTTTAAAACTAAATGACTCTTTATTAAAAAAGAGACCTACTGAAATTTGAATTTTTCCTCATTACCTGAGGCATAATCAAATTGTCATCTGTTTTACAAGGGTGATAATGTGGAACAGAAGTGTGATACCATTTGCCATCATTCCAGCTGGTTCCCCCCAAAAGACACCTTCTCACAACCTTCTCATCAGTGAACCCACACGATCTTAGAAAAGCACAAGTTATTGTTTAGAAGTGGTCTGATAATGAACATCAGAGAACCATTAAGGCTGGGAAACACCTTCAAGATCATCGAGTTGATAGACACAAGTTGTTGTAGACCTTTTTTATTTGGACACAGCGTAATTTGAAACACAAATTAAATGCTGACTTCTGGAAAAACTGTAGGAATTTGTCACTAATTTCACACTGTCAGTGTGACCAGGATTTCACTACTGGAATATATCACACTGTTTTCAGATTTCAGAAGCAAATGCTTAACCATTTCATTTTACTGATGTAGAGAGAAAAAAAAGCTGAGAATATTTCAAAATAGTTTAAAATGCTATGACAAGATACAGCAGCTGAAGGAACAACTGGGCAATTTTAAGGGAAAATAAAGTCTATATATATATATATTACTAGGGTTTGTTTTTTTTTTTTTTTTTTAAACCACTTATTAAGAACATTTTAAAATCAAGACTAGTTATTTCCTAGAAGTTTTGCTCTACTTTGAGCAGGGATTAGTTCAAGGAATTTACTAGCTTGTGCAGTGTAAGAAGTCAGAGTAGGTAGGTTTAGGAGCTGTGACTTTATTTGTCTAGCTATAATGGATCTATAAATTAATCAAACTGGATTGACCATAAGGGCAGTTTCCCAGTGAATGTTAATTCATTCTTAAAGTGCATACATTATCAATAACTATTTTTAAATATACTTGGATATAGAATAGTCTATAATTAAGAGTCCAGACCTTTGAGCTTGACATCGTCAATCTACAATGAACTGGGATGTAAATGGGAGTCCTCATGTACTAGATGAGGTACTTGGTTAGATACTGCTCCTTTTACTTTAGCTGGATACCCTAATTCCATCCCTGCAGGTCTGCAATTGGGCATGATCAACATCTAGCTGAGTTGTTGAGGGTGATAGGATGATTTTCAAGGACTGGACCTATTTTCATTGCTCAGTCTTTCCTTATGAAAACAGTGATGTTTTAACTAATTCAAATAATGCTGGTCCAGAAAGATAGATTAATTTTGCAGTGAATCCACTAATGTCATCGTGTTACGATGGATGAGAATATCAGAGAAGTTAAAGATATGCAACTGATATAAATGATTAGATGGAATAGTGCATTGTTAGGGCCCTGAGGGCACAGCTACACCTTAATCTTCCTGTCCAGCTTCCCTGGGGACTCCCACCCACCTTGTCTCCTGCTGCCCCTGGGACCTGGCTCACCCCTGAGCATGCCTGGGGCTCTCAATTAACCTGCAGGGAGAGCCTGGGCTTGCCACGTTCTCTCCCTGCCCTGGTTATCTATCCAGGAGGCCACAACACCTGAGCTCCCTGTGACCTGAACTGCAAACCTGCTCATGACGGAGGTGCCTTGATCTGGGAGGCCTTGCTGCTCCTCTCAGTGGCACTTCATCACCCTGGTGTGAAATAAGTTTCAGATTACCCCACTAACTATTCTGCTAATGCAGTCAGTATATTCCCTGCTCACTGTGCTCCTCCAGACTCCAAAGGAGAAGCTTGCAGGGATAACAAGCAGCTTCTCCTGAAGATACTTAAAAGCTATTTCCTGAGATAACTATGATTTTCACAATATTACTGAATAGCAATGGAGCATGGAAGTATTTCTTGGTCTTTTGGCAGACAGAAATCTTCCAGATGTGATAAAACCAGACACTTTCTATGGCACAAGAAAACTTATGGTTAGGCATATAAGTTAAAAAAAACCCCAAAACCTAACAAACAAAACCAACAGCAAATCTTAGAGGCTGGGAAAAGCCACTGATGTTCAGGAGGAGAGCAAAATCACCTAATCACCTCAGTTGTACCCTTCTTCAAGTGAATAGGACTCGCTTCACTGACTTCGCTGGGAGCTGGATTAGGTGCTAATATCAACGAGAGGGCCGTGAGGCCAGCGGGAGAGCCCCCTCCGCCCGAGATCCGGGTGGGTCCGCGGCATGCTTCCACCGCACACAGCGTGCCGTGGGCAGCGTGTCCGCGGGCCGGGCAGGGTTCGGGGCCGGAGCTGCGGGCAGGGCTCGGCGGGCAGCGCTCCCGGTGCCGGGGCCGGGGCAGGGCTCGGCGGGCAGCGCTCCCGGTGCCGGAGCCGGGGCAGGGCTCGGCGGGCAGCGCTCCCGGTGCCGGGGCCGGGGCAGGGCTCGGCGGGCAGCGCTCCCGGTGCCGGGGCCGGGGCAGGGCTCTGCGGGCAGCGCTCCCGGTGCCGGAGCCGGGGCAGGGCTCGGCGGGCAGCGCTCCCGGTGCGCAGCCGCCGGCAGGGCCCGCGCCGCCCGGAGGAGGCGCTTCCCGCGGCGGCGGCGGCGGCGGCCCCGGCTCCCAGAGCAGCGCCGCGAGCCCGCCCGGCTCGCTGCCCTCGCCGGGATGCGCTCGGAGGCGGCGCCGCAGCTGGACGGGCTGGAGAGGTTCGCCAGCGCCGGCAAGGGCCGGGGGCTGCGGGCGCGGCGGCGCTTCGCCGTGGGCGAGCTGCTGCTGAGCTGCCCGGCCTACGCGGCCGTGCTGACGGTCAGCGAGCGCGGCAGCCACTGCGACGCCTGCTTCGCCAGGTAGGGCCCGGGCCCGCCCGGCTTCTAGGGGCGGCGGCACTGCTTTCCCCCTCCTCGGCTCGTGGAGCTGCTGTGGCAGCGCGGAGGTCTAAAGTCAAAGCTGGTTTTCCGTGTTGAGCAGCTCAGGCGAGAGAAAGGAAAAGGAAAAAAAAAAAGTTCTGCTCTTCCCGTGCTCTGGCGGTCACGTAGACACGTGCGTAACCATCCTCTGGCAGGAAGTGTCGTTGATCCGTCTAGTTTTGTAATAACTTGGTGTTCGGTGGTTTTAATGAAGGTTTGATAAAGGAGAAAGGGTCTGCAATCGCCTAATTCACACCTCACATTCCCTAGTGCGGATGGAATATCTATGAATGAAATGTATATATCTCCGTATTGAAATATACACCAATACTTGTGTATTACCTGTGTCTGAAACCTTAGTCTGCAAATTACTTTTACTGGGGCGGAGCACAGGCAATGCAAGAACTTGTTTGTCTCCTGGCTGGGAATACTGGGACTGGAGTGCTGCCTGCTCCTGAGTGCTTCGGGATTCCTGGTGCTGGAGGGATGCGGGGGCTCGAATTTGCCGGGGCCTCTGCAGCTCCTCCTCACCTGTGTGCAGGGGAGGTTTTCAGTGTCTGCCTCAAGCCTCTCAATGTGAGCTGCTGCAGGGTGTATTAAAAGGTATATTGGGGTTAGCAAATTCAGCATGGATATGACACTCTGGCACATCACACCACACCATATTTTTAGAAAGTGTAGTAGTTTTGTGGCTTCTGACAGCTTGCAGAGGAATTAAGTGCTTACCTGGTTATATCTCAGAGCAAATGTTAGTAGTTGCCTCAGCAAAGAAAAACAACTGTTGCAATTGTGCTATTTTTGTCCATACATCCTTTTTCTTTCCTCATTACTTTATCTGCTTATGACTTGATTCACCCCACTCTTTGCATATGAGCACCTAATACAGTTCTGGTGAAGCGAGTTCCATTAATTTGAAGAAGGGTACAGCTGAGGTGATTTTCATCACCTCCTTTACACCTTTTCCCAGCCTGTAAGGTTTGCATTGAAGTGCTGTGTTTGGTTTAAGAGTTTTGTTTGTTTTTTTTTTTTTTAACTCGTGTACCTAACCACAAGTTTCCTTGTGCCAGAGAAGCTGTCTGGTTTTGTTTATCATATTCAGATTTGTCTGCCACAGGACCCGGGAATGCTTCCATACCTCACTGAGGTGAAGTAATACTGTAAGGATAATAGTTATCTCATGGAATAGCTTTTGGTTATCTTCGGGAGCAGCTGCTTGTTATCCATGCAAGCTTCTCCTTTCGAGCTCTGGAGGAGCACGGCAATCAAGGAACCCACTGCCTGCAGCAGGACAGCAGTTAGTGCGGTAATCTGAAATTTATTTCACACCAGGGTGATGAAGTGCCGCTAAGAGGAGCGATGTCTGGGTGATGTAAGGTGATCCGCCAGTGCTCAGACATGTGTTCTGTGTCTGTGACTGTTGCATTAGCGCTGAACTAGCACGTACAGATTCCAATCTGTGCTGGTAGGACTTCCAAAGAGCCCTAGCAGGGAGCTTGTGGGCTCGACACCAGCCGTGGGAAGGGAAACTTGGCCAAGTTGTCCTAAGAACTTTTGTGACTACATGGGCAAAATGAGGCTGTAACATTGTATTTGCATGAGATAGTGGTTGTTACTTTAAATACTTGCTTGTAATGTCAGCAAGAGGAGTCATGGTGTTAGCCCGGCTCGCTCAGGTTGCACCTTGTGTGCTTTGCAGATACAATCAGAGGATGCCAGGCTCGCTGGGTTTTATGGGCTCCAAATGCCAGTGAGCACCCAAATGTTGCACACTGTCACATCATGTAAGGACCCTCACCCTTGATTTACTCCAATGAGCTTACCTCAGTGTAAGGCTATTTATTTATTTATTTCTACTTAGCCCAGGGAGGGTATGCAGACATTTTAAAAGCATTCAGTACTGCTGAGAGATCCCTATTGCTGTCACACCAAAATGTCACTTGTTGGGTAACACATGTTCTATTTTTGGTGGGATCTCTTGCAACACATGCACTTTAAAGCAGAAAAGGACCTTCCTCGTGGCAGTTCCCTCTGGTGGGGTATATACAAATATAAAAAAGGAGAGTGTGGGCCTTAGGTCTGCTCAGAATACACAGATATCAGAGCAGACAGGGTGCGACAGTAAGGGGCTCTCAGGTGACAGGAGATCAAACAGTATATTTAATAACACAGTATTTTTTCTTGGCTTTTGGAGGCACTTACTCAACACAGGTCATGCATTCTGTAACCAAAGAAGCAGTAGAATTGTCATAGCAGAACCAAAGAGTTAATATTGGTGAACAGAGCAATTTTAAAGTTTGCAAAACACAATAACTTTAGCTCATTATTCTTTGTATAGTGGCAAAAAATGATGCTGTCTGTCAAATAGCATGGAGTAACATGTCTTCAAACCCAGCAATTTTTCAAGAAAGCAGAGTGCTTTTGCATAATGAGAGCTGCGTGGAAAAATGTGCTTTTGAAAGTCTAATACAGTTTTCATTGTGAAATGAAACTGTATTAGATGCAAAAAGTGATCCAGTATACACTTTTATTTCATTCAGGTTTCTAGAACAGAATAACTTCTGTTTTCTTTTTAAGGAAAGAAGGATTGTCCAAGTGTGGAAGATGCAAACAGGCCTTTTATTGCAATGTGGAATGTCAGGTACGGTCATGCAATTTGTGAGGGTGGGGGGAAGGAGGGTGGGGGTGCAGAACTCCAATTTTTGTTTGTGTGGCATTGATATGCTCTAATTGTAGCTGTGGTTAATAGCAGTCCAGTCAGTTCCAGTATCCCACAGATGCTGACCATGGAGCTGTGCATTGGACAATTACAGGATTTCGACATGGTCTGCATGACTCTTTCAAGATCAGTAGCTTCAGGGCTTGGTACCACTGAGACTTTGATTAAAGCTGCCTGTCAACCCACTAATTATGTCTGTATTACTTCTTCCTTTAAGGACAGACCTGATAATTTAGCATTAGCTCACTAAACTGATAAGAGATCTTGTGTCTAATGGAAGAAAAACAAATCTCTAAATAGCCATCTTAGGAGAGAGAGAGAATTTTTTAAGATTTTTTTTTTAGAATATTTGAAATATTTTGATTATTGAGACTACCACAGCTGATGGTAGTCATAATCATTTGAAACTTATCAGGCTTTCTCCTGAACTTACTCAGTGAGATAAAACTTTTATTCCTTTTGGTTTTTAAAGGATGTAGAATGTAAGTGCATACTAAAGTAGAGCAATACAAAGACATCCAAAACATTTGCATATGGTTCTCACTCTGTTTTTTATTCAAATTAGAATAAGCATCTTAAAAAAAAAAGAAAAAAGAAAAAAAGAGACAGGGTTAGACTATTAGAATCTAGCCTTTTTGGGCCCTCAGCTTGATGTGAAAGAATGATCCAGTTTCTGTGTGGAAAAACCCATCTGGGTTGCTGGTTGGATAATGTGAGCTATGCAAGGTCTGTGGTGCTGGGCACAGAGTGTGAGGGATTTGAGTGACCCAAGGCCTGGCAAGCCACTGTGTGCCAGCTATAAATAATCCAAATCTTGTCCCACATGTTAATGTGCTCTTGGGTGCATGGGGCCATGCCAAGTGGTCCCTGTTGTCATTACCTGGTCAGAGATGTCATGGTTTGTGCTGCTCAGTGCCCAGGCACTTTGGACATGGCTGTTGCTTTTATTTCGAGGATGTCTCTTATTCTCCTGTTGCACACGTTTCAAAAGAAGCCTGATCTCTCCTCAGTTTTCCTTCTATTACCTCCCCTACTTCCTGCTTTCCCACAGAATCCTAGTGAGTTGTGGGTGAATCAAATAGCCTTTTGGTTTTGAGGCATCAGGAGATCTCAAAAGGCTTAACAGGAGTTTTTTACAAAATTTGCAGTAGTTCATAGAATTGCCAAAGTGAAAGTTTACTGTATGAGCATCTTTAAGGGTCTTGAGAGAAATCTGTATGAGCTTTAAAGACAGTGTAGAGAAAGCCTGTGATTCGTTCATGAAAAATGCTTGTTTCTAAGAAATGTTTCTTCATGTCATTATTTCTTGCAAGCTTTTAACTAGATGAGGTAAGGAAATCCTTGAACAAAGCAGCTGTTTAGCAGCTTTTTTCTGAAACTGTTTCTTCTCTTACTATATAAAATGTACAATGGCTTATGAAACAGCTGTGCAAGATTTTCTCAAGTAGGAAAGCTCAGTAATTTGTGCTGGGGAAAATAGCAAGTAGATGTCATGTTGGAGGTGGAAGAACTTATTTCTTCTCATCAATGGTCCTTTGCTTTCATCACCAAGTGGCCCTCCCTCAGTGTCCTGACTTCCAGCCTTGACAAAGTTTATACTTTTCAAGGAGGGATTGATTTATTTTATTTTCTTTTTCTCTGTAAAGTTTTGTATATGTATTGCCTTTTTTTAGATTGATTTTTTTTTAATCTTTATGTTTTGGTGGTCAGAATTCTCTCTCTCTAGAGGGACATGTTCCTAGAGTAAAAACCTGAACTGCTCGAACTGAGTATCCTTAAGTCTGCTAAAGCTGCTGCTCAGCAAAAGCTTGTCTGTCTGATAAGTTAGTGAATTAGAATCTTTCCTACCTGTTGCTGTGTGGTATGATGCTCTAGATATAAAGGCCTTTTTTAGATTTTGTTGATGTCTAAGCTATAGTATGACATGCACAGGTACTAGTACCTCATCCTTGCTGGTGATAAACAAATGGCTTTTGATTCCCTAGTTTATATAGCACTGTCTTCCATCTTTTGGGCCCTTCTGAGTCAGTCTGATGAAATTGATGAACGTTGCTGAGATTGAATTCTTTGACATTCTTTCAAAATTACCTTCAAGCACAATATTCTCTAGAAACTGGTCTCCACTGACTCCACTGTGCTACACAGACAGCCTCTTGTTCAAAGGCACTTTTCAGCAGTTCAGCAATTCTTTGTAAAAGCTAAGAAGGATATCTGTGCCTTGATACTGAATTTGTAACACTGGAATGTACAGGAAATGTGTCCCTTTTGCCTGCATGGATGTCAGACATCATGAGACATTCATAAAAGGCCAGGGCTGTACTTGAGAACTGTCATGGTATTGTTCATTTCATTTTTATTTTATAAGTTAATTTTTTCCTGTAAATCCATATTTTTTGGTCAATTCAGCTAAAAATTGTATGCACCCAACAAGGACATGATATGATTTCATATGTTGATTGGTACCTTGTCAGTCAAGGCAATGCAGTTAGACAGATGTTTACCATGTGAGGCATAGTGGGATAAAAACCCAAAGCTTTTTGAGCTTGCTGTTTTCTTACTTAAAGATGTCTTATACCACAATTCATAGGAATTCTTGCTCATTGTGGGGAGAGGTGGATCTATGCACACACACACAGGCTTTGGCACAGCTCCTTAGTGTTCCTGTTTTGGTCTCTTATTTTGCTTTTGGGATGGATAACCACATGTTTCACCTATATTAAGCTAGATGCTTGCATAGGTGTGGATTCAGGGCACATAAGAGTGGAAGTTGCCCTCACTGCCTGTCCTTGCTGCTCTTAATGTTTTGTGGGTTGAATCTAGTCTGGGTTTGCTGGATCTTTCTTTCCCCAAGCCCGAATCCAGGTCTCCTTTTAAAAGGGATTGTGATTTCCAGCAGATTCTCACCGTCCCACTCTCCAGTTTCACCTCCTTGGAGAGCATGCCTGTTATTATAGTAGTGGCTTTCAGCCCCCATCTGCAGCTGTTTGGGTCTTGACTTCTTAAATTATAATAATTTTAGTCAAGCGGGAGGAAACCTGTGCTCCTTTTTTCTCTTTAGAAATTAGCTGCTGGAACACCCTGAAGAGAAATGTTTTAATAGG
Source organism: Agelaius tricolor (assembly GCF_023055355.1). Lineage (NCBI taxonomy): Eukaryota > Metazoa > Chordata > Aves > Passeriformes > Icteridae > Agelaius > Agelaius tricolor. Next base: position 21,889,703 of record NW_027269261.1, on the reverse strand, counting down.
GTTATGTGTTGCAATTTTTTGTGGACCTGGTGAACATGAACCAGCTACTGGAACTCCTCTTGCTGTTATTACACATGGCTATCATTTATCCCAAAGAGAGTGGAGATAGCTAGCCAGTGTGCAGAAGGAGATGTTTCTGTGGTGAATTTCAACATTTGAAATATATTTTGAACAAACCACTTATGGGGTTTTTTTAACATGTCGCATTAAAGGCTGCTGAAGTTGGTATTGCTGGAGTGAGTGAAACAGGTATTTTTACTAGCTAGTAAGCCTGAAAATGTACTTGCACACCTGTAATTAGCATTAAGCAGGTGTGTTTTAAATGGGACCTTGTAGAAATTGCCTACTTGTCTTTGTAAAGATGTAGAAAAAAAATACAAAATATTTTTGCTGCAATGATTCTGCACAAAAGGTTTTTGACACTGCAAGATTGCACTGGGTGTCTGTCCCCCTATACAAAAACTTTCCCAGTGTATTTTTCTTTGGCAAATGTCTCCTGTGAACATGTTAAGTGCTAGCCCATGAAAGTCAAATACCCTCTTTAGCCCAGCGTTTGGTAAATGATGATAGGGAAGGGTGGCTCTGAAGATATATAAAACTTCTGCCTTCACTGCTTGCTGAAAGGCTGTATCAGAGAACTTTACTAATTAATATCAGACCTCAGAAGTTGCCTCACTGGAATTCAGTTAAGGAGTTTGATGCCATTTGATCACAATTGGGCCTTAAGATTCTGAAGAAGTGAGCTTAACCCTGCACTGGCTTGCCCATCATTTCTCTCTGGTATTTATCTGTGTTTCTTTTCAATTGAGTGAAATAGAACTTTTTATTTAGTATTGAAAAAGCCCATGTGAAAAAGGAGGTATGAGGACATTTGTTTGGACTTGAGATTAATTTTTTTTAATATTATATTTTGTCACTTGTTGTTTTTCTCCTATGGTGAGGTATAAGACAGTGTTCTGGGAATCAATCCAGTAGTCCTAGATGGCAGAATCTTTTTGAAGAACTTGGTGAAGAGGACTGTTCCCATGCTTTGATGTAAAAGGCATAAGCTTTAAAGAACTTCCCTTCCAAAAATGTTGTCACTCCTAAATGAAGGGGAAAATATTGTGGATGTAATGAAAATAGGAAGAAAATATCATTAATGTAGCATTAGAGATTCAGCTAGAACAATGCTACTTGTTATAATTCAAACTACCTGGAGGAAAATGTGGAAAAGAATGCAAAATACAGTCCTGCTGTGATCGCAGGGAAAGCTGCTGTCATGGTGTTTCTATCCCAGGTATTACTCAGTCATCAGAACCCTCTTTTTTTTGTGGTGTTTCAGGCTTTTATCTCATTTTGCACAATTCAGCCGTATCTTGTCCCTTTAACCTCCCTACCAGTTCATATAACTCAGTGTGATTCTGCCTGGGGAAAGATTTTAATTAACGATGTGTAAAGAATAAAGGGACAAATGGATTTTTTTTAAAACACTGCTTCAAGACAGGCACGTGATTTTGCATTTTGATTTTTTGTTTTATCAGGTAATTTCTTCTGTTTATTTAATGGGTGTGTATGGATGAGAGTCCTGCAAAGCTTCAGGTTCAGTGCCTTCACTTTTTGAACAAGCATGCTAAAGTTAGTGGGTGTCCTGGGTAAGCAAGAAGAGGTGAGAAATGAGATTTCCCTCTGTGTCTTTTTAGCCTTTAGCCTGTAGATTCCTAAGCAAAGGCTGTCAGGAATTTTCCAGAAAAGGTTTTGGGGCATATGTGGGAAATGGGTCTCTCTGGGGTCATTTTGTAGTGTGACAGCTGTAGGAGAGTTGAGAGTGTAATTTCACATGACATGATTACAGTGTAATATACTATTTTGGTTCTGGTCTGTATTGCCACATCTCTTAGAATATTTACACTGGAGCTTATTTCAAGCAGGCTGTATGTAGGTTTTTTGGAAGTACCATAGTGGGATATTGAAGACAGCAAAGTTGACATTGTAAGGGCTTGAATACCCTTGCAGTGTTTCAATGCTTCAAACCCTACCCAAGGCCAGGGCAGGTGCTGACCTTTCTTTTCCTAATAAAATAACCTCCTAAAGCTGTCTGTGCCCAGGACACTTAAAATAACTGTTTTCACTGGAAGAAATTTTGGTGTAGTAACTCTGAAATTAGTAATCTTGGCTTTTGTTTTGATCTGCAAAACCTGTACATAAGCTGACCAGCCGAGGCAGGAGGCACTGAGGGTCCTGATTCCCCTGACTGTTCCCTGCTTTGGGGTTCTGTGTGTAGTTCCCACAAGGAGTCCATCTCCCAGCAGACCAGTAGCACATCTACCAGTCCTGTGCAGATGCTTCAGACAGCCTCCAGGGTGTGTCCCTGGTGTTTCAAACAGCTCTTGCCCTTAGTGGTAAGGCAGCTGAGGGAAATTGTTCCTTCTGTGCCACTCAGTCACTGTGATGGGCCACACTGGTGGGTTTTTTAAATTATTTTTGAAAATTGGTGCTGAGTGGGCCAACTTAGGGTCTGCCATACTGAGTGAATCACAGTAATGGGATTTCAGAATGTTCTGGAAGGTGCTAAAACTTTTTCAAGTTTTCACTTACAGATTTGTGGGATTTGTTGTGAGTTTTTTTCTCTGCTAGTGTTTTCCACCAGTTTGAATCTGGTATGAAAGCAAAATTTGATGCTTCCTAAGCAGACAGAAAACTATAGGTCTGTTCTAACATAGTGCTATGAACATGTGTTTGGGACGAGATATAGCAATAAATAACTGCATTGCTTGAATATTTCCATGTTTAAATGAATTAATAAAATGAAATTTGATGTAGTCTGAGGACAGCCTGGGCTAGTGCAGATTGTTTAGATGTGATTCTGTGCTATTGTTTGGAAGATTCTGTGGCCTTGGGTGAAATTTGTTGAGTGACAAAAGCCACTGAGTGCCTTTTGCCATCACTCCTGTGTGTTGTTACTGTCTGTTGAGCTAGGAATATGCTATGCATTACCTAAACTATATTCTATACATTCTGCTAAAATGTTTGTCTGTATTAGTGTTTTTTTCCTTGTCTGGCTGTACATTTATTCTTCAACATTTAAGGAAAAAAATCTGATAATTCCACCAGAATGTTTGTGTTTGACCTAACCGTCAAATGATTGTTAGGGATTGTGAATCCATTGACTTCAGACACATTACTCCTGATTACAGCAGGGTCACCTCGTAGTGAGGGGCCAAGGCATTAAATGGAAATGAACCCAATAAAGTCATCAAGCTCAGACCTACTGCGTCCTCACATGCTTGATCTGAACAATAAGAACTGGTGATTTATAAATCATGTTGTCTGTTTGCTCCTCTGTCATTTAATACTTTTTTTCTGTTGAGTAAATGAAGATGTTCTGACCTCAGCTCATCCCTTGTGGATTTGTTTGGGAAAAAGCAGGATAGCTCTACCCCTTAAATGTGACTCAAGCTTTTGTTCTGATTTACTGAGCGTCACCTTATTTTTTAAAGGAAACACATTTCACTTGACCTCTAGGATCTGGCAGGACTAGCTTCATCCCCTTTTTCATAAGTTTATCTCCATGGCTCTTTTTTTTAAATTATTTTTTCCTCTGTTTTCAGAAGGAAGACTGGCCAATGCACAAGCTGGAATGTGCCTCCATGTGCACTTTTGGGCAGAACTGGCATCCCTCAGAGACTGTGAGGCTAACAGCAAGGATCCTTGCCAAACAGGTGAGCAGAAGGCGAGGCTTGGGAGGTTTGCTCCTGCTCTGGGTGCCAGGGAAGGCAGGAAAATGAAAACTGACCGACAGTAACTGTCCCTGCAAAGCACATACGGACACACAGACACAAGTTTCCTGTGTACAGACAGGTGTAACACAGAGCTCGAGCAGCGGAATGCACTGACCATCACTCTACTGCAGCAGGGTCAGGGCCAGCATGATCCAGCTGGAGACTTTTGTGGGAAGCTAGAGAAAGGCTAGCGAGGTCTTCAGCTGTAACCTGTGGCCAAGGTACTGCTGAACAGAGCCTGGGAATATTTACTGGTGGTTTCACGTTGGTGTTTCAGTCTCTGTTCTGGTAGACTTGAGCTGTTGGGTACACATGTGGGCAGGCACCAAGACCACACTGATAAAAAGAAAGAAGAATAAGATTTGCTATTTGGGTTTAATTCCAAGGAATGCTTCTGGAGTTATCTGGCTGCAGGCTCTGATACCTTTATGAAGCAGTTGTCTGTTGTAGTATTTTTCAGCTACAGTTGCACGGCATTGTGTAACATATAAATCTCAGTACATTTATTAGTCAAAACACCTCTGAGGTATTCAGGTATAAACATTTATGATTATGAGTTAGCTGGTGAAAACCAGAGTTTGAGAGAGAAATCTCAGACCCTTTGTGTTTGGGAAAAAAAAAATGTGAGTAAGGAAAGAAGATTGCAATGTCAACCTCCGTTTGAGTGTTCCTTAACTATATGGATAACACAACAGCTTACAGGGGTGGGATGGGATTCATGAGTTTCAAGGTTATTGTGCTGTGTATCTTTGTATAGCTCTAAACTCTCTCTGCAAAAACAAATCCTCTTTGAAGCATATTTTTATGATTGAGGTCTGCTTATGTGACAAGGGCAACCTGGATACTGTATGTAGGGAGGATTTGGTGGCCTGCTGGGAAGGTAGCTGCATCCTTGCTGTGTGTGTAGATGTGTGTGCATGAATGTACACGTGTGTGACTTAATTAAAGCCGTTTGGGGGTGATCCACAAACAAAATCCAATGTTTAATGACAAAAAGTCGTTGGAGTAAATTTCTGCTTTCATTGCTTACAGGGAGGGGGGAGAACCCTACATGTCATATAAAAGCTAAATATGCAAACTATAGTCCCTGAACCTCAGCTGCTGGGCCACCTGCAAAGCCATATTTAATGGCCAAGATTACAAAGAAGTGGCCTTAGGCCAACAGTGGAGCGTTGCTTTTGAACTCTGTCAACAGTCAGTTTATTCACTTTCCTCAAAGCAAAGCCTGTCTTCTGCCTGCTTGCTATTGTTAGCAGCTTTCTGGGTGTCTAGAACAAAGCAAATGACATATTTAAAATACTGTTCAGTTTATGTATATAAATTTGAGAGGAGTTCATCTTTGGCTGCCTAATTTGGTGTGGAGAGAATATTTCTATGCCTTTAGTTAGGGCAGTCAATTTAACTCATTGCTGTTCATCTACTCCTATAAATTCCAGAGACTGTGGATTTGGGTTTGTCTTACAGGTAGGAGTTCCCAAATTCTGAATGAGTACACAAAACTGCTGAAGTGAAACATTAAAATGTTTTCTTATTTTTTTTCCCCTTCTTGTTAGAAAACTCACCCTGAAAGAACACAGTCAGAGAAGCTGCTTGCTGTAAGAGAGTTTGAATCACGTAAGTAAAAAAGGCTTGCAGGTAAACAGAGGTTTTGACTTAACTATATTAATGATTTGTTTCCCCATGGATCCCCTCCATCAACACCTTTCAGAACATCCTGTTCCTGCTGGAGGAAAGGAGTAAACAAAGAGAATGGTGGTTCTTAATTTTTTTGAAAGTGCAGTGCTCTTCTTTCTTTTTTTTTCCTTGGCTGTTTGTGGGAGCTGTGAAACAAGGATGAAAACCTATACAGAGTTAATTATGTAGTATACATCCATCTCTTGCTTCTCTGGTATTCTAGTGTCTTTTGAGAATTGTAATGTTGCAAAATTAAAATAGCTGGTATATGTTACCAGGAGGCATAAAATCAGAGACAGCACAGTTGCTTGATGGTGACAGTCACTAAGGGGCTAATTGCAGAACCCTCTGGACTGTGCTTCAGTATCTGTCACTGCCAGTCAAATCTGACATGTTATATATATGATTCCATGTCCTAAATGCTCTAAAATAATCCAAAGAAGGAGATAAGGCAATAGCTTGCTTTTAACTGGAAAGCTGCTGTTTACATCCAGTAAGGCTGAGTTAGAAACTGACCATTAGTGCCCATCCTGGCACAGTTTTCACCTGCCTGTTGTTTTCTTTCTTGGTGCTGAGCATAATATACACAGAGGCAATGGGTTGTATGTTCACATTACTCATTCTGATGGCTTCCAAAACCTTTTGCAAAATGCTGAATAAATGTACTCATTGCTAGGACTTGAGGTAGCAGGGTAACCAAGCACAGTGGTCTTATTTGCTTCTTGAACAAAAGCTCCTGCCATTGCTTTTGGGACAACTGGGGGAACGAGGGGGAAAAATGTCAACATTTAACTTTGCCTGTGGCAAGGATAGTTCTACAGGTAGGTTGGCAGGATTGAGGTTGAGGAGAATGGGTAAGTTTCTGTGTATTCTTCTGCATTTCAGCTTGTATTCAGTAATTTATTAATTTGAGAGATAAAAGGCTGAAATGTTTGTTTCTGTTGCAGTGTCCTATTTGTCTTCTAGAAGCCTTTGTTTTGTTAGCAAGCACCTCTGTTCCTGCTGCTTTTTGACTCACCTCACTGCTTAGCACACCTTTATCAGTTGTCTTATGCTTTGCAACACCATACACAGGACAGGAAAAGGCACCTGGCTGTCAGTTGGAAGCTCAGAATTTCTTATTTCTGGTTTGTCTTCATTCTCATCAAATGGTCCCATTTCATTATTTCATTTTCCTTAGTGTTTTTTGTGACTCCCCCATCATTCACACCTGCTCTTACAAATAATTTTCTCCTTCTTTGACTGTTGTGCAGCCTTTTCTCTCCATTATTATTTTGAGTTGGAGAGAGCAGGAGAGAAGTAGTAACACTGCCACTGGAGAAACCCATAATGGAATACAGTTGGCAGGTGTGCCAGGACATTTCCACTGATGTTCCTGCTGTGTCCTGTTAGTAGATGTCTAAACACCTCTCTGTTGGTGGTCATCCCCAGCTCATGGAGATGTGGGCACTTTCAGGCCCTGTTTGCTCCCTCCTGAGCAGGTACCTGCAATAGGTCAGGTGGATTGCATTCCTGGGCAATAACCCTCATGTTGTCCTGCTCCTGCTGCAAAGGGAGCTCCTGTAGCCAGCCCCAGTGTTGCTCCTAGATCCCTACCACGTGTGGCCACAAAGAGTTGGGGCATCTGTGGATGTTGGGGCATGTGTGCCAGGAAAGACCACATCTTCTAAAAGCAGCAGGGATAAGCAGCCTTGGCAGCAGTTTGGGGTGTTTGTGCTATTAAGGAATAGGTCTGTATGAGAAAGTTTCCTTACATAAAGCATGCTTCCAGGTGGGTGATGTTCAGTGTAAGCTCATGCCACAGTGGGTGGGAGCATGTAGCTGGTGAGGTGGTGTCACACAGCTGAGGACAGCTATCCCCAGCTGAAAGGCTCCCAGAGGGCCAGGGCTGCTGGGCTGTCTGCCAGAGTTAACAAATGTGCTTTAAAGACTACAGCCCTTCTCCCAAGAAAGTAGTCTGTGTCCAATTATCTGCTAACCTAAAGATGTCAGAAAATGCTTTTTAATCCTTGATGTTGGGCATGTGCTGGACTCGGTGCTGGACTCGGTGATCTTGAAGGGCTCTTCCAACCTCGTGATTGTGTGATTTTGTGTTCTTGTAGTGCACGTGTGGCTTTAGCAGAGGCAACATTATGTTTGTGGAAGAGCAGGCACTTCTTGCCATACTTCCAAGTGGCTTGTCCCTCAGGGGTCTCTGTTAAAGTCTGGGCCTCTTCCAACCTAAGGCTACCTGGAGGGGTGTTCCTGTTACTGAAATGAAATGTATTTTTTGTCCACAGACCTTGACAAACTAGACAATGAAAAGAGAGAGCTGATTCAGAACGACATTGCTGCTCTTCATCACTTTTACTCAAAGCACTTGGACTACCCTGACAATGCTGCCCTTGTAGTTCTCTTTGCACAAGTAAGTTGGCCAGAACACAGCCTGCTTAGGTGGATGGTGCTGTAGGAGTTTAGCCTTCCTGAAAGGGGGAGAATGTTAATGGCAATGGAAATGGTAGCTCTTTGCTTATCTTAGGGACAGATGGAGATCTGCTTCATTGAGCAGTAGTGGCTGGATGTGCCCCACTTCCATCCTGAGGGGAGATACTCTTGCCTGCAGACTTTCCATGAGCTGCTTCTCAAACACTGAAGAAAAGGGGAAACAGCCTTTAATAAACCCTGCCAAAGTTAAGCTTCTTGTGGGCCAAACATAGTGTGGCTGTTGTTGAACTAACATGGAAGGCTGCTGGCCTGAGACCCTGCAGAGGCAAATCCTTCATTCAGGCTTCAAACTTGTGGAAATCCTTGCTGGTCAGGTCATCATTGTGTTTGACCTTCACAGGGAGTAAACTTCAGAGACGTAGAAAGAGCAGCAGAAAGCGCAGCCTAAAACTTTTATCTGCTGTGTGGCTTTTAAATGTAGTCAGGTGGTTTGGCCATCTGGAGAGATGAAGGACAGACAGGATGTCTTGTTAGATAACTTCTGATATGTCACTTCTTTTTTCTCACCTACTTTTCATATGCATCTGAATTGGATGTATTGTAGTGGATGGAATAATACACCAGTGGAATACTGAAAGATCCATTTTCTTCTTTTCCCTCTTTTCCTTCAATATGAGCTACTTTTGTACTTAGGTTTCTGAGTAAAATAATATCTTGAGATGGGGGCAAATGCTGACTTCTGTGATGAAAGCTGAGATGGAAATCTCCTGTTTGGTAGAGCTGGGCATCTACCAACAAGGAGGCACAGTTACTGTTTCCTTACTACAGTGGTACTCTTATTCTGTAGGGGAATGATTCTTTAAGATGTTTAGCATCTGCTTATCATCCCTTGTGTTGTTTCTAATTACACATTTCCTTTCAATGATGAGGAGTTTTTTCTCTTTTGAAGACTTTAAAATTTATATTTGTCAGAGGGGATACTTTGAAGATGTTAGTACAACCAGTTTCTTCTGGTATTTCAGAATATTTTTGTTAGAATGTAGCCAGAATTCTCCAAAGATTTCAGTATTTTGGCTATAATGACTTTTATTTCATGTCCTGTCCAAGAGCAGCTCCACCAGATTGTGGTACTTTACCTGACTTCTGTGAGCTGCTGGCTCCCAGATCTCATATTCCATCCAGTCTTCTCTATGGATGTCACCCATAGGTGTTATCTTAAGCTCATCCTAGTCATCAGGTAACTCTCTGCCACTGTGGACATTAGAATTTTTTGAACTAAAATCTCCAGAAGTCATGTGGATGCTTCTCAGAAATGTCTTATAGGATGCAATCTTCTGAGGTGTTAGTCCCAGGATAAATCTTTCCACAAGAATGGGAGGTATGCTTGTACCTGAGCTGTGCAAACATGTTTCCTAATAATTAGTTCACTTGACCTAAAACCAGTAGTATGGATATGCTGCTGCTCCTTTGTTTTCGTTCAACACTTACTGTGGCCTCATGTGGTCTGTTTTGCTTCTCCACTCCCCGTGGTTTCTCTCTGTAGTTCAGGGCAGTCATTGGGACTCAAACACCTCTGACTCCTCATTGCTTTTAGTGAACTTTGCCTGATGCTGTTCCCTACACAGCTAAAGTGTAAGTGCTCCTTTGGAATAGAATTTGGAGTGGAATAGAATTCTTTTGTCCAAAGTCCTTGCCTTTCACTGCTCTCTTCTCCAGCTGTTGGCATCATTCTACTCTCTTTTGTCCCTGTGGAATATAGCTCTTGAGGCTGCAGCTTTTCTTCCTCAGTCTCACCTTGTCATACTCTTTGAACAGTTTCTCTCTTGTCTCGAATTCCAGCATCTCAGCCTTTCCTTGAAGACTTTGCATTTCGTGCCTCCCTTGGCACATTCTCTTTTCCACCATTGGGAACAACTTGGAACTCCACTTTTATTGCTGTTGTCTCTTCACTCCCTCCACTTTGCCTCTTTTTAGTCATGCATTCATCTGGTGATATCTCATCCCTTCTAATCCCTCCTCTTGTGTCATTTCCAATATGATACTTCCATGAAGTGTGTTGTCTCTGGCTTAGTGGAGGCAAGTTGATGATAACTCACTATGTATTTTTAAATATTTCCCTGTGATTCAGAACCATCAAGCTGTTCTTTGTCAGCCTTTGTAGCCTTATGTTCTTACTTGCTGTTGATATTATCTTTCGCTTCTATTGTTTTTTACATTTTGGGTTTGGTTCTGGTATGCTCTTACATTGGCCAGTGCAGTAGCATGCCCATCTTGAGAGACTGGGAACCTTTGGGTGCTATGTTGCTAAAAATAACAGGATAAAGATCAAGCAAAGATAGCAGAGATACTGATGAGTGCATCAGGATACTTGCCTTAATTGTGAACTCACCCTGAACAGTTCATATCTGAGGAGTGGCTTTGGGTATTTGTGTATTTCTAAAAGCCAGTCCAGGCTGCATTCCAGCTTGTGGGGCATATCACTTTGCCTGGTGAGCAACCTGGTCTACTGGAAGGTGTCCCTGCCTCTGGGGATTGGAGGAAAAACAAGAGATTGGAACTTCATCTTTACAGTCCCTTTCAACCCAAACCATTCAATGGTTCTGTCATTACTGCTGGTAGTATTTATTGTCAGCTCTTACCCTTTCCAAAACAAATACTGCACTGTACTTGATTGACTGTTCTTGTGCCCTTTCTAGCTTTAACTGGACTTGGCCATGTTGTTTTAGTGAGTAGTTGTTTCTGGTTACTGGTGCTTTTTTCATGTTTGTGAGGAGATAATGGTGAATGTGGAAAGGGCTCTCTTTGTGTCAGTATGTGTGGGATTTGAAGTGGAAGTGGAATAAAGTACTTGACTGAGGTGCATTTTGGCCACTTAAAGTCATACAAACCACATGAAAAAGCTGAAACTTCTGTAAGATTCCTTTGACTTGGATGAGAACAAAAGTGAGAAGGTTTTAAAACCTGCTTGAATCTATTCTATAAGAGAGTTTTGTGAACAAGTTCTTTTGATCCTGTGTCTGCTTAAATTAGGAATACACTTCCTCTCATACTCTGTCCTTCTTCTGTCCCCTCCTATTCTATGTCTTTATGAGGTTCAAGTCTTTCTCATTGGTTTTGTTGTTTTCACATGTGCTTTAGCTGTGGCTGATATGTGCAGGCTTTGATGACAGGGCCATTGTGGCAGGTCCCTGTGACATTGCTCCATCAAAGCTCTGCACTGCCCCAATCTGGTTGAGTTTGCTGCCCTTCTCTCCCACATTGTTCCTTGCATGTAGTTCTGCTTTGGCCCTTTCCTTGTCATGGCCCAATGAAGTCTCCTTGCCCCATGCTGGGGTGAGGTTTTGTGTGCTCTTTTTGAGCCCCACTTCTCTTGGTTGGCCCTCCAAGGAGCAATTCACTAAGTGTGTCCTGAGCAGGTGCAAGTGTTGGACTGTCAGTTCTTTAGTGTCCCTTTGGAATGGGACTTTGTCCTCACTTCACTTGTTGGGATGTCATAGAGCTCCCTGAGTCCTGGAGAGGTGGATAAAAAATTGTAAGCAAATTTCTGCAATTGATTTTGAGGTGTGAGAATGTGACACGTGAGTACATGGGGAGTACTCAGCTGACCAGAAGCTGATCCAGCCCCTTTCTCTTTTTTCTTAGGTTAACTGTAATGGCTTCACAATTGAAGATGAAGAACTCTCGCATTTGGGATCAGCCATATTTCCTGAGTAGGTTGATTTTAATATTTAAAAAGATAAAATTAACTTGTTTAAAAACAAATAGAAGAAGTAGATATCTACCAAAATAATTAATTTATCTTGTTTTAAAAATCTTCAGTTGGCAAATAAAATGTGGCAAATTATTTGTAGCAGTTTTTTCTTAAAAATCCAGTAATTTTGGTAAAATTGCATATATAATTTGTTTTGAAACATAGATTGTGAACTATATTCAGGTTGGTAAAAAACATTTATTTGGCTAGCAGGTTCAGAGACATTAAGTAATGATCAAAGCCAAATGAAAAGGATTGCAGGTGACTTGCTCTGTTTTGGCTGGGTACAATCCTTCCCCTGGTGCTCTCTGAACAATATCCTTTCTACCTTTGTTCCCTGGCAAATAGTAAATCCCTTTCACAGCTTCTTTGTGCCTCCTTGCTATGACAGTGGGAAAAAATATGTACAAGCTTCTTAGCTTTACAAATAAACTGCAGATGTTAAGTGTTAACTGCAGTTTGTGAATGCGGGACTGCAGCTTTCTTCAGGGCCAAGAAACATTTTTTGCATTTTTAAATCTGTCCTTCTCATTTAATATTGTAGCAGGGGAGGGTATTTTCTGCCCCTGATCTTTGCACAGCCTGTATGAAGGTATTAGCACTGAGGCTTAGTTTGACTTCCTGGTGAGGCTTGGATTACTCGTAGCTTATCTGTGTCAAAGTAACCTGAAACTTACAGATGCCCACTCAAAGCTGGATGTGATTTTGCCAAGTGCTGCAGACAAGCAGTAGTAGCTAGTCCTTGCTTCACAGATTATTCTTCTTCTTCAGGCAGGTCTGTCTGATGTTCATATCCCTGATCTACTGATTGGAAATTAATGCCTTGAAATGCCCAGGATCAGAGTCATTGTGGGAAGAGGAGATTATTAAACCAGGATGTTCTGGAAAAATGTTCAGCACCATCCTTTGTAATGCTCAGGATACAAGAGTCAGGTCTTTCCTACTTAACAGTTATGCCTGAGCTAAAAATACTGAAGAGACAGTTGTTATTTTGCTAGATTGAAAGAGAAAGAATTAAAATTGCAAATTTTATCTCAGATGACCAGTGAACTGCACTTTCTCCAGACTTGGTAATAAGGGGTTTACTTTTCTCTATCCATCCAGGTTTTTGTCCAAGTCATGTACTTGTATAACAGACAGACATCTCCTCCCTCCCACTTCAAACATGGAGGCAGTTTATATTTGAATAGAAGCCAGCTAAAATTTTAACACCCATATCAACTTGAAGTGCAGTGAAGACTTTTGTTTTCCTGTATTTAGTTGTTTCCTTTTAGTTTTAACATGTTTTTCTTTCTCCTCTGAGGAAAATAGTCTGTCTGTCATGGTGATAGTAAAGCTGAATGAACATACCTGTCAGCTGCCCTGTAGCACTGTAAGAAGGAGGAAATAATAACTTGCCTAGTTCTGCAATAATAGGATTTAAAAATTGTAATGATTCATTAGCACAGCCATTCTCCATATCATTAGAATAAATAACTGTTCAAGAGATTTTCCCAAGGTTACCTTCATGTTAAGCCTCAGAATAAAAACAGCTTAGAGAGACAGACTGACTCAATCTTTCAGACTTATTTATTTTGTGAAGTGGTGCTTAACTTTTTGTGTGTTGCTTGTGATGGTGGTTGGGGAAAACATTTACTTTTCTACTTTTACAGTGTTGCATTGATGAACCATAGCTGTTGCCCAAATGTGATTGTGACTTACAAGGGAACCTTGGCTGAAGTCAGAGCTGTCAGAGAGATTGAGCCTGGAGAGGAGGTAAGTGTGGTGTTTGAATGTGCTCTGTTCTCCTGCAGCCCAGCAGGATTCATTCTGCTTCTCAGGGATCATTTCAATTAGATGGCAATTTAAAAACAGGAAGGAAGGATGTCTTGCTTCTCAGAGAAATGCAAGATGGTGCTTTGGAAAAATTAGGGTGGCTCTGGAGGACTGAAGGGATTTTTGGAGGCAGTACCCTATTTTTTGCTAATGGGAAGGGCACCTGCAGCAGTCACTGTGTATCTGCCAGCCTCTCTCTCAGTTTACCCATCTGTAAAATGAGGCTGAGTTTACTGATGTTTGGCTGGTGCTTTGAAATTCCAAGATCAAAGCAAATTATTACTGCTATAATAGTTCCCAGTATAATAGTAATGTGTTGAAATTGAAGCCAGAATAAACAAGGTAAATGGGTACAGATAAATCCTCTGACTTCTGTTTGGACAGAGCATCCACAAAACATGGGACTTGGTCGTATCACCTCAGTGGCATTTGCTGGGAAATCACAGAAGAACAAATGTGTGGTTTTAGGTGGAGTGAAACTGAACAGAAAGGAATAAAAATCTGTAAAATTAAGTAAGGCTCTAGGTTTACTTTGAAACTTTCTCAGTCAAATAATGAATTTGGCAGGGAGTTTTAAACAGTAGAGCTGCACTTTACTAAAAAACAAAACAAAACAAAAAAACCCACAAAAAATGTTAAACAGAGCTGGGGAGGATGTTCAAATACCTGTAGGGAATGAAGATACTGAACATCCTCTCTGGGGATGGAGTTTGCACAGAATTTCAATGGCTCATTTGTGTGAAATAAATGGACAAAGTTCATACTGATAAGCTCAGATTTGATTTTTGATAACATCTACTGTTTTCTGAGGTGTGTAATAGCAGTCTGGAAGAAAGATAGAGTGGTTATTTTTGTGGATTATACCTATCCCCCTTGTGAACAAGATGAGTTTAGTTGCTGTAGCCAAGGATGAAGGACTCAGGCAAGCAACTTGTTTTGATACCATTTGCCAGCAATGATTTTTCTCTGTGATGTTGGCACTCACTGCAAATGTATTGTGGTAACCAACAGGACAATTCTGATTCTGGCTTCAGAATTTTGGTGTGGAATCCCAGACATTTTCAGCATTTTGGGGGAAGGTGTATCTTTAGAGGTAGATGATGTTGCTCAACATCTTCAGATTGAATTCTGCCTTAGAAATTTCATCAGCTCTCCAGGACCTCACAGGTTTTGCACATTTGCTTTTCTGACCCTTCAGAATTTCCTAAACGTGAGCTGTGCCTGTGTGTGGTCGCTGTGCAGTCTCCCAGCCTGTGTCTCCATCTTCAGGCTCCGTGTGGCCATTGCAGGGCAACGTTTTAAAGTTATTTTTTCTGTGAATGTGGTTCCTGCATTCCACATGCTTTGAAAATATCGAAGGGAGGAGAGGAGTGTGAGGGAAAGTGTGAGATGACACACTCACACTTAAGAAGAAGGTGCACTGTATGAAATTACATGTAATTTTACATTTGAAGAAAAGAGAAACTTTAGGTATAAAGACTGAGCAAAGCATTTCAAATAACTTTAAATGAGGAAACGGAGCTAAAGCTGCTCCTTGGTCTGTAGAATGATCAACTGCACTGAGCATAGGATGTGTTTCTTGGGGGAGATCTCATTTTAGAAGCACAGCATTAAAGCTAGTTGCAGGGGTTCTTTTCTGAAGACCATTGAAATAGAGGAAAACTTAAGAATAGTGTATATGAAGGGCCTTTAAAATGTTCAAAAGCAGATTTTCTTTGCTTTAAAATATTGCTGCTGAAGTAAATCTGATATTCATTCTCCTTGAACTGGAGCACTGGGCCTCTCTTCTTTTCAGAGATCTAAAGGTCTTGTCCTAAGTTTCTAAAGCTAATAGTGACTGCTGTTGCCCCAATTTTTGTAGGTTTTCAGAAAGAAAAATTTGAGATTCCAGTCTCCAAAAAACCAGGCCACTGTAATTTATCCTAGGCTGGATACCTGAAATCATTATTTTACTTCTGAAAAGGAAGCATCTCTTTGTAGTCTGACAGGAGCCTGAGATTTATGCTGTAATAGTTTCCTTATCCACACCTGAATCTTGCTGTCCTGGGTGCAAGCCAGGGTAATATTTGAGGGAAATTCCATAACGAATAGGCAAGGAACATTTCTCTGTCAGGTTGCTTTCACAAGTGACAGCTCCTGATGCTGCCAAGGGCCTTGGAATGTGAGGCAGCAGGCAGGTGATGTGGCTGCAGGGGTCCACAAGCTGCATGAATATGCAGTTGTCATACTACATATATCAGAACAAGTGTAATAAATATGTTTAGTGATGCTGCTTCTCACTGACTGTTGTTTGTTTGGGGTTTTTTTTACCATTTTTAGATTTTTAGCAGCTATATTGACCTGCTGTATCCCACAGAAGACAGAAATGACCGGTTAAGAGACTCCTATTTCTTCAGCTGTGATTGCAGGGAGTGCACTACAAAAGAAAAGGTAATGGAATCAGTGGGGAATGTACTGCTGACTGTCAAGGCACCTACCCATGTCCTGAGATGTAATATCCTATCTGGATTAATTACATTTTGGAAAGTAGGATAATGGGGAGGTGGGTGCATTTTTCTGTCTTTCTGTCCAGAATGCTTTCTGATACTCATTCTTTCCACTGTAATCATGACACACCAGGAAATTTCCTAGTAGAGGCCTATTTAAAGCTGAGCTACAAAGCAAAGATGAAAACATTGTTAAAAGTAGATAATTATACTGTGTCTAAGCTACTTGGCCAAATGGATTTAGCTCAGAACTTTTTTTTTTTTTTTTTTAATTTCATGCTTTCTACCAACTCCTAGCAAGTAAATCTTGCTTGGGGCATTTCTGGGATAGAGTGCTGCTGCATTCCCTGGGTGGGACATTTCAGTCAGTTCTAGAGGACATTGTATGGCATGTCTGGATGGTTTGGAGACACAGCAGAATCTGAGGAATGATCTTTTCTGCAATAGCCTCATACTGTTCTGCTCAGGGCCAGTGTGGTCCTGGCTCACAGCCCCTTGTGATGTGCAGGCCAGAGCTGTGGTCATTAAACATGAGCTGGTGCCCCTCAAAAGACAAAGGAAGATCCAGACAGTGTTCCTGACAACAGGTGTTAGGTGTTTTAAAGAAAAGCACTTATTGAAGGGAAAATGTACCCAAACCCAACAGATACTGAGACAGCTGTGCCTGTGCAGCCATTTGGACCTCTTTCACTGAAGGTCCTACAATAATTGAGCTCTGTGTAGCTTATCTGTCATTCCAGACAAGATCAGTGTGTCTGGCATAATCTAATCTTTAAGTTCCAGATAATTTTTCCTCCCGTTTTCACCTGGCTTCCCAAAGTGACCAGACAACTATTTCCTTCCCCTAAATGGTGTCATTTTTTGTGATTTTTTTTTCCAGATAGTACCCAGTATTGTTGCTTGAGGCCCTTCTGTTGATACCATATCATATGTGTTTTTCCCCACAGTTACCTTGATAATTTTGCCACTGAGTTTAATGAAGCCAGGATTTCATCTGTGATTTTCAGCAATGTGCTACTCTGGGAGTCCCCTGTCACTCAGCCTCCTTCAGTTTTGGAAAGAGTCCCTGTAGCTCTCTCAGCTGGCAGATTAAATAATAAAATTTAAAAAATCTTGCAACAATGTGAAGCTTAAACAGCAAAAAATTGTCTCTAGATTGTAGCTGGCTCCTCATGAAATAGTATGTTAGACAGATAAGAGAAAGTCGAGCTGTCCAGCAGAAATAACAAAATATATGGAAATGTGGTTAGATCTGAAAGTTTCTTTCCTATATTTAAGATCATGTGATTTTCCACAGAGATATCATTTGGTAGTCAGCCTAAGGTACTTGAACTAGTATATTCTTAAAACTAAGCCCAAATTTATTTTAAATCCTAATCTTTTGGAAGCAGTGACATTTCTTATGTAAAACCACTTACAACACAAAATCAAAAAGCTCTTCAATCTTTCAAAAGAAAGAGACTTCGTGGAAGTAGAGAATGGCAGATGAACTGGAAGGCCAGGGGATCCTAGGATTTCTAGCCAAGGCTTTAGAGAAAAATTGCAGGTGCACATTCTACCTTTGTTTTTTCATTCTTTGAAGAGCTTAAGTTCACATCTGTGTCTTTTTATTAGAGAAATTTTGTATAGCAGGTGCACTTTTATTTGTAGGGCTGGGAACCTGCCTTTGTAAGGTCCATTGTGTTTCCTTCAGGATAAAGAGAAACTGGAAATCTGCAAGCTGAATGATCCTCCGTCAGCAGAGACAGTAAAGGACATGATCAAATATGCCAGGAACGTGATTGAGGAATTCAGGCGAGCCAAACACTACAAATATATCCTTTGTCTTACCCTGACTCCACTGGTGTGTGACCTAAAAATCTTGCCTGCTGGGCTTCAGAAGTACATGCAGGAGAAATACTGTGACCAGTAGAAATTAAACTTATCTCTGTGTTCTTTGTGGCTGAAGGCATTATCAGCTAATTGTATAATGAGAGGCCATCGAGTTATTGCGTTCCTTGACTTCTTCCTACCCCCCAGTGAATTACTGGAGATCTGTGAACTCAGCCTGGACAAGATGGGTGCAGTGTTTGAGGACAGTAATGTTTATATGTTACATATGATGTACCAGGCCATGGGTGTCTGTCTCTACGTGCAGGACTGGGAAGGTGCGCTGTGTTACGGGCAAAAAATTATCAGACCCTACAGGTAAAAATGACAGACTTTTTTTTTTTTAATGCTCTAATTAGTAATCTGAACAATTAAGACAAGTTTGTGCAGGGATCAGTTCTCTCAGTATATATTGTATAAGCATTCTACCCATGATACTGCTACTCAAAAAGGAATATTTAAATGCCAGGGCAGTGACTGTTACTGTCAGAATGTGGTCTGCAATATACAGTAGGACTGACTTAGAAATCCTTGCTTTGGGTTCTCAAAATAATTTTGTGTCACCTTGGGTGCTGTGATAATTCTGCTTAGCTGGATAAATGCTGGTTTCTAAAATATCATCATTTTTTTCTAAGGAAGGGCTTCAAACTTCATCTGCAGCCAGCGTTTTGCACAAGGCAATGGAGGCAAAGCCTGTGTTGCTGTCAGCCCGCCGCAGTCTCCCAGTCCTCTCTGTCTGCAGCAGCCCGGTGTGCTTGGCTGCAGGAGAGCAGAGCCGCGTCCCAGGGCTGGGGCCGAGCAGCAGAGGGAGCTGCAGCCGAGCTCGGCTCCTGCGCCTGGAGCTCTGGGTCCAGTCCCATGTCCCTGATCCCGCTGCCCTAGCGCTGGAGGCGTGGGAGAATGCCCAGGCTGAAGCCCTGCGTGGGGCAAGGCAGCTCACAGCCTCTGCAGGAGCTATGAACACTGTTTCTGATCAAATTCTCTGGTTTGCAGCAGGGAGCCCGTGGTGAGAGCCAGGCAGTTACCCTGGCTGTGTCTGGTCCTGCCGTGAATCTCCCAGAGTCTCGTCTTGAGACGTGACTCTTGCCAGCTGGGGGGAGCACAAGAAAAGCTCTCCCTTTGGAACAGATGCCAACATAAAGTCACAGATCACTTGGCAGAGAGCAGTGATACAAAGAAGGAGCCAACATTCCCCCTCCGGGGGCTCAGTATTATTTATCTTCCCTGGGACTTGCCCAGCTCCTCTGGCTCTGAGCCTGGCATTCCAGGTCAGCTCTGCCGAGGCGGGCTGTGCCTGCTCAGTGTGTGTGAGCACAGGCTGCCATGTGTGCCCTGCGCACTGCGGAGGGCCCCTCGCTTTCCAGCCCACCAACCATTGTGGAACACACAGAGCCACTGCTGCGGGTGCAGGGTGGCTCCAAAAACTCATCACAATGCAGGCTCTCTCTGTAGCTGGCTAGATTAAATCTAGTGGCAGAAAGTCATTGCCAGCTGACAGCTGTTCAGAGGCATATGGTAGTTTCAGTCCAATTCCCAGCTGACAGGCATCCCCATCCCAGACACAATTGGCACGGGCTCTTGGCAGTCACGGCAGAGGGGATGAGCGCTGAATGGGCAGGGGCACCGAGAGGCAGCTTCCTGCCCCATGAGAGGGGAACAGCACTGGGAAAATGCTACGAAACTGCCAAAGTTGATGAAGCTGCATTTCTTTCTCTCTTGCAGTAAACATTATCCCTCCTACTCGCTGAATGTTGCCTCCATGTGGCTGAAGTTAGGGAGACTGTACATGGCACTGAAGAACAGGACGGCTGGAGTGAAAGCCCTGAAGAGGGTATTTACTGCCTGGTTTCTCCATTAATAACAGCAGTTCAGCCATTGAAACACTGTGTGCTTCTCTGTCAGTGAGCCTGGCGTGGTAGGAAATGCACCATGTGTTAATATATTCGGTCACGGGAATTTTGGCTCAGATTTGGTTTTTCTAGAGATGGAGGATAGGTCTGCTCTTGGGTGCCTTTTCACAGTGGGCTCATACTGCAGCAGCTGGAGTGAGAATTATGCTTAAACATTTGCTCTGAGTTCTTTACTGAGCTAGAGCTGCACTGGTGTAAATGAAGCAGAACCCTATCTTCCCCTCATTTGCTGGGTAAGGACAGGAAAAATGCTTGGCTCTTATAAAAGGCACATAGTGTTTCATTGAAGTCTGTGATTTCTATATCCAACTTAAACTAGGCATGCTTTTGATGGTTATTTGTTCTGGAACCAATCGATTTTTACATAGCTGAAGGGAATTCAATGCATCTGGTAATGCTGAAATTGGCAAATACAGCATTTTGGTTTTATGTTTTTCTTCACCCCTTTTTTTTAGTCTGTACCTTATTCTTTAGTTTTTTATTCTGCTATTTTTTATTAGTCTATACAATGTTTCTTGACTCTTTTCCCCTATTGTTGGACAGAAATTTATTTTAGTTTCTTAAGCATCAGTGACTACTGTAGCATATAATGACTCAGTGTGGAATGTCACAATGTATTTATTTCTTCTTGTTTTTAGATGCTGGCAAGTTTTAGCCAGCAAATAATAACAGCACCATCCAACCATGGTGAAAGATGCTAGAAGAATATATGCTCTAAAATTTAACTGTTACCTAGTTTGAAGTTGGCATAGGTTTTCCTTCACTGTGGTGTTAAACCCTTGAGTAGAAATGGGAATTGTGCCAGTAGGAGCACGGGATGGGGGGTAGGGAACTGTGAGGTAAATTTGTTGGCATAGTTAGTTTCCTAACACAAACATTTTCTAGTGACTCACTTCCAAAAGCTGTCTACAGGAACTGCCCAAAGTTATCCCAGCCTCTGATGTTTGGGATTTAGTGCAAAAGCAAACCCATTGTTCCCTGTCAGTTTGTGAGCAGCTCATCCAGAAGGTCCTCCTTTCTTTTTCAGGCAGGAGGAGGGGTGGGGTCATTTCTCGCTGCTGAGGTGGAACCAAAAGCCCTTGCTGTACTGGCTTAACAAATACAAGAGCATAAAAGTTTCCCAAGGATGAAATGACCAAATGCTCAGACGGCCAGGATACTGCAATTCCTTGCTCTGTCTTAGCTCCCTTGATTTTTAACCATTCTCAGACTTACAGTGAACTTTCTTCCCATTTCTCTCTAGTATAGCCTTTTATCACTTATTTTCTCAAGGGGAAATCTTGCCCTGGCACACACTCCAGGGCAGGAGAGGTGCCAGTCAGGGGTTTGGCTGCCTGCAGCATTCCCCCTCGGGCCTGGAGCAGGTGAAACACCAGGGAGCTGGGCACAGCAGCCTCTGTCCGAATCTTATGGGAACTCACTTCTGCCTAAGTTGTTGCTTCCTTCCTAAAGCATTGACAGCCCCTGGAAGGAGCAGAGGGTTTACAACTCAAGTTTGAAATGCCTCAGCATTACTCCTGCACTAGGCCTGTATGTCTGGCACATCTCAAGGATAAATTGGTAGGAGCAGAGCTGGCTCTGATACTGGCTAAGTCCTCTGCTGGAATATTACCCACCACACTTGCAGTTTTCTGTCCTGGAGCTGGTGGCATTCAAAGTAGTTTTGTCAGGAATATAATTTTGAAAGGTGCTTTGGGCTCCTTTAAGATCAAAGATGTATTCTCTGAATATAAAACCTTTATTACTTAGTTTTGAATTTCATTTTATTTCCCACTGGGTTTATGACTACAAGGGGACAAAAAGTAGCTAGAGGTGTCAGACTGCTTCAAACCTCTAAAGAGAGTATTTATAGCCTGGTGTTATATATGAATCAATTGTGTGAATATTTTTTTTTTCTTTTCATAGGCAATTGCTATCATGGAAGTAGCACATGGGAAAGATCATCCATACATTTCAGAGATCAAAAAGGAATTAGAGGACCACTGAGCCTTTGAATCTATGCAATCCTTCAAACCTTTATTAAAAAGCCTTGTTATGGAAACCTTCAGGAGCGCTTTGAAAAGGGGTAGAGTATGAACACAGCTCTGTCCTATAATTGGAATGACAAACACACGTAGGCCTAGCTTCCACACATCTACAATTGCCTTTTTTTTTTTTTTTTAAGGAAGCAGCCATGGTTTCTTAAAGGTTATGCCTTTTGATGGCTCATGTGCAGAAATGGCCATTTTTTTCTTTAGGGGTGTTGGTGTGCATCTTATTTGTGTAAACTAAATAAAGTGGTCTTGGCCCCTCTTGATTCCTGTTGTACACTTAAGTGGGTGCAATAGTTTTGTGATATGTACTTCTGCCCAAATAGTTTTGCTTAATCTGACAAATTAGCAAAAGCCCTGCTTTTTCTGTTGTGGTTTGGTACACATTTCCTTTTTTTCTTGCATCATTTTTATTTGCAGTGGCTTAACTGAGAGAGAGGGGAAATGGGGTGATGAATTATGTACATTTCACAGCATTGCCACCAATGTTCCCTCAACCAGTCAATCTGCAGGTCAATCACTGCTCCTGGCAGATGAGGATTCATCACAGAAAAGACCTAGAGCTCAATTTGTCTTGTACAGAAAATACTGACACCTATGTTGGAGCTTGAAGGCTTGCACAAGACATGAACTATGCAACTTCTGGCTTTTTACACTCCTTTACAAGTTAAAGTGAGTTATTGCAGAGGAGAGCTCATATTTCCTTACAGCCATACCTTCACCTCCAGTGGATTACAACTACTGTAAATAATATGTTAGCAATTATTTTTAAGAGAGGGACAGGAACACTTTCTGAGGAAAAAGTCCAGGACTTAGCTTTCTCTACCCATATACAAAACAAGAGAATTTTTCCCCCTCCATTCAGATCAATGGCAAGAGTGTGCTTTTAAGGATGGGGAAAGAAAAGTGTGTAGCTATAAACTTCTAGCATCAAAATTGAAAATGGTGTACAATAAAATTACCTGCCTCTTTACTGTTTTCAGTTTATAAAGTATGATGAGAAAGAACACATCACCCTTAAGAACTTCATTGTATTTTCTTTCTTGTAAGCACTGCTCTGAAAATAAAACTGCTAGAACAAGGGTTTGTCAGCTCATTTTGCTGAAATCTTTCATTGCTCTCCAGCCAGCAGTTGTTGCTGGAGTATATAAAACTGCACCAGATCTACAATTCCAGAAAGCCAAAGCCATTTAACTACAGCCAAGCCTAGGAAGAGGGCACTAGCTGACTATTTTTATCCTAACTTTGTCTTGTCAAATAAACTCTTGTCCTGGGAAATAATACCTTTATTTCAGCAAGTCTGTCCAGAGCCCACACCACACTTCAACACCAAAGAATTGGATTAGCTGAACATGAGGCACCAGTGGGAGCCTTGCCCCTGTGAAACTAGGATTACTATTTGCAGAAGGTTATTCAAAGCTCACTGTGGCCCTGGGTGTGCCTATCAGTTTAACATGGGAAACCAACTCAAGCAGTGTAGGTGCAAATACAAAACCCTTAAGCTGATAGAGACAAGAACACAAACATTGTTTTCCTTGAAAAAAATGGTTTATTGTATACTGTGAATATGAGGGACAGCCTTACCAAAAAAACCTTAGTGACTGAAGACATTCTCACATTTGCAAAAGCATATAAGAAACTATTTACACAAAGGCAGTGAAAGGGGTAAAAAAATTATTGCAGTCAATTAATGCTGATAGAACTTTTTATAATAAAAAGAGAAAGAAAAGAAGCAGTGCAAAAATACTGTCAAAAGTAATCAGTTCTATACACAAGATAAAACTGACAAGCATAAGCTTATGTACTGATATGAATAATACATTAGAATATAAAATAACATGCATAGATTTTTATTTTTTTAAAGGCTTTCAATAGCATAGAATAATTCTGCCATTCAGCCCTAACAGGAGGGGTTGGGGGCAGGAAGGGCACATAACTGATGTCTCATTTTTCTACAAAATGTGTACATACAATGAGGTGGTGAGATCAGATCACTGTGTTGTGCTAAACTGTCAGGTACAGAATTACAGAACAAATAAAACCAGAGGCATCACAATACTGCAGTAAAACAGGACAGTAAAATCCAGTGACATAAAACTTAAACATGTTATCTCATTTACCACATTCCACACAATAACATATGGGAATATTACAGTCATCTGCATGTGTAAACTTTTTCCTTTGTAAAATAACAAAAGAAAGGTACTTTACTAGTGAGGAAAAAATGTTATCTGTATGGAGCAACCTCAACAGGTTGCTCCATACAGATAACAGGATAAACATCCTATTACCAGTGTTTCTGGTACTACAGATTTGCTTTCTTTTAAAGACCAAGCAGAAGCAAGAAAATACTTTTTTTTAACATACACAAAGAGGAAGTTCTTATACATTACATCTCTAAGTTACGGAACTCACCAGCACAGGACATTGTGAAGGCCAGAGGAATAAATGGCTTCTAAAGAGAAGGCAATGTGATTCATGGAAGAGGATCCATCAGGAGGTACTACACACAGGGAGCAGGATACAGCTTTGGCCACAGGAAGCCCTGAAAGTTTGCTGCCAGGTGCACCAGAGGGGCTGAGCACCCTTTTCTAGACACATCCCTATTTCTTCCTCAACTACCAGCCACTGTCTAAGTCAGGGAGTGTCCCCCAGCCTGACATGGAAACAGCTTGTGGGAAGCATTCCTTTTTTGCCTCCCTGCCTAATCTAGGAGCACTACCCCTGAAATACCTGGAACTGACTGCCCAGCCACTGAGAATCAGTGGCAGTCCTTCCCTTGCTGTTATATAGTGCTGGAATTCTCCAGAGGAAGCTACTATTTTCAGTGATTTCCAGTTCACTCTCTGCAGGCAAAGTCCTGTTGTTAAAGCATGTGGGAAACTCTCAGTGAGAGTGCACAGAAAGCACTGACAACAAACCTTCAAAGAAATGCCAGCCAAAACAGCTGAGAGAAACCAATGGAACTGTAATCTAAGATACTCCAAAAACACTGACTAAATTTATTTACTTTAAATATTTACATAAACACTGCTATTTTTTGACCTGTGCACTGTTTTGTTTCAAATCTAACAATAGTTTATTTATGGTTAATACCTCCATCTTGTTTTGCCCCACAGCCATCTGTTCCCTTCCTCAAATCCCCAATCCCTGGAAGCAGCTGCATGTATAATGTCCTTCTCTCTAAAGACTTAGATGGCATCTATAGCTCCCTTAGCACCAGATCCTATAAGAAAACCACTCTAGAAGGCTAAGAGTGAGCTGGGGACAACTGTTTTTGGGGTTTGGACTTGTAGCCTTTTTCTTACTGGCATCAAAACCTAGCCCAAACTCGATATGCCTTGAAGTATATATCAGCAGCTTTGTATTCATTTTGCAGAAGGGTGGTCAAAGGCTATTTTCATGCGGTCCTTCCTCTCATGGCCAGCTCAGGAATTTGCTCCTGCAATGTGATGCAGGCCTTTATTACCTGCAGGGGCTGTCACTCTAGCATTTTTTTACCCGCTAAGACAAGCAGCAAAATTTAACTCAGACCTCCCTCAGTGATGCACGAGAGCTGCTACAGCAGAGATCAGCCTGATGATTCCACTTTCTGAGCACACAGACCACAAACTGTTAGTGAGGCTGACAACAGCTAATTCAGTCATCACCTACTCCCAGGAGACCAGTGGGAAGTCAGCTGTTGGAAATGCAGCATTGTCAGAGTTAGCTCTGCTCAATTTTCCCTAGAGATTTCTGTGCTATATCCAAGTACAAGGCTGCCCATCAACATTTCTTTTAGAGTTGCTTGTGGACTACACAG
Organism: Agelaius tricolor; assembly: GCF_023055355.1. Taxonomy (NCBI): domain Eukaryota; kingdom Metazoa; phylum Chordata; class Aves; order Passeriformes; family Icteridae; genus Agelaius; species Agelaius tricolor. The sequence goes on along the minus strand of NW_027269261.1, from coordinate 21,864,181 downwards.
ACATAGCAAGTATTGGATCAAAACATAATGTCCTGGCTGACATGACAAGCACTGTTGAAGCACTTAGGTTGGAAAAGAATTAGTAAGTCTATGTTTTGCCATTTGCATTTCTGTTTGTTTACAAGAAAGAAATTTTAAAACCCCCAGCTTTTGAAATCATGCAAATATTTAATAATATTTGTAGCTGAGGCAGCTGATTTAAATAAGTAGAACAGAAATGCTCTTCAATATACTTCAAGGACTGTGCTGGCAATAGGTTGAGTAAGGTCTCAGAGATGTGTCCTTTGCCAGCTAAAATTAGTTTAGGGAACTTCTGATAAGGCTGAGCATTTAGGATCCCTGTATGCCTATACAGGAAAATGTTTGTGGGCACAAGCTTCATCTTTCCTCAGGTAGTAAAGGACAAGAGGTGCCTAAACAAGCCTTTGTAGGACCTGAAACAAGTAGGACCTGAGCAGCTGATGTCCACCATCCTCCAGTGTGACTGATGGGGGACAGAAACAGGATCCCCAGAGCATGCAGCAGCATCACAGCTCAGCTGTCATCTCTCCCATCCCTGCTCTAACAATGGGAAGCATGAAATGCTCAGACCATAACTTTAACCAAAAAGCCAATGCAAGCACCTCAATACTACAGTTGGTAAGAGTTTAAATTAAAAAGGAAAAAGTTGTTAAATACAGATGAAGAGTGTACTAAAAGAAAAATAGACACAATGGATGCCCAAGCCAGACTTACTCATCTGCTGCAAGTTCTCTCTTGGAAAGCGTCCGGGAGTGTAGGCTGAACATGCCAGACTGCAAGGTGGGTGCCCTGGGAGAAAACTGCCTGTGTCAAAATTCTGTTCATTGATGAATCATTGTGAGATTTTCAATCCAGACTTTACTCCAAATGGATGAAACCGGTCTCAAACAACTGTCAGGCTTTGATGTTAAAAAACATGCAACACAACAAACAGCAACTCCAAACTGTCCTTTTCTCCTCAAGGGTTCTGCTGTTTAAAGGTCTGTGGGACAGAAATTTAACAGCACTGTTGCTTTAAGGCCCATGTGTTCATTCCTGCTATGACTAAGAAAATTGGATGCAAAATGCATTTTCCTGTCACTCCCTAAAGGTTAGGAAATACTGCCCAAGCAATTTTGGCCTGATAAAACTACAACAGGTTCAAAGTGAGAAGGTTCATTTTTTCCCTTACAAAACTGTACCACGTTTCAACCATAAAACATCAGCATGATGAGGGCTGCTTGTAAGCTGGGGTGGAAAAGAACCTCTGAAGACATGCACCAGCCCAATTCACTTAGGATATTAACAGATCTAGTCAAGATAAAATCTAGCAGGGAAAAATACATTGAAGTCAGATGAAAGGAAAAGTTTAAAATTACCATTCTTTGACAATGAAAAGGAAAAAGTGACTCACATTGGCCTCCATCTACCATACCAGCCACATTAGGAGTTAATTGGAAATGACTGTTTACCACATGGCCACTTCTTTGGCTCATTAATAGGCACTGACTTAATTTGGAAAGGATTTTTAGTGCCTTTTCCTAATTAATGTTTTTCTAAGACACCTATGATGCATCTTTGCATAAAAAAACATTTGCTTAATTTTCTTCCCTTCAAACACAGCTCTTCACACTCTCTTATGCAATAACTTTCCTGTGCTCACTGTAGCAGCAGAAATACACATTGCAGCCAAGAGCAGCTGAATAATAACAGATAGGAACAGATTCTTTTCCCTCCTGATTTTCTACTTCTCACATCCAAGTGGAGCAATGGGACTTGACAGCTCTGAGTTCAAACTTAATTCATCATTAGGAAATTATTCAAAAAGTTATAACGAGATAACTAATTTAATACGCTTTGCTTCAAGGTTTATTCCTTGGCTTTTTTCCCAGATATAAAGCATCTCTCTGCAATTATCATGCAGATGCTGCTGAAAAGACTGTAAATGGTTGCTGCTAATTTAACAAGAGATATGTTGGCACTGGCAGAAAAAAAATTAGAGGAAAACTGAAGTTGACTGAAAGCTCAACTGATCCCTGAAAAGAACATGGTCAAGCTATTAAAGCAAAATAATTCCTCTCCATTTGTTGGTGGTTACAAGTCTTCACCAGAGACTTTGTCATCATGTCAGGCCTGTATTGCAGAGCACCAATTCAACACAGTGCAGTTTTAAATACATTCAAGAAACATTCTGGTACAGAACCTTGGCTTAAGCTCCCCACTAATTTTAGTTCCTTTAGTGCTGAAATTAAAAGTCCTTGTAGGCTTAGGCCTTTGTACATTCACCAAGGTTTGGAGGTGGGGATGAAATAGAAAAGCAACAGTAGGATTAAAATATTAGAAGTATCTGGGGAAGGGATACCAAGAAAGGTGATTTCACCACAACAAAGTAACTGCAATGCATCACATGCCCTGAGAGGCTGTGAAATCGTTACCCTTGAGAATTCCAAAAGTGGATGTGACCCTGGACAAGCCTATCCAAGTTTAAAGTCGGCAGTGGGGTGAGTGGGGCTGAGTCCAGAGACCTCCAAGGCACCCCTCTAGCCTGATTCCTTCTCTAACATCCAACAATAGCTCACACGTGAAGACTAAGGCAACTGGAGATGCCTAATTTAAATGAGATTCCTTGTCTGCAGAGGGTGAGCCTCAAGGCAATAATACTTTCAGTGTAATTTGTGGGAAGGTGCTTGATTTGGTTTTTTTTCCAGATACTTTTGGTTGAAAATGCTCCACTGTTAAACTCTCAGACCACCAGAGTTATTGGAAAGAGTCATTCACTGACTTCAGCCTGTGGAGGTCACTGCACTTCACCCTACATTGCTTCTTATGATTCCCTTCAAGGGTTGCACACAGCCAGCAAAAAGCTTCCTTAAAAAGATACAATAGTGATTTTTTTCAAGGACTCGTCTAAAACCGTAATTCTTGTGGAATTTGAAGAGTTTAGCACCCAAAACTCTCTGTCCTCACAATGTCCTGTGCTCGAGCCCTCTGTAACGTGCCTGGCTGCACGTGCAGAGCTCAGGTCTCCCTGCTGTGCACCCTCAGCTTCCACTCACACAGAGCTGTAGCTGACATCTAGCAGGTCTTGCTTTTACCAGAGAAGCCACACACTGGGTCCAGAAGGTCCTTACGTGAAAAAAGCCTACTGACAAATAACTGTAGGTTTCAGAAGCTGTGTAGCAAAATAAAAGCCAGCAAACTACCTTTACAAAGGATTGCTTTCCTTACAGACATGTTACAATGCAGACCAGTCATGTCAAATGTGGTTCGCTTTGAAGGTCACTATAAGTTTCATGAGTTATGAAAGTAATTCAAAAGTTATTCCAAGAAAAATAAATTATATCTTGTATAAAATAATCCATGGGAGACTAGTAAAGAACCATCATTCCTTACTTTCAAGACAACTTTAAAAAGTGCAATATAAGCACACAGTGTTGTCAAGGCAGTTCTCCTTGTTCATCAGTAAGGTTCAGTCAGATCCACAATTCTGGGTCTGGGATGTTTGAAAAGATTAAATAAGTCTTGAGTTTTGCAGGAATTGTATGAGCACTTGATAGACAAATTTGTACTGGGCTATGGTCTGGATCATAAACACTCTCTGCTCCCGCAGGTGTCTCAGCATCACAGGAACATCCATTTTCTGTAAAGCAAAGGGGGAAAAAAAGCAGAAGGATGTGTATTCATTAAATCAAACAATCACTGTCTCAAATATCAGTTAGCTGACACAGGGAACTATACTATATTTATAGAAGACAAAGTTTCTGTGGACAAAATTAAATGCACAGGCAAAGATACAGATCCTTTCACTGAAGGGCAAGAGAACTCACTGCCACCAAAAGATCCAGAAACTCCAACATCTTTATCTGCCACAGCCAAGTGTATGCTAGCAAATAGTGCTCCAGGAGAAATAGGTCTGTAAAGTGAAACAAGGACCCAATATCCACAATATGTGTTTTGCAGACTCCAGGCCAGCATCAGTTTGTTGCCACCTACTGAATATCCACTGGGACATATTAGGGGTTCTCCAAGAAGGCATCTTCCACCTTAGTTTCACCCAAAAGAAACTCACTTGTGTGCCCTGAAAATGCTCTGCAACAGGAACTAAAGTCCAGTAAGTAGATAAGGATAAGGAAAGATAAGGATAAGGAAAGATAAGGAAAGCCACTGGGAAGGCACAGCACTAACCCCATTAAGCAGGCACAGGCAGCCTATAATGGTCTGACTCAAAACCAAATGAGTTCTGTGAAACAGAGGCCCATGAGCTGAAGCGTTAGAAATCACTGCACATTTCATTAGGATGCTATCATCAGATTTCTGGCATTTAGGAAGCCAGAAACCTATGATGCTGTTGTGTTTTATCTGTTACAACAGGTACACAAGGAGCTATTGAGAAGTTGTTGAGCCATGAAGCTCAGCCTGCTAGGCTCAAATTCAAGCAGCGTGTAATGTGAGCCAAGCTGAGGAACACAAACCTTCTATGGCAGCAGTAAACGTGAGCACTAAGACACAAAACTGGTTTTGGGGAAGTTCTTAAGCAAGTCAAGATATAAAACTGAAGAGCAGCGACCCTATCAGGCAACATAAACTGCACTTTGTAATGCCTGCTTGCAGAAACACCAAGAGGAGCTTAGCAAGTCTTTTGACTGAGATTGCTGCTAAGCCTTGGAGCCCCAGCTGAGCATGGAATCTGCTTCCAGGGACATCTGAAGTTTCCTGGAAAGTTTAAAATAAAAGTCACGCTGCATATCCATTTCTGTCCATGTATAAAAAACTCAGAATCTCCATTCCATGTAAACAAGTATTAACTCATAGGCTATCACTTTCTGAAAACAAGGCCAAATATTCTGCCACATACCCCAACAAGCTGTTATAAAAGGACATCTCTAGAGAGTTAACGAGTGTAAATATTTGAGATGAGTAATGTCATATTATTATCAAACAGGTGCAAAGAAAAATGGAAGCTCTTTCCAGTTAACTTGGCTAAGTTGGAGAAGGCCTCCCTGTGGACTCAGATGCTGATGAAATGGTCTGTGCTGAGCAGAGTCATGTGGAACCTGATCTCACCTGAACAACTGTAACAAAAATGCAGGCCAGCCTTGACCTGCACATAATGTTCTTCTCTCAGGTTTTCATTAGCTTTTAGTGGGCACACAGTGATCCATGCACCTCCTCAAAATGGAGATGGCTTTGCCCTATCTCAGAAATGGAAGAAAACCCCATCCTGCCTATTTAGTCTCACTATTTATAGCCAGCTTAGTATTTGATTCCAGGTAAGGAGAATCCCTAAATTCACCTTCATTACCATGTACATGTCAAAAAAAAAAGAAAAAAAAAATACACCTAATACTTTGCTAAGCTGGGACTTGCAAACAGAACTAAAATGCTACTTATTTCTGCCTCCCAAACCAAAGCTCTCCCATGTGAAAGCATGCTGCAGATGCACTCATGAGTTAATGTCCCAGTGCCAAGTCTGGACTAAAAGTTGATAGAGCAGGTTCTCAATTACTTTCTCATACTATGTGTCTACAGCAGTAAGGATGTAATGATGTGACATTTACTTGCCATGCAGCAGCTACTGAAACTCTATCCCTGCAATGAGATACAGCTTTAGACTCAACCAGCCATTGCCCAGAAGCCACAGTGACTGAAGCTGTACAGAATTTGATTAAACATGACTTTTTACCTGAACCTGAAACCTCAGGCTCAAGAGTTCTGGTTTCTGTTCCAGCACTGCTGCAGGTTTTTCAAAATGCTCTTCATTAAAATTTTCAAACTCCCTCATGATTTTTCTTCACTGCTAAAATGTTAATACATTTACTTGCTAGAACATTTCTGTGAAAACCAGTTCCTAAGACTAAAACATTTTAAGTGAGGAATAATTTTATTTCAAGAAAAAACCCCAACCAATTCTAGTAAAAAATAAACAAATGAAAAGGAAGTCCTCTTTGCAGAATCTGTCACAAACTGAAAACATACTGTCAAGATTTTTAATACTTTTTTAAAATTAGGTTTTAACACATCAAAAACATTAGCTTGGTACAATCTAGAGAAACGAAGTCCTTAATGAAAATTGTATTTATTGTTAATGATGATTTTCATTATTAATCAAGACAAAAGAATGCTTTAATTAAGGGATATCAGTGAAATCCCTTATTATTGAGCACTACCATCAGGGCCTAGTGAAGTTGATGAAAGCTCATATGAATGATGTCAAGGCTCACCCCCATGCTTAGATGTTGAGGTGCCAAAGCTACTCTTTGCCCAAGGGGTGACTTCTGTAAACCACAGACTGACTTCTGTAAACAGAGGTGGCCAGACCCTGTTGCACAACCCTTAGAGTTTGCTTCTGTGCACATATAGAGGGTGCTGTAAAGCTACACTGATGCTCACAAGCAATTCAGGATGGCTCTTTTAACTCTCCAGCTTTCCTCTGGAAAAGAAAGCAGAAATTTCGTGGCTGCCATGTGAACAACAGAAGCAGTCACTTCCATGTGTCAGTGCATAAGGAAAAGTCAAGCAGGGCCAAGAGTTGGAGCCATTGCTCCACAATGGAGCAGCTACTGAGCAGCAGTCAGCACTGGGAGCTGCTGGATTCCCAAACCACATCCCCATGGGCCTTTTCTTGGCCAGGATACCTCCTCTTTTCTCTTTCTACCCCAAATATAAAGCAAAAGAACAAAGTGTCCCCTGTGACATATATCTACAGGACAGCTTCACCTTCAGTGAGGCCCAAGCAGAGTTGGAGATTTGTCCCAGCTGATCTGAGCCCAGGATCTGTAGGGGTTTTGTAACTCCAGAATGATGAGCTGCTGGAGTTCTCAGTCTTCCCTGGACTCACCCAGTGGCTTTTCTTGGCCAGGATACCTCCTCTTTTCTCTTTCTACCCCAAATATAAAGCAAAAGAACAAAGTGTCCCCTGTGACATATATCTACAGGACAGCTTCACCTTCAGTGAGGCCCAAGCAGAGTTGGAGATTTGTCCCAGCTGATCTGAGCCCAGGATCTGTAGGGGTTTTGTAACTCCAGAATGATGAGCTGCTGGAGTTCTCAGTCTTCCCTGGACTCACCCAGTGGCTGATTATTGGAAGGGGCAGATGATATATGTCTGTCACTCTTACTGCATCCTTATCTCTACAAGCAGCTTTGGTCTTAGAGCATTTTCTTTGGCAAGAGAAACCCCTGGTTTCCACAGCTGTCATGCAAACTGTGTGGCACACTGTTAGTCAAGATGTGATGTTCCTCCTAGACAGTTTCCCAGTGACAGATGAAAATTAGGTTGTTACCCATGGTTGCTCTACTGGGGCACTTGTTCCTAACTCCAGACTGTGTTACTCATAATGCTGGCTGCAACCCTAAAGCCCTATTCCCCACAGGAATACATAAATACACTTATTCTTAAAACACAGTTAAGTTTCATTCCTGGTGCGATTACAAGAGAGAGGAAGGAGCCCAAGGAGAGACTTTAGAGAGCAGAAAACTTCCTTTGAAAGAGCAAGGACATTATTCTCTAGCCTCTCTCAGGTAGTGCTCGTAAACACACTGTCTCTAGACTTTTAATTAAATACAGGTATGGATTAGACTAAATTCTTAAAAGAGGGAAGAAGGCCCTAACTTTGAATATATTAAAATAATTCTAATAAAAAAATAATATCAACTATACAGAAAACTACAGCAAGTAACCTGCCATGGGGAATCTTTGCCCATCACATTTAAGGTCCTTGTCCTGCTCACAGAGGTAACAGAAAGAAAGCACTTCAATGCCTTTTAATTTCAACCTGAGGAATGTAGCCAGTTAGGCAAGGGATAAGCTGGGGGTTTGCAAAGGAAGCTGACTTACTTCATTATGCTCCAAGCAGCCAATCATGAGCTCTGTCAGGATGACCACGCCGGTCCTGCCCACGCCGGCACTGCAGTGCACCACGATGGGAGGGTTGCAGGTGTTGCTGCTGTCCAGCACGCTGTTGGTGTGCCGACGCACCGACTGGATCTCCTCCAGGTAAGCTGCAAGGGAAAAAGCAGGCAAGGCTGCAAACATCTACATCTCTAAATGTAAAAATTAGGAGGGGAGGGGGAAAGAGTGTGGAAAAGTTCTTCTCTGTCAAAGTGGCAATAACTTACATTTTTTACAACATAATAATTATCTTGGCCAGGGTGCACTGAGCAGCACTGCATCCAGCAAGTACCAGCTGGTTGTAAATTATTACTTGGGAGTCTGCTCCTTTAAATTAAATAGTTCTTTTAAAAAATTAAATTCTGTTTTCCCCCTTGCAAATCTCCAGGTCCCCTAAGCAGATGATTCTAGACATTACTTACAGCAATTCCTGCTATTAACAGGCTGGGATCAAAACAACAGCTAAGTCCCATTGAAACTACTGCCTGTCAAAGCCAGTATCACATGGGAAGCAAGCGTCCATCTGCCCTGTTTCCTCTCTTCCTTCTCTCTTCTAGACTCTGACAGAATCTTTCCCCCCTCTCTCTGCTCAGGGTTTGTTTCTCAATAGCTACAAGCCCTTCTGGGAGATCACTGCTTTGTTTTCCCTGAAGCCATTTGTAGAAAGCTAGGGGCTCAGGAACAGCTGCCTTGTGTGGCTGTCCTAGCATCATTCAACACATCCTGCTGTCAGACCACGCTGAGATCCTCACATGCTGAAAGCTCACTTGGCTTCCCAGCACTCCAAGTGGGAAGTGAGACTTGAGCCAAGCTCTCCTGCTCCGACCCTTGGTGTCAGGGCACTGCAGCCCCAGCTGTCCTCTCCCCACAGGCAGGATGGGGCTGGAGGCCTACCAACGTCAGAAAAGCTGCATTTCAATGCACACAGGGAAATGGGACTCCAAGTGGTGGCAAACAATGGGAGAGAGGAAATGGGGACAATCAGGTTCCAATTACTGCCATGCCCAAACACAGCTACAGGGTACGAGAAACAAAGTATGAAACAAACAAGGAATTGGGCAATAGCTTTTCCTTAAGACAGATTCCCTGGTACTCTTTTGCTGAAGCTGAAATGACATTTTTTATTTTTTGCCTTGGTGACAGATCTGGGGAAAGGAGGATGCAGTATTTACATGCAGTGTGTACCACGCAAAGGAGAATGCATCACTTAAAGACTGGAGCTGTGGCAAAACTGAAGAGGAGCTAATGGATCTTCCTGAGAGAGGCCTTGGCTGCCACAGAGCAACACTGCAGCTGCAAAGCTTTCAGGAACTAACATGACAGGCATCTCCAAAACATCAGTACACCATGTACAGACTCCTTCAGTGGTAATTTAAAGATTTCTGCATCATTCCCCACTGTACTGCCAGAGATGTGTCTTTAGTTAAATACTAGTTGAATTCCTGTTACTTAATATGGGAGTGCTTATTACTTGGTAAGAATCAGGAAGTGTTATTGACACATTACAGATGAATATAATTGCTGTATTTTCAGAAAAGCATATGCCAGGACCATATGTAATTGGGGAGGCCCTTGAGCATTGCCTGGGTACCTGTGGTTACAAGGGTGGCACTGCATGTGTGATAGAGCCCTCTGCTCTCTTGCAAAAAGGAAAACTGGAGGAGATGCACCTTATTTCAATAGCAACTGATCCTCTCACTCAGACCTTTCTAATCACATTTGTGTACAGCCTATTATCTCCTGCATTCATTAAGTAGTTAGGAAATGGCAGTAAGTTATACCAACAGATCAACCAACCGAAGTACCCCATTAATTATAATTTCCTGAGTTTTTGGCACTGCTGCTGCCTTGGATTTTTCCTCCTGCTAATCACTTTAGCTCCTACCTCTGGAATATCACTTTTTCTTTTTTTTCCTCCAAATTGCAGCAAAGTATAACCCAGTTGAGGCCTGTGTATAGCACAGCAACCACCTGATATCAGTCCCAGCTGTAACTAGGTACAGTGAACTGAATCCAGTGTAAGCAATCTTTTTCTTGATTTATTATGCAAAATAAAGGAATCTTACATAAAAAGCCTTGGACTTCTTCTGGACACCCATGGTCTGGCCAGTCAGTATACTGCAAATGCCACACTGTCCTCTCCTGCCCAGAGAGAAGATGCTTGACCTTCAGACCAGTAGTTGCAAAGCAGCCAGAGTCCGTGCGGAACTTGGTTGTCACCTTGAACTTCCCATAGGTGGCTGAGCTGTGCTTAGAGCCCAGTTTAGGCCAGTAACGATGGCTCTTACTTCTTCCTCCCTCCTTGATAACAAAACAAGACAAAAAGCCATTAGTTTCTGCAATTCTCTACAAACAAAGGGTGTAAATCTCTCTGGATAAACCAAATATTCTTATTTTAAAGCATTGGAAGAGTAAGGAGCATCCCACAAAGTTAAGAAAATACCCATTAAAACTCTCAGTCATATAATATTTTTAAGTGTAAAACTACTTGAAGATTCTTGTCTTGTGACAAAAGACAGCAGCTGCCTAAAACACCTTGGTAAATATTCTCCTCCTGGGGAAGACTCTCCTTTAATTAGAAGGAGAATCTCTTCAGCAGCTTTAAAGTGTCTGTTCTTGATCAGCCTTGGGAACTGGACAGTGACTTGATGTGCTCTGCTACTCCCTGTGTTTGCTGAAAGCAGCCAGGCACGAAGCCGAATGCGGTGTTAGTTAACAACATGTGCCAGTTTTTACAACATAGCACATAGTTCTTGGATTACAATAGGAATAACTGCTTTGCTTGGCATAAGAATAAAAAGTTGTGGGGTGCTTTTATTTGGGGGTTTTTTGCCTTTTTTTTTTTCATGGACACTTCTATGGAAACAACAGCTTCTGTTCTCTATTCAGCTGATAAGAGTGATGGTATACAGAATTGGCCTTGGATGGTGTGGAAATCTCTGTCATTTTAACCAGGAGCAAGTTCAGTGCTCTCACATTCCAATGGAAACATCTTTGTTTGGCTTGGCCCAAGCAGAGGGAAGGAGGGCTCCTGCTTGTTTCACTTCAGCATTTGCCAAACTGAGTGTCAGGAAGTTAGGAAGTATAGTATGAGAGCAGTACAGGCATATGTTCAAACAGAGCCAGAGGAAAAGGGGATGTTGATACGAAAAACAGGTTACTGGAGTGGGAAGTGATGATAATAGGAGATTGGTTCACATCAGAAAGAACTATTTTGTGATTTCACATACCTCTTCAGCTGTGACCATGGCTATGACATTCACCCCCTGTTCCCACACCATCTGCCAGAAGTCATGGCATGTGTGTGGCAGGGGCCCTTGGGTAGCAATGTAGTGCCACTCCTCTCCACCTACAGTCACCTGGGAGAAAGGGAAAAAGAAACAACCAGTCAGTGCCTGAATTCTCAGCAGTGTCTGTGCCAGAACTGCCTTTTAAATAAAAGAACTACAGTGAAATCTTTACTTCTTTGTTTTTCTACTTTTGGTTAAAATTGTGAACAAAAATCATCATTTTGATAAGAGCAAATCTGACAAAACATAACCTTCAGTGCTAACCTTCAGCGCTTCCATGTCCTGTCTTGATGCCCATAACCATAAAGCTTTGGTCTAAATGCCCTCTTTCTTGCCATTGCATCTGGATCATACAGACAAAAAAAACCCCAACAACCAACCAAATAAAAAATCTGTGGATTTTACTCACCTTGGGTTTTTCAGTTCAGAACCTGAAAACTACCACTGAGTAAATGCAGCACATCAAATGTCTTTCAAACACCATGATAAATTTAAAATAACCCAAAGCTGTAGTCATGTAAATCTATTTCCCAATACACAACTGGTTTACCAACCACATCTTACAGAAGTATTTGTGTATTTGCATGACAGGTAATGAAATTCTTTTCAAAGCATTAACACATAGATTTACAGACTGTAAATTCTGAAGTGGCCTAAATAGGGCCAGCATTGCCTTGCAGTTACCAAGTATAAAACACTGCTTCGTTTAACTGACAGATGCAGTTTAAAAAAAATCACTTTTGTATTAAAAAAAATCATAATTTTATGACACAATTTGCTTCACATCAGAAAAAGCTTACAGAATCTTTTTTCTAACATTTTTGGTACAAAAACAAAGTGCTTTTAGAACTACTACATATCATTTCAAAAATATGTTTACCAGAAGAACCAGCCAAACTCATTATTTGGAAAGTTGAAATATTTTTCCTTCTTAGTCTAAGGCCTCCTGATTCTGTTTATTAGCCCAGAGCCACTTCTCCTGAAGTTATAAATCCCAGAGAAGAAGATTTACAACAAAAATGCTGACACATCCATAAATATCAATGTACTGGCAGACAACGCTACGAGGAACAATCAATAACTCTGACAGGTTCAACCACATACTGTGTTTGAGGTACAAGTCTTTGAATACATTCTCAGAAATAAAATCAATTTATTTATTAGTCAAACAACTGTTTATTAATCTGAGATGCTTGGGGTTTTACACCTGTAAATAACATAGTTTTTGTATGATAACAAGTTTCTCACTTCACTGAAAACTGTTTTACCCTCTACAACAGCTCCTTTTCTTTATTTCATACTATGCAGCATTTTCTTTTTTGAATGATGGTTAAAAACAGCAAGACCAAGGGTGCTAGACTTCTTAAGTTCTTGTACTAGATGATTAATACAGACTGCACAGCCCTGAGGAGTGCTAGTACAGCCTTACTGAGCTGTTTAAGTCAATACTGACCTGACACAGTCAGTCAGATGAAGTGCTCTTAAGAACCATGTGCATAGTCTTCATATATTTAATTACTATTTTTCTCTTTGGTATAGATGATGACCTTTGTATCTTAACAGTAATGATCCATGGTAAATATGCAGAGAATTATTGTTAAACTGTGGGCCTTGCAGACCAAGCAGTGGGAGCTGGAATCCTCCAGGCATGGATCTTATCAGGATGACAGAGGAGTTTTCTTTGTCTACTGACTCCTGGTCCAAGCCTCCTGGCACATGACATGAAAGGCCCATAAATAGTCTGAAAGGAATGGGATGCCTGGAATGTTTACTGCATTCTAATGCCCTAACTGCAGGAAATTAAAAATTAAATATTGGGCTGAAAACACAGGCACACACTATGCTGCTGAGGTAAATTTCACAGATGCAATTTCACCTTCGAAGCAAAAGCACATCTGCTTGGCTTCTGAAAGCGCTGCTCCAAGTGCAGGAGGGAAACCCTGCCAAGGCCCTGTGTCAGGCATCAAAGCACTGCTGCCTGGTCCTGGGTGCTCCATGGACACAAGATGTGTCTGTGTCCAACAGCAACACACAAGAGAAAATGTGGGCCCAAAACTAGCCAGGGAAAATAGCATCCTTTAGGAATATCTTCTTTTTCTCCACCTACTATGAGGTAGAAATTTTGGGGCTCAGAAATTCATCATCATAGCAATGTCTGATTATGCAAAAACTCAGTATCTGCTTCCTACCAGGCTATGCAGAGAAGTGACAAACTGCCAGGATCCTGGTTCAGAAATTATTCAGATAAAAAATTCAGATTTGAATCACCAGGATTTAACACAGTAAATCACAGCCAAGGCCAGCAAGTCTCTTTAAACTTTAAAAAGGCTTTTACTCAAGGAAAATATTAATTTAACAGGATGTTTTATTCATTATTTTTGAATTATTTCTTTTTAATTTGGATTTTGACAATGAGAAAACACAGAAAATCCTCTCTTACAACAATATCTGTCATCTGATGCAGAGGATTTCTGTTACTTCTCTCAGGGTACAGTAAAGGCCAACAGAGGACTTTGCAAATACTGCTGGAAGCTTAAAGAAAAACAAGCATCTGCAGTCACTGGAGCATAGTTCACTGTTAAAACTGACCATGCTTGTAAAAACAGTCAGGTTGTATCTTTAATTATTTCTGCATTGAATTAACAAGAAATCTGAAGTTTCTTGTTCAAAACATAATTTGAAACATGAAGTTCAATGCAGTTCCCAGTCAGAGATGCAGGGATCTTGTTGGTAAGGTCAGTGCATACTTTAAAACATTGCTTTATCACACTGCAGGTACTGGCGCTGATCTAATGCGTTCTCATGATGGTTGAGAAACATGGCACCTCTTTCTACACTAACCAGCAAAGTCCTTCCACAACAAGCTGGCAGAGGTGGGCACAAAAAAGCCAGGATGCCTCTCTAAATTGACTTCCCAGTCTCCAGCATCAAATCAACTTATGCATGTCAGTTGATAGGAGACTTTAGAGATACCCACAGTGACACAAAAAGGTATAACAATGCACCCTAAACCTTTTCAGAAACCTTTTCCTGAGGTACAGAAGATGCTGCTGTGCAGCCAGAAACGCAAACAAAGCTTTAGCACACCTTCATTTGGCAAGCCAAACTCAAGGAAGCCTTTACCTTTATGTGTGAAGCATTGATGTAGCCTGTATTGTTTTCTTTGGTCGGCACCAGCTCCACTCGGTTCTCCTCATAAGGAACGACCTCCCTGATGCGGTTGCGCTCCGTGTTTTCAGGCAGGGCAGCAGTGGTGAAGATCCCATCTGCCTTCTTCTTTGGAATCTGCTCGTATTCTGTAAACACCATCCCCTCCTCCAGCTTCCTCCTCAAGATTTTGCACTAGGATTTAACAGAAAGGACCACCAACCCATTAATGCTTCTGGGAACAGCATTCACCACTAGACCCATCCATCCATTCTTTGAATTCCAATACACAGCCACAGCATTCTCTCACTCACTTCTTCTGCAGTTATCTGAGGAAATATGACACACTTATTTCTACCAAGTGAAACCACTGGCAAATTTTACAATTTTACATTCCACCTCCACATTTTTGAAGACTGATAGCATAAAAGGCAAACCTGTGCTAAATAATCTTGGTGCAGTAAGAATTTCGGTATGAATAGATGATTTCAACATAATAGATATTTTAATTTTTTTCCAGGAAAAAGATTGTACTGCAAGAAGTGTGATGTGGCCCACATTTTCAAGATACTGCCTAACTCACAAGGATGCAATGCCTGTGGTTGAACACGATTCCACATAGAGACAAGGTAGAGGTGAAGTTCTACTCCCTGCGTACTAGACAACACAAGGCTGCAAATTTCTATCCAGAAAACCAGAAAGGTTCTTTGCAAATTTGCTTCTCAAATCTTAACAGCAGCAACTGTTTTTAATATCTGAAATTCCAGATACACACACACACACCCGTGTGTGCAAACATCAGGAGGCAAACAACTTCTTTTTTTAAGAAATTAATCCCGTTAGAGACATTAACCAAACTCCTTATCTGTATCAGAACATGAAAGACAGTTTCTGTGGGTGAGCACTGCAGCATTTCACCCAACCAAGTGAAAAACGTGCAAAGTGTTATATTTACAGATTAATCTTGTATGACATTGTACAGTCAGGTGAAACACAACAGCCTCCATTTTCACTGACTTCAGTAAATGTCCAAGACATTTGATTCTTTGCCTCCATTCAAAGACATACAGTGTTAGCCACAGACCTTTTGCATTAATGGCTCTGAAAACTTATAAGAGAAATTTTTTTTCATATTTTAAATCAGATTTTAGTATTTTAGATACTTCATGCTGCTGGGAACAAAGAGAACAAACAAAATTTTGTGAGGCTCCATCTTACCCTCTCATCCATTGGCACCTTGGTGACTTCATCCTGGCTGTCCTCCGGCACTGGAACCCTAGCAACTGAGAGTCCGTTTAGTGCTGCCAACATCAAGGGCCTCTTCTGGGCCTCCAGGCCTGCCATCTTCTGCTTTTCTAGATTCTTTTGGCAAGAAAAGGCACGTTTTCATCTCTGTGTGATTATTTATAATGCCAGTAAAATGCTGGAATGTTTTTTTAATCTCCAAAATCTGCAACTCTCTGGCCAAGGAATGCAGATGATCACCATTAGCATCGTAAATTCAAATACAACCTCTATTCTTCCTGTTATTCCTCAAAGGCCTGCTCCTACATGAGCACAGAATTTTAATTTCAAAGAAGCAATCCCAGCATGTAATACAGTTTACATGCCATCAAAAGACACACAAATACAATCTCAAGCATTTTCCTGCAGACATTATGCTGGATGCAGGACACACAAAGCATCACCCTGTTACGTTAAAGTAGCACTACTGAAGCCAAGATACCTGGGGCATCTTTTGAAAAGCAATAATTTCAATCTATAACAATAAACACTAAAACACAGGCCATTGTTTCTCTTCTGTGATGATAATGCTTAAAATGAGAAGTCTTCTGATGCACTTAGCTTTTATGGTATTTCAAACAGCACCCATGATATATTCTGCACTAAAAACTGAGCTTGCATGTCCCAGAAACTGAACGCAATAGCAGCCAGGGAGGGATATTATTTATCATATTCATGAATCATATTATGGTATGACATGGCGAACCAGAGCATGAATTTTAAATTCATCCTGCTGCCTCCTCCTTATGCCACTGGGAGCTGAAGCATCAAAAAAGACAGAGCATCTCCAGAAGCACCCAAATTAGGAATATTTTATTCCATTTCCTTAACAGCTCTTTCTGCTGGATTTGGAAGGAGGAATAAGCAGAAGGGGTGCCTGGTTTTCAGCACATATGGAAGCTGTGGTCACCAGATGAGCCAAGCTCAGCTCCTAGAAACACATGATGGAACCTGAATGCCCTCAGACATATGCATATGCCTTGATTTTTCAAAACCTTGTGAGCTTTTTCCTCACCACTGAGTTCCTCCAGAGCACTAAACAAAAAAACAAACATCCAAACCCACTCCAGCTTTTCTTTCTTTCCCTGAAAGCAGGGAAATGCAAGTATTTTCCCTTTGTTTGGGAACTTTATTTAATTTTTACTACTTCAAAGGTGAAACAGAAGAAAGTCTGTGCTTAACAGATCAAGGTCACCAAAGTACCATTAATATAACACCTGATTCCTGTGACAAAAGAAAGGTCCACACATGTCAAGGTTCCTGATCTAGGCTGAAACCACCTTAAAAGCTTAATGCCTAGGCTGCCCCTTTACTTCCCTTTTTTTTCTTTTTACTTTCTATTTTACATTTAGGAGTTGTCAAGGGCTAAACTCAGTCTCCATGTTGCAATTTAGTAGCTCAGGTTGTACTGTTAACAGTTACATCAGCATAAGGATTCCCAATGGACAAGAACAGCAACAGATATGTTTAGAAAGTGTCTTTGAATAGACAGTAGTATTTAAATCTAGCGAGTTATTGATCTAGTACACTACAAACTCTTTTCTGCTTTGGACCATATAGGTGCTTTATTAATTTGTTTCAGGAATTGTTTTTGTTTCAGACCTCAGTGCTGAAAATGAGAACTACAGCATACACTTGGGTTTCAGTGACTGCAGTTGCACTGCTTACAGCACTACACCAGGTATACATGTAGGTCACTAAGGGATAAGCACCCCTCATATTTCTGTCATTGCCTTTAAATACTTCTTATTTTAAATTTGTTGCAAGTTTAACAGAACCCTACGTCTCATACTTGAGTGCATTTTTAACAAAATAAACAATCCAGATGCTCAACCACACAGCCTCTACATCTGCTGCTTCTCTATTTAGATATCCGGTTCCTCAGTTACTGGCAAAACCAACAATCCATATTCTAGGGCTACCAGGGTTTTATTCAGAGATCTATGTTACATAAAGAGGCAGGAAGGGAATTAAAGATCATTTGAAAAAAATCCTGAGTTGCCATTATGTTATGTGATACTTCACCTGACACGCTTGCAAAGGACGAATAAAACACCAGTGCCAAAAACATAACCTCCCACCCATCTCAGCATTCCAGACTCGCCCTGCCCTCAAATCCTAAAGGGAAGCAGGCATCAAGGGGGGATTTGCCATCAGTCTGCTCATCCCCAGATGACTGCCCTGCCATCCACCCATCTCCAGCCAGCACTGCTGCCAGGGCGGTGGCATCCTCAGCTGGGTCAGACACAGGTCTGGCCACCAGCCAAAGAGGCACAGCTGAGGCAACAGACAAGCCCAAGCAGTGCATGGGATCAACCCTCTTGATAGCCCACAAAACCAAATTGTATGTGGCACTTAATATCACATTTCCCAACTTTAAGCAAATCCACAGCTTCCCACCCACACATTCCCTGCAGTTTACTGACCCAACAGATTTCTAGAATGGAAGTTGACCTGTGTGATTACTAATTTCCAAGAAGCCACTGCAACAGAGGAAGGCACTTACCCTCATCATGATCTCTCTTTCTATAATGCTGTCCTCAATAGAAAACATTTCAGACACAGGCCTTTCCTTGACCGGCTCTTTCTTGACCCGCTCCTTCACACTGGTGAGGTCAGGCTCCGAGATAGAGGGCCCCAGTGAAGACCCATTTATTGCCACTTGATCAGTTCGAGAGACACTGATGGCTTTGGAAGGCCCCGGCCTCATGGCCTTGGCCCTGGCGACAGCCACAGAAATGCTAACGTGGTCCTGCCTCAGCGCTCCATTGCTGACACTTTTACGAGGCCCAGGGTACTCTGGAGGAGGTTTATTTGGTATTCTAGCCAAGGCAGCTTGCAGCTGAGCACTGTACTCCATGTTCTCATGGAGGGCTGCTATCTGGGACACAGATTCCTGTGTTTCCTCCTCCTCTTCGCTTTCACTGCTGTGTATCAGCATAGTGGCATCGGAAAACGTCTTTTTGTGGTGGTAGTGAGGGACCTGCTGAACTTCATGGCCCATCTGAACCGGCTCTTCCGGCTGCACCTGCTCCCGCAGAGTGTTCCTGCGTGGCAGGGGGGCGTTTAAAGTTTTTAGGGCCATGGCTTCTATGCCGCGCACCATACTGCTGATGACCTCCAGGCTGTGGCGCTTGTTCACGGCCGCGTGGTGCTTCACGGCCATGAGGGGCTCGCTGACCTCCTGCAGCGACTGGCGCACCACGGGCGAGCTGTCCTCCTGGAAGGTCTTGACTGAGAGCTGGACCTTGCGGGTGACCAGGTCGGGGCTGCTGCCGCTGACGTACTTGTGCCGGTGGCTGGCCAGGTCGGGCGTGCTGGTGGCGGGGCGTGGGCGCGGGTACGGAGGCGGGGGCCTGAAGAGATAGTTCTTGAGCATGTGGGTGGTGTTGTAGCTCTGGCCGCTCTGCAGCTGCATGTTGGCCAGCTCTGGGGTGCTGACTGTGTGGGATATGGCGCTGGCTGCTGTCTTATTCTGGGCAGCATTGTTGGGGTTCATTTGGTCAGACGGGGCCACAGGCTTGTTATAGGCAGCCCCCTGGGGCCCGTAGGTGATCGTGTAAGGGTGCCTCTCTCGAATCTCAGGCTGGCTGTAAACTAGGTCCTCTGGCTGGTTGTAAGCATGTGTGTTTCCAATATTGAGATTCCTCAAAGACTGACTTTGGCTGTCCATCTGGATCACCCCTCTCTTCATTTGTCTCATCACGGTTTCGTAATCTGGAGTTGGCCTGTAAGACGGGACAATGATTGCACTGTGTCTGTGGCTGGGGATATAGTCTGCTCTCATGATGTCACTCCCCGGGATGCTCAGATTTGAGGACATTGGAGATGCCTGGATGAAGTTCTGTGAGCGATTGAGGGAGTTCATGCTGTGGGCACTGCATACACTCCCATTGGGTCCATTACCATTCAAGTAGCTGAAGTCCATTGGACACCTATCCAAACTGGTCTGAGACCTACAGTAGAAAGTTTCTTCATTTCCATGGAAAATGCTATCTGTGTAGAGCAGAGAGAGAAATGTTGACAATTTTAACCCACAAGGACTTATTCACTGCTAACAAAGCTTCAAATGCAGTCTGCACCAGTGAGTACAGAGACAGCTTAGTGCACAAGTGCAGGGAATGTTTGGTCTTGGGAGCATCCTTGAGCCATCAAAATAGAACTAAAGCAAAGCTACCAACATAAACATTCCCAACACTTAGCAAAACATGGTAGTAGTTCGGATCCTTGTGGGAAACATGAAAGGGGAAAGAGAGGAAGTGTTTTTGCCTGAGGTGGCAAGGAAGAATAAAGGGGCATCTCCTCCCTTAGCATCATGAAAGGGTTCACTGATGCTGGCACCTTAAAACTCCAGCACTGCAAGCATATGGTTAACCTGAAAAATTCTCTTGTCTCTTCTGTTGATACATGGCTGTCTGAGATTTAGAGTAGCAGAGGACTGTGAAATTGGAAATCCTACTTTAGACCAATCAACAGTTTTGAAGATCTGAAGACACATTTGGGTGATCAAAGCTCAGTGAAAAAAAAAAAAAAAGGAAAAAAAAACCCAAACAACAAACCACCCTGCAGATGCACTATAGAATGTTAAATGCTTCAGCAAAGCCCTGAGAGGAAATCAAGACAATAAAGATCATATCCTGGATCACAACTTTACTGCAAGTCTGTCCCTGTTGAAAATCTTGTAAGACAAGAGTAGTACTCCCAAACTCTGAAATCAGCGAGTTCTTTGAAAATGTAGAAAAGTCTCTTGTAAAACTAAGAGAATTTTACAAGTCTTCTAAAATTGAGAATATTCTTCACAGCCTCACCTTCGCAGTAGAACAGCAGTAGCCACTAATTCAAGTCTACTGTATGCAAGGAACTCTACGAAATGGCTCCTTTCAAAACTTACCAAATTCTGCCTTAAAAATAGTCAGACCCCACAATCCAAAACATTAACAGGTATGATTGAGAGTTCCTCTGCTGCTGAGAGTACTTCAGCTACACCTTTCATGAATTGCAAAGAACAGCAGCCTAACAGACCTGGCTACGTGTATTCCAAAAGGTGGGGTGGTTAAGGGTGTGAGACTCAAGCTGTTTAGGGGCTGGGCTCCATTCCCAGACTTGATCAAAGTAACCTGGCACAACCTCTTAAAGAATTTATTTGTCAAATATGGGCGTGAAAACAGTTAACCCTCCTTGTGTCTGTAAGGCTAACAATGCAGGCAGATGGTGGTGAAAAATCGGCAAAAAAGGTTGGCCACAGATACAGTTTCATGAACGGGACATTATGATTTCTCCTACAGTAAAAGCTTTTTGCTGTCTCCTTTTCCCTCACTCGGTTTCTCTCCCTGGCCCCAGCTGGCACTGCCTTTGAGTACAGCCATCACATTCCCTTCAGAAATTATTTTTTCAGTTCACTGAACTGGAATACCAAGTTTAAGGTCCATATAATCACACACGGATATTTTAGGGAAATTTGAAAACTGGAGTTGGACTTCAAACAGAAGACTTACTGCAACATTAACTATAAAACTGCTAGTTCTCATGCAGCAGCAGCTCCCATTTGACCATGATGGCATTATAAATCTGGATATAAGGCTTAGGAGCTTCTTTGCATACACATAAAATTGAAGTACATTAAAGGGAAAATATATGCTCTAAGTACCTTGTGAATTATGTGTTTCAGTGTAGTGTTCTCCACACTGGACATGCATAGGAGGCAGTATAAAAGGATGTTGTCTTGGCTGAAATAAAAGCACAAGGAAATAAAAAAGCATTAGCCACAATTTTTGCAACTGAAACAGGAAAAATGGTTCTGTGCCCTTTCCACTGAATACTGCTCCTTCTTACCCAGCCAAAAACACATCTTGGCAGCTCCTTATAGAACAGAGAATAACTTTTTGTAAATTCCTTGCTAAATTTTGTTACTAATCTAAACTGGCCAGTCCAAAACTGACCAGTTTAGAATTCTCAACCACTTCAGAAAACAACATCCCTAATTTCAGCTCTTCTAAAATTCTTCACATTTTTATTAAAAGCCCTTGCCCTTGAAGAATTAAACCCAAACAAAACAGACATCTAATCAGGACAAAAGCAGACAAGGAACAAATTCAAGGATTTAGGACACTGTTATACACGCAATAAGACCACATATGGATTTAAAATAACTCTGTAAATTACACAAACATTGAATTCCTTAGATAATGAATTCGAGTTTATTCCAATAACCTGCACTGAAAGAATTTTTTAAATGCAAATCCCAGATGGGGCAATTCAGTATTAAATCAGCAGGATCATTTACAGAAAATAAATCAGAGCTGATGATGTATTCCCCAGCTTTGTCTCTTGGTAAACCAATGTGTTTAGCAATTCTACTTTGCCACCTGCTCTGCAATGTCCTGTCTGGTGTCACTGAGCAAAGTTTATGAAAACATATTTCAATATATGAAGTAAGCAGAAAGACAAGGAAGACACTCCTGTCTCATTCTCCTTAGCAGCAGAATAAGGGCTTTTCATCCAGGCTGATTCACGTAGTTCAAACTATTAAGGAATACTGTGGATGCCCAAGGCAAAAAACCCCACATAATCTGCCTTTGTGTGCACATGCACCAAATAAGCACCCTGCAAGTTTGCTAGCAAAGAGGGGGTGGGGAAGGGGTAAGATTTACATTTTCCATGTAAATGGTGAGAAGGAATAAGAATCAAAGATACCGAGCTCAGTATGAATTCTTGCATACAAAATAGGTGTGTTAAGCCAGAGCTGGAAAACAGCAAGAAGTATTTTTGCTACAAGAACTGCTTCCAAAGGTATAAAACCCTAGTCTCACTGAACAACCTGGGCCAAGGAGACTGCTGTTGACAATTTTAGTAGAGGAGCTGAGGCTGGAGCTGGTGCTGGAAAGCCTAACAAATGGAGGGCAAAGAAAAAGTGCAAGGAAAGAGAAGTGACTTCTACTAAGAATGCATACATCTGGAGCAGACAGTTTTCTTTGTGATAGATGTTATGAAAGGTATCTTTCTAAGGCCCATTTGCCTCCTCTGAAAAAAGAGAACCCTGGGGTCTGCAGAACAACAATTAATGATGACTTATTTTTTTAAAAAATCAGGTAATTAAACATACCATTATATTAAGATCTCCTACACTGAGGGTTTTTTTTTTTTTTGGAAAACCAACATTGCTGGGTGGTCTGACAGGAAAAAGAGACAGCAGAAACCATGCCAAAACCATATAAAGGGTCTTGATCTGAAAGCAAAGAACATGATGCCTAGTGAAGTGGCAGAGCCTCACCCAAAAGATTCCACTTCACTTCCCATTTCTGCCTACTGATTTATTGCTACACAAGACAAATGAATAGGTAGGTGTATGAAGGTATGTGCAGTTCAGAAAACAGTCAGGAGGGCTTTTTTTTTCCTCCCAAAGAGAACTGTTCCAACAAGTTAGCAGAACAATTATGAAAAAGGCAGCAGAAAGTTCACCGTGAGCAGTCAGCAGCCCAGTGCACTTTTTTCAATTGATGAGCCCACATTCTTCCTCTTGATCTTCCTGAGATTCTGGGGATTTAAAGCTTGTTGCATGCTTATGCTTAAAACAAAGTGTCAGCACGATTTGTTTTTTCTTTTGAAAGAGCAGATTTCCATTTTTCACATATAATTTAGAAAGCAGCTCACTTTCCCTCCTCATGATATTACAGAGGCTGTAGCATAAAAATGCAAAGCACCATTCATTTTTTTCACCGTCAGTTTTTCACGGTTATTTCCACGGTTCTAACATAGATACCAAAAATATTGTAAATATGCTACAGAGAATGCAATACACAGCCTGTGTATTGCATCATGACACCTTAACAAAGGAAAGACAAAGAAACCTGGAGGCAGCTACAGCAGCTTTCCTGCCAGTGCCTGGGACACAGAGAGTGCAACTTTAGATCTAATGGATTCTATACATTCACACAGGAAAATAACCTGCATTGAAATCTGCAAGGATAAAGCTATCTTAAAATCAGTACCTGCTTAAGCCTAATTTTGGAACATTTTCACAAACTGTAACCACACTGTGTGGAAATGTCAAGAAAACACTTGCCCACATCACCTTTCTGCCAGGCAGCAATAGGGTAATGGACTTTTCACTCTGGAAAGGTCTACAAAGTAGGTACAACTTATACCACACATGAAAACTGGCAACCTGCATAGAGATAATAATGCCCTCTGTCCAAGGAACCAGCAGTGCTACTGTTACAGAAATTCAGAATCGGTTAAATAAGATGAAAAAATACTGACATACTAGATGTTGAAATTTAATCCAAAAAGAGTTTCTTTAGAATGGACAGGAGGAAAAAAAAAAAGACTAACATATGAATTTTTTTTGTAAATATTTCAGGAAAAAACACCTAGTTTTGTCAGATTGATAGTGTTTCTGGGGATTAGTTAAATAGAAATAAAAACAATTTAAGAAAAACTCTGAATCACAATCTTGACTGATTCTAATAGTTTAACTTAAATTAACAGTAATTTTACACATAAAATAGGGTCCTAACCCGAGAAGCTGCTAAATTGTAAGTAGTCTTTATATAAAAACATGAGGATTGAAGAACTGTGAAATGCAACATTTTGTAATGACTAGATTTGATGCACAGAGAACAAGACACTTCAAACTCTTTCTAGAGGATTATTTTTTCTACATATTGAAATAACCTCAATGCAGCAGAAAAGATGCTCAGTTTCTGCATGGCAAATAAAAATAGAATGCCTTGAAGACTGTAATTTTTACTACTCAGTGGTGATATTATCCAGTTAATCAATCTGGGCAGTCACACCCTTGAAACTCATTCCAATCATATTGCCAACAAGAAATGAGTTAATGGGCTTAGTTGAAATTTAGAACGTCGTTCATCTTACACAGTGTCTCATCCCATCAGAAATGGTATAGATATTCTTAAAGACCTCACAGTGGCACGTACCAAAGATGACCTACTCCAGGTTGGCCGTCGTCGGATAGGGGGAGGAGAATTTGATTGTCTGTGGAGGAAAAAGAGAAATGATAGAAACCACAATATCTCAATTCTGAGTCAAGAATGAATGGGAAAAACAAGATGTGAAGAATCTGTTAATATTGCTCATTACTGAGATTTTCAGATATATGGATAAATGAAAATAATTCAGGTTCTCCTTTAAATACAGGAAATGTTCCCATTCCAAACTATACATGCCTTTTGATCATTATCCTGTTTGGCTCACATGGAAACACAAGAAAGAAAAATTCTGGTTTAAAATGAATTCAACATGTCTCTTAAGTAAAAAACTGAACATGGCAGACAGGTACAATCTCAGGTGACTTAATGTGAACATTAACACAAGGACAATGTTATGAAATTGACAGCAATCACTCCAAAGCAATGCACACAGATCAGGAAGAAAAGGAAAAAAAAAACATCTGGTTAGACAATACTAGCAGAGCCACATACAATGTTAGAGTAGCCAGGTGCAGTGGAAGGAGCAAGGAGTGTAGGAGATAAAAAAAATACGAGAAAGGGAAAGAAACAAGTTGAAAGGAGGTAGAAATATAGTGCTTACGTGAAGAGAGGAAAGGTGGAATTTGTCCTCTTACAGTTTCTGATCTGGTGAATGATGTTATGTGCAATTAGAGGAAAGGCACACAGGAAAACAAACAACTATCATTTTAACACAGAGGGCAGGAAAATTATTTGGCTAGAAAACATACACTGGCATATGCTGTCATCAATATCTGAAGCTCTAGCACACAAGCTTATACCACATGAGACCATGGTCAGGAGAGCAGTTCTAATGACCAAAATACATTGAAACTTGTTATTTCCCTCTTTGACTTTGTGACATCCCCTACCTTTATTAGTCCAAATATCTGCAAGTGGCCTGTGAATTTGCTACATACAACACTTTCATAGGACCCACATACTTATGGTTCAGTGTTTAGTAAGAAACATGATCAGAAGCTATGGCTTCTACAGTCTGGATTGTGACTGGCAACAGAAAGTTCTCTCTGTTGACCCCAACACAGCTTCAAAGGGGAAATATCCCAAGGTGGCACACTATGGTATTTTGTTTTCTTTTTTGACTGTCACAGGGAAAGCAATCAGGAGCTCCCTTTGAATTCAATCCCTCTGGAACCATTAAAATTGAAATTAGTATTGGACTACTGAAATCCATTATATGCTGCTAAGAAATGTCTTTTCCAGTCTTTCACTCACTTCCCAGGAACTGTAAGCAACATGTAAAATCTAACCAACATCTCTTTTCTGTAAGTGAAAAGATCACTTGAAGCAGTTCACCTCTCTGGACTCTCCTATGCTCTAACTCACCATATGTCAATATAATGTGGGCACACATGAAAGACCTTCCAATCTTCCCCTCACCATTTTGGCTTTATTTTCCAACAGATGGCATTACCCAGCTGAACAGATGGGATGTCCAGCTCTAACTAGAGTTGTTGATAGAGATGAGACTTCTTCATGGTAAGTTTTGCAAGAATTTAATGTTCTCTGTTATACATGCCCAGCACACCATGAAAATTTCTCAAAAATCTAACCTTTTGAAAGCCAAATTTATCTCAATCTGAAAATGTGTGCTGGTACAAATGAAACATCTCAGCTAAGAAACAGACTTTTGAATTAAAGCTAAAGCCTAATGAATTCCTCCTTCAGTGAGAAGGAATCCACCTATGTGAGAGGACTAGCTCAAGGCCAGTTTCTAAGAAAGTGCTCAAACCAGAGCCTAAAGGAGACTTCAGGTTTAGATTTACAATCTCTGCTGTGTTGTGGCAGCACAGCGACGCAGATTAACACACCCAGGTGTCCTTCCTTGTTCAGCATGCATAAGAGGCAGATAAATCATCCTGCCCAAACTAGAAGATGACAGCCTCCACTCTCCAGCACCTTTATCTGCTGGATGGGCAGAGCATCTGCTGCTACAGCTCACATTTTGACATGCTGACCAATGTCACCTTTCACTCCAGTTCAGGCTAATACTCTAGGCTATCAAGAGCAGACACCAAGACCTCCAATTCAAGACTCCCTGTAGGATTTGGCTGCGCGAGGAGCACCAAAGCTCACAAGGCTCCCAACCATCTGTCCTTGCTGTTGGTTAAAACAAAACCAGAAAAAAAGGGAAAGGGGAGAAGAATAACTGACATACGTGACTAGGAAAAAAACCCAAAAAAATCCAAAACCAAAAACAAACATCACCTCCCCCCCAAAAAAAAAAGAAAAGAAAAAAAGTCCCCAAAACCAAACAAAACCAGTCATGCCAAAATTCAGACCAATTCCAAAGCAAGGTGTCAGAAAGCAACTGTGAAGCAAGAGTACTCACTCTGTGCAGATTTTGTTCTGTTTGTAGAACTTGTGTCTTGATGCAAAGAGACGTGAAATATATTTAGCATTTTCAAGATCATCCTTTAAAAATGAGAAAAAATAGGAAAAAATTATTTTGTTATTTTTACCAAGAAGTGACAAAAGCTTTTTAAAAATCCAGTTGCAGGAATGCTGGGTAAGGTCTCCCATGGCCTATTCCATGGTCTGCCATGGAATTGGCTCCCAAGAACACATCTAGTGGTCTCAAGAGTACTGATGGCATAGGATTACTGAAACCCAGTGGTGTGCATTTACACACTGCCACTTCACTGCTAAGGCACAGTATGGGGGGACTGCAGCAATAAAATGGCTCAAGCTTGCTGGTCCAGTTTCTGTACTGGCCTTGGTTCAGGGAGATGTGGAGTGATTTTACACAGCACAGAACAGCCTCGTGGCCCTCTGAGTTCCAGTATGTACACATATGGTAGCTCATTCCCAGTTTCTACTTATGTTGCTGTATTTATGCCATTCTAAAGGCACTTCAGTTTTTTTGCAGACTTCCCAGCACAGGACATTTCAGGATGCTTGGAAGAAAACACAGAAATTAGTAGCTAAATGAAGTTAATTTCTCTTTCTGCATAAAGTACAACAGGAATGTGAGGGGGGTGGTGTTATGCAAGTGAGCCTCTCTGGGAAAAAAGAATTTTAAAGGTTTATTTTTACATAAGTAGCTTTCATGATGACACTGATCAGATCTTTTTCTTACTGTGTGAAAGAGTACATTCTCTTCTTTGTTGATCAACTCTAGAACAATTGAAGACTTGTTATGAGCAATATTCCCAATGTCATTCCACCTGCAGAGTAAAAAAATGCATTGGAGTTTGCCAACACATACATTCAAACATTTCACAAACACAGTAAGAATCCTTTAGTCAACATCAGTCTCATTTTATGGGAAAGGTTTTCAGTAACTTTTTGGTGAAGAAACCTGGTCAGGAAAACAAGGAAATCAGGTTCTGATTAAACAGCTCTTAACCCAAAGCAGGAGAGTTAAAAGCTGTCTTTAAAAATACGAATTTGAAGACCCACAATAGAAGACACATTGAAAACACAGTAATGATAACCATTTTACTGAACTGTGGCATTTTGGAACTGATTGATTTTGGTGACATGTAGCAGAATTATTTTGTTTTAAGTGTCATTCCTCCCCAAATGCCGTTTCCACCTTTCATTCAGCGCTAATTCTTGCTAAAGAAGGTTAAGTTGACAACATGGTTATGTAGGCTATGCATACCATGTTAATACTCTGGCCTTATGTTTGCAATCTTTTTATTTTTTTTTTCCCAAGTAATTGTGAGGTTGCCCAAGATCTGAGTTATAATCTTCTTACAAATAGCTGACAGACATTTGCGTACATTGCATGCAATCTACGGGTATGGAAGGGACTTGTTTGTTCTGTTTGCAGCATGCATTCCTCTTCATGTCATGGCAGGATGCTTGCAGTACATATTTCCAGAGAGTTAGAATCCCAGCACTAACTCTCATTTCTACATGTAAAGAAACTTCTTGCTTTTGTCACCTGGCCCAATTAAAGGATTATCTAATTCCTTCTCAAAATTACATATGCAAAACCAGAGCTACGGGGAAAAGGGAACACTAACATTTTTTAAGCTGACTAATGAAAGCTCTTTTAAGGCAACCCTCCCCCCAGAATTCCAGCTGAAGTCTGATATAAGCCTTAGCTACTGACTGAAAATCAGAGCACCTCAAAACCCACAACTTTAAGGCTGCACAAAATTCCTACTCTAATCACAGGGATTAGTAAAAATCCACTTCAAGTAAACAGCAACAGTAATAAAAATACCCACTAGAAGAGAAGCAAAGAGCGAAACTATCCTCCCTGAAACCATGGAGATTTCTAGCAACATTTTCATACAGAACAAACCCACAAAAGAAAGTTAATGGATAAGTAATTCTTATTAACCAAAATAAACTGCATAAGAAACAAGAGAGTGACACAGCCCTGATTCTCAAAATCACAGAATAAGAAAGTTGAACATTTTTTTAGTGGGGCACCTAAATGTGGCAACCAGATTTTCAGAAGTGTTGAGCTCCCAGGCTGCCAGCTGTGAGGTTTAACAGATTTGTATTCAGAAGCATCAAAGAAGAAGACAAAGACAAGAGAAGAAAAGGGATCAAAGCCTTGTAAACTAGAACAAGATACATGACAGGCTACTACAACTTTCTCGCCATCCAACCCATTCACAGACATCAGAAATTATTCTTTATCTCTCTTTGGGCCACAAGACCAATCCTGAAAACAGCAAGGTCACTACTCCTTAGTTAGAGGATTGGCACTATTACAGTCACATATGCAAGTAAGGAAAAAAATCCCACACATACAGCTCTGGATAATAATATAAAAGACCCTCATTTTTACCTATAGATCACAGTTGTCCTTCCAATTCTGTTTTTTATGAAGATGCCCATGAAGAAAATACCAAGGTGTATGTCATTTCCATGGTTATCCTGCAGAGAAAGGATAATAAATTTAATTTAATAAATACTCTGGCCAATAGGTTTACAGGAATGCATGCTGAAGTACCAAAGAAAAGCCCTTCATTGTGGATGCAGGACCAACCTATATTTTGCAGCTTGACTGGACTCTGATTTTCATTATTTAAGAGCAGTTAGCACTTAAGTGGATTCATTGTGCTGATTAGTGAGAACAGAAGAAGGATAAATGACCTCCAAGTTCTCCTCTCCAAACACCATGCAGACCACAAACTGGCATTCACTGTATAATATCCCACCTGTCTTTGTGATTGCAACTATCTAGAGCCTGTAGGAATACCAAAAGCAGTAGCTCTCTTTCACAGTCATGGTGTTTCTCCAGACATCTGTTAAAACATGTACAGATTTCAGAACACCACACCTGGAGACGGAATCCCTCTCAAAAGCTCTACCCTTCACACTTCCTCCTTTAAGTTGTCCATGTAGAAATTCACAGCATGTCACCCCAAAAAGTACTTTCATCTCTATGCAGCTATATCGTCTATCGATTTTCAGTAGTTGGGTTAAATATTCAACTGCACACACCACATAAAAACAATGCAAAACCAGCGGACTCTAAGAAGTCCTATTACTTTTGCACCTACCCATGTCTCCTTGCAGGCTCCTGTTTGAAAAACCACGTGCTCCTGATCCATTTTGCAATCTGTTTTCTTAAAAAACCTTTTCCTATTTTTTTTTTGCTACAAAAGCTTAATACTGTTGACAAAGAGGTTTTTCTACATTTATCAACAAGCAAGAACAGTTCCCCCTCAGCTGCATATATAGTAATTGAGTCACACTTTAAAGTGGTAAACAGAAATCACTCTAACACCACAAGTGTGGTTAGAAAGCATGGCTAGAAGAAAGGATATGCCTGCACACACTGTACAAACCATCAGGTGCCCCTGCATTTTAATAGACTAGGTTAGAGCTGTTCTCCTGGCCTTGCTGTGCTTGAACCTCAGAAGGCAACGATGGAGTTTCTGCACTTGTTTAACTACTGAGTGCTAGGCCTTTTGCAAACAAACCATGGCTGGATATTCATCCACAAGCTGAGAGACAGCAGTGTAGTCTGATTAGAGGATAACACATTCTTCTGCCTTGTGCCACAGGGAGTTTTACAAGGCAAAAAAGATTGGGAATACATGGGGGAAAATGTATGCATTTGTATACATACAAGTACATATATCTACGTGTGTGCGTGTATACACACAAATACCCACATGGAAAGAAAAACACGTAATTCTAACAACATTTTCTACCTGGGAAAAAAGAGAAACCTTTTGTTTTCCCCTTTGAATGCAGTTCTGTTTGTGTCTATGGCCAGCATGCTGCTCCTTGATGCAAGGCTAACCCCTTCCTGCCATTTTGCAGAGCACCCAGTCCATTGTTCATACTTACCTTACAGACACATGCAATAATATCTAATCACACTTCCAACACAGAAATCTGTTGCAGTAGTGTGCAGCATTATTCCAAATGAATTTGAGGAGAGCTTTCATTTAGTTCATTGACAATGAACATTCCAAAATTTTTTGGTAGGTTGAAAGTTTTTGCCATTCAGCTCCTCCCCTCCAGGCCAATTCTAAGATTGGTGCCAAAGGATCAATTTTGACTTCAAAACAAGCAGGGAGCTTGTTTTGTTTAGTGTGCATTTGGGTTTGTTTTTAAATTCCAAGTTATCTTTAAATAGCAGGAAAACCACTCACAATCCACCACTTATGGTGTCTGGGTAGGTTAGCAAAAAGAAATGGGTCATGTTGGGAACAGTGGTTTTCAGTTTCTCAGCACAACTTTATCATGGCAGCATGTGCTCCATAAGGCCACACATCCAGACAATCCATGGCAGGATGGGACTTCCAGTGAAGGGAAAGTGACTGCAAATGCAAAATAATCCCTGAAATTCCCACTTATTAAAAATGCATGGAGGACCTGCATGCACACATTGGAAATTAAGGAAAAGTGAAGTTAATGGTTGGTAAGTAGCAACTTAGAAAGACAAGGTCTCCTTTTCCTATCCTGTTAAAGATGACCAGAACTGAGATTCATTTGCCCTGGCCACTCTCCCATTGACAGCAGATGAAAGAAAAGCAAGGAGCATCTCTTATTCCCAAGAGAGCACACCCTAGAACATAGCAACCTCTTCTGTAACAAGGATTTCATGGAAGAGAAGCAGCACTGTAGGCCTAAGTAACCCTCATGTTGCAATGTCCGTTCAAACTACCAGCAGTCATTTCACCCTCTGAAGCAGTTAAACAAGTCCTGTCTCTTTCGGACAAACATGACTTGGATGCAGACCAAAGGTTGCTGCAGAGTTCTGCATCGTTTGATTCAGAGGTTCCTTTATAGTATACACTGACATACCTTCACAGGGAAAATTTCCTGTCCAAACCCATCCAGACGTTCCACTTCATTGATGTACATTAGCTCAGCCTCTGCTGCTGTAATGCCACTGCAATTACATTAACAAAAGGCAGTGAATAGCTCAATATTACACACACACATACACAAATACTAGCAAAAAAAAAAGTGAGTTTCACAAACCACTTGAGAAGACACTTTGGAAATGCTGCCTAGAAATGCACAACACAACGATAGCTTTCAACATTAGGATCCTTTTCAGCAAGGGGGCAAATTTTACTAAATGTCACTAAGCTAAGGTACAAAGCACACTTCAAATGACAGGAGGAACAAACAGAACTGATCACATTACTCAGCTTCTTCCACACATAAAATTTCTCCAGGCTTTATTAAACCACCAGGTTGTGGATAGTTTTGGATGGACAACTTGAACCATAGGGGTGCTAATCTGTCTGAATATTATACAAGGCCACTGAAGCTTCCTAAAATGACTTAAAAGGAAAGACCTACATTTTCAAGTTGGCTGTTCAAAAACACAGGCACTAAATCCAAAAGTTGAACAGATTCTCTTTCATAAGAGAGAACAAACCAGCTGAAAACTTTTACACACGTGTCTACACACTCTCCTGTCACAGCTCAGGAATTCAAACAGATTTCAATTCTCAAAAGCAGGTCAGAATAGATTACAGGTTGGTCCAAAAAAAGCCACTAATAATTTTTCTCCTCTTTACTCCTCCTTACCACAGCTTACAAGCAGAAATATCGGAACCAAATACCTGGGAGAAGGGAGGTGGAATATGATCTACCTGCTGAAGTGATAGGAAGTATTTGCTCTTTGTGTTGCAGAAATAGCACTATAGAGCACAGCAGGTGGGAAATCTTTCCTTTCAAGTCTGTGAGTTAACCAAGATCACACAAGCAGCCTATGGCAGGGAGAGAACAGAACCAGGCCTGTTCATGGCCAGCTTGGAAGCTATTCCTTTGGTTGCATCAAAGGCCCAGGCTTGCATTGAAACTCAAAACTGAGAACGGCCTTAGACTCAGAGATTGGTATTTGTCCTTTTACAACCACTTTCTCTCATGTAATGGGGAATGCAGCATCCTTCACATAATATTCCTATTGCATATGACATGTGGGCACTGCCATTTTTTCCCATAACAGCACTCTAGAGGTTTGAACACTTCCACCACTGAACACCTGGACAACATGAAAGACACTTGCTCACAAAGAGGGTTTTTTTAGTGAAGCACTAATGCACACACTCCTGGCTCATTAACTAGTAACACTATATTGTGTCTTCTCCTTGAGACTTCAAACCCAATTCCTGTTATTTTCATTTCCATTACACCAAGAGCATTTGTATCCCCCTCCTCTTGAAAGAGGCTCTCGGATCACCACTGATCAAGTCACAGGGTCTTTCACATCAGGATTTAAATGAAATCAGAAAGAGAGAGGAGTCAACTGCATAGCACCAGTAGGGTTACACATGCTCATTAAACTCAAGGGTGTAAATGCTCGTTTATTTGGGATTAAGCTCCTCAGCCATTTTGTGTTTACAAGAGGCAGATAATCTTCTGTGATAGACTAATTAAAAATCCAGTGACACAAAGCATAATAGCAACATGAAGATAAACTAGTTAAACACTGCCAGGAATGCATGGGGAGGCAGGGAAGTACTAGAATGATGATAAAAAAAATTTTAAAAAATAGCAGAAACTTTATCATGTCAAGTTCACCTGTGAGTTCGGTGCTCCTGAGCAACCTTCTGAGTCAGGTCCTCCAGGACAGCTTCATCCTGGGTCCAATCCTGTAAGAACATGAAGCAGCATCAAAAACTAGTCAGCCAAAGAGAGAGAGCATAATATGGCAGACAGAAATTATGACAGCAGACAGTTCAAGACTTGTAGTAACAGAGAGAGGACCTATCACTGACCGCATTGAAAATTCAAAACATGGGATGCTGAAAATATGTGAGAAGAACACAAAACTCTGATTTTTTTTTTTTTTTTTTTACCTTCTTTTGAGAGGGTAAAGAGATACTGTTAAAAATGGCGTGAGGTCTTTATTATTCCAAAACAGAGAACTGAATACAGAGTGCAGACCTCTTCCTGGATAAGTACTGAACAAATCCTTAAAAAATTTGCAAATCTACAAAACAATATATACCTTTTAAAAACAATATAATACACAGACCATGGAAAAATGGAAAATGAATTCATGAGTATTTTTTGAAAATAAAAAAAAAAAAAGGAAAATTGAGTATTTTTTGTCCTGCAACATACAGGTACTCCCTTCCTCACGTTAAAGGGATTGAGTTTTGCTACTTCTTCCAAGATGCATTAAAACCTACTTTATGCTTGCAACACATTCTGAGCAGAAATTTTTATACTCTCCAAATTTAATAACATGCGGTAGAAACAATTCTGAAATAATTGGGAGCAAGTTAATAAAGGAAGTCTACTCATAAATTCAAGGCCAAAAAAAAGGAAGCTGAAAAACTTTCTTGCAAAACCTCAAAGTTCTTACTTTTATTGAAGAAAGCCTTAAGGCTGCATGTAATGTACTTAAATACACTGCTTCTTGCTCAATGGGGCCCTCCCCTCTGATATTTGCTTCTGCCACAAAAAAATGTGAAAGTGGTAGTGTGCTAATGAAAAATGGCATGGTACATGCCTATGCACAGCCACACACCTGTGGGGTGTACTGTGTACATAACTTTGTTCTTTTCACTGCTGAAGAAATGCCATTTGACACATATTGTAGCCTCACAAGATCAAACAGCACAAACGCAGCTGCCCCTCCCTCATCCACAAGCTCACTTCACTAATGAATTTATAGCAATGTTCTCAGCGGAGGCTTTTTCTATGCCCCAAATTCACTCAAATCCCCCAGCTTGCTAAGGGACTCGTATGTATCTGCAGCACTTAGCCACTGTTACTGAACTTGCAGTGAAAGATTTACTTTTAGGTTATCCATCCTCCCCAGGAGAGCAAAGAAAAGTAGTTAAAGAAATGTCTAGAGAAACAGTTGATTTAAGAGTAGACTTCTGAAGGTGTAGGAAGCAGACACTCTGCTGATCTTCTTAAATTTAGCAATAGTTGCATGGATGAAAGGCAAAATACCACAAAGCGATGGCAAGCATATACAAAGCAGGAGAGCTGACCACACCACTATGGAGGCAGCTGACACAAAAATAGAGGGTCTGAGATGGGCTCAAAGAGTAAATTGCTGAACCACAGAGAAATTAACCACCTGAAAGCTTATCTACAGACCTAAAACCTCCCCTAATTTTTTTCTGAACAGAAAAATAGTACCAGTATATCCCTGGCAGTGCTCAAGACCAGGCTGGATGGGGCATTGAGCTGCCTGGTCTAGCGGGAGGTATCCCTCCTCACAGCAGGGGGCTTGAAACTCTTTGATCCTTGGGGTCCCTTCCAACCCAAACCACTCCATGATTCATTTTATATTGAAAGAACTTGGCAAAAGTTCATTTACAAAATTATTCCCTGAGGAGTAATTTGAAAAGTAACACTTTTCTCCATATATAATTTCAGCCATCTTCTTTGCCATTTAGGCTATCATACATGACTTCATAAGCCATCAACTGTACACAAGATCATCAATTACTTATCAATAGATAAGATGGCTAACCAAAGAAATTCTGCTCCATAGAGAAGATAACAGAAGTTTATTAGTGAAAGGTGAGGCCACATTTTACATGTATATTCTACATAAAGCATATTCAGATCTCTGTGCATTCCCATCTTCCTTCTGCTTTTTTCAGATTGTATTGAACTATCTAGTGGCTCAAATTCGCACTTTCACTTCAAGACACCAGGCAGATGTCACCTTTTTGGACTTAAGATGAACTGTCCACTGCAGTTCCTGTGCAAAGAGCATGGGTAAGTAGGATGAAATGCTTCTCAAGCCTTCAAATTACAGTGAGATGAATCATTCTCCCTCTACTGCTCCACTAATTGCAGAGGGAAACCAGATGCCTTAACTTCCAGGCAGCTACATTCAGGGCATGGGAACCCCACCCTGCTTCCAGATATTTTTTCCAGTTGGAAAGAATTCCATAATCTTTTATATTTATGAAGATTACACTAAATACTCACACAGATGGACTTGTTCATCTAAGACAAAGCCAGCCTTAGCTTCAACAGGCATTTGTTTTGGTTTATTTCTTCTCTAATTCATCCTCCCAGAGAATCTCAATGTCACAGACTGCAAGTGCTTGGCATTTGTCACCAAATTTCCAACACCATTAGTGATCTAAGCTCCTTCCCTAAACATTCAAGTTATTTGCTAGTTTCCAAATGCAAACTGAATTTACAGCGAATGTCCCTGGAGAACATTTTGAGAAGACCTGATTCAGGCTTCACTTGAGTGCAACAGTCAGCTGATGTAAATCCACACTCTCTTCAGGAGTGGCTGCATGGCTTGTCTTGTGACACAACATTTACTACAGCAGCAGCCCTTACATCCCCCTGATGTGCCATGTTGCTAATATCACAGTACTGCTATTATACACCTTCTAAAACAGCTGCAAATCCTTTTTTTATTCAAAGATGCCCGTTTCTTTTGTGGGCACCAGTTCCTAGTGAAGGCTCAACAGCAAGTGAAAATGGGCTGACATTCCACAGCATAGAATAATTCAACCCCAATCAAGTTTTGGGGAGAAAATTTTGCTTTCACTAGTCCAGTGCTGGTGCTTTTACTCTGTTATCAACAAAGCCATCTCTGAGTCATGGAGAAATTATTCAAAAGACCACAAAAGAGAGGGATAAGGAACTCACCATAGGAAACAAAACATATTCTCGGAGGAAGTCATGAGATTCAAACTGATTATAGTCTCCAAAATCCGCTGGAAAAAAAAAATCAACACAATTACTCATTTTGGCACTTTCCACACATGTCAAGACCATACTCAACCTTTGCACAGATGCTTAGTTTCAAGTGGGCAAGTTCTCTCTGAAGCCACAGCCCAGCACAAAGACTTTTGCTTGTACTTTAGCTTTTAACATGGAGGTCTGAAAATAACAGTGTTATTACCAGAGATCAAGTGACAGCCAACAAGTAATTTCTTTCTTTGATCCCTAATATAATGACTATTTGCAATACTTAACCATCAGGAGTGCAAGAGCTTGTTTTTCTGTAGCCTTCTTAAAATCATACCCCCATTAAAAAAACGCTGGGATTGCTCAGCCTCCTTAAAAATTGTGCACACTTTTGCTTCTCCACCATTTCCAATCCTGACCAGACAAAAAATAGAAAATTTAACCTAACTCTGCTACAATTCTATACAGTTGAACAAAACATTAATTTACAACCTATAAAGGTTAAAAACCTATAAAGCTTTAGGTTTAACCTAAAAAGGTTAAAGGTCAGTTTTATTAAAAATTGTCAATAGCCAGCATAGGGGAAGGTTTATCCTTCTGCAGCCAACCTAGCAGTGCAGGCACTGTGTTGGTTTAACTGACTGGCCCACATCTTTCTACTCACTTCTCTGCTTCCACATCTCTCCAAAAGATACTCATCTCCATGCTCACATTCCCTCATCTGTCAGGCTGAG
This sequence comes from Agelaius tricolor, assembly GCF_023055355.1. Taxonomy (NCBI): domain Eukaryota; kingdom Metazoa; phylum Chordata; class Aves; order Passeriformes; family Icteridae; genus Agelaius; species Agelaius tricolor. Next base: position 21,826,776 of record NW_027269261.1, on the reverse strand, counting down.
GATTCTTGCCCAAATGTCCTTGAGACCGTGGAGTTTTGGAAATGCTTACTAAAGGCTAAACTACATTTTAAAACCCCAAACAATGCCTATATTTATCTATCTGTTAAATATACAACAGCTTATATCAAAAGAGTATCTTGCCAGGAGGTTTTTATTTTATATTAATTGAACAGGATCAAACGCCATCTACAAGATACTCATATTATAGGAGTTGGAAATCCCCACCATAAATCATTTTATCTAAACATTCTTTCAAAGCTACTAGACAATTTCACATATTGCAGGATGCCAAAAATGCAGTTTCATTTTGTTTCTACCTCAGAGTTATGTTTTAACATAAACAGAAAGAAATCAAAATGGGCATGAAACAGAGTCTGCAAGTTTAAAAGAAATAAGTATTTCAAATACCTTTGGTTGCATCACATGCAAAGGACAAAGGAAGTAATACAAGGTCAGGAACAGTAGGATTGACTCAATCTCAAAATTGGGAAAAAGCTCCAAAAACATATTCAGTATCTATTCAGACCTTACTTACACACTGGAAAATCTTCATTTACCTAAATTAAAAGATTTATTATGGAATCTTATACACATATTTCCCTTTATTAGACAAACATTTCAAGATTTGACAAGAAATATTTTCCCTTCAATTTTAGCAAAGATTTAAGATACAAACACAGCATTTCTACTGCTCTAAAAAAAGACCATAAAAGCATTTCTCTCCATTGAACCTTTAATTGTCAAGAATCAGATCCTTGTGTTTGCTATTATGTATATACTTCCCCCTTCCCACTCATCAGAGAGCATGTAGAGAACATCACTGCTGAAACTCTGCCTCAAGTTCTCATAGTCAGCTGTGGATAGACTGGAACATACTTTATCCAAATACAGGGCTTCTTCCTCTGCACATACACATTTTATGATCCTACTTTTATTGATGTCCTTAGGAGTCTCAGAATAAAAATCATATTGTAAGAAGTAGTTTATTATTAACTTATAACTCACATAACAATTATGGTCATGTGTTCTTTCATACTTCATATAGCACTATACAGCAAAATGAGATTTTAATTAAAGGCAAAATTAAAGCTGCTGCCATGTTTTTTGATGTAATTTGCATTTGAAACCAGAGAACGTGAAGCAAATTCATTACTGCAAAGTACTCCGTGGTCAGGGCTGGAAGAACTGGTGTTCTGTTGAGATCTGCTTGCATGAATTTTAGAAATAGGAAAGTTGAGCACTGTGATGTCGTCCCTCATTCCCACCCTGAGGCTGTGAGTGTTTCATCCACAGCAGTCCACCCATGCACTTTGGAAACAATTGGAAACCCAGCTGCTGTGAGCAGGAGTCATGCAGGGCCTCAGTGCCCAGTCAAGAGGAAGGACAAACCACAAGAGCCATTCCTGGACAGAGGCTATGGGGTCACATCATCCTACCTTGCACTGCCAGACCAGCCAGTCGAATCCCCTGCTCAAATGAGGATATCAATCGCCCATCAAGAACATCCTTTTTCACCTGTAGGTAATACTGATATCTACAAAAAAAAAAAAAAAAAAAAAAAAAAAAAAAAAAAAAAAAAAAAAAGGAGCACAAATGAGCACAAATTATAGTATCTATATGCTTGCACATTTCTTACAGGGAAAAAAAAGACTGTGGAAAGGAAGGAAAAAATCACCCCAAACAGGTCGGGCTGTTGAACAGCAGGCCTGTACCCAGCTTCAGAAGCTCCTCATTACCATAACAAACCAATATGATCCCTACCTGTGCAATGCTTCCAGATGGATGAAAGGGAAAATAAAAGGCTCTAGTTTGGGTTCCCCAGATCACACAGAAGAGGGACATCTGTGAAGATTACCTCTTTTGTAAATTTTATAGAGACCATGCAATCTCCAATGCAAAAAGGGGCTTTTCCATGTTTCTTCTCTTGTTTTTGATCCATTGTCACCATTTTGATTGAAGAAATAGAATTTTAGCTATACACTTTGTCTGCTGATTTACCTTAAACTATGGCCCATAAAAAAGGTTTTCTAATTGGCATTATTCATATGTAAGGATGACTAAGACACACAAACCAAGCAAACACAGCTTCTAGCACAGTCCATGTGTGCACTCAGCCTCATGCTTCCAACCCCTGGGTACACCTGGGTGATCCAGGTGTAATCAAGAACCTCAAAACCCAACAAATGGGCTTTTCAGGCTGTGAGCAGCACAGAGGTTACTGCACCCTAGAGCTGCATGCCTGCTCTCCCTCTGAAACTGAAAGTGGAGGCCATCCACTTAAAATGCCATGGATTTAAGAAATAATTGCTTGAGATAAACTGGGATAGAAAGAATTGGTACACAAGCACACAGCCAGTCCCAGAGACTGCAAGCTCTGCAAGGCATACAGTGAAGAGCAGTCAAAGTCTGTGGGCAGCAAACTCCTAACTGTGCTCAGCTACAACCACATCCAACCTTCCCTCCAAACCTCTCCCCAGAGAAGCTGTTCTGGCCTTGCTTTAGAGTGTAAGTGACCTTCCCAGCCCCAGCAGAAGGGAGAACCACTGCAACATCACCCACAGAACATGAACTGTGCTGCCTTTAACTATGCTTGCAAGTGTTACTGTTTGTGTTGAGGTATAAGAAAAACATAATCTCATTTAAAATGCTCAAATTTGGCTTTCACACAGCCCAATAAAGATTAAAACTGATGGGGATTTTGAAATTTGATTGAGAGAGGCAGGCTGAAAAGCATGCAGCTTCTCAGCCTAGGCCCTGTGCCTCAGCCCCAGGTTTCACACTTGCTTGGTCCAAGAGCTTCTTTCCACTCCTTTGCAGTGACCAGATCCTAACTCTGAAAACATGCATGCTTTCATAGAAGCTTGACATAAGATGCTTTATCAACTATGCAGGTGAGCAAATGTTGGATGAATTTGGTCCTTAACACTTGTAATCCCAAAAGCAGCTATTTGGGTCCATGCTACAAATACACACAAGTTATGTATTCTAGTCTAACAAGGAGAGTAAAATCTGGATCTGCCATAAAATAAGGCTATTGTTAAAACAGAGTGGTAAGAGGCTACATGAGACTCAAACCAATGTCAAATCTTATAGTGACATCCCAGCAGTACAGAAGTCAAGAATGTCACCAGCTGTAGAGGAACCATGATTTCAAACACAGTGTCCACACAACTACAGACAAATCACAGGAAGGATTACTTAGGTAAGCATCAACGAAATACAGTGCCAATGCAGTTACTGTAGTATCAAATATCATGACTTAGGTTTTCAAAGAAACATTGTTGTGGGGTTTGAATTGCCATTTGACTTGCCATAGGAATGTGATGAAAGCAAGGAGGAAACATTGCTTACTGTCTGCCTTGGACAATGTGGAATTCTCAAGAGCTGTCTTCACAAATTTCCCCCAACGCTGATGTTAGAAATGTTAGGGCAAATAAAGAGCACACACACTGCTACACATACACACTCACACTCTGAGTTTCACACTCACACAGTTAGACATTCACAGACAGCTGACAGCACCCACAATGGAATCACAGAATGGGTTGGGTTGGAATGGACCTTAAATATCATCTAGTGAGTTTAGGATTTATTATATATTGTAGATTAGCATGCAGTAAGAGTTTAAGGGACGTACACAATTAGTGCTCTGACATTAACTGGTGTATCTGTCAGGAAAAAATCTCATGGAGAAAGTTGCCACTTCTCACAGGCAAACTCACTGAAATGGAATCACTTCCTGTGGTTCTGGCACCTGTTTCAGTGGAATTGCCAAGATAATCTGAAGAAGATTGAGGCAGAAACCTGTGGTTGGTACCTGCTTCCCTTTTAACCATAGACTGATAATGAGAAGTGACATCCACCTAAAGAGTCCCTTGACATGTCTTTTCATGGTGTCCAAATAAAGCATGAACCGGGACATCTGTCCCCAGGCATGGACTGGGATGGCTAATTCCAGTGTCAAGGCAGAGGAGGAGGATACCCTAGAGGAAGCTCCACTAGAAGGCTCTAATAACTCCACCAGCCACAGATTCATGGCTAGCCATGCTGCAAAACTGTGGTCAGGCTCCCTGCCCAGCCAACAGAGAGGAGCAACTGGTCCAAGTTCTGTCAGGGATTTGAGACTCCTCTGTCTGAAATTGAATTAAATGCTGTTATTATACCACTATGCTAACTGAGACTGCTCTTTGTTCGCTTGGATGGCAAAAGTAGATCTATAATTTGAGGGAAATCGAACATTTTAAAAATGTTTCAGCTATAGATTCACTGAGGAAAGTCATTCCAGGACAGCAGATAAAAACATGCATTTCAGAAGCCTTCTATTAGGTGGTTTAGTTGGGAAAGCCTATGAAAAGAGAACAAAAAGAAAAGTTTGCAATCTGCACCCCCAAATAATAAAAGACAAAAACATCAAAGTTAAGATTTATGACGGTTTAATCACAAAGCCATTCTGGCATACCAGAGGAGTGCAGGGCAGCAGACACCACCACAGCTGAGTCAGCCTAGAGCTGAAATCTCTCAGCTTCATTGCTCTCTTTGGGTTAAACTTTACTAGCAGAGCCATTGTGTATTTAATATAATAAAGGCGACTGCAGTTTGCCAGCCTGTAGCTAATTCCAAGGGGAATGGGAGTGGACAACAAGTCTGAACAAAGCCATCATTATAAGGATATCATTTCCCACAACTCTATTTAGCCAACACACAAAACATTGGAAGTATATTTGCATGTATGGCATCAAAAAGCACATTTTTACAGAGTAAAGAAGCTGCAACTGGATGACTGTGAGACAAAATCTCAACTCCAGAATCTGCATTTTGGCAATCCATGCCATTAAAGGAAAAAAAAGCCCACCAAAACCCAATAGGTATTAGTGAGCAGGAGATAAGGGTACTATTTTAAAATTTAATTGCAATACCCAGATTCAAACTCTGCTACAGCTGCATAAATGTAGGCAAACTCCATTTGCTCAAACAATTCTGCATGTACCTCCCTTAGGACCAGGGTTCACATTTGCTCTCCTGTCACTTCAAAAAAGAATGTGGGTGTTTGTATAATGTCACTGAAGTCATTGCACCCTTCCATCACCACTGTTTACATGATGTAAAATCCCTGTTGCTATTTGATACACACAAAAAATAACTGAATTTCACTGATTTCTATTCTCCTCAACAACCAACATTTCATATATCACAAGCCACACAGAACCTGGCCTGACCAACACAAGAAGTGAGGTTTTTGTAGAGAAATTAAAGGATGATTTACAAAAGTAAGAATATGGGTTAAGTTTGCAGAGTAATTGCACTGCATCTTCAGGATTTTCTTACTAGTGACTTCCACAAAGAACCACAAGGCAAATACTTCCTTACCTTAATCATTACTCAGTATTATCAGATCCACTAGCCTTAGTAACCAGCTTCAAACTCTGCTAGGAAATGTAAAGAAACAGAACAAAAAATTCTTTTTGTCCCAGGGATTTACAATCTAAATGCATATTTTATACAAAAAGGTGACAGTATTGCGTTAATAAGGTTTAATACGGTTTGAATACTGCAATGTAACCTGTCTGGATTTTTATTATTTTCAACAAGTTTTACTTTCCTTCTCTGTACATCAGGGAGGGTTTGCACCTCCAATGCAGCAGGAAACACTTAAAATGTTTTTTGTTTTTTTTTTTTTTTTAATCAGTTTGTTTTATTTGGAAATTTTGAGCCAGTATAAATACATCACAGTTTCAATACCAATAAATATTTACCTTGAGTGCATCTGAAAATACACAAAGCACTACAAAACATATATTAGTTACCCAAGAGGTACAACTACTTTACAATCGTTTCTAATGATGCTATTACTGGCATGACTAACTTTTTTACAACTCATTAGGTACCATTTTGGCACCAAGCCTATCTATTGGACAACTACATAGCTATGTAATTTAACTTCTCTGGAGGAAAAGAGAACTGCTCTACCATTTCATACCTCCAAAAGAAGAAACCTTAAAGACTCAATGGAGAAACAGATCAGTCCACCAGCTCAAGAACTTCAGCTCTTTTCCAACTTCAAAAAAAATTGCAATTAGAGTACAATACAACCTTCTAAAATTAGGAACACAATAAAAGTCTCATTGAGTCACAACAGTCCAAGTCAGCTCATTTGAGATTATCTTAGTATGGTAATATATTTCTGAGGAGGGACGCTGCAATGTACACTTATGCAATAATGTGCCTACAGGGGAAGCGGTTTCTCCAGAACAGAAGTCTTTTATCATTTACTAAAATTATTTTAAGCACCAGCTTTGATATGGATGTGTCTATTGTTCACCTGACACCTAAAAACTGCCATGATTTTGGCTTTTATACTATTTAGCAACAGGATTCCATAGATACCTATATGCCACATTTGAAATAGAAGCCCATTTTTTATTTTGAGGATATATTTTCTCAGCCTTTGAGGAAGAAGAGCCAATGACTTGGCTATTCAGGGCAACCAAAGGAACTCCCTAATAATGACCAAGAAGTGATTTCTATTTATTTATTACATATTTAAGAGAATTGTATTACTACTTAACTCTTACTGGTAGCTTTTTTGAGAAAAACATGCTTTAATGTATTAATGATCATTAGCCTAATTTCATAGAATATCTGAGGTTGGTGAAGCTACTCATGTAAACTTGGGCAGGAATCCAAGGCGGATTTGGGAGATCTAAGGTTTTGTTCCCAAGTCTCAATCCAGAGTACTACTTACTGGATGCAGCTTATTTCATGTGGATCATTCTGCAACAAATCTGACTTGCAAACTTGGACTGGATTTTATATGGTAAGGAAGGCAGACAGGCAGACAAGACTGGTCTTTTCAAATGCAACATCAGTATATTGGCAAAGATGGTGTTATGATTTCTGAGCCTGAGCATGCTGAAACACATTTTGGAGGCAAGGATTCAATCAGCACATCTTAATCTAAAGACACTTTAAAAAGAGAGATACATAGATCCATGATGTCATTTTCAGTAACATAGAGCTAATGCCTCGTCTTTGCCACTTTAAAAACTTAGATGGTGTTGATAAACACCATCTCTAGTTCACTCCTTTGGAATTTCATCAACTTCTCCCAGCAAAAGCCTGGTGTTTCACAGTCCTAGACAACAGCCATTTACCTGGGATTTGTGTTAGAATATAAAAAGCAATGACAGTGTTTCCACTAATAGAAGGGTAATATTTTTGGAAGGGTATTGTTGAGAATGAGTCTACCACGCCCTGTCACAGACCTTCAGGAAGATCAGCAGACTTGCCAGAAAAAGAGAGCAAAGGAGACGAAAGAGCTTTTGTCCCACATGCAGGAGGAAATTCCTTCAGAAGCTCAAACTGTCAATGCCAACAGTAAAAACAGAGTCATAACATCTTGCAGGGTAAGAGCTCTTTGATCATAGCAACCTTAGAGGGTAGGTCAAGGCTAGCTTCAGGTAACTGAGAAATGACTCTTCAAAAGCAGCATCTAACTGCCTACATCCTGGCTTCCTCCAGCAGCTGGATGGAAAACATGACTGACACTAAAACCAAAAAAAAATACATGGAAAGATTTGTGTCATTCCCCTTCCTAATGAAACAGAACAATGCTGGGATAGCATCATATTCACACATTTAAATGAAAAAAAGGAGAACAGATCAAAACACAGTTCCTATCACCTACTTCCAGATCACTCAATTTCCCTCTTTAAAAGCAACACATTATAATTGAAGGGGAAAAGAGGGGATTTGGCTACAGCAGACTAACTTCACAGCGATGGTCACTTTCCATTTATTATGATGTGCAGGTTGTGAGATAAGGACAAATGATGCAGAGCCTGGATGCCTGGCTTGATGGTGAGCTGCACTGAGGCACACAGTGAAAAGCCAGCTACCACAGCTGACCAGTGAGGCTCCTACCAAAGGCCAGTGCCTTCCAAAGGTTGAGGGCCAGCTCCACAGTCAGCTCCTGGCTAGGGATACTAGAACAGGAAAACCTTTGCACAGCTAAAGACAGCATGATGAGAATTGTGCATTGCTTAGCTGTTGTTTACCACCTCCATTTCAACAGCTGACTACTGAAAGGTTGTTAATTGGCTTGCATTCCCCAAAAGACAATTAAAATTCCAAGTCTTCACCTCCTCCAGTTCTTTACACAGCTGGCACATGATTTCAGAAGTAAATGCAAAGTATTTTAAGAGCAATGCAGTTTTTATTTAGGCATGAATTAGTCAATAACGCCAAATTTCTGCAGAAAAATAGAGAGCTTAAAGAAAAGTATGTTTACATTACAAATGGACATTGACTGTTTAGGAAAGTAACACAGGACAGGTAACACAGTGTAACCTGTCCCATATAAGCAGTACATGCTTCCAGTGTAGCCTGATAGCAAACTGCTGTGGCTCTCTGTTGCCCAGAGTTCAAGGGACAGCCAGCAAAGCCCTCAGCAAGGAGCCAGGGCACAACAGCCTCACACTCTGCCTTCTCACTGGCAGCAAGAGAGGGAGTGCACACAGGGAAGAAGTGCTCTGCCTGTGGTTTTCTTTTCCTGCCATTTCTGATGGGCCACAAGCACAGACATGCAGCAGGCCCTGCGCAGCCTGCAGACATGACACAAGCCTTCCAAAACACGCACTCCTTCCATGAGAGGCTTAGCCACCAGATGCAGCTCCACAGTATCCACCAATTTCTCTACATTTAAACAGAACCCCCCCAACACAAAAGGTCCATCCTCTGTACTTGTACTTTTTTTTAAGAGCATATTATGCATTTTGCATACTCCAAGTTCAAATAAACCCACAAGCACAAAGTGAAACTTTAAATAAAAAGGCCAGTAATGGCATGCTTTTGCAAGAAAGGAAGGCATGCCACAACCTGATCTTGATTTTCTGCTCTTGAACTATTGAATTAATTATAACAAATTACAGGGAGCCCCACTACAATTTATAAGCACAATAAACTCCCTTACAACCACCTATAATTTTATCAGAGTTAATCCAAATACCTAAAGAATTATACAGCACAAAACTTTGACATGCCTTTTAGAGTAAAAAAAAAACCACCAGGGAAGCCATATTCTCTTGTCTTCTGAGCCTTTTCATTTAGAAAAGGCTACGTTTGGTCACTGCAAATTGGAGTCAACTGGAGTCCAGCAAACCCTGGTGACACCACCATAGAATTCATCTTTATAAAAGCTGGAGTGGGATTGCAGAAGTAAAGCAAAACAAAATCATATAATGCAAAGAAATCTGTATTTTAGCATTTCTAACTGGAAAAAAAAAAAAAAACAACAAAAAAACCAACCCAAAACATTCAATGCAAGTATAAATATTACATAGAGACACTAGAATAAAAAAATTGAGAGCAAAAAGTTTGTTATCCACATCTTTGAAAAAAGCCATGTATCCATTTGGTTTGGGTTTTAAACACATGCTAAAAGTGTTATTGTTCAGCCTAGGCTTGAAAACATGCTCAACTATGTGCTCATATCTCCTGAACTGGGCAGAACACTTGCATTTCGCTACAGAGATCCAAAGGTTACAGCTCAGGAAACTATTCTTTCTTTTTAGCTTCACATTCTTTTTTGATCACAAAAATGAAAAAAAAAAAGGTAGGACTGAGTCTGGTAGGTGAATGACAGCAATGCCACGTATCACTTTTCACAACATGGTTGGGTTTTTTTTGAGTGCAAACCTACAATTATCTTCCTCAACTGCTGCCTCCACCTTCACCTTCCCCCGAACACAATCTTCCCTATTCCCATACAGGGTCCCAGGGCTCTTCCTCCAAAGCCTGAGCTGTGTGTCCCAGAGGCAGCTACTGCTTTGATGCAGGATTTTGGATAATAAACCAATTCTCCCAGGTGTCAGGCACCTGTCCTTTGGTGCCTGACACACAGCATGGGCTCCAGTTGAGAACAGGAGTTACAAGCACACATGGGCCCCACCTACATACAGGTGCTCACTAAGGTGCCATGGCATGCAGCCTGTGTGTCACTGCCCTCTTGGTTAGTCACATCCTCACAACAGCAGGTCCCACACACATAGAGCAACTCATGCCCCCAGATCTCCAGGTGGAATAAATCCAAAAAAATCCTGAAATGGCAGCAGCAAAGATTCATCCTCACAAAGATGCAAAAGTGCAAAGATAAGCCATGGCTATGTAGGCTGAAGAGTGCTTAACCTCCTGGGGAAGAGGAGCAGAAAAAATCCGTGTTGGTCTTTCCTGAATTGGAACTAGATTTTGGCAAAAATGAGATTAGACCCCAAAAAGTTAATAATAGCTCATATTTACTTCCTTTATTCGTATGTGTTGACTCAGTTCAAAATATGCTTCTCCCTGCCCTGAAAAACAAGGCAGCTAACCCTCAAGCTGTATCTACTGTGGGAAAAGGTGGTTTAAGCTACATATGGAAGCAATATGAGTCAACAGTTTGAAAATTCTCCTGGTAGCCAGCCAGGTTAATGGCCAAGCAGGTTAGAATATCATGCTAAAAAAATGTGGTGAGTTAACTAGAACAAATGTATATACTCAAGCTCATACTATGCAATACTGAAAATAAATAGATAACTTTTTGTTTTAAGTGGTGCTTAAGTACAGACATAACTATTCTTTGGACACAAAACAAACATGAAGAGTTCTCATTGCTCCATTCTCTTCCCCACATTGTGTCAGTTGTAACAATAAAATACAATGTATATACCCCATAAGCCCCATTTTATTTTTCAATATATATTTTAAAGACTCTCCATCCATACCGCTCTAAACTCTGGAATTACTCAAGTCCACTATGTTTGTCTGGCTAAATGTAATGTGTTCTGCTGTGCACTGATGCAAAAGCTGAACTGAGTGAGCACATATACCAGTGAACAACTGGCATGCCTATGTAAGTATCCAGAAGCACATCACAAAATAATTGCTTTGTGAGTGCAGAGCAGCATACAAGTGTATTCAGGTGTTACTTTATTCAAAGAGCAAGTGAACACGTTCAGACTTACAGAAGAATGTGTGCTTAGCCTGAACTTAACAAAACAAACCAAAAAAAGGCTTTGGTGAGCCTGCAGTGAAACATTCTTCATGAATTTATAGAGCTCATTTACAAAACCTTCTCAATGAAACCTTTATGTAGCGTCCCAAACTCATATAATCAATGTCTGAAAAAGCTCTACTGATTTAGTGGAATTTTACCTGGTGTGGAGTTAAAATCCAGTCCATTGGCTACTGCCTTTTACAGTAATCTGTCTTGGCAAAAAGAAAACACTGCTTGAAATGTGATACAGTGAAGTTGCTGCCTATCTATAGGTCGTCAGTACAACACCTTATATTCCTGCGAAAAGATTGTTGGAACATCTACGTTAGCATCACTGCCAGCAGAAAACAGGAAAACTCAGGTTGCTTCCACCTCCCAGACACCCCAGTGACCCTAGTGTTTCCAAAGGAATAATTGAAAACAGTCACCCCACACCTCAGTAAATCATGCAACCAAACCACAGCCCAGGAAGTTGTAACATCCCAGCGAATGCAATCCTGCAAAAGTGAACACAGCTCTGATAACGATGGGATGTTGCCAGGGAAATATGTGAATCAGCGCCCTGTTGGGTGGGTAAAATAGATCCATTTCATGAAATGAATAATTATTCTTTGTAAAAGCTTCAAAAACAGCTGAAGATATCAAGTGCAAAAGCAGCTGCCAAAGATAAAACAGTGAACCAGTAAACATCTCACTGCACAGGAATCTGCCATCTTCCGACACTGAGATTTCTGCCAAATTCTTGTTGAGATTCTCAGCTGTATAAGGGCCTCCACACAAATGCTTCTTTTAAACACATTTGAAGACTTGAGGGTTGTACTGACATCCAATTGCAGAGCCTTTAGTGCTATACCCTGCCAGCAAGGCAAAAAAAATTAAAATTATTCAGATCACTGAAAAAGGTAAGTTTAGAACTAAGTTTTCATGATCTGTGTCTCAGCTACAAGAGAAGGGAAAAAGTTTGATCCAGGCTGCAGTACAAATGTCAACATTGAATAAATTTAATAAGGACTGGCAGTGCTACCATAACCAAGATTTCCATTGCCTATTGAATTCTGAAAATTTAAAAAGCTGGTAGAAATTCCAGTCAAAATCCAGGCATGTGTTTGCTCTCATGCTGCTGCTAATAGTGGCTTGACCCTCTACCTGATGCTGTAGAAAAATTTCAGACATCTTTCTGGGACTTCTATTTAGAAGACCAATGATCCACAGTTCCCTTTCAAAACACACAGTAGGAAAGAGAAAATGAATCACCTGCAGAAAGTGATGCACAACAGAGGAATTCTGAATCACGCTGTGGAAATGCCCATTTCTTCTCACTGACTACACAGGAAGTCTAGAGCAACCCTCACTCTGTAAGGCTTTATCAGGAGTAGCAACATGACCGAGGCAGGAGTGGTGCGTGTCACAAAGAGTTTAAGGAGTACATCCCCTAGCAGTCTGCACTTCCCTGAGAAGAAACTGCTAAGTCCCTGTTACTGCATCTGTGGGAAGACAGACAGGAAAGTACCAGCCCCAGCCTAGGAAATGCAGTCATCTTTCCAAACCAGTGCCTTAAACTACCCTGGCAGACAATTCTGAAGCACATGCCGGTGTGTGAGGTGCACCAGAACACCCAACCTGTGCACAGTGCTCCCTAATGAGTGGGAAACCTCCCTCTGCAGTGACACACATTGCTGCTACACCTGGAGGGGGAAAAAGGGCGGCCAAGCAGTGTGCAACAGTCTAAATGACAAAGGCAGTGAGCAGCTCAATTCCTAAACTAGAGGAGGAATTATCCTTTTCATCTTCATTTGAGGAGATGCAAAAATGCTGATGGGCACTTCCATGACTCAAGCAGCCAGGGATGACAAGTGTTTTTCCTTTTTCCACTTTTTTTATCCTTTCTCCTTTAAACCAAAACATTGAAGCTATCATCTTTTTTTCTAAAACCCTCTATTTGCTTTTAGCTGCATCTGTCTGGTTTAAGGAGACAACAATATACTAAGAACCTTCAGGGAGCAAATTCTATCATAACTGATTCTATTGAGAATCATTCCAGCAGCAAAGACTTTTTCACTAAGTTTACAGAAATCTCCCAGTTTGTGGACGGAACTCCCTGTCCATCATGGTGATGGCAGCATGCTCCATCAGGAAACATTAGACTCAATTTTCCAGTCTACAGAATATTATTTCTATTTAGAAATAAAACTATTACAAAACAAAGTCCATTCTTTGTTTCTCTGCTCTTTGTATCTCTGCATCCTGTCTTAGGCCTGATACAGTCTTTAAGAATAAATACCTAGGTGAAGGTTTCCTGTAGAGTTTACAAGTGTAAGTAGATGTAGCAAGGCCATGTTGTTAAATACCATTTTTAACACGTCCTCCAGCTGCGTAAGGAGAAGCTGACTATCCATACACTCATCGTCACGCCTTAAGACACTGCAGTTCAAAGAAAGCAGGACACAATTCTCCACTTCATTCCAAAAAGTAGGTTAAGTCACAGTTTTCATGAGGTTCTAGAGCCAATTACTGCAAGATTAAAAATCTCCTTTCATCACTATTTAAGATAACTGGCTACAAATACAAACCAAGAAAAAGGGACACGTCCAGATCAGACAAGTAGACATTCAACAGGTTTTCCATTAATACACCCATACACATGGAATGGGTACTGCTAGCAGTACAGCTACAGATATGCAACCATGTGTCTGTGTGGCACTGGGAAATCTAACAGGAGAAAACCAAGGAGCAAGAAAAGCTGGATTTAAATGGAAGACAACTCCAGGTTATCACAGTGATCCTCCTAATACAAGTGCTTATCACTAAGCAGCGGTGAGGACAGCTTCCTCAGAGGCTGAGAAACAAAAAGCAGTCAGTGTGACTCATCCAAACACAGCTCCATACACAAAGCAAGGTCTTCACTGACGAAAGCAGAAGCCCAGATTTCTAGTCTCAGCACCATTTCACCTGTCAGATATCACAAAATAAATATATAGGCCACTCAAATTGTTTTTGTTTCCATGCAGGAAGGCAGAAGAACATTTTTTTCCTGCAACAGAAGCTGGTTTGACCTTCAAAGCAAGTTTCAAAATGCTTAATGTATTTCCTTCTCTTTAAGGATTATAAAATGTCTCAAGTACTAGGTTCAGTCTCATGGACCCTCAGCTCTTCTTTCTGGAATTAAGGTTCAAACCTGGCAGTCTATATAATCGAGACACATTTTTAACACAGTGGTTTGCAGCTGTGTCCTAATTATAAAAAGTCACTTCCTCTAGTGACCAGGAATAGGACACAAGGAAATGGGATGAAGCTGCCTTAGGGGAAGTACTTACCCTGGGATTGTAAAACAGCGACAAAGCAGGGCCTGTTATGATAAGACAAGGGGCAATGATTTTAAACTAAACAAGAGTAGATTTAGTCTAGACATAATGAAGAAATTCTTTACAGTGAGAGTGGTGAAGAGGTTGCCCAGAGAGGTAATGGCTGCTCCATCCCTGAAAACACTGAAGATCAGGTTGGATGGAGCTCTGGGCACCCTTACCTAGTCCCTACTCATTGTAGGTGGGTTGGACTAGACATGACCTCCAAAGGTCCTTCTAACCCAAACTATTCTGAGTCTTCTGTAATTCCAAGTTCAGAGTGAACATGAGGAAAAGATTCTTCACCTGTAGGGTGGTCAGTCACTAGAACAGGCTCTCCAGGGAAGTGACTACAGTACCAGCCTGATGGTGTTCAAGGAGCATCTGAATGATGCTTTAAATCGTATGATCTAGTTTTAGGTAGTCCTGCCAGAAGCAGGGAGTTGGGCTCAGTGATTGTTATGGGCCCCTTGCAACTTGAGAGATTCTGTGACTCTTCTGTTCTGCTGCACATATCCACATATTCTATTCATCTGGTTCCTTATACACTTTTGAAATGGATGCACAATTAATGTACTGTCATCTTTGAAGTTTCACAGGCCACACATCAACCCCCTCAAAGCCATACCATTACTGAAAAATGATAATTCTTTCTTTGGTAAAGCTAGGTATTCTTTTTCCTTCTGGTTTTTGAGAGTTATAAAATATTTGGAATCATACCTTTCATGCCCTTCTTCACTTGCCCTTTACTAATCTAGTCTGAGTTCTGTTCTGAACATGTAAAAAATCCCAGACTGAAATTCATATCATTACCTCATTCCAAGATCTTCAAAGTTTGGGAAAACCTTAACATAGTAAAAATCAAAAGCATGGACAATAAAATTGCCACATTGTACCCAGCTGCAGAACTGTTTTTTTAAAAATCTGAATCATTTATGGCTGTCAGCCATGGTAAAAGTCATCCACATTGCTTATCCAACACATAGGCTCAGCCAGTGTCTCCAACAGCACACATGCCCAGGTGGACAAGAAAAGGAGATCCAAAGCACTTTTTCCCAAGTGCAAATGTCTCCACTACCATAACTGCATGGAAGGGTTCAACTCGGGCTATCTAAGACCAGAGCGGAAACTCTCTCAACTTCTGTAAATGTTGTATCACTACTCCACAAGAAGAGCAGAACCTCAGAATGTAATCTTTGCTTCCATTTAAAAGGGTCCAATAAAAAAGGCTAGATTACTCCAAAAGCATTTGTTCTACCAGAATTGAATGTAGAAACAGCTCCCATCAGGAAAGCAGTATGTTAGCACACATGACTAAGCCCTAGAGCATAAAATTAGTATTATTTCCTTATGATCAGATATAAATGTGAATCTGCCCAATGCCAAGACATTTCTGTTGCAACATTTCTAACCACCACAGCCATTGCCTTCAAAACACAGTAAAGCAAGAATGCAGGCTGAAAGTATCCTACGCTGTATTTATAGTTATGCAACACTATTTTTCAGAGTTGCTACATATGTACTGCCCAACCACACACATGAAAACACATTCACTTTCTGGTCTAAAAGCACAGTATAATGTAACAGATTAGATCTAAGCGTCAACAGTTTCTTAAAATATCTGGCACAAAGAGCTCAGCTTTCAATAACCAACACACAGAGAACAAGCTCCCCATTCACTGAAGAAAGTCAGCTGGGAGAAGGGTTTGCCCTCCTCAGCAAATATTTTATAAACAGGGAATTAATGTTGAATCTTAGGTCTGCCTTGAAGGAGTTCTTACTTTTAAGTCAAAGTTTAAACATCCACTAAAATACAAATCCAAAAAGAACCAACTGAAAAATGTTACTGAAAAGTGAAACAACACATACACTGCAATAATATGAACACAAGACCCAGGTAAATATTGCACATTATTTGTTGTTGCTGTTCTCTAAATACAACATGAAAGCTAATTAAGTATCAGGGTGTTTACAACAAGGCAAGTACAAGCCTAATGTGTGCGTTTCATGCTGCAGTAGCCACTAATATTAAAAAAGTCTAATAATTAAAACAAAACAATAAAACCATCAAAGGAGCACCAAAATGCGAATATCCCAGACTGTCTAAGCCTGGGTGGCCACCCAGGGCTTTTAGGACTCATCCAGCTTGCATGCAGTTCCAGAACTGCTCCCTTGCCTGGACAACATGAGCCCAAATTCCAGCAGCTAGGAGGAAGAGAAAAGAAAAGAAAAAGTAAGAAAGAAAGAAAAAAAAAGAAAAAGAAAAAAAAAAAGGAAAAAAAGAAAAGCCACCGACATTTCCAAGTTACTTCATGACCCACCCACAATCTTGTTCAGCAGAAGAGAGCTGGGATCCCTGAGGACTCAGGACTCCCTGGCTCCACTTAGCAATGGATCCCAGAGCCTGCCTCTCTCCCAGCTTTGGGAGATGGGGTGCAGTTCCAGTCGTAAGACAAACAACTTGAGGACCCTGAACAGGACTGGGGTTTGTATGGTCATGCAGGCTGTCAAGAGCCATCTAAAACCAAGGGAATTCTGTTCCAGCAAAAATTTGTCTCACATCAATTTATAAAATTTCAGCTCCAGAGCTCCTACTGCTTCCTCTGGGAGATCTCATCATGATATCCCACAAATATTCTAATGAATAAGAGACACTTAGATTAGTACTTATCCCATCTCTTCTTTTGCTGTGTTTCAATACTCAGCACATACCTACAGCACCCTCTCTTAGTTCCTCTAGTTAAACAGGAAAGAAACAGTACCACTACATATGGGGTAGTTGATGCCCTTTCACTGTTGTTTCACACCATTCCTCTGTAAAAACTTACCCAGTAATTTGACTCCCCAAATCATTTAGCTGAGAACACAAGCTTTGATGAGATTCACGGGATTAAATTATCTTCCATTTCTAAGGTCTGCCATTCTTACACATTCTTACCCTGTCCTTTTCTGTTCATTTGATACAGCTTCCGTGTATAGCAGCAACTGTTTTAATTCATGCAAATCATTTAACATTGCAGTCCATTGATCCAAAGCTTTCTATAAAATAGAAATACGATATATATATATGTATATAATACATATATAATTATAAAGTTGGAAATATTCTAGAAGAAGCTACATTGGCTTATGCTACACAAGGGTAGCTCAAGCTAAGAAACAAATGGAACTGACAAACTTTATAACTGAAAATAGCTAAAAACACAGGACTCTTCTGACCATTAATATCATATTTATGTTGGAGACAACACCATAGTGAAGAGGACATGCATCATTCTTCCAGCTGGGCAAGCCAGAGGGCTGTTTCTGGTGCCAAGAGGGAGGGCTGTGTGTCAGGGCCTTTCCTGTGTGGTATGAGCAGAGCTCATCAGCACAAGCACTGTAGCCATGACACTTCCCAGAAAAGCAGGCAATGAGTGCAATCATATTTCTGGAAACTACATAGCCTGCCTTCAGATAAGATCTTTCCAAGACAGCAGGCATGCTCCTAAAACATGTGCTGGTAAGTACACCATAAACACGAACTGACAAAGGCTCCTAGGAAGAGACAAATCAAGACAAAGCAGTGAGACTTCTGCTGCCTGAAAACTAAACTTTTTTCCACTCTGTTACATACCAGTAGCACTGAAGGGTTAAATTCTGACTTAAATCTCCAGGTGTAAGAGACCAAACTCTGGACTTTTTTTTATCATTCTACCTTCCCATTTGCCATGTATCACTCAGTTCTCTCTCATTTACCAATCCACCCATGCAATCCAAAACATGCATCTCTCTTCTCCTCCCATCCTGCATGCTATTTTTCTGTACTTTCATAGAAAATTTGTTAAATGCCAGTGCATTTTTGAGGTCCACTGGCATTAAAAAAATCCTGTAGGTCTATCTGTGGTGTAGCAACAAGCACGGCCACACAATCAGTCACAGTCCTCGCTTCAGGCAAGCACAGTCCAGGATGTCTGGAACAAATCTGATTGTACACATTGTGCTGTTTTTTCCAGCACAGTGTGATATTCAAAATAATTATTTTGGACAATGAAGCCAAACCAACGACCATGAGCTCAAAAGTACACACAGAGACTTCTGCAGCCACAAGCTGCAGGTGTGACCAACCATGAAAAGCAAAGCAGCCTCATGTACTTGTCACATGTAAATGTTACGTCCTTAACAGCCAAAAGAGTTCCACTTCACTGAGCTTGCCACAAAACCAGGCTGGCACAGGACGATATGTGATATCCAGCCTTAACACAGAAATTAAAAGCACAGTGTAAGGAGCAGTAACTAGCAGAAAAGACTGCAGTGGACTGGTAGAAATCTGCAGCTGACTGGACTTGTCTTAAAAGCTACCTACACAGGAGGATGTGAAACTTTAGCTTTTTCAAAAAAAAAAAAAAAAAGAAAAGCACAGCAGACTAAAAGCAAAGATAAGCTCAAGTAGGCAAGACATCCAACAAGGACTTTTTTGAGGGAAGGCAAAAACTCTAATATTGTTAAAACAGATTTGCAAAAACATTCTTCCCTGTAAATATGAAGCACTCAAACACTAATTTTCCCCCTCTACTTTATACTCACATAATTTAAAAATTCATATAGTCCTAGGAGTCTGTACCTCTTTATGCTTTAAAAGAACTTCTGTTTAAAATGTCTTCACCTAACACTCATAGAAAAACAAAGAAAGGGAAAGGCTGGGAACAGTGAAGAAGAAATATTTCCTTAAAAGACAAAAAAATAGCTACAATAAATGGTGAAGAAAAGGGTATGGCAGCAAAATATTGGGGAAAATAAATTTTCACTTAGTTAAAAGAGGGTAAGTTTGAGGCTGAATTTTCCCAGACCATCCAAAAAAGAGGCCTGGGAGCCACGGGCTCTAATTTTCCACCTGCAAACACATTCATTCCCACACTTCACAGGTGCAGCCATCCCATTCCAAACACTGTTTCCTTTCACAGGAAAGCTGTACAGCATGTTCTTCTGGGGAAATGCAGAGCTGACAGCTGAACTTGGGGCAGAAGCCCAGTGCAGCACACTGCAGGTGCTGGAACATGTCCCTCCTTGCAGAGCTGTGCATGCCAGACCTACCATGCAGAGCTCCACAGGGGCCCAGCTCCATGGGGCACCTGTACTGGGAACTGCTCGCACTTCCCAGAATTGTGTCCCACTCTGCAATAGCACAAAAGCCACTGGATACTACTGAGTACAGAGCACCTAGTAAAATACTGAAAACTTCTTCCAGGAAAGAAAAAAGCAAACCAGAGCAAAGCACACCTTTATTCCTTCACAGGAGGCACAGCAGTATCACATGCTAAGAAAGAGATACTGTGGGAAGTAAAATGTGACTTCAGTTTTCCCTTAGAACTGTGGGAAGGGGAGAAAAGAAAAAGGCCCTGGATTGTCTGATAATTGTGCAGAAAGCAGCATCGCACCCACATTTTCAGAAAGCCACAAGAGTGTGTGGGTTCTCTGTTTTTGGAACAAGAGCACAGTGAAAGAAAGCTTGTTTACTTTAGACACTATACAAAGACTTTTTTTTTAAATAAATGCTTGAAAGGATGCCTCCTCTCTGAGGAGTTAGCAGAAAATAAAAGGCAGATTTATATGTCTAATCTATGCAAATATCTTCTCTACAGGGCATCACAAAGACTGCTTTATATCAGACAGTATGCAGATCCCAGGTGCTTTAAATATGCCAAAAGCACACACAGCATCTCCATCTGCGATGGCTGCTCACTGAGAACAGCTGGATGACTAAAAAGAGGTTGTCTAAGTAGCCTTCCATGAAAAATGCTTTTTGCTAATGTGCCAATCCCCATACTCCCACCCAAATTACTCCTGCTATAACTGCCATTGAGTCTGAAGAGGGTTTTTTGTTGTTGTTTGTTTTGGTTTTTTTATTCTGTTTATCACAAATTCTTCTAGAAATTTTCAAATTGTAGAAATAATAACATGGTGAAAACTCCTACTGACAACTTAAGGAATTATCATGGAGTTTTAGTTAATCTGTAAAAATGGAAAACATCTGTGGGACTGGGGACCAGTAGAATGCCATGACCAGTGGGCAGGGAGATGCTGGAATCACTGAGATGTTGGAAGAGATAGGATTAAGAACAGGGCATATAAACAGATGGGAGCCTCAATTCAAGAGAAAAGAAACAGAGTAGAAAGGGTAGAGAAAAAGAGGTCTAGAAGGTAGGAAAGAGCTTTCCTAGGAGAAGGCTTAATGCCAAGAGTACAATGCACTGAAAGCAAGGCATAGCAATATTTATGTCATGGCCACTACCAGAAACAAAAAACAGGTACTCTACAACTGGTGTCTGCTTTCTGTATGTTTCCCTGGGACATCCTTGGGAAGCATCCATCATGGGTCAGGAAACATGACAGCCCCGAGTAGCCCCAGCATTTGCATTCAAAACCACAAATTGAACAAGGCTGACAATGTCCTGCAGGTGCTTCTTACCCTGTCCCAGTGATTAACTTCATCCAAAGAGAAAAAACCTCTACACCACTAACATTTTCATCTTCAAGCATCAGTCTTGTATCAAAGACGGAAAGAACTGCAAGCCAGAGTCAGATGTGACCTACTAAAACAATTAACGTGCTCCCCAGAGTACTCTTCACTTCATCTTTTCTTGCAGGTCTCAGAGGTTGGCTTCTAAGAGCTTAAAAGCTAAATAAACTGCTCTGGCAGTCTTGTCTTTTCATTTTCTTTACCACAGTCTCTCATATTATCAGAAACACCTCTTACAAATTAACTACAGGCATCCATACCACATGAAGACATTGCAGTACTTGTGTTTATATGCAGGTACCTGCAGCTCTACAGGTCCTAAATAACCAGTTACACGGCCAGCCCAGGTAGCCCACTCACCCACTCAGCATCAATCCACAATTTGAAATTATGGGGTCATTTGGGCACAAACTGAAACACATGGCATGCCTTCTAACCATAAACCCCTTTCTTTATTGCAAGGGTGACGGAAATGATTTCCCAGAGTAAGTGTGGAATTTCTCCTTCCATGAATATATTCCATGATCCTAGAGCAATCTCATCTAGTTGACCTTGCTCTGAGCAGACAATCTCCTATCTCCAGACAGAGATACCTTCCAACCTCAACCATTCTGTAACTGCTGCTTGCATTTGACTTCAGTAAATCACCTGCCCTTCCCACACTGTGACTCCCTGTGAGGGACAGCATTGACTTCTCACAACACTGCTGTTCCACTCCTCTCCCAGCATGGCACATGAGGACAGGTTTCCATCAAGTCTGTCCAGCACTGGGACATAGTTCTTGGAGCGGTGTTACTCACCCTTACTTCTGCCTCCACACTTGGCTTTTCAATACCAGAGAAACCATGAAGAGCTCCTGACCACTACCAACACCTGCAAGCAATTAAAATCCACAGGCCTGGAGGCATAATCAGCATTTTCTACTTCTGGCAGTAATGATAAGATGTAAAGGAGTTATAATTTTATAAATACTGTAGTATTGGTAGCAGGATTCTTCCTGTTCATCCCAACCATCAAACAACAGCCAAACACAAAATGGTTCACATATTGCTTTGAATTGTTCACATATTTTTGAAAGAAAGATCTTTCTGATGATCTTTCAAATAAAATTATTAAGGAACACTACCTCAGAGCCAGTGACCAACACCCTAAGTAATGCTCCTCTCAACCAACAGAGCCTAAAAGACTTGCATCATTTTCCCTTTTTGCAATGACAGTATGTGAGACACAGGAGGTTGCAGCCACTGGAAACAGGAAGGAATATTCAATTTGGCGACAAATTTCTCAAAACCAGCTATCAAGTCTATAATCCTACAGATCAGAGGCAGAGTAAACCAGCTCAGGAAACCAATTCCCTAGTGTTTGAATATTTGTGCATTATGTCAATGTTTGCTGAAGCATTCTCAGAAGACTTCATCATCTTCAGAGAATATTAATCAACCTTGGAAACCCTGGAGTCTACAATTAACTAAAAGCTTGCTGTTGAGAGATGGGTTTCACCTTCAGCTCCAAACACAGCCAGGCAATCTCAGGGCTGGAGTTGTTTCCACTTGGAGAAGGTTACAACGGTGACAGGTCCACTGCTGGCTGCATTGTCACCACCTCTGCACCTTTGGCGGCGGTTGTGTTTTGGGATTGGGTTTGTTTGAGGTGGTTCTGCAGCCTCCCAGAAGGGGATGAAGTGTCTCATCACAAGTTCTGCATTTCAGACAGATTTGTCATTTGTACCTAAATATAAATCAAATACACAGGCACTGAGTGGGCGAGTCCAGTGCCTACCTCAACATCACATGTAATCATATCATGATCAAGGCTAATCCTAGAAGCAGACACCAACAAAATAAAAGCAAATGTTGAATTAATTTACCAAGAGCCAAAAAAAAAACCCTAAAAGCCCACATCCATCTGTGCATCTAATCAGGTTTTAAACTAAGCCTTTCTCTGCCAGGAAGAATCCTCCATGTCCCCACCATTGCCTCAAACATGAATCTACCTGTTGCTGAAGGTTTGCTGCCATCACACTATCTACAGTGCAGCAATTCCACTCCATGAAACAAACAAACAAATCTTAACAGGCTATTCTATATCTGAAATCCTCTAGTAAACTGTTACACACTTTTAAAGAAACATAAAAGGCACTTATAAGACTCTACAGCTTATGCTATCAATCACTTCAGAAAGAAAAACAATTCAGCAGCAGCCACTCCAATTGAGAGTGCTGTGAAGTTCAATTGTCACTGAAATGCTTTGTTATTACCAGCCTGGGCAGAATGAGCAAATATACCTCTGCAGGTGAGCTATGAATGAGCAATCAGCACTGCAGGCTGCAGCTTGAAGAGATAATAGCATCCAAGCAGCCACAATGCTTCCTTGCACACAACCAGGCCAGGATTGGGCTGACAAATTGAGCAACACAACATTTCAGACATTCCGTCTGCACGTTAAAATAATTCTGAAGGAAAAGGTACTGAGGCTTCCCTCTCCCAGTGCCTACAAAGCAGGAACACACAGATACAGACAAGCATCAGTGTTTGGTCTGTTCTCAGAGAAATTGAAGTTTTATGATACTTTTATCCCACTCTTTGGCAAGAATTCAGCACAAACAGTTGTCAAAGGATGGCTTGACAGCTGCCATTTCAAGATACAACTTTTTCACATCCTAACAATACCAACTTCCCAGTTCAGTGTCAAATAAAGAGCCTTTAAAATATGCAATCTGCAATATAAAAAATTGCTTCATGTCTTGGATGCCTTCTAGAGTTAAGGCCATTCTTTCTTCACTATTTATATATCTTTTCTTAGCTATTATGACTATGTGGTGAATTCCAGGGTTTCAGCAACAGCAGGGTTTTTTCAGTGGCAAGGCCTCTGCCACCCTGAAGCCTTCATCCACTTATTCCAGGCTTTACCTTTAGTTGTGCTGATACAACTTTGCTCAGACTAGATAAATGAAATAATTTTGGTTAAAAAGAAAACAATTCCACCCCTTTTTAGGTGAGGTGGGCTTTTTTCTCCGCACTCTCTTTTTTGTATTATTAAATTTCAATACAGCACAGATGTGCAAAAACCACCCAGTGATGTGGTTTACAAAAATAGCCCCTCAAAACAGTTGTATTGTTACAACTGCAGCACAGAGCTCTGAATAAAAGAATAATTCCCACTGAAGTTGTTTGCAAAGGTACGCCCTGATCATAATTAAAGGACTAATGCCCTCTTAACAGTTTTAATCTTTTTGTGAAGCATAAGGGAAAATCAAGAGTGGGATGAGCAAAACCTGGAAAAAAAAAAAGCCAAAGTTCACTTTCACCAAAGCACACGTAGGCTTAAGAATAATAAACTAAAACTCTATATAGAGTTCCTTTGTGGCTTCCTTTTCACCAGTAGAAAGTTACAGAAGAAAATCCATGGTCACCACGGTCCTTTTTAAAATTTATGTCAGATTTTTAGTCATATAACTATAACTCCCATTTTTTCCCCTGCAGTTGGTCATGCACAATCATCCAGTGAGACAGCTTTTTTTTTCTTCTTCCCAAGCAGACATAATCAAATGGTGACTTCTCCAAATTTTTCCCATTTGGGCAATCATCAGGAAAGGAAATAACTAGATGATACCTGAGCAAATACTGAATGCCAGAAACAGAGCAACTGTTTCTCTCAGATGCTCTGTCACAGTCCCATTCTCTCCCAGCTCTATCCCAATACTGTGAACAGAGGGAAGCACATACCTTGTCACCTCCTGCTGCAGTCGGGAAACACTGGGCACATAGAACATCACCCCAAAGAAAAGCAAAGGCTCATTGGCAAATTTGTCCAGCTGCTTCTTCAGAGGCTTTTCCAGTTCAACCCAGCGGTCTTGCTGGTTCTTACTGAGAAACCAAAGGCCGAAGTAGTGAGTCTAGATAGAGAAACACATGAGTGTCAGTTTACCTTTGCCAGCTAGATCACTCACACAATGCCACAAATGCAAATAAGAACAGATGGCATTGTGTACATTTGTCCATAAGCAAAGTCAAAGTAATTTCTTTTTTACTGCCCATTTTTGTGGGACATTTTGAAGACAATGACAAATTAATATTGCAATATACTTCACAGTGCACTATCTGCCTTCTACCATCTCTCCCAAATGCATATTGAAGAGCTCTACAAGACATTGTGGCATAGGTGACATAAATGATTTACAGAAAGTGCCTGAGTGTTTTCTTAAGGGACACCTGTGCTTTGTGAACAGACAGCAAACACTAAGGCTGAATTAAAGTGCAAAGGCTTCATGAGGCTTTGAATCAGGCCCACTGCACCCAAAGGACAAGGACTCCTCCAACTAGGAAAAAAAAAAAGAATGCAAACCCACATGCATATATCAAAATATATCTAGAACCATTTACCCAACACAGAGCCATTTACCCAACACAGAATTGTTCACTCTTCTCTTTTTTTAACACACTCACAAGGTTTTATGATGGACAAGTATACAGTTAGAACATGCACATCACACAAGTTGTTTGCTCTAGGCTCTACAGAAATACCAGGCTGGAAACCTCAGCTGTTTCCTGCCCAGTGCAAATCTCAATGGCTGTAGCAGCTACTGTATGAGGCACAGGGGACTGCTGCTGGTGAAGAGGAATTAACACAGACAGCACTCAGAACTAGAGCTACAAAGTGGCAATAAAGCTGCTGAAGGAATAGCCAATCCATCATGAAGGATTTTATTGAAAAGCACTTAAACAGCAAGTACTATGGCTGCAGATCTGAAGAAAAAGTGAAAAACATTGTAGCAGACAAATTGCAGATGTTAAACTTTGCAAAATCCACCATGAACAGACTGTTTCATGTTGGTATGGATGTTTCTATAAAAACCATTGCACACACCATGACTTAGCACACAACACAAGGACAAGTAATACAATACCAAAAATTTTAAATGTTTACAAATGGCAACAAACCAGTAGGGAAGCACTGCTTCAACTACCTTATAGCTGAAGGCATGCAAGAGACAAACATGCAAGACTCTGAATGGGAGCACAGGTGTACTTACTTTAGGGTCTCATTACATACATATTTTCAACTTTGGACAACATCCAGACTAGCATTTAACTAAGGTGATAGCTAATTCAACTTGATTCCTCATTTAAGCCTGAAACAGCTTGAGCACTGCTCAGTCTGGTACAGTGAAGCAAACTTGTTCTTTTGTAGTATTTCCTCCTAGAAATTAAAGGTATCTTCAATAAATCAGTCAATCAATTAATCTATCTAGGGCACAAATAAATCAAGAAGTCAGCATCTCCCACAGGATAAACTTCAAACAAAACTAACCTCACAAATGTCCCCTGATATATTTCTACTCTCCCTTTGTAGTCACCAGTGGATAAAAAGTTCTTTCTGATGAGTTCAGCATGGTAGTAATTAGATTAAAATGAAGGTGGGAGGGACAGTGGAGGCAGCAAAGAAAAGGAATTAATGTGAGGCAGAAAAAAGCAGTGATTTTACCACCTCTAAAGGGAAACCCTTTAACGCACTTGAAAATCACTGCAGGACAGCTCATCCTTAGCAAGAAACAGTGCAGAGATGCAAAAACAGAGCTTCCATATTACTTGAAAAAGTAAACATTCACAACACCCAGAACTCCAAATTTGAAGTGTGAAGTACTTGTAAAACATCTACCAAAGAAGAAGATTTGGACTCTGAAGCCTAGAAGAGTTATTCAAGGAATTCAGGGATTGCAATTAAACAGCTTGAATGAGCACAGTCCCTCCCCTTTGAGTGGGGGCTGGGAGACAGCACAAGTTTAGCTTTGCTACAGTAGAAAGGCTCTTCAAGTACCAAATCTAGAAGCAATCCCAAGGAACAAGAAGTAAATGAAACACAGTGTTGTTGAAGCTTCTAGATTACAGCAGGTACTGTGGAGCAAACAGGGCAGCATGCATTTTGCACAACTAGAAGACAACTGTTTTCCTGGAAAGCAGCCTGGAGAGGATCAAGCTACTGCAGCTGAAGCACAGGAACTGATAGCAGAGCAGAGCTCATGTCTCAAATTCATGCACTTTGGAGAGACAAAACACACAGTTATTTGAAAATCAGGTCCCTGTTGCCAGCAACTTCACTTCTTGAAAATGTCATGTGTTTTTTAAGAACCTGCAGTGGAGGACTTCTGCAGCCACTACTGTGCTCTCCTGAAGAGACCCTCCCCCCTACGAGTATCAGTGATCCCCAAAAACGAACAGAACAATGTGGGACTGGAAATGGCTGGACCACCAAGTTCAGCATGCTACAAGAAGGCATTTGGCTCTCCAGAAGGTGAGTCATGCCATGCTGTCCAGTCCACAAAGCACCCCAAAAATTAGTTGAGGTTATAAAAAAATGGGATCTTCTATCTATAAGCAGCTGATTAAAAACTAAGTTGATTCCAAAAGCTGGTCTGTTTGTCCATCTGCACTTGGATTTCCATGGAATCAATATCTATACCTACAGATGTCAGGCTCTGAAGTAACACATATTGCCCTTGACGTTTTAAAATTTGTCTCACCTACCACACATGACTTCATATGTGGTACAAGGAAATTGGTTCACACTCCTCCAGGAGCTGCAGTCCTCTGCTAAAGCAGCAAACAAGAACCAGAGCACTTGGGTGCCAGAATGAAAAGGTGATTCTCAAAATACAGTGAGTCACAACACCAGACATACAAAAACTGCACTGGGAAGTCTTAAAATAGGTGACATTAATAAATAAATAAATAGCTGCGAGTTCAGAAGGCAACTTAATTTGTTTTGGACTTGGCCTTAGCTATCCTCCCAAGTCCAGAAGTACTCCTGCCTTTATGTTGGGCCAAACAAGTAGAATGATCATCCTCAGGAGATGACAAAAAATCTCTAAACCAGCAAATGTCATTCTAAAAGATTCATTGAGCCCAGCTCAGTGTTTGTTAAAGCATCTGGTTAGTCGGCCAACTAAATATTTATCCTTGAGAAAGAGATGGAGTTCCAGCTTCTCCAGGCAAAAAACATTAAGGCTGCTACTCCAGGGCACTTGAACAGAGGGGAAGGTGCCATTTACAGCAGCCATTTATTCATAGAAGGTCTTTTGTCCAAGCACTGCCTGAACCCCATCTCAGCTCTGCTGGCAAGATGAGTCAAACCAAGCCAGGTTTGGAGGCAACCTGGCTGCAAAACCCCAGGTTTCAGTTGTGCCCTAAAAGAAAGGAGCACCTTCTGGGCCACTAAAGTAAAGGTCAGAATAGCAGCAAAAGGCCAGCTCCGCACAGTGGACAGCACTTGCCTGTGGTGCTCAGCTCACCAACCTCCTGCTTTGATTGGGGGCTTATAGGATGACAGTGATGGACATGCCATTGTGAAATTTGGTTCACAAGAATAATTTTGGTTGGAAAGAACCTTCTTGCCCTCTCCCCCACCTACAATACATCAGAGCATACCACCTTTAAACATTTTAACATTTTAGAAAGTGAATTAAAAAGAACAAAAGGATAAGGAAACATGAAGACTTCCAACAGATTTGTACAGATTACTCTGCTACTTCAAGTAGGTTCACTTAGTCTGGAAGTGGAATGGAAAAATGCCATTATATTGGGGAAAAATCCTTTCCATAAACTGTGCACATACATACAAGATTATAAAATGACATTTTGGACCTTGTCTTTCCTCTCCCTTCCTCCCCTCTTCTTGTCTTTACCTTTTACATAATGCTGGAATAAGAGCTCATTTTATTGGAACTGGTAACTGTTCAAGTAGAAGACCTGATGCTTTGTCAAGAGCTTTGCTGAAAAGGATAAAACCAGATTTTACAGTAGTTACATGGCTCCACTTTCTGCTGACCTATTCCTGAACCCTGAGTCAGTCAGGCAGGGAGCTGCATTCCCCAGAGATCAAATAGAAATATGCATAATCCACCAGATACTTCTTTTCAGTCATGTGTGGTATGATCGACAGTCCCTCACAACAAGGCATAATCTCAAAGAGTTTTGCTTTTCAACAGGAAGGGTTTGGACAGTTTTTTGTTCATTTCTAAGAAACTGGATTGAGTGAGACATGGATGCATTCCTAACTTGAAGGTAAAAGCTGTGGTATACCTAGGATCTATTTGAACATAAAACCAAACTGAGGTATTACCTGAGACTGCAAGGAGGAGACAAACAGGATTTTAGCACTGTTTTGCTAGCACGGGACTTAATGAAGGTTGGCTTATCCTTACTTGTACATCACAGCTTGCAAATCAGGATTTCCAAGAAAAGGCATATGCCAGCTGCAGGTTTTGCTGCATTCAGGGAATTTTAAAACTCTCTCTGTGATATGAATTCTTGCAAGGATTTTTGCCCCAGGTATACTTAACAGGCTTCTCTACTCAGTTACCCAGTTGCACAAATCTTGTAGAAATTTGAGCTTTGTGAAAATATTTTTGACCCTTCTGTAGAATTTGGGTGGACAGTGAGTTCAAAAACTATGGTAAACCTAGAGAGGAAAGGGGACAGTCATCAAATTACCTCATCATCCTTACAAACAGTGGCAAGAAGACTACAGGGCAGAATAAGAACTGAATTTGGGGTCTGAAAGAAAGAACAGCACCAGACACCTCCAAGCTTGCCAGCTCCAATTATTCCTCATCCAAGGAGCAAAAGAAGATACAGGGAGACCATCTCAGAGTTGAAAGAGGTAGGTAATTCTCTCCTTAAAAAAAAAACCCAAAACACCCACTTCTGTCAAAAAATGCTGCACTGTTGAAATCTGAACTTTACAAAACCAGTTCAACGTTGCCAAAACCTTGTTTAGAAAAAAAAGCAGGGAGGGTGATGAAAGAAGGGGAATGCGTTCCAACAACATCAAAGCATTCTCTTCTATGTTGTTAAAATATTTTTTTATCTTGAAACACAAACTTTTTGTGCTGACATATTTCTTTTTGCATGACAGAAATAATTTTGAAAATTAAAAAAACCAAAGCAATAGAAAACCCCCATAAAACTGAACACGGACCTAAACAGGAGAACTTTGGTTCTTCCCTAAGGACACCCTAGGGCATCACCAACAGAAAGAAAAAAAAATGGAAACATGATGCATTGATAAATCTTCATCTCTGTATGTAAAGGGGGGAGGGGGAGATGATTCTACTAAAATTCATATTTAAAACCAAACAAACAAACCACCCAAGTATGAAAAACACTATGCAATATTCCCTCTGCCCTGTTCCTGTCTGCATATTTTCCAGCCTATTCTGGACACACACACAGAGTTCTCCCATTCTTTATCATTATTAAAAACAACAACAACAAAAAAAATCCAACCAAACAAACAAATTTTTGTTTAGTTTTCAGATATTGTATTTATTTGTACGCTACCTTCCCACTGCCCCCACTACCATGGGCAAACTGAATAAAACACTGCAAGATTTTTAATTTCTCCAGCTGTGCTTACAGAAAGTACCAGCCAGGACAGACAGATGATAACACAGCAATTCCAGGCAATGGTTTTCCACTTATAATTTGCAGAAGTCTAGATGTAGGATACACACAGGGAGCCCGCAGAAGGTAAGAAAAGTCAGTCAGTTCACTTGTGCCATGCACATTGGAGAGGTATTTCTATAAAGGATTCAACACTTAAATACTAAACACTTCAACACAGAAAGAAGTAGAAAATTAAGGATTTCAGTCTTGAATAAAGACTGGTTTCTTCAACATTTCCAGAACCATTGGGAATGTAAAAGAAGTCTTTTAAGATATTAGATGTGAAATATTAAACAAAACCATAAGGAAGAAAAACCCCACTAGTAAAACACAACTATTAGTGTTACTGTTGCTCTCTTCAGTTTTATAGTAACAAGAGTATTTACATAAAGGCAGATGTTTAAAAGCCGGCAGTCTCCTTTACATTTGCATAATTCAGCCATCAGCGCAGTGAAACCAGGGCTACATTCAGAAAAAAGTTACTGTAACTTGTCCTTTGGCATTCCAGCTCAAAAAGAAACACTCAGCTTTCTAAGAAAAGAAACTTGGTGTTACAAAGAACTCTCAAAGCTAGGACGGATGAGCAACAGCCCAAAGCCCCGAGCGCCGTTTCATGCAATCAGAGTATGTTTGTCCAAGCTCCAGCTGCTGATCATATCTGGCCAGCCCTGAGAACAACATGACTCAAACGCACAGACTGCCTGAGCTAAAAACGTGTCCAATTATCCAGTGACAGATGGTCCTTCCCTAGCTGCCCTTACCTCGCGTAATTCCAGCCTCTGAGCGACAGCTTCCAGGCACTCCTGCCCCGTGCTCTCCACGGACAGGGTGCACTCGATCACGTTGCTGTCCAGCAGACGGATCCTGGTCACGAAGCAGTTCTTGCTCAGCACGTTGTAGCGCCGGGTCCGCCGCAGTTTCAGCCCGAAAGGCATGGCTGAAGGCCGGCGGGATCGCCCCGTCCCCGGGCTCTTCCCAGAGCTATCAGCACGCCTGTCCACTCGCCTCGAAGGCTTCTTCAGCTGGCACTACTCTCCTCCAGAAACGGAGGGAGCTGTCCATTCCTGGGGCAAGCTCCAAGGGATTCCTGCAAAACACACACAGGTAAGGAGACCGAAGTGTGAAACAAGACGTTCCTGAAGTTCAGGGAAAAAGAAAAAAAGTTTAAGAGTCACATTTTAAAACCATGAAATAAACACCTCCACGCACAGGATTGCCAGGCACTTACTACACATCCCACATGAATACCTTATACAAGAAACCTTCCAAAATACTGTTTTGGCGCTGAATTTAAAGCACGGATTTAATTGCAAAGCCGTTCTTTGAGAGGCTCAGTACAAACAGCAACTCTACAGGGCACTCATCCAGAGGTGCTAACTCTCCCACCATTACCCCCACCACAGGGGTCTATAACATAATCTTCGAGTTTTCATGCCCTCGGGCCAGCTTTGAAAACTAGTTTAAAAAGCGAAGGAATAGAGGCTTTGAAAAGAGGTGGGATCTTGAAAGAAGAAAGGCTGGCTGCGGGTCCGCAGGAAATGCAGGCACTCAGCACCTCCGAAAAAATCAAACCTAAAATATGCATGTGAAAAGCAAGAAGCATCCGAGCCATTTCAGAGGAGCCTCCTCCGAGGCAATCCCTCGCATTTTGCCGGCTTCCAGCTCCAAACCCTCCTAGGTGGAATGAGTAATGGCAGGAACGCGGTTGCCAGAGACCGGGGCAACATCGAGTGGGAGGAAGAGAACACATATTCTAGATATTGTTTCTAGCTAGTACCCCTAAAATTTATCAGGGACACATGCAACCGCTGAGCCAAAACACAAAGTAGACAGAAGAACTAGAGATACAGAAGTAATGACATTTAAGATGTATGATCCTCACTTGCAAGAACCACTTCTTTTCAAGTGAAACAAACCAAAAAAGTTCAGTTAAAACCAGGTTCAAGCTGAACTAAAACAAAGCATTTGCACTGACATAACCAGCTCTAAAACGCCACTTTCCACGTGCCGAGAGGAATGAAGCAAATAGCAAATTACTTGCTACCAGGTCTTCCTGGTTTTGTTTGAATATTCTGGAGCAAAAAGTAGAGGAACACTAATGGTGACATTTAAGAGTCCATTTCTCTTAACCTGCAAATGAAACACTAGATCCCATTTCCTCATTTCTTAAGAGAAGCAAGGGAAGGCAGTGCCAGCAGAGTATGCATCATTTGAATGCATCAGCTGAGTGTGACATTTCAAACCAATAGTACATTGCCCACACGTATCCCTTGGCACAGAACTCCATGAATCAGTTATTTTCAGTTTTTACTGAATTTAGTTGCTATAGAGATAATTAAAAGCTGCCCAATGGACTACAGTGGTTATCATTGCACTAGAAAAATAACTATCATTTTTACATGACGTGTATTTTCCAAAGTCAGTATAACTTGACATTTATTAGGGAGTTAGAGCAACACAAACACAACAGGAAAAAAAAAATAAATACACAAACAGAAAACCACTGGTTAGGTGTGTGACTACCCTGGTAGTCTACCAGCACCACCAGACAAAAGCCTAGAGACTGAGAGGGAGCACTATTTGACTGAAGTGCAAACAAACCTATCAAATTAGCTGCTGTGGTTTAATCTCCCATTTTTAGCTTTCATGGGTACAGACATAATATATTATTTTCAGGTAATTGCATGAGAGAGCTGTTATACCTTGCATTGCTCTAACATCAGAAGCCATCAAAGATATATAAATACATCCTCACAACAATCTGACGAGGCAGGGACATGTTACCCAAGACTTACACAAAAAGGAGTTGAAACAAACATTCACCAGCTTGCCCAACACTGCTCAGAACAATGGCTGCAGACCTCATCATCACCACACAGGACAGGCTACTGCTTTAACCCCTGGCCAACTACTCACCAACTACCCTGCTGACCAACCTATCTGAAACTACTGCCCGAATCTGAAAAGTGGGAAGAATGAAAGGAAATTACAGAGAGGAAAGGGTGGGGAGGACTACATCTTATCAAGGACAGCATTTTTGTTCAGTCTCTGGCTTCACAGATTATTTTAAGTTGGACACAAGGAGAGTTTTAGCTAGCTAATTCAATTTCAAAAAAGACTTTTCTCTTTCATTACCGTTAGTTGCACACATTTCCTTGCAGTGCATGAGCCATTCCCTGTATAGTAATTGTACAGTTAGCAGTAGCCTAAGGATGAAATCAATGTTCATTAAAAAACCCCAAGTGTCTGGCCCTGCTGTCCAGGTACAGCTACAGCTGGACAAGCCATCCCAGAAGAGATGTGTGCAAACACCCTATTCTGGAACAAACCCATCAGCTGCTGTATTCCAGAAACGTCAACATGGATTGGACAAAGTTGTATCATACACTCAGGAAAACAAGGCCAGTATTTCCCCTGCTTTTCAAAAGCAGTAAAGGAACAGGAGTTTTCCCTCAATTCTGCTGGGGGCAATCAGCTGGCACCATTTTCTCAAGGTGCAGATGTACAAATGGTTTAATGGATGCACTCAGTGTAATACAGACTGGGTTACTTTTCCATTTAACTTAAATATATATATGAATATATATATATTTATCCCCAATGACATGACATCTCACTCACGTAAAAGGTCACACTTAAACTAGTTTCCAGTTAAAGATTTAAATGGGGTGGCAAGGCTGGAAATGCTTAAAAACAACTCAGATTGCCCCAGCTTGTAAAAGCTGTTAATTCTCAAATCAATGCAGGTGTCTGAGTTTTCTGTTTACACGTATTCTGGATGTCTGACCAATTTCTCACTGGGTTTTCTGTTAAGGTTACTAAGTGTGATCTCAAAGACGAGTCATTTACAGGCACCTAAAGGTAAACTAGGTTCTTCAGTGTTTGCATCATCTTAAAAGCATCAGAAGCATTCATTTTTATTCATGGTTATTCTGTAGATAACTGAAAAAAATGCCATTGAGAGACAGGAATGTTTTGGTTTTCCAAATGAAGGATTATTCCATTACTGGATCTCCTTTCCCCATTTAAAGGTTGCCTGGGAGAAGCAATGTCCCTAATAAAGTCATCTCAACTGTGCAGGCATTCACAACACTCCCCTCCTCAAACTCACTCTTCCACTTAAAACAAAACCAAACCACTGAAACTAACGCAAGCCTATAAACAGCTAATCAGATAACCATGAACTTGTTCTGATGTTAGCAAAGGATTTTTATTAAGAGTATTTCAGGTGTGAAAGGGAGACACAACATCTTTTAAACTGACATTTTCTATTAAGAACTTATTTTTCTGAAGAGAAATTATACTGAGCTCCTTTGGGTACTTTTTTCTTTTTTATGTATCAATTGCTCTTTGCAAATTAAGCTCATTCTAAGAAGTATGCTGAATTAAACAAGGTTCTTAGTTAGAGCATAAGCTTTGGAATTTAAACATTCTGCTAAGTGGAAATTCCTTATGTTTAAAGTACATACTCTGTAGGCCTACAAAACACACACAAAACCTTGAAGTCCTTCAACCATTTCTCAGAAAACAGCTACGGAAAAAAGGTATCCTAAATGCAGTTTCATCAGTTTGAAGACTGATACAATATCTTTGTGGATTCTTGGTAAAAATTTATATTCTCCTACTTCAATGGACCAAGACAAAGCTGAACAACAAGACAGTTCCTCTGCTATCACATACATTGGAATCAGACTTTTTACAGTATTTACTTGAAAAAGCCATATGGATAAAGTCAATGGCTGTGGAATGGGGAAGACCAAAAACGGGAAAACACAATAAAGAATGAACACAGATTTCAAATTTGACACAGAATAAAACTAAACCTTCAATCCACAAACTCATACCAAGCACAACACAAGTTGTCCTAAGAGCCTTCACAAGCAAACAGCTTAAAGAAAACCACGTAAGTCTCAGCTCAAGACACTCTTACCTATCTCTTTCTCTGCGTGTGACTCAAGAGAAACATCTCTCTTTGCCTGGAAGCCTTGCCAGCAGGCTGCAAAGGCAGCAGACACAGAGGTATGGATCTCTCCAACAGTCTTCATTCCTCCACAGCACCACTGCATCTTGCAAGGGGGGAAAGAAGGACTCCTTGATCATTCTTGCAAAAACTCCTTCTCAGTACAGAAGGGGTTCCAAGGGGTATCAGTCCCCCACTGTTCAATCATAGAATACTGCTGTTCATATACC
Organism: Agelaius tricolor; assembly: GCF_023055355.1. Lineage (NCBI taxonomy): Eukaryota > Metazoa > Chordata > Aves > Passeriformes > Icteridae > Agelaius > Agelaius tricolor. Next base: position 21,791,274 of record NW_027269261.1, on the reverse strand, counting down.
AAAAGGTAGGAGGAAAAAAGGCATAATTCATATAACCAAGAATATCTTGCAAGCACAATGCTGGGGACCAAAGAAACATCTTCAAGATGACACAGCTATAATGGTTTAGGGAGGAAAAGGCTAATCCATTAGTGCTATTAGTGACATTAGCAGCTACTCTTCTTCACTGGCCACTCCTACATGAAGAACTAGGTCAGATTCATACTGTGATATACAGCATAAAATTGCTTTTGATTTTTAAGAAAACTTTGTTCGTTTCTGCATAGAATAGAAATTCTCCTTATGAATTTAAATTATCTGATACAGATAAAAATTTGTGCTTTTCCAAAACAGTAATTTTCTTGGTTTTTTATTCTTAATGAGACATTACTGTGAAACCAGGTTAAACCACTACTACTCAAAAAGCAAATGAAGTTTGCTTACAAGTTTACAAGTTTTCCAAACCTAAAATGAAAAGAAGCCAGAAATACAAAAATTTCTTCCTTAGTTCTCCCAAAGTCAGCTGGGGCTGGCAAGATTTTTATTTGCTAGAAATTTTGAAAGACAGACTGAAGGGATCAAGGGAAGCCAAGCTGCTTGGTGGTTCATGAGGAAGAGGCCATCAGGCAGAAGCTGCCCTCTGAGGTGAAGGGCACTGCTCCAGTCACTGGACATTCTCTCACTTAGATATATGTGAAGGCCAGAAGTGAAGAAAAGCTTATAAATAATTAGGGCCAATATAACTCTCAGGACATTTCCAAGTACGTGACTCTCTCCTCTATTACAGACAACAGGTACAAACTGTACTACATTCAAAGGAGCATAAAAAAAAGAATAAATATCATCTGATACAAAACGCACTTAAAGCAGAACGCTTTCCTTCACTTCGTTTGCTTTCGTACGTAATTTCTGAGACTCCAGGAAGAAAGCAATTATGTCAAACTGCAGCCTGTATTTACCAACAGCACCTGGCAGCCCTCCAGCATTCCTGGCACTGCAGGAGCAGCAGCACACCTAAGGGAAGTATGTAACCCTGGGCTGGGCAGAGACCGCAGCACAGCAGGGCAGCTGCAAGCGGTGTGCTGGCCTGCAGTTTTAGGGAACAGTAAAAATAACAGTGCATGGGAGACGAGGTCTGACACAATCCATCTCCATCTAGCTGAGCTGTGTCTAGAGGAGGAGATCTCTCTCCCATGAAACAGCTTTCTCTCCCTTGAGTGCTCTCATGGCAGAGTTTCATGCAGGTAGGGCACAGCAAGGAACATTTCTGTGCCTAACAAGGTGTTTGTATCCCACCCAGTTATGGGTGGAAGTCCCATAAAGCCTCTCAGGAGTCTAATTCATCTCTGGACAGAAGAAAGTGGTATTTAACCTTTACATAATAATAAGTCTTTTGCCACAAGGCCACTGTCTTCAACTACTTGTTTATACAGTCCCTGGTGAGACACAGGCCTCATCCTCAGGCATTTAAATCTCCTTGAAAATTCTTGCAGGCAGGAATTTAAATATTTCCCTAATCCAAACAGTAATAAAATTCTTAACATTCTCACCTCCACATTCTGGAAGAGGAGTCAAATTACAATTTAATTTAATTTTTATAACTAATATTCTATACAGAACTTCTAGAGTTTGTAAGCATCTAGAGATGCCATACCTGTGTGCACGGACAGATGTCGAGGCTTCTCTGGGACACCAAACTCAGACAACAACTGTTACTCTTACCACTACTGTGAGTCATCAGACAACAAAGATCAAAAAACCATCTCAGTTAGCATTTCTACTTTCCCAGTCCAATCACAGCTTTCCCTTTCCAGGAAAACTTATATTCTCCATCAGATCCACCTCTGCTGTAACAGATGGTTTTTGATCTAAGTTGTTGTGTGTTTTCACTGTATCTAGCTTGGGTCAGTTTCTGGTTTCAGTCTAGAGAGGTTTAAATAAAGTCAAAATAACAATTTCAATTCAAAGTTAGAATTCTGCCCTTTCCTCTCCTTTGTGGCAGTACCCAAGAGAGTACATACTCAATAATTCTGAAGCACATAAAGATTAGTTATTCCACCACTTGTTCCACCTCCTTGTCTCCCATGTGAAAGTACCACACTTCTAGTGTAAACACACCTTTTTTGTGCACCTACAGAACTATGCAGTTTTGTGGGTACAAATCTGTCAGGCAGCACCTAAGTCCTCTTCTGTGACAAGGTCCACAGGTACCAAGTATTTCTATAGGTTCTAGCAAGTCTGTGTCCAACAAAGTTTCCATTACAGACAGGATGTGAACTTACCAAACTGCAAATCAGGAGTTTATCCATTACTTCCTTACTTATCACTCCAGAATACCCACAGCAATTCAACAGGTCTTTCTAAGGCAACTACTGATGGAGGGCTCTTTTTGAGGTAGTCTAAGCATTCAAGTTAGGAGTGACATCTGCATGAAGTAACATAACTACATGACACTTGCATTGCCATCGTGATCAGTTTTAATCCACATCAGTAATGAAAGCAGAGTTACCACTCCCCTTGTAGAACATCGTGTTCTAAAGTTTAAAAAACAAAACAAAAACAACCTACCAAATCAAAATGCCAGGCTCCAGTATTTTTCCCTTCCAAATAGGAAATGCTGCCTGTCAATGCCAGGTGTCTGCAGCAGCTCCACCTCCCTGTCATGGCAGGGTTTAGGTCTCTGCAGGGTACAGCAGTTAACCATTTACAACCCTCTCACACCTTGGCTATGTTATTGCAAGACCTCAAATTAGACACAGCCAAGAGCCTGGATGGCACCTGCCCAAGGATGCAGTTTTGTACCTGAGGCAATCTCATTTAAGAGCTCACTTCTGCCAGGAACAGAGAGAGGTCCTGATCTCTTCTTCCTCCCTTAATTCCAGAGCACATTACAACTTGTTTTGTGCCAGCTCTGAAAATCTGCTGGAACCTCCTCCTGGTTTAGCCACTTCACCCCTCTAACTCAGTAAGAGAATATGGTCCTTTTCAGCTTGGTTAGTGAGTTTAGATAGCTCGCAGCAGAGCCCAGAGTGAGTAGTTCATCTGGCAGAGGGAAGAAAAGAACCACAGAGCTCAGAGAAGGTCAAATAAGAGCAATTCTGCCTTAATTGAAGCAGTTGGTCAGGTCTGCAGAGCAGTTTATGAAATCACAGCCCAAGGAAGGCTCCTGGTCTCAGCAAGCAGAGGAACTCCCCAGAAAACATCCCCATTATTCCTGTATTGGAAATCTATGTTGGAATCAAAATTTCTTTATCTCAAATAACCAGTTGATTCAAATTGCACTAAGTTTTTTGTTCCCCCATTCCAAAATAGAGCATTCTGTAATTAATGTCTATAAGAGGAGTTAATATTGCAACATCTCTATGTGTTATGTTTTCTGCATGGGACAAGCCATTCAGAAGAGGAGAAGCAAGATCAAGACCAGCTTTCTGGTATTCTGGCACATCTTTCTTTTAGACCTCATACAATAACTGGTCTCTAAGTGCCAGCCTTCAGGAAAGGCACAAGCTCCTGCAGCCTAAATTTTCACTGAACACTTCATAGTAATGAAATATCAGGAAAGCCTAACCATTATTGTAAGGGTCAACTATTTTAAACCTATTATAATCAAGTGACTTAAAAATGTCTGAGTATATTTGACAGGATTCTTTACCTTTTGTCCCTATTTTACCCCTACTGGCTACAATCAGTAGCAACATAGTATTGGTGCCATTTACTTTTCCTCATAGTTAGTTAGCTTTCTAAAGGTTTTCAACTCCTTCAGACTTGCTGGAGCTACAGTGATTTTTAAGAGGGTAAATTTCCTGCTAAATGTGATTGATGGGCATGCAAAAACATTACAAAAACAATGAATGATACACTTAGTAAAAACCACAAAAAAACTTCTTACAGCATGTTTCATTATTCTCTCATGTTACAAAGACAGACATGAGTAAAACTAAGAAGCTCTAAACACAGGATAACATTTAGAGCAGAATCAATAGCTCCAACAGATCCAAGTATCAGATAGGGAGTAAAATATACCCCAGAGCATTCTCACTAGTTAAACATCCACTCGCATAAACTGGTGCCAGTTGGTGTATAATTTTAAATAATGCAATAAAAACTTTTTTTAAAAATAAGGACACAGAAGTTCAAACATCACCTATCCTGCTTTAATGAAAATATATCTATCCTCAAGAGGTGGCTGCAGTTTCACTTCTGCAGTGGGTTACTGCAATGAAGCAGTTACAAGAGAGCACTTGGAGATTAGGAAGCAAATAGCCACACTGCTCATGAGACTGAAAGATGTGTCTGCAGCTCATTACATGGCTCTGGTGTCAGATGGAGACTGGAAGCTGCTTACCTGGACTCACACAATGGCTGCTCTCAGCTGAGATCCTGCTGAAAAGGTGTGTAACTGCAGCAAAATATGGTCCCATGCATTTAATTAAGGTGTTGTATTTCTGCTTCAGCCTTTCTTCTGTTTTTGAAATGGCGTATACAAGTGAATTTTTACAATTTCCGCTTAGTGATATTCTTGCATACCTTCTATTCTTAATTTTTTTAACATATATCTATCTACATATAGAAGATAGTAATGTCTTTCAAATAAACAGAAACTGGGAAAACCTGGGTTATAACTATGGATTTCCAAAATGTATCACATTACCTCCAACTCTTGCAAAAGTCAAAAAGGTATTTGTTTCACATAAGGAGGTTGCAACATACGTGGCATCCTTGGCCCACCAGCAAAGAAAAGGTTTTCTTAATATGTACAGTTGGGGGAGAGGGGAAAGATCAACAAGAAGCACTGAATTTGCAACATCTCAAATGTTAATAATGTGGTGGCCACTCTAAACTGCCAACCTGACCTTCTCCTTACCGGAACAACATCCAGTGCTGCTCCCACTGATATCAGTAAGAAGACTGGCACCAAGTGAAGCAAGACCCATGCCTGAGGACTTGCAGTAAGAATAAAACTTTATTCAGTTTCTTGAAGTTTGGAACAATGGTCTACTCTCCTGGAGAGGCTCAATTAATCCCATTTACATATTGGGCAATGAACAGAGCTAATGCAATGCAGGAAAAGTGGCTGCAGGTAAGCAATGAGAACCAAGCATGATAGGGTGAAGAAAAAAGAGAAGAGGGGGAGAGAGAGAAGAAAAATAAAGTTAAAAAAGCATGCACACTGTCAATCCCAAACCACAACCAGGCACATTGAGTTACACGAGTAGATACTTCACACAAGATCATAACATGAACTTTTGAACTCGCACGGAAAAAAGCCTCTCCACTACTTAATGCATTAAAACATCAATGCTACAAAATGCTGAAAAAATTCCTTCAAGTTGCATCAAAGGAGGATTATATTGTGGGCACATGCACGAAGAAAGCAAATCTGTTATCTTAACTGAATATAGGCCCTGATGTAAATCACACAGCCAGAGTGAATAACTGCATTTGTTTCGACAGCAAAACACCTCATCTGAAATACAGAATAGCTGCCGGAAATGAGCTAATGGTACTTTTCTTTCTGTATTAAAGGATTATTTTCCAGTGCCCACTGTGTGGGCTTAAACAGTAGACTGAAACAGTCAAAATACTTAGAAGTAAGATTTATGGCTAAAAAGGGGGAGGCTAGGGGGGAACCTTCTTTGAAGTGACTGACTTCTTTGACCGGTGTCTCAGAATTACAAGGCTACAAAAGAACCCCTCTCTGTGAGCAGCCCCCTGCATTCTTCCTTCATCTCTGTGGCAGATCATATTGATAAACCGTATTTGAAAACAATTACCTGGGAATCACAGTGCTGGATAGCACATAGTGACTGAGATATTATGAACAACAAATGTCTTTTTATTTTCTAATACTTTTAAACAGATATCTTAAACTTTTAACTTATACCTCAAACACCACTTCAGTCATCAACATTAATCCTTCAGCAGTATGTTTTCAAAAGGTTTCAAATGAGCTTGAGAGAAAAATCAGGAGTTTATTTCCACAGTATTCCAAAAGATGTTGCTAGCTACATTGATAGAAGAAGAAATTGCACCAACTGGAACCCCATATTCTTTCATTATTCAAAACTAAAATTATCCTTTTTTAGTTGCAGCAGTGCTATAAGAGATTGGTTGAGACTGGCTGCTTATTTCCTCTAACATATTATTTGTCATTAATTCTATTCAAGAGAAGAGCTTTGCAGTGAAGGCTAGTAAAACTAATAGCTCTGGAGTGCAAAATACATGCTGTAGCTTTATACATAAACCCACTGTAATCAATTCTAAAAACCGTGGCATGCCATTCTTTGTTCACCTTTCCAAACAGTACTTTGATAACTACTTTACAACCTTTCACCATAAGTCTGCACAAAATATTCACCCTTTAACATATGGTGATAGCTTTATCTGGAATCATATCTGACGTTATCAGCTTTTAATGAGATTATAGCCTGATTCTTTTTATCTCCCCTGTTAGAGAAAGTAGTTACGTTGTAACGCTTCAGAGTAAAAAACTGCTTTGCAGAAAATTTGACTTTGTCACGAGCCGAAAAGAAATTCTTCCTTAAAATAAACAATCTCTATTTCTTGCTCAGATTAATCCATTTTTATGTTAAAGTTTTAGCATAAAATTGGAGCAATAAAGGTCAACATTTACTTGCAAGCTTGTGACCCTCTGTAGCTCCTGTAGTAGACTTTGTATATTAAAATGAAGACTTCATATATTAAAATGGAGAGAGACAAAAACCATCAAAACAGAACACTAACATTTTCTTGTTTTGCTGTTCTTTACATGCAACTCAGCTTTGAAACACAAGAGTTAGTCTGACTTGTAGTTCTCAAATGAAAAGCAGCAAGGTTACTCTAAATTTAAATTGCACAATTTATTAAAATAGCCTGGATCTAAGCCCATCTTGCACAAAATCAAAACACCTTCTATACAACCACAGGTAGGTGTATTTATTGTATGTTTATATCAGTGGCACAAATAGGCCTTTGATCCACTGGATCCACTGCAGTGGCCACTGAAGTTCTGCAGGCAAAGAAAAATACTATATATAGGTTATGTACGCTTATTTTCTTCTACGTACAAAACCTAAACAGCAAAAGAGAAGAAGGTGGAGTAAAATAAATAATAATTAAACAGCCTCTCTGTATGCATCAGGTTATCTTAGTCGTTATCATATAACTGGACTTGCAGAAGCCTAAGGGGACGAGATATCCCTAAGACTTACACTCAGTTTAACTGCAACACAGAGAGAAGCAAGAGAAGAAACAAGGAACAAAAATTAAAAGTGGAGAAAGCCCATATGGTACAGCCCTCCCTGTAATTCTGTCTCTGGTTAGCAAGTTGGAAGCATTTCATCTCTCCAACTTGAGGCCTGATATTCACATTCCTCTGTGGCTTAATGTGGACATGGACTACAGATTGCACTCATGTCTTAAAGGAGCTAAATTATTAGCACAGCAAGCCCACAAACTCCAAGAGGGATAGCAAGAAACCTTACATTCCCATCCACTTTGAAGAAAAAAGAAATTAAATGTCTTCATTCCTAGTTTTGTTGTGCAATGGATGTGTGGATGTAGTGATTGCCTTTACCAAAAGTAAGTAAAATCTATCCTTGGCAGTAGTGAAGACACTCAAGCTCCCTGAAGTGCTGTTAAGTGTGACCCCAACTCCTGGACAATCAAACACCCTGTACCAACACAGCCAAGTCTCCAACTTCAGCCTTTCTAAAACCAGTGCAGAGTGGCAACAGGCTGAACAGAAATGAAACAGCAAAGATGCAACACCAGTGTGCATTTCGTTCAACAATTTACCATAAAGATAAGCCTGTGCTAACACAAATTCCTATAATCACAGAAGAGCAAGTTGCTGTTTGTGATGAAAAAAAATGGAGCAGACCAAACCATGCCTGATGCTGTCTCACAGCAACATTTACTGCACATAAGACACCAGTGTCAGTGGGCAGGGAAAGGGAAATGCTCCCCACCAAGCAGCCACAGTTCTGCAATTCCACCCAAGCTATTTATTTATTGCTGCTAAAGTTCAGCGTTCCCATTTGCAGATTCAAAGTTATGGGACAAACTTGCCAAGAATTAACTGGCCTGCCTTTTTTAAAAATGGTTAGCTGTACTTTAGAAAGAGTTACTAAGGACCAAAGGGTGACAGGGTAATTATTTACAGAATGGATGCCAGGGATGAAGACAGATGACAGATAAAGCCACTACAAAGATCATGCAGAGTAAGGAATGAGAAATTCCTGCAATTTATTGTCTATCACTGTGAAGTGTGATTCTGAGATAGCACCAGCTCTGCTCTTTCTTCTCTATAGTGATAGACTATAATGACTCAAGACCTTTAATTCTCCATTTCCAACTTCATACTGGATCTATTCAAGAAGGTAAAAAAAGATGAAATCAAGCCCGTCACACAGTAGATAGACATCATGAAGAGGTGATGTTGCCTTGCTTTGGTTTGGAAGGTATCCAGCCCAATTGTGACAGAAATTAAGTGTTCCCTTTCAGCCAAATAAAAGCTGTGGTTGCAGTACAAACCACTGCCCTGCACTTCAGCATAAGGAGGATTTACAACCTGCTCTTGTGGGAGGGTGACTGGAGGCAGCACAGTTCAGCCATGAGTCTCTAAGAGGGAACAGGATCACTGGAAAAGAGCTTTAAAAATCCTTCTGAAAGACAGAACAGCTCATATCTTCCCCAGCTACTCCCCCACTGCAGAATACAGGACACTCAGTCCAGAAGCATTTTCAGTGCCTAAATATAACACAGGCATTCCCATAGCATAAATAGGAGAATCCTTGTGAAGTTCTGTCTTCAAAACAACCTCCATTTTCCAGTAGGGCCAGAATTCAAAGTCATATACTGGCATGTCAAATTCCGGATATCCTCATAAGAAAAATGAATTTATTGTTATTATACCTGGCTATTTTTATAAAGTTTCTGGAAACAAGAAGCATTAACTGTTTTTAATTAATACTCGTACGCCTTCATGTTTCTCTTTGGTCACAAGCCAAGAAGATTTGATGGAATATGATCATATCCTTATGGGATTTCATCACATCAGTTTTCATTGGCAACCATTGATTACATACCCCAAAGGAAGTCACTAGATTTTTTCAGTCTTTTTCCTAAGCTTTGATATATAAACTTGTCAAAGTAAAAAATAGCTGACCCTTAATATTACAGTTCATGCCAAAAATAATATGAACCTATTAGAATCACAAAGCCTAGAATTCAATTAGAAAATGAATACTGAAAAATATCCAAGCATAAGCATTATATCAAGAAAGAGTAAGCAAAAGGAAGTGTAGTTTTGAAGAAAAGCTAACCTGCTACTCATGATGGACAAATTTCAAAATCCTTTGTTTCTATCTCTAAACTCTCCAGTAAACCAAACATTTTACTTGGCAGTAGGAAGTATGTACAGGCAGATAAATGTCTTCTGACAGTGACAAGGACAGCACCAAATCTGCTACCATGTTTTCACAATGGAAATCCAAAAAATAAACTAGTAGAGCCAAAAGACCAAGTTGATATTGCTGGAACCTTCTTCAGGTCACTGGGCTATATAACCAAGAGTCAAATAGCACCCCCTCACTACTATGACTTATGAAAGTACTCAGTCTGACACTAGGAAAAAAACAGACACTATTTATTTTGTTAGTTTTAAGTTAGAGTGGGAATTTAATTTGCACAGTGGGGGAAAAATCACTTTGGCATAAAGTGGAGAGAGAATAGGAAGAAAAAGAAAAAACACTGGCAAAGATAAGCAAAGAACATAGAGAAAACATTTTTCCAGCGCAGATAGAAAAGGAAAAAACTTTCCAGCTGTTGGCCAATTTTTGTAAGTTTTAAAAGTGTTCTGAAGAAGTAAAAGAGTGAGTGGCATGAATTTCATGTAACATACATAATTCAGGAAACTTCTAAACTCTTTTGCCTATTCAGATTGCACTTTTTCCCACTGCAACCAAAGTTCATTATTTTTTTTTTTTTTTGGAGAGCCAGTAAAAAGCAACCCTAACTCATCTAACTTGTGTTCTAAAGAAAAAATGCACAAAAATCTGGGTCTCATATTACTGATCAAAAAGAAATCTAGAAACCACCTCAATCCTAATTTATGTTTAGCTCCTTCAGTAGAGAGGTCCAACATAACTACTCACCACTCATTCTCAAGAATCAGGCTCATCCTTTTATGTGTGTTATTACTCAAGACAACAGATTAGAGCAATTACACCATTCAATGAAAAAAAGTTCACATTTGCATATTGCTATCATCTTGTACCTCACATATGCGAGAATAATATATTTTACTCATCTGTACACAAATATTACAGCAGTTTCAAAAAGTCAGAAAGATGAATTATCCCATTCTGGAATCAAGCCTGCAACCCTAGACATGAAATAGCCTCCCAATTTCTCACCCTGCTTTTCCTTGGAACAGTCTTTGTGCATCTTAAAGGGTTCTAGAACACAAAATTAACTACTTTCATAGATAAGAAAAGTAATGATGTACTACAAAATTTTCTTCCACTACTACAGCTACCTGTGGAATCTTGGGAAATTGCAAACGAGACAGGTTTATCTGTGATCTTGAGAAAAGGAGGCAGAGGTTGAAGCAAGAACACCTAAACTGAATGGTCCACACAGCTGAGGAGGTTTCAATACCTTCCTTCAGCTGGAGAAAGAAGATAGTAATAACATAAAAGCTCTCAAGTGGTATAAGAATTATGTGCCTTAACTGTATCCCATATATAGTTAGCTTCCCTTCACAGGGTGGTATCCTGAATACACAATGAAACAAGAGGAAGAGTCTGGCTATAGGCATCAGTATAAATGTGCTTTTATAAGAATTGTTCTCCTTCTACAGATCTAAGAGTGAAATACCCCATATGACATTTTATTCTCCTGTAAATGAAGAACACAACATGCAGACTTCCTGTAGTGGAACACACTTTTCTTTTCCATGTGCAATTTGAACTGCCAAGTTTAAACAGAGAAAAATATTATATGTATCCATGGATATCTAATTTTAGAAAGACAAACAATTCTCCTGCTCCAGCACCAGGTTGGAAAAATGGTAAGAAAGAAACAGTTATTACAAGTCTTACGGAAAAGAGCTATGACAATAAGTGACGTGCACAAAACGTAGTAAGGACTCGGCTGGGCAATTGCCCATGAGGAAAACAAAGCTTTTGTGGGCTCTGCATCTGAAATGGAGAGGTTACAGTTAAAGCCATATCATCTTACTGACAGCTTGATACACTAATTTTTCTCCAGTGGAAAAGCTTTGGGAAGGTTGATACCTTTAGAGCCCTTGCAGCCATTGTCCAGCCCTGTGTCATGTTAGCAAGAACAGAGATCGGCATTATGATGGTTCCATAAAAGCAACTGTAATGTCTGCTTGTCATTTATAAACTTTATAAACCACAAAGTCACTGTGGTTTTGGCTTACAGAATTTGGCCAGAACTCTTCAGAAACTCAACTGGGCAATTTTGCTTCCTATAATCTGAAGTAGATAGAGATGGAGAGATAGATAGTTTTATTGCATGCAAGCACATATTCATCACATACTATCGTTCTTGCTACTACAAAGCAGTAAAAGTCAGTATGTGAAATGTAAGGAAATATAAAGACAAATATTTATGTTCATACAGAACCAGTGTGCTCTAATGAAGAGGCAAACAACAAAGACAAGCATCTAAAAGGGAAAATGGATAAACCCTGTGGATATTATGGGTTCTGGAACAAAAGGCCAGACTCCTTAGAAATGGAGTGCCAGTGCTGGAAAATTCCTGCTAAAACCAAGATATGGCAAAGTCCTTGTACTTACCTTAGGTGGCTGCTAAAGGTAGCAGCAGTCTCCAAGGTAAAACTCACTTGTTTCCAGTACCAGAAAAAATTATTCCTCAGAATTACAAACTGTATCATTAGCAACTGAGTTAGCTAGCTAGTTTCAATTATGAACAAGCACTGTAATGCAGATATACCTTCATGCAATTTATAAAATGCTTTCATTCTTTAAATATACTGTTGATTAAGATCCATGAAAACAAGTACTGCTATCTCACCTTCAGAATGGAAGCCTGCCTTGCATTTCTGATTCTTTTGTCCAAAATGAGTGGACAGAAGTTTACCAGTCCTCAAGGCACACTGAATCCTATTTAAACTGCCCAGGTCAGCTGAGCTTAAAAATTACATTTGTTTTCTTTCCCCAGCTCTAGCTAGTAGAAAGTCCCCACATGATTGTACCAATCAGAAATCAAATTTGCAATCTTGGGATGATCCTAAATGCTTGGTTTTGTTTGTTAACTATATCATTAACGAAAGGCAAAACTATATTTTCCAGAAGGACAGAGAAAGAAAAAATAACTGAATTAAGATGATGTCAAAAGTATGACAGGGCTTGTGACTTTCTAAAGCCAAAACCAAAAAATTCATTGTTCAAACTGAGACATTATAAATGCTTAATCCTAAGAAATACATCTCCCTGGCAATAAATTCAATAAAATATTGTCCAGAAATGCACCTCCTGTTTAATCCAATTTGCAATTCAATTATCTTGGTTAAGAAAACAAACATTAAAATATACAGAACTAAAATTAGCCTCATTGTTCATTAATACTAAACTTTACGTAGATGGTCTAAGGACAAAGTAACCACCCAAGGCCACCAAAAAAACAAAAGGCCAGAAAAAAAAAGTAACAGCACATTTTTTAAAGGGCAGTTTTGAAATTTACTATAATGTCTAGAAATAGCCACTGAACAATTACAGTTACAAATTTAGCTTGCCAAATTACCATTGCATTGCATAAATCCAGCAAGTTATTCTGGATCCCATGCAGGGCACTAGCACCCCCTTCTCAAAGTCCTACTAAGTTCTTTTAAAATACAGACCAATTCATTCCCTCCTTTAACTCCCTCTGCGGTTCTTTGTTAGTGCCTGACGCAATTTTCTGTTTCCTTATTTTTATCGCACATGAGAACACTGGGATATTTAGACTACTTACAATGTTCAAAATGTTTTTGAATTAAAATAGCCAAAATAATCCAAATAAAATTAATCAAGAGAGAACAGTGATACACAACGTATTTCCCTCTTTTAAAACCTTGTTTTTTACCCCAAATTTTATCTGCTGAAAGTTTACCAGCCAGACTTCCTCCCCCTGCTCCAGCCACTCAGGCACTGAATCTCTCTCCCAGCAGCCAGCCAGGAATTCCCTAATTTCCGACCTAAGCAGTGACCCATGCTGAGCCAGGGCTGCCCTGACAACCAGGTAGTCCTTGCTTCCCACTCCCTGTGCTGGCAAACCTCAACACAAATTCTTCTTTTCAAACAATATGACTTGAAAACAAACTAAGCAAAAGTTCCTAAAAATCCCTATAGCAGGGAGTTGAAACTTGTCCGTGGATGCACACACAGACAAAAAATACCCCAAGCAGATATGACACTGCATGGGAAGCCAGAAGCCTGTTGGTGTGCTCAGGACCTGACTGAGTGGTTTGAAACATGATACAGGCCCTTTGATACAGCTCATGAGTCTAGAAGTGGAGGGGCCGTATCCTATTAAAAATAACAGGAAATTGGCCACAGCAATAAATCTAAAGCTTTGACTGTTGCAATTTCTTATCTGCTATGAGCAGCTGGTGGTGTGCAAAAAAACCATGCAACTTTTCCTTCTCAGAAAAAGAAAACAAACAAACAATTAAACAATCATTCCAAAACTGCAGCTTCCATTTGGTGATAGTTTGCATCAATCAGTTGACAGCCTTGGGAGACCTAGATCCCCAAGATCTTTTCCTGTCACACCAGGATACTGATGATTTACTGCTGCCTCCAGGCAAAACCAAGCCACTGAGAAAGTGAAGATGGTGCACTAAGGTTCACAAGTCCCAAGGAACCTCATCAGAGGCTTTGGCACTCCTGACAGTACTTTTTCTCATGCAATTTCTGCCTCAAGTGATCTCTCTCTTCTCTGATAGCATTTTTCACTTTACCTACTGAAACAAATTAAGATCCAAGATGACAGTAGCTGCTTCTAATGGCTTACCAACACTTAAAAGGGACTGCACCAGGCAGTGTTATCTCTGCAATTCCCACTAGTGGAGAAGCAGCTTCTGCTGGGCTGGAAAAAGAAGGATGAGGGGGCAGGGAAGAGGTAGCCAAGGCTCTTCCTCGAATGGAATAAAATACAAATGTCAGAGGATTTCATTCAACTGGCAGAGACTACACTGAGCTTTTTGTCAGCATAACTGCGTCTGCTGTGGGTATGACTTGTTTTCCCACTCATAAAAGGAAGCGCTTTGCCAACAAAACTTTAAAGACTAAGACCAACAACGTGGGTGTGGGGTTCAGTGTGCTTTCAGTACACATGGGTGAAGTTAACTATGGTCCAGTTTCCTGCCAATCTAATCCACACATTGTGTAGTGCCAGCATTTTCTTTCTTTTTTATTCTGATTAGCTCCTGCAAGCATTTCTGGAGCAGACTTTTCAGACAGACCATCCTCCTCTGAAGCAATTTCTTTTTTTTTTAATCCTAGTGTAAGGTCCCAAAGGTGGAAAAAACTTAAGGGCCAAGTAGTTCAATACAAAGGGCAGATGTCTACTTTAAGAGCTAAAAGCACTTCTAAAACATGTATATTTTGCCTGCATTTAGACAACCACAACATGCTAGTTGTAAGAGATACGATGGAAAGATGAAACCACTGCACCTACTAAAAAACCCCCGATCATCATCAACAACAACTAAAAAACATTCTTCCAGCCCTAGAGACTTAAAAACCAGAAGAAACTAATTAAAGCAGAATAGTTACAACATGCTTGGAGATCACCTCACCTGTGAGTATGTGCCAAAACCAGGGCTCAGTTCTCTCCTGCTCCCTTGGAGGAAGGTGAAAGGGAATTAAGTTCTAGTTTGCATACTGCAGGACCCCAAGAACTATGTCCCCTTGAAAAAAATATATGTATATAAGAAAACAGATTGAAACAACTTCCTCTCCCTTGCATATAGCAATTTTGTAAAGCTGTTTCTTTGCTGGAAAAGCTGTGCTAGAGCTGGGCCTGCTATGTGCACCTTCTCATCTCAGTTATCCAATTTTATATTTCTTCAACTAGCTCCTGATCCCTAGCATGAGGAAGGCTCCACATATTTTTCAGCAGCCTCCAAGCACAAAAAGTTGTGAGCCAAAAAGTTCCATTCTTTGATATTACTCCACGGTAGTCTCTTCTCTAGCACCAAAAAGCCTAATAAAGAAGTTCATAGAGTGCATGGTGATCCCACTGGAAAGAAAACTAACATTGGCAAAGGAATCACTAGGCTACCAAAATGACTTTCCACTAGCATATTAGAAGGGAGAGTTAGGGGTATGGAATTTCTTCATGCTTGAGAGCTAACTCTTGCCAACACTAACCCATCTGTCATACACTGCTTTATGTCTGCTTTGATTTCTTTTTTTTTGCTGCAAAAAAAGAAATGCACATCAGAAATGTTACAGACCACCAGATTTGTTTCATACATTATCAAAGCTAAACATTCAAGAATTTTATGGAGATTAAGAGATTAGAGTCCAAGAGGTTTTACTCTTCTTTGTGCAAGGCTCTCTCTTTCAATCAATTAAAAAAGTGAAGTTCAAGGTATGTTGTTAATTCCTGAGGGGAAATGATACATAACCCACATGCACAAAGAAGTTGGCTTGCAAGCAGTTGTTTTTACAGCACGGAATCTGTTTCAATCTATGTTTGTTTAACAAGATGCAAGTCTAACAATGGTAATTTACTAAAAGCTTGTGCACTAAGTATGTACAATACCAGAAACAATGGTCATAACTCCTTCCAAAGATACAAAAGCATCTACAAAACTATCAAAACATAGGCACTGCCCTGGATTAGTTGTTTCAAAACCCAACATTCCAAACAGCTTCATCATTTCAATAATCCATCTATAAACATTCAACTAATTTTGGACTACTGTTTTGCATTCCAGCAATGAGTTACTGCCAGTCAGTCCAACACAAAATTTCACTATTTGTGTTTTCACAGATTTTTTTTAAGCCATAGCATCATTACTGTTTGCTCAGACAACTTTTGCAACAGTAAATCATGGCTCAAGTATTGAACTATGAACACCAATCATTCAAACATCTATTTAGTATTAAGTTCCTCAATCTATATTTAAGCACTTCAATAACACCTGCTTGTACAACTAATGGCCAGTGACCACACAGCTGCAGAAGGGGACTCTGCCTCTCCAACAAGCCTGTTTGCCAGTGCTCAGGCCCAACCTGCATCCTGCAGCATTACAACCATAATCACATTTTGAAATGATTCATTATTTACAATGTTATTTGAGGCTTACTAGATGATATTCTGCTCTCCCTGAGAACCCAACAGAGCTAAATGAATCTTCATGATGAACAACAATCTGTGCCTTTAGCTATTGCATCAGATGGTCAAAGCTTCTTCGGTCCTTACCCTGTGTGCTCCCAACTCCTGTATTTTACAGAACATATCTCACCATGTTTTCTACCTGTCTGCACCGGAAGACTCAATCTCTCTTTGTCATGCTGAACATGTGGATCATAAAAAATGTTGGTTCAGCATTTGCATTTTGCCCCCAGACACAGTTTTACCTCAAGATAGCACAGAAACTTCTAAATGGGCAGGTCACTTCATTAGAAAAGAATCAACCAGAAAACAACCAGGTGTAGCAATTCCCCTCGAGCCTTAGAAAACAATTAACAACAATGTCTACAAAGGGCATTTAAAAACCTTAGAAATAATTGCTTGACAACAACAAACAATGCACAAAACTGCTCCTGAGGACAACTGGGGAGTGGGTTGAAGACAGTTATATTGTACTAAGGTCTGTAAACTATGGGTGTTTACAGTGCACTTACTACCTTCAAAAATAAAATGTTCCACATTTCAGACACACTTGGTCTTAGTTACCTGTGGCAATCAGTTAGCCATCATTCAATCACACACACTTGGAAGGTGACTCACCAGATGTCAGGTGTTTAACTTGCATGTTCCCCAAGTAATGTCTAGCTGCTGACATTTTTTCTCCCCTGCCTCCAAAGCACTGTGCACAAATGATCACAGTAGTGGGAACTTGCATCAGAAGATTAATATCATTAGTTATCTTGGTTAGGACTAATATCATTAGGAGAGATATGCAATGCCATAACCACTCTGAATCTTGAAACAACCATGAGATCAGTTGCAAGTGTGTCTGTAAAGAAAGTAATCACGGGAATGAAATTTTCAAGATTCTCTGAAAATGGGTTTTTTCTGATAGTGCTATAGTGCTCTACTTCTCAATTCTTCAGCCATTACAATGCAGGCATCATCATTCTTTAATTTCTGTAAAGAAATATAAATTCGATGGTGCTACCTATTTAAAGTAGACCTGGCATGTTAATTTAGCATATTTTGAAACAGTACCAAGTCATACACCTCACTGTTTTTCCCTTACTAGCAGGCGTGATGTATTCAGCACTCATAGAGGATCTGGTTAGCAAGATGTGGCAGCCTTCAAATTTTGGAATTCCTTTCAGTGTTCCTCTAAAAGAGAATTGTTTTGATCCCCAAGTTGGTCCAGATGGTATCTCAGAATTGTCCAAATCCTCCTTTCAAGATAGCTGCCACTATTGTTCCAGAGGGCCAAGCAAACAGGCTTTTCAAAGCAAGCCATCACTACTGGAGATAGTGTATCTAAGGGAGTTCACAACATCTAAATTCTCTGATAAGCACTTACAGGAGAGTTTCTGTAAATCAAAACTATTTCTCCAGTGTGTCAGCTAGAGCTTTGAAGTTTCCTGCAGCTGTTGGGCTGGTAGCACCAGGTGACAGATTTCCTCAGAAACCTCCGAGTGCTGATCCTAAAACTGCAACCAACAGCATTTAGGGTTGGCTTGGACAGAGAGCCTGATCCTACAGCTAGCAAAATGTCAGAGCTTGCATGAAAATATCAACGCACTGAAAACACTTGTCAGCAACACAAGGAGGCAAGAAGAGCAATTCCCATTAGAAGAGAAGATTCTGATTCCTATAGCAGCTTGCACACTGCCTCATGTGCCCAGCAGACCTCTGAGAACCACAAAATCATTAAGGTTGGAAAAGACCTCTAAAATTATGAAATACAATCTTTGACTGAACACTAAGTAAGTGCCATGTCAAGATGTTTCCCACTTCTAGGGATGGTGACTCCATCACCCCCTGGCCTGTCCATCCCAATGCTTACCCAACCTCTCAGTGAAGAATTTTTTCCTGATGTTCAACTTGAACATCCCCCGGTCCAACTTGAGGCCATTTCCACTGGCTACTTTGCAAAGGCAATAACTTAATGCAATTCATCACATAACCAAATAAATAAAACAGTTATTTGATCCTTCAATATGAAAAAGTACATGTACTTGTGAAGAGGTTCATTGACAACAAAGCACTGCAGACTAAAGCCAGGCTTTTTGTACCAAAATATTTCACAAAGTAATTATAAGGGCATCCTCAACCTCTTGCAATGTAACACCAATTTTTCTGCAAACTGTATAAAAAACACTGGCATTGAATGCACCAGAAGAACTGTGTTTCTGCAAAATCCAGGCAATTTAATATAAAAATGCTCCTTTTACAAAAAAAGCTGCATTTTTAGCAGTTTAATAAGTAAGTGAGAAAATAAATGCCAGTACACATCTCAGTCTCTACAATTTAATCCTTTTTACTTGCACTGAATCTTCATCTACTATGTGCAGTTACCAGGAATCACATTTTGCAGCTACTAAACCAATTTATAAAAGGAAAAAGGGAAGCACTTATTTTCACCTTTTGTGGGGTGACACTTCAAGGGAAAGTTAACAAGTTTAACTAGAGTAATACCTTGGAGTATACAGAAAAAAAATACTTCAGAATGCAGGGGACAGGGAGACTAGAAACCAGATTCTATCATCATCATCGCTATTAACCCTTTATTACAGATAAAACAACCAAGGGGTATAAGAAAATGAGGTGCTTAAAGTTTCTTAATAAGCCCAACCAGAGAAACCAACACTCCTCAATGCTTTGGAGGATTCTTTTGTTTAATCCAATCTAGAAGTGAAATTATCCTTTTTGAAGTGCAAAACAAAACAGCTGTGCAGAGAAAGTTACTGTATCACTATGATTAAGGAAATCCTCTTCCTCCAGATGGGTTTCCCCACCACAACACTACAAATTCAACAAGCCACATTTGGTCCAAGTCTTTAACAGCTATATACATTTTAGGAGGCCTTTTAGCCAGCAACTATAACATTGCCCTTAAGCTACCAAGGAAAGAGTGTCACCATTCCAGGAAATGCTCAAAAAATAAATCTCAATGAATGAACAATTACAAGTCACCTACAACTATTTATTACAGTGCTACAGTATCTGAATTAACAAATACATAATGTCACTTGGATAAATGCTTTTCAACAAAAAGCCAGACAAAGCACCAAAAAACATTTTCAGGTTTGTAAACAACAAATATTAATTCCATTAAAAGGTATGAAAAGCATACTCATGTGCAAGTTACTTTTATTTTTAATGGAAGAGTGGCCTTTGCCAATACCTGTTCATTTCCTTTGAAAAGTGCGTTTTCCATTCAGCCCCATACTGAAAATATAGTCTTCAACTATGGTGATAAAGCATATATTTCAAATATGGCACCTTTTTATTTTTGCTTGTGCTCCAAACCAATAGAATATATTTCCTCAATGTAAATCTTTGTTCTTAAAATTGTTAAAATGGATTATGTGCAAAGTCTGTTTAATGAAAACTTGCTACTTTCTCCATCAGCCTTGGCAATATGAAGAACAAGAAAAGAGTGCTAAAAGCAGAGGTGTTTGAGGAAGAGTAGCTTTAGATACAAAGCTGACCTCTGGTGAAAAAGCAAAATCTAGCAAAGGGGCAAAGAGACCATGCCAAAGGAAGAGG
The DNA here is from genome assembly GCF_023055355.1 of Agelaius tricolor. Classification (NCBI taxonomy): domain Eukaryota; kingdom Metazoa; phylum Chordata; class Aves; order Passeriformes; family Icteridae; genus Agelaius; species Agelaius tricolor. The sequence goes on along the minus strand of NW_027269261.1, from coordinate 21,771,351 downwards.
TTTTTACATCTCTTCTACCCAGACATGTAACATTCACACACAAATAATTAATTTCTAAATGCTGAAATGGATTTTTGGAAGGTAATGCTGAAATCCTTCAGAAAGACATTTCACAGCAGAACCCTCTGCTACAAACAAGCTCCTCTTACACTGGCATTGTCCAGTTTCTTTACATGGTGCAAACTACTGGACCCTTAATGAACATCACCATTCAAAGATGTACTGAAGCAAAATATTGACCTCAGCTAATAAAGTGCAACAACCAAATCACAAAACTGCAGGTACGCCTAGCACAAATCTTGAACAATGATGCACTTCAAAAGCCCAACCCTGGGGCTGATGAATGCACTCATACACTGAAATACAGAAGTAATCTATTTTTCTGTATGCATGTGCAGTACAGACAGGGTCTTAAACTCATAGTGGTGTCTGGTTTCATAACATATGCCCTTCCTTATCAAATGTCATTTGTATTGCCATCCCTGCATCTGTCTCCACAGATGTCATCCCATGTAATGAAGCATATGGGCTTAAGCTGACATTGTTTGCAAACAGGAAGAGCTTTTGGCAAGAGGAATAGAACATAAAGTGTTCTGCGGGCTGCCTCTCTTAACCCATCTTTGGTTGGCTCCTCTGCTCAGCTGAAACTGGTTGGCTACTTTCTGAGAGGGCAGAGTGCCAACCTAACAGATGGGCAGAAGTAAAGTCATGCCAAAGAACCAGAATGTGCATCTAATTTGATAATTAGGGGCTGAATTTCCCCTTAGAAATATTGCAGTGGCAGCGCACGCAAAGTTTTCAAGCTTAAGGGTAAAAGAATATCCTTCAGCCTATCCAGTTGAGGGTTAATTCTGAAAATGACAAAAAAAAAACCTAAACAACAACCAACAACAGTTGTGAGCCATGGAGGAGGGAGGAGACCAGCCATGGGCTCCTATCATTCAGGATTAGTATTCTTCAAGGAGAGAAGAAATGAGAAAAAGGGAGGAAAGACACAGCAAGATTAAGCCTTTATCCTGAAATAGCTCTCCACAAGGGGCACCTGCAAATCTTGGCCAGAACGTTTCTGTGGCCTTGCTGAAAATAATTTATGCTGAATAGAGATAAAAGCAAGGAACTGATGGCCACTTTACAAAGCATTAAACACAGCTTTCCTGTCCACAAGGAATAGCCAAGCCAATAGCTAGTAAAAGGCAAAGGACAAAGAGTGTTTATAGCTCGGTGGAAATCAAACATAATAATGTACACACGTACTTGGAACTGTTGACAATTATTGTCTGGGTCTTGATATACAGTGATACAGAGCTGTGGCATTAAAAAAAAAAGTTAACAGTAAAAGAGAGAGAGAGAGAGAGCTGGGGACTCAATTGAAATTCTCTTTTCATACATTTTAAAAGTTTTCATGCAGTGAGGCAGTGGTCCTGTGACTATTTTAGAGTCCTGTCAAAGCAGGCTCTTCTGGGTCATTTTTCTCTTCATCTTGTGTGTTCCCTCCCCTTTCTCAAGCCACTTTACTTGGCAGAATGAATGCCAACAGCCATGCACGGCTCAGTTTGGAAAAACATTGTTCTAATTAATTCTTCTTTTTCCAACTCTAAAGTGGCTCTTCCAATTTACAGCTTCTGAAACAAAAATATTAAGAGCAATAACTACAATAGCTTCAGTTAAGTGGGATTTGCAGGCTTATGTTCTGGATAAACAAAGAAAATTTTTAATCCTGTCTTTTTATCATAAGCCCTGTGTTGAAAAATACTCCAAGAAGCTAAGAGGTTACTTACTCTCACTTTGCTTGCTTTGGAAATATGATGTTTCAAGAGGGCTTTCATGTTGTCAGCGGATGGAAATTAGCTCTCCACCACAAGTAGTGTTCTGAGTCACATCTTTGGAACAGAGCAGAAGGCTCAGCCATGGATTTAAAATAATTTTAAAATGATAGCTCTAAAGTGTCTAAAATCACATGTGCTGCTTTCCAGACCTCCACTGAGATTTCCTTCTGAAGAAATTGGTCACTGAAATGTTCTTTGTTGTACTGTCAAATTCTGGCAAGCTGCTTCCCAGTATAGCGGGAGACTTAATTGGGCTTTTGTTTAATTACCACCAAGACAATGATGCTCAAATGAAGAGCACAACATCAGCAAATGAGTGAAAGTAATCAATTAGGATGAGCCTGAAACTATCTTTCAAGAGAAAGGAAAGGGCTACTCATTACTGCAGTCATAGGCTAGAAATTCAAAATATAAACATGCCATTTACTAAAATAATACATAGCTTTTAGAAGGAAATAAATTAAATGACAGTTGCTATAAAGGAGAAGCTTCATCATTATGAAGCAAGATCAAGATTTTATACCACAGCACTGCTGCTAAGCTTAGGAAAAAAGAGACTTGAGTTAGTGAATTAACGTGAATGCTGGTATCAAATTGGGCAAAACCCTCCCAAATGCACTACAGGTACATATTTGGCAACAGCCTAGATGATATAATAAATGAATTAATGAACATAGAAAGAAACTGCTATGGAACACTTTAGGTATCAATTAGCTTGCAATGAATCAAGAAAGTATTTGGCACCCCCAAAAATAAAATATGACAAAAAATCTAAATCTTAATCTGGTAACTCCCAAAATCAGTAATACAATTGAAGGTAAAAACACAAAAAGATCTAATGTATATTCTACAGCAGTAACGCAACACTTGAGGTGAAATCCACAAAGAAGCATCAATTGGCAAGACAGCAGCTGCATTTGCAAAGCCAAAAAAGTTTTATCAAAAGGATAAAAGCTAAAGACAAGCCTAAAGACTTTCACATCCAGTCTTCACCTACACTAAAAAGTGCAATTGTACCCAACACTACAGGCAAACATACACCCTAGCAAGTGAATGACATCTATTAGTGGGAAATGAGACTTAACCATGAGGGGCATGCAGAAGGTCGAGCAGGGTACACGGCAATGGCAAAATGTTTGCCCAGGATCTAACTAAGGTTGAACCAACCCGAGGAAGTTCTATCTCACCATTCTGAAAATTCAGCTCCACTTTTTGCTTTAAAGCCTCAGGTCTAGCTTTACCTTTTAGTTTGATAAGTAAATGAGCACAGGCAAAATTCCAAAACTCCATTATTTTCAGTGGCCAGAGTTTTCACACCTAATGGTAAGAGAATATACTAAAGATTATGTATTTGCAGACTTTTGTATTCAATTTCTACCCTAGATGATCCAAACATGACACTGTCCATCTCAGTTATTTATTTTCTCAGCCAGAGTTCACAACTGCAGGGTCACCTATTTAAACAACAGCATTTCCCCCACAAGAGCAAGACTAAGTAGCAATACAGCTAAATAGGTGGTTGAGCTTTTTCTACCATTTATGTTAGCACACCAATTGCAGACAGAAGTTGTATCATGCTTTCTTGGCCTGCATGTTATTACAATAGCATCTGCCATTAAATTAAAAAAAAAAAAAAAAAAAAACAAAAAAACCTGGTTATGTATCAGAGTTGAAAAGATATTTCAGACAAAGTAAGGAAAGTAGATAGAGAAAAAATTTTAAAAAACAATAGGAAAAAAAAAAAAACCTCATAATTTAAGTGAAACCTTTATTACAGAAACATGATACTTGTATCTCCTGAAAGAGATTGTAAAAATAATGGAAAAACCCTGGTGAGACAGGAAGCTTAAACACAGCTAATCTAATGATAACTTCCACAATACAGGAAGTAAGCACGCTACCAAAGAGATGACAAAACCAGAGATTATTTTAGTGTTTACTTATTCCCAGACGAAGCTAGAAAGTGTGTGAAAGGAACTTGGGGTAAGCACACCACATTTACTGCTACAGCCTCTTGTTTTAAAATAAAATCACAGCACCCAACTTGGCAGGTAATAACCTCCAACAGAATTTACTTTGGTACAAGCTGCCAGGAGTTACTGATCCCTTTCACACGCTCACCTATGGAAGTGCAATTTCCTGTTGCAAACTAGTGTCCTGATCCTACAAACCTCTGCTCACACGAATCCCTGGTTAGGTAAGCAGGGCTGCCAGCTGTGCTGGTGGCAGCAGGGCTGGCAAGCCCACACTGGAGGCTTGGAGATGGAGTGCTCACCAACTGGACTTCCTGCCTGGAGCTTACAGTGCCAAGGTAAATAATTATGATACCACACTGACAGATGTGTCAGAGGTATGAGGTATTAACCAGATTTACTACAGGCTTGAATAACTGAGTTGTAATTTTCCACACTCCTGGCACGTAACAAAACAATGTGAGGTGTCCTACAGTGCCAGGATGTACCCAACTGCAACACTTCACCTTCTGAATCTTAGAAGCCATGTGTATTGTAGAGCCTCCTCTTGCATAAGACTCTGAACCCTTTCTGTCTAATTACACTGCTCCTCCAACAAAAGAGGGCTGAATTTAACCTAACAAAGTCTCAGTCACCTCTGCCTTGTAATCTACTGAGACTGACAATTTAAGAAGTGTTTGGCCAACATTCTCAGACATATGGTGTAATTCTGGATCTCATCCTGTGCAGGAACAGGAGCTGCACTCCATGATCTTTGTGGGTGCCTTCCAACTCAAGACATTCTATGATTCTGGTCAAAGGACATAAGACACAGTTGTCATCATCATGATCCTGGCAGGACAAGGATAGTGTAATCAGTGCTCAGTCTCAGCAGACATGGCAATCAGGCATTCTTTTGTCTTTAATTTCCTCTGACCTTGCACTTTGTCCTTGTAAAGTTCTCACTGTTCATGAGCTAAGGCATCTATGTTTGAACAAACTTAGTACACAAACTGCTTCCACACACTTGATAACATCTTCTGCTCAACATTCCACCCAATCTTCAAAACCACCACTCACTGCCATATTCCTTAAGTCAAGAATATAAAAATATAGAAAACACTGAAAATATGAAAGATTTGACACATAGTCTTTAAAGGCTTGCTACAATGAAATAACATAATTGATTCCAGTATTTCAAAGTGTCATAAAAACATTTATAACTTCTGAGAGATACAAACTGCAGAGGTAAAGCTCATGGTCATGTCTAGACACCACTTATCCAGTGCACAATGCCACAACGGTTTTGGTGATAGGCAGCTTGCAGCACAATTGTTCACAGTCCATAATAAAGCAAATCACACCCGGGAGACTATGGATTAATGGCCTTCATCTGTTGACAGAACTACTCTTAAAAGCCATATACCTTTGTTATTTTATAAACTTCATTTACCTTTCCTATATATCTCTACCATTATGGGGATGAGATATGTTTTAAAACCAAACAAAACTACAAAAACCCTACAAACATTTCAAGCTCTCCTCCATCTCTTTTCCTAATGGGTAGAGGAATCACCGCACAAAGACTTAACAAAACACCCATCACTGACAACATCATCTAGAACAGATTCTGCACTGTTGGGTGCAGAGCCCCTTTCTGTACAGTTAGCACTTGATACCCAGCCCTATCAGCCCTATTTGTTACCCTGATTAAATTCTTTTAGGTTTGACCGCTGTACACAGAAATCACCACACATACCAGTATAATAACTTCACTGAGATAACAGTGAAGGAAATCTTCATTTAAGTCATCACCCAAACAGTCCCTATCCATGCTGGTTCTCTGTGAGAGGCATTTAGGACGTTGCTTGGAGCATGTTGCAGAGAGCAGGTCAAATGATGCCCAATGGAACGTGCTGTACAAAGCACCCAGCGTGGCCAACATGAAATATTCCTGGGCTTCACAGCTCAAGACAGCCACAGGCAGGGCAGGAACACACATGGGTGGATGAATGCATGGCCTGTCAAATGCCTCAGGATAAAGCAAATGTGTCTACTAAAGTACAGGTATGAAGGTATGAAGTACTGCAAAGGAGGTCACTTTGTTCATGAAGGCCCCAAAACACTGCACTGCCAAAAGTACTTACTTAAAGATTTCTGGATTGGTTTTATACTACCATTTTACCAGATCCTTTGCTAAAAAATGGGTTCCAACACTTAAGCAAAAAAAGAAACCTCACAAAACAACCAAAAACCCTTGATTTTTTATCAAGGTCAGTAACCCCATTCATCTTTATCTCTAAAAGAATGGCAAAAAATAACAATTACTTGAGCTAATATCACAGGTTTTTAAATTAAAAAATACTTTATTATTTCAAGCCACTATGGAGAAAGTGACCTCTTTGATTACAAAGCCAGAACCTTGTCAATTTTTCTGACAAAGACATTGACTCTTCCGTGATTGCTTCAGTGGACTGTTGAATCTTATTTTAGCACAGTTTCCACAACAGAGCTATTCCTAAGAAACTAATAAGTAGAAATCATAGAGCTTATTATTGGGAAGTTTTCCTAATAAACAATCTAGATTCTGCCTTGAACCTATAAAATTATTTTATTAACTGTATTACCAAAGGGTCCTTTTCAACACCTAAGTTTTAAATGTTATTTTCATTCACATATCTTAACCTTTGCAAAAAGCACTCAACAAAACAAACGTTCTGCTTTCAAAACCACTGCCACGGGGTGCTCAGGTTGTGGTAAAAAGCCTTCTTGAGATAAACATGCACGAATCTGTTTTCTTTGTCATAAGAAACTATTGGAATAATGGAGGATATCCTTCACTGTCATTGTCCCATCCTCTGCTGCTCTCTTTGATTGAAACATACAACATGAAGAGACTGACAAATGGGTTTGCTCTGATTCCATCCCAAGTAAAAAAATAAATTACTTTATAAATCCACACTATTAAAGGGAGCAGAGAAAGCAAAATTAAGTGGCATTTAACAGTGGACAATGTTACCTGAAGCTAGCCGAATGCCACTCTTACTGAACATTTACATGCAGAGGACTTTATTATCACCAGCTCACAGTCCGGCCAGTCACGAGCATTGCAGGGTATTGTTGAATGCATGGGGGTAGGAAATGCAGAATTTCACAGCTGCATCAGACAACTGGTGATACTTGCAAAGGACACTGGCCACACAAAGCTAACATGGAAGTTAAGCCATGTGTTAACAAACTTCTACTGTAACACAAGCTGAAATTACAAAGGTAGGTAAGAAACCTTATATAACATCAACTAAAGTTGATATTATTAACTAATAGACAAAATTACTAATTGTCTCCAATGTGCACCCACGCCTTGTCAGATGTTTTGACAGATTAATTAGTGCATGGGTGGCAGTCTTCGTACCTGAGTCAGGTTCAAGGAAAAACTGCATGACTACATCAGTCTCTCTGGCTAAACCCATTTGTACATCAAAAGAGACAACTGGGCCATCGTTAGACAAGGTTTTGAAAGGTTAACCTATCCAGAGTAATAATTTACCCTTTCAGCAGTGAAAAGTTATATGCAAATGTACACTACAAGAACTCAGAGCCATTCTGTGACCAACAGTTTTAGGTTACTACACCAGCAGCAAGGAACAAGAACAGCTAGAGCAAAACTAACACACAGAGAGCAGAGATCTCCTACACCACTACTGCATTCTCCTTACAGGTGCTTCTTTTCATTCCAGCTTCAGAGAAATGCTCATCACTTCACAAAGTCAAGCAAGTCCTGAGGTGGTATCAGTAATTTTCTTCCAAAACAACTGTCTCAATTACTGAGCCATAAATCTGCATTTCCGAATTTGCATATTCAAATGCACATGGCAATTTCCTGATCAAATGTGAAAACCAGAAAAGCTTTCAAGAGGTGAACCAGCTTCAGAGGGCAGACTATGACCAAAGAAACCAAAATCCTTAATAATACAGGCCAGCATTCCCCAATACACTATTTGCCTATAGCACCAAACCATTTCTTCTTCTCTTCCTTAGGATAGCATTCAAAACGTGTCTTTTGTCTTTTCCTGTTTGTAAACTTCCCAGTACATTCTACAATATAGAAAGGAGTACAAAAACATTACTTATGAATTGAGATGTATTTCTCCATATACAACAGTATATTTAAACACTCCTTTGTAGATAATGTTAAGCAGCATGCAACATCAAGCTGCATAGCAAAAGCCCTAAAATATGCAAAAATTAAAAATAACATTCATCTTTAAATGGCAGCTTTTATTTCCTCCTTGTCAGAAAGAAAGATAATAAAAAAAAAAGGAAGTGAAATTGCTAGCAATCAACATACTTACCATTTGGATGCTAAATGTTATCTCACCTCAATAATGCTCTCCTGCAATATTTCAGTTCTGTTCTACAAACAAAATTTCCAGCTCTGCACTGATGCATTTTGGGGCACCAAGCTAAAAAGAGGAACATGGATACATGGAAGAGAACTTGCAAAAAAACCCTGTCATTGTCAACCACAACGAAGCAGGGAACAGCAGCACATCAATACTGTGATTTAGCTTCCTCTGCTGTCACAGATTCCCACAGCACAGTCTTGGCAGAGGTGGAAGGAACCACAGGAACTTTACTCAAATATGTCTACATTAGTTGTTTTATTCACAAGCAGAAACTTGCCCTGTCCACCCTCCATTCTGAAACTGATGGAGCTCTGAAGATCTGTCAATAAATATTTCTGTCTACCAGCAGCAGACTACACCAGCCATCCCCTTCAATTAGCAGATGATTTCTTTATCTGCTAAGCTGACCAAAGCATCTTCCTAAACAGGCTGAAACTTCACAACACTATAAGGAATGTAAATAGACATAAATTACACTCAGTAGCTCTTAAAAGTATGCCCAACTAGGAAAAACAAGAAAAATAAAAGAAAAAAATATTATCATTTCAGATGCCCGTTTTTCAGAACCTTTCAAATAAATTCCCACCCCTAAAGCTCATCAGGGTTTTTCTTCCTGAGGCAGGTCTGTTCATGTGGGGCATTTTGCAAAGCTCTCAATGGAGATATCAGATTGCCCCTGAAATGCATCTTTTCTATGTTTGAGGTAGGACTTTCAAGGCCTGATCCATCTGAAGGCATCAGAAGTTTCACTCCACCACAGTACAAGGCAAATTCAGCGTAAATACACTGCCTTCCCCTCTCCTCTCCCTCTGTTCTGGTAAACAACAAGCACAATGTTTTGTGTAGAAATTCCTTTACACACTGTCTCCCTTTCAAAGCACCTGAGATAAGCCCTGCATATCACATACCCAGAAAATGCAGGGTTTCCACCACCAACAGGACACACTTTGAACTGAAAGGACAAATGAAAATCCTGTGTGAAGAAGTCAAAATCAAAATGGCATCAGCGATAGACATCAAAACAGGATCTGGCTTCTATCTGTTGAATCTCTGATTGGCAAAGTCCCCTGATTTTGCCCAGGCTTGTCCAAAAACGTGGCTCAATTATCATCACCAATAAAAACCTAAAGGCATTTTATCTACAAGGTAGTGAATGCCTCCTCTCAAAAGAGGGAGTTCCATGATAAGAGCTAATCTCAAAAACCTTAGGAATGCAAACTATTTTCTCAGTTGTAAAAACAAGAAAGAATTTCACAAACACAAGTTAAAACAACTACTGGTAACCTCCTGCTTCTCCTACACTGCCAACTTCTTCTGGGCTATGGCCCTACCCTTTGTCCTTCAGAGAGATATGCTTTGAATCCAGCCCAATGGCCAAAGAATGTCCCAGGAGAGAACATCACTTTTATGCACCTTTACAAATGACAGCCTTCCCACAAACTTTATTTGCTAAGTTCAAAAAGCAGTGTGAGGCTCCCTTCACACAGCTTCAGCTTTTTCAACAGGGAAGGCAAAGTCAGTCCACATTTTATTTTGCAGATAGCTGCAAGGCAGACAGGCTGTAAGACAGCTCATTCTGGCTGGTCAGACCACCTAAAAGTTGCACAAGTCCTGGGTTCTTATTTTTTAAGCTATAGCATAGTTTCCTGAAACTTCTACAGACAACTCTTGACTATGTTATACACTACATACACTAATCTGGTAATGAGGTGTTGATTGTTAGATCAATCACAATGCCTGCTACTAAATCAATCTTTCCCCTAGCTGATAGATGTGCAAGAATCAAGTATACCGTAGTGTTGGTATACTACCGCTTTGACAGTATTTACTTTGTAACATCCAACAAGCTGCAAGAGATGTAGCTACCCCCATAAACAAGTCCTTGTGCTTCTCACAGTCACAAAACTATCATTCTGATACAGAAATCAAAACTATATTAGCTACCCAAATTTTAAAATACCCTTTGTCCATCAGAAAACATACTAGAAATCATAACCAAACTGACTAATAACAGATAGCAGTGCTATCTGCCTTTTAAATGAAGCCTAACCATCACTTCTGTCCTTCTCTATGCTAACCCAGGCCACAGCAGAGCACATCTCAAGAAGTTAAAACATCAAACTTGATGTGTTTAAGACTTAGAGCCTAAGACATGCTTTCCATGAAACCTGAGCATATACAAAAAAATTAATCTTTCAATTCTCCCTGAATGAATATGTAATTAACATCAGCATCATTCACAGTACAATAGAGAAACTAAATTACTATAGTGTGTCTAATCATCATCCCAATACCCTTCTTTTAAGAGCAGCTTACCCTGTAAGTAAACATACAAAATATCACAACAGGCACATATAGCATCATCTGTCCTAAGAGGAATTTCTCAGTCCCTGTCAGATAGGGCTGATTTACACCCCAGAGCAGGCCAGTTAAAATCCCTTCATTGTAGCTGCGACTGTTCTTCCTGTCCCTAGGAACACTTACCTTGTTCATCCTAACAGGCTTTGGTTTATATGATCTCCTTTGGTGGCATATACACCGGAAATGGTGATTTAGAAGTATTATACACTTGGTCTTTCAAACTACTCCCTCTAACAAGTCATTGTATCAAAGGGTAATGGTCAGGCACTATTTTGCACATATACATCCTACCTCCTCTAACTGACCTCCTTGAAAGAGTCCTACAGGAATATTTTCTGTTCAACATCATATGAATATTTTTCAATCACTCTCCTGTGATAGGAGACCACAAACTGATTATTCCAGGTGAATTTGAGCACCACTTTAATAACATCCTTTGTGTCATTAACACAATATTGCAAAACAACTGTGGCATTTTTCTTCTGCCCAACTCTAAGCATTGAGAAGGTGCACAAGTTCAAATAAAACATTGTCGAAATCTTCCTCTCCACCTTAATAAATATAGTTAATTTACAATCCAGTAACATGAACAAGTAATTTGATTATTCCATTTTACATGCATATTCTTGAATTGATCAACATCATCTGCTATGCTTCCCTTTCACCAAGCTTTCTTGGATTCCCTTTACAATTTCTCAGTCTTCTTCAATCTTGCCTAATCCAAATACTTTTGCATCATTAGCAAGTTTTGGCACACCATCATTCATCTAATTTATTAGATCACCAACATGCATGCTCACCACCCTCTTTTCAGAGGTGTTTATACATCACATAATGTAATTTTAGGTTTACATTGTCACTGACAAAATAAAAAAGTATTCTTAGTCATAAGGAAAGGTAGACTGAGTGAGAATTAGAAAGAAGAGTTGCAGTTTCCAGAAGACGTGCTTGGTGTTGAGCAAAGCTTGGTACCTAAACTCTTTACAGGAGCAGAAAATAGGACTGTCACAATGGCTACAGGACAACAGAGGGGTCAGCATTCTCTTCTTCCAAGCCAGCATGCATCCATTATGTCATGATAATAACATAATAACATGATAATAACATGTTCAACTGCTTATTAGGACAGCCATGATAAGGTAGGTAATACATTTTAGAACAAATATGTACTTCTTTTTACATATTTTGTGTCCTTAATTCCTTTTACATTGTGATTTCTCCTCATTCCTGCTGACAGCCCAAAGGAAAGGGGAAGAGTCATGGACTGCAGTTCCTTCTCCTGGGGCTATCTCCACATTGGCGAGGAGCTCTATTCCTTCAGAGGATGTGACATGTCTCCTCACCGATCACCTCTTCAGCTCCACGTGCACAGCAAAGCAAAAGGCTTTAAAGAGAGCAAGGGCACCCCATGGGACAGGCTACACTTGCTCTGGACATGGACTAGATCCAGCACCGCCAGAGGAAGCTGCACCAGCCCACTGAGTTTTAAGGTCCCCTGCACCAGGCACAGGAGGATAGGGGTTAGATAATGAAACCAAAATCATATTTTTGCCACAAACATGGACTTCAGCTTCGGTCTACCTCCATTCCTTTAGGAACTACTCTTTAATTCTTGCTTTTTAATATATATTTTTAACAATTTCATAGGTGGATGCAGCAGCTTTCATGAAGTCTCTTTATAGAAAACCAGTAGATTTTAAAAAAGAAACCTGACTTTTTCACATAAAACTTCAGAGAATCTTGTGGGCAATCTTGCACCATACTCCCTCCTCACAGGAGGAAAATCTACACAGTACTGCTTTATTTTCAAAGATCAGTATCTATTCCAATAGAACTCCACAAAGCATAGTAGGTGAAGGTATGCTGTACTTCACAGTGGACTTAGACATAAAAAAAAACTTCTATGGCATCTGCTTAGCATAAAAAACAGGCCTTTACTGAAATCTTCTTACAACTGAGCTGAATACACACGCACAAATATACTGCATACTAAGTATTATAGCCTGGCTCCTGCAAGGACTTGTATACACCTTTATTATTACATATATAAAAGAAATCCCATGGTTTCAAAGGCATTTCAAAGGCAAGGTAAATTGAAACACATGGGTGGGTCTTTGCAGGACTAGGACGTATATGCTGCTGAGCAGCACTGCCTGCCGAAAACTTCGTACCTGTTGTACACTACCAGCAGTTTATACATTTCTCCCTCAGCTGACAAACCCTTGCAACAGAGGATTTGTTTCCAGCTGAGGAGATGGAGTTCAAGTACACTTTTCATACTGCATATACCTATGCTAAATGCTATATTAAATGCTAAATGCTATATTAAATGAGCTACTTAAGTAACAATTAATCAAACATAGCTTCACTGCATATGATGAGAAACAGAACGAAGAGCAGCAGATTGGCTCAGCTCTATAAACATAGAAAAAGGAAGCCATAGAGTTATCAGAACTATGCACACAACTCTATTTGTGTGTATATATGTAAAATACTTTCTCCATGATTGAAGGAGCCAAAGCAATTGGCAATTGGCCAAAGCAATTTGCTAAGTGCACAAGAGTAGATGCATTTCATAGAAAGCCATTCCATACCTAAGTTACAATAACTGACTCATGGGCTTCTGCTGGACAAGAATGACCAGGAGAAAAGTCAGTCATTAATACTAACACTGGTTGCTAATTAACCCTCATGAACAACGCTGCACCAAAGCTACTTCTGCTACTATTACAGAAACATTTAAAAGGCACGTGTAAAACTCTAAATATAATCTACATACAAAAGCTCTTATTGCTCAGTATAGAGATCAGCCCAGCAGCCCTCGCTCTGGCCTTGGCATGCACCACTGGATTCCTTGAGGATGCATCAAGGCAGACATACTTTATACAGCTTCTCACACACAAATGCACTGGCAGAACTGATGGCCCACAAGCTCTGCCACAGATTTTAGGGACTATCTTTTAGCTGATGGGCTGTGCTTCAGCCCATAAGTTTGCAAAGCTCCCAAGTTTTGTATCATGACCCGTGAGATATACACAAGTGCCCTCTGTCTGTAAGCGACTCTGGCACAGCCTTCTAAAGATACCAGAAAGAGTTCAAGTAGTGCCAGTAACAGAACAGGTCCTAAAGCTTATTGGCATTACTATAATGTCAACACACGCTCTATTTTATACCACGTAACAACTACTAGATGTCAGCAAGAAAACCCCCAGAGGCCAAGAGCAAAAGCTGTTTAATCTGTATTTTGTCACTCATATTTGATGGGACATTCTCAGCTGGATAATGAGAATACAGTCCCTGCTGGGACTGCCTCCCCTCACATCTCCCCTCAAAAAGAACGATCTCATAATATGGAACTTGGCAGGTGGTGACTTGTGATTTTAGGGGGGAGCCATTTTTTATGAATATTTTTCCAAACTCTGAAGAACTGCAGCATGTAACAGTGGTTTTGGAAAAACCAAACCCTGTAGCAACTATCGGCATAAAGTTTAAAGAAAAAAGAACTGGCTTCTGGTAAACGCATTTCTTCCATGGTTTCAGGCTACATGCCAAAAATCCCAGAAAACTTCTTGGGCAACAACATATCGAATCTGAGCCTTTTACGGGTCACTGTTCCCACCTTGTTAAAGTTACAACCAAAGAGTCGCTTATAATGGAAACATATGAATATTTTATGCGAATCAGAGAGATAAAACATTCTCGATAGGAAAGCTCCAGCACACATCATATCCACATACCACACATACATTATGTAACGCTCGTCCCAAATACACCCCAATAAAGTGAGCTGGTTTGAGATCTTAACAATTCATCGACTTTGCCACATCAGAAACGAGAGCAGATGTCACTCTTCTGTACCTCCCTGCGATCTTTGCTGTAGCACTCGACAGAGTTACAGACTTGCCGAAGACGGCCAGTTTAGGCTTGACTGTAACTAACAAAGAGCAAGGTAAAGCCCCGGGCGGAGGGAAGGCAGACACGGGCATGCCGCGATGTAAATAGAGGCAGCCCAGCACGGAGCCCTGTAAATAGCCGATCCTCGCTATTTACAAATACCTCTTGACTAGACAAATGCCGCGTTATCTGAGTGTCTAACAGATTAAATTCACGGGCTGGACGGACCGTCCAAGACTCGCTTATCGCAGGTCACCGACTGGCATTTGTGACTCCAGCATGGCTATTTTGGTGGCTCACAGACAGCGACGCACCCACGGCGGAGCTGTGCTAGCCCGCTGCCGCGCACAGCCAGCCCCATGCAAACGCTGCCGACCGCACACTCCGAGTGCGAGGCGCTGCTCGGGCTCTTTCAAAGTCTGCGCGGGGACGCGCCCGAACTCGAGCGAACTCGGCGGCGGCTCCTTACCTGCTGGGCAGCGCGGCGGCTCCGGCTTTGTGCGCGCCCGCGGGAGGCGGCGGTCCCGGCCCGCGGGCAGCGGCTGCCGCCGGCACCGGCGCTGCGGAGGGAGAGCGGCTCCCGCCGCCCCGGCCCGGCCACCGCGGGGAACTTCGGCGGGGCGGCCGGGAGGGCGCTGCGGCCGCCGGTGGCGGCGCGGAGGGCCGGGCGCCCTGAGCTGCTGCTGCCGGCCGCGGGGTGCGGGAAGGAGGGAGGCAGGGCGGGAGGGAGGAGACTGGTGTCCCGCGGGGGCGAGCGGGGCCGGCGGGCGGGCGAGCTGGAGGCGGCGGGGCCAGGGCCGGGCTGGGGCTGGGGCGGCGCGGGGAGTCACGGCCCAGGAATGCCAGGAATGTGGGGCGGCCGCTGCGGCCGCGGGGCCCTGAGACGTCGGGGACGCGACTTGGGATTTCTTTTCTCTTTCTCCTTCTTTCTTTCTTTCTTGGTTTTTTTTTTCTTTTTTCTTTTTTAACTCTTACCCCCTCCCCAAGGAGGGCGGAGGAGGGTTGAAACCCACCCCGCGGAGGAGGGAAAAGGAGGGAGGAAGAGGAGGGCGCAGGCTCCTGCCAATCCGGGCGGGTGCCGGCGGCGGCTCTCCCGAGGAGGGCAGAGCTGCCAGGTGCGGTGCCGGCCCCTTCCCGGCCCTCCCGCCGCGGGGCTCCACGCACGGGTCGGCCGGGCCCGCCCGGGAGCTCCGGGGGAGCTGCTCTGGGGGGCACCCCCAGACAGACTTTGGGAATGGGCGGGCAGGGAGCTGAGACAGGCTCTGCACGCGTGGGCCTGGGAGCTCTTGAGATCCTCCTTCCAGCCCTCCCGTACGAAGGCGCGGTGCCGCCCTGCTTCTCTGTATCCACTTTTCTGCCCTTCCTTAACTCCTTGTCCATCTCCTGCCGCCTTGCACGACAGCATCTTTTCTCTCCATTCCTCCCTGTGTTTGCTTCTGCTCTTCCCATCTCAGCCCTTTCGGTCTCCTGCTTACTGTGTGACCCTCACTTGTAGAAGTGTGGTTACCCCTGTTCTTCCAGCTGCACAGAGGGTAAAATATCCCTGATGGGAAAACACTCACGATGCCGCCGTCATGCCTCTGTGCTTTGCTGGAAAGCCAGCAGGAGAAAACCTGAAGTTGGCCTAAAACGTGGTGGTTTGTAATTACACGAAATGCCCAGGCAGATGTGGGAAAGCCCATCTGATGCCTGGTGTAAACAACAAAAGGACACATCACACTGTAGGAATACTGTCAGGAAAGTTGAGGCTACCAACAGTGTTGAATATATCACACCAAATTAAGTAGGCTTAAGAGCAATGTGAATATTGGAAATTACGTGTAGATACTCTAATGCATCATAGCTAATGGCTAATTTGCAAAATTATTTTTGCCTGAAAAGCTACACTTACTTAAAATTATCTACTTTTCAAAAATAATCCACATTCTAGAAAGTGTGTACAAATACCTCTAGTACCAATGGGCATCTACAGAAATGTCAAATGCAGGTATCCCTTTAAAACAACTGTGACACTGAGAAAGTTAAGGACTCTTGCAAACAGGGGAAAATATTAAAAATAGTGATAAATCAGAATTGATACTATGTTGGAGTTGCTGTTACTGTTTGTTTTTGTACACCTTACTGAAGGAGTAAGTGAGCAGATTCACTGGAGTCAGGATTACTCAGATTATTAATGGTAAGAGGATCAGGAGCTGAGAGAAAGAGAAATAGCACAGATTCTTGATTTTGATAGATAAGTAATTGTATTTAAACACTGTACATGGAATCACAAGTCTATGCTTTACCTCTGGCATAATAATATTATAATTACATTTTGCAAGCACTTCTTTTCATCTGAGACTCTCAAGCATTTTACAAGCACCACACCTTAATGAAGTAAGTAATTATCCCCATTTTACATACAGCTACACTGAGGCACTAAGAAGTGACACCATTTAAGATTGAAACTTGAATTGTACTTGACCCTGTGTAGATACGAGAGCTTAGTGTAACAATCTAGAAAAAATATCAGGTGTCAGAATGAGATGATAAAATGGATCATGGAGCTGCTGTGCTCTGAACTGATAGAAAAGGGATTACCTTACTGAATAGAAAGTTACAAATTAGGGTAGTACACATCAAAACTAGGATTTAACTTGTTTGGTTGCTGTCCTGTCCTCCCCACGATGGGCCAGATGTAAGGATGCTGTTCTTAACACTGTAAATAATGACTTTTGCATCTGTGCCTCAAGGTGGTGAGCTGGTTCCCTAAAGCCTTTCAGTCGGATTCTGAGTTTGCAGCTGCTCGCTTTCACTTTCTCAGGTCTCTCAGCATTTGAAATAAACTTGTTTAGGGAGCTTAACTGCAAAAGAAACAATGTTGCAAGAGTCACTGACACACTGAAGGATGGGAAGATTTCCGGGGGGGAGATTTGGAATATTGGTCACCCGCAGGATCGGGTCCCCTAGAAGAAATTAAAGTAACTAGAATAAATAAAATCATACTGCTTCTCAGCAAGAGCAAGGTCAGCTCAACAAATTCTGCAAATTAAAATGCATTGCAGATTTACCCAACCAAGAGAACAATTCCCAAAACTAGGAATTGTGATGATCATTACTTTTCATGAGATTACTTAATGGAGTGATTGGTATCTGTATTAGACTTGCAGAGACTGTAGCAGTAGGTGCTTTAAAACACCAAACTTCCCAGTTCCTGCAAGGAGGTTTCCATATGCAAATCTGCTGTGTTGGTGCTACTACAGTTTTCTAGGGCTATTAAAACCTGCAATCTTTACGTATATCTTTGTTCCTCAAGAGCAGTCAGGAGTATATGAATTTAGGATTAAAACTAACTGCTCTTATCTGCTAATTGGGGAGTGATTTAATTAGAGACTAAAACTAGCTTAGGTGTTACTTAAACTGTTTCAAGAATTCGAGGTAAAAAATTATTTTTACAAATTACAAAGATTACAAGATACAAATTATTGATTTGGTTCCAGATGCCTATGCTGGTTCAAATTTCAACCATCCAGCAAACTTTGATGGTTAATCTTGTACCAAGTCATATGTGAGCTGGATTAGGTACTATCTTTCTATGCTGCTAGGGAATTTTACAGCAATTTTTTTTTTACCTGAAACACAGCACCTCTAAATTATATTTAGATATTTTATTGACTTGTAATGATTTTGGGATTCTATCTCAAGAATATTTCCTCTGCTCTAGTATAATTAATTTTTACACTGTATCCTTGTACAGTATCACCAGGATTATTGTATTAAGTGCTCTACAAAATAGAATAAATATCTAAATAACATAAAAATAGAAACATCTCAACAAATGGGAAATAACTCACTGACATAGGACTGTACCTCAGTTACCTTAGCTACCAGGTTTTTGGCTGATGTTTGGCATGTAGCAGCACATCCCAGACACAGGGACAAGTTTTCTTGTCTGAAAACTGAGATAATGATAATGATCTTAAGAAGGTGCTTTTTTGATTCCAGATGAAAGCAACATAAAGGAGAGAGACTTTTTTTTTTTTTGGATTTGGTAGGCCTGAATGTTTTCTCAAACCCTCATGAAAATAAAGCCCAACACCATTCAGCTTGATCAAATGGTTAACTATCAGCAGAGGAAAACTGACTATCTATGTCAAAATATAGGAGACATTTGTTATGAAACTGTGCAAGGAATTTTGAAGTGGCTTAGCACCTTGATAGCAAAACCTGTATTAAACGTATTTTGAGTGTGTTAAAGAATCTTGTTATAACATGGAATAATCTCAGTCCTTGTTGGTCGGTGAAGCCATGTCATAACCTGTTTCATACAAAACTGTCTTTAAAATGTGCTTAAGCAACATCTGGTGGTTTCTCCTGTGAACAGTAGGTGATGTTTAATTAGCTTTACAGTCATCTACATTACAATCAAATCAAAGAATGCAGTTGCAACACATTCCCGATTTGTATTGTAAATGTGACCTTAACTGTGTTCCTAAAATCTCTGTCATGTGCTACAGCTGGGTACACTGATCTGATTGTAATGTAAGCAGAAACTTAGTGCACCAGCAGAAATTGCCATTCCTAAAATCATATTAGTTCTTTATAAATTGATACTTTAAATGTTTGAAGCTCACCACCAAAAAAAACCAAAACAACAAACCAACTTCTCTGGTATTCAGTGCTCTCATTAATTACTCCATTTAATAGTGCTTCTCAAAATCATCTCTTAGAAAAGGAATTTGGATTACACAACCTTGGAAAACAAACCTGTTACCACCAAGCATGAGCTAACATGTTATAATACTCTATGGCTTATCACAACTTAGCCAGCACCCAGTCTTGTAGTAAGTCTTGGTTGATTATCTGTGCAAATAAACTATGCTGTGTTGAATATTCTAGTTTCCTTAGGGTTGTATTCTGCCTGAGGACTTATTTAATACCTATGTCTCTTTTCAGGTCTCCAGTGATGGCAGTAAAACAAAAAACTTTTTAGTATTTGTGAATAAAGTAATGAAATTTTGATTCCATGGTTGCCAGTTCTCCAGAGGGGTTTGGGATGATGAATGTAGCTTACTATGCAACTGTTACTGCTGTCCAATGACAGAATGAATAACATTTTTACAGTTTTCATGGATTACCAATCTGGATATTTTTGAATGTACCATTTAGCATGGTATTAGGTCTTCAAATTTCTGAAAACAGTGGCCTCTTGAAAAAAAAAAATGAAAAAAAAATGAAAAAAACAACCCAACCCAAACAAAAAAAAATTACTAGCTTTTAGCAGAACTTAGTTTTTCACCTTGCCTTGAAGTCAGTACACACCACTGATTTGTAGATGCTTTAGTGGCTGCCCACTTGATAATCTTTGTGCATCTCAGCATGGATTTATGTGTCTGACTGTGGACACCCCATTGAAAATACTTTGTCGCCACTCAGAGATAAATGGTTTCTTGAGAAAGCAAAGAGCTAATGTCATAATCTAAAATGTGGGTTTGGGACTGCCACAAACCTGTGTAACTTGAATTGAGCCATTAATATTTGCTCATCTCTGTGAAATGGGTCTAAGACCATGCTTGGATATGAGAGCACTCTGAAACTCCAGATTTTAAAGTTTTCTGAAATTATTTTCTGAAGTGTACTGTAAAAGAATAAAACCTCAGCTAGATGTGTCTCGGCTTTTTGGAATCTGTATATTATTTCTAAAAAAACTCTGATTCTTATTCTCACTTTTGGTCAAAACAAACAGGGAACTTGCTCTGAGTTAGAGCAGTTTGGGATGCTGAGAGGTGTACATATAAATATTATTTTCTATGCTGACTGTCATTTGCATGATAAGCTAGATGCTCTGGAAAGACTTGAAATGCATTAAAAAAAATCCTGGAAAGGATTAATAAAAAAATAGTATAGGAAATATCAATAAAACTGTTGACATTTAGACTTGGAAGAGGTGAGGAGATAAAATGATAACCAAAGTCATTAAGATGTAGAGAGCAGTTGTTTCCTCCTTCCATACATAGTCTGTTGGATCATTTCAGTTAGTGGCTTATAAACTATGGCTGTTTGAGATGGGTTTCCTACTACAGTTAGTTGGGTGACTGAAAATTCACTGTAGAGCTTGCCTGTAACAATAGCAGAACAAATGTTGGGGTGGTTAGGGTGAGGGAAGGAAGTGTACTTTTGTCTTAAATAAACAAACTTTTCACAGAGAAACACTGGAAGATTTTAGAGACAACATTAAGATACGTAGAGACTAATAAGTGATTTGATTACTTTGTCATGAATGGTGTAAGGGATGTTCTTAATTATATCACTGTCTAATAAATTGTTTGACTAACAAGTGAACAAAACACAAAGCAAATACGGAGTCTCAGATAAATACATGCATTAAATATACATATAAATTTATATATATATATATATATATGTGTGTGTGTGTGTGTGTGTGTATAATAAATAACAGTGTAATTTCCTCACAATGAATTCTTGGTTGTCAGAAAACCAATATTTCAGCTTAGATCCTGGGTTTCAGGCTGCAGACACACTGTGGACCTAAAGCCCTCTGTCAGTGGACAGGTTAAGTCAGATGGCAAGCAGTCAGCAGGGCTGAAATGAGGTAAAGACTTAACCTTTTAACAGGGATAATGATGAGTGGAAAGGCTTATCTGAGTCTTGCACTGAGCAAGAATTGGAAGCTGAACAGGCGATACCAGCAGATAAGCCATCTGATATATGAAAGAATTCAGTGTTCTGAACATGTCCTTGAGTGTTCTGGTGACTCCTGTCACGCATGAGGGAAAAGAATTCTTTCTAGGATGATCTAGTGGTGTGCCCAAGCAGGTGGAACACCATGGAGAAGAGTGTCCAGTACCTGAGAGAATTACCTGGGCTCAAAGTAACCCACACAGATTCAAATAGAAAGCAGTCCTGTGTAAATCCAGATGAGATCCATTGAACACAACCCATGAGGCAGAAGTTTGTACACAGTTGCCTTCATCCACTTCTGGGGGGAAAAAAAACAAAACCCACCCCCCTCTCCTTCACCCCACCAAAAACCCCTGTCTGCAGGTTTGGGTTGTTTTGGGTTTTTTTTCAGAAAAGTCCATATTGTTTTTGTTTTAGAAGCCTCATTTATTTTTTAGTGTGTGGGCACAACCTCAGCTTCTGTGAATGATGTGTGCAAATGCAGAGACCCACTGTGCAAGTACTTCAGAAGGTAACACCCATTTGTCAACAGTCAGTCGGGGTCATGTTTGGCCAGAAGGAAAAATCATGCCAAACACAGTCTTGGTTGGTAGAATTTAGGGGTGAATGAAGTGGAAATTTTGAGTTTCTCTAAATTATACAATACTGTGTATTGTGAGGTGAAAGTAATTACTGTCAGAACTGGTGTTTCCAAAGGATTTGGATTTGTATCTTTCCTGGCCAATGTGGATATTCAAAAAATAATAGAAATACAAATCAACTTCCATGACAAAAAGCTGAAATTTGGGCCAGTGATTAGAAAGCAACAAAACTTGAATTCTTATGTGCATTCCAGATCATAACAAAGGAGAAACAAAGTATGATCTCAAGAATTTAATTTGGGTAGTTCATAGGAAGGGGATGTTCAGACTGAATATTAAGCATAGCAAAAGCAGCTATGATAAATGATCAAGAACCTAGAACAGAGAAGCCAACAAAGAGGCAAAACTCAGGCTTGTGAAGGCAATCATGCAGATATCATGACCAGGTACCACTGGGAGAGATGGCCTTTGAGGAAAAGGGAAATTAAAAAGTAGTGAAAAAGAAAAGTTAATAAAGTAGTTAAAGGTGATAGAGGGAGAAAATTATTGAATGTAAGCCAAAGAAAAAACAAACCTTAGCGAGGTCTGACAAGAAGTTGAAGTAACCTTACTTACCAGCTGGCATTTTCTAAATTCCCCATTTTAAAAAGGTGGTAGAAAATGTGGTAGGAGTCAGAGATGGCTATAAAAAAGCCTTTTAGTTTATATGTAGTACACTTCTCTCTAAACTGCTTTTCTCTCTGGTTAGAAGAGGATGATATTCACAGTAGATGTACTTGTGTGTGGTTAAATATACAGTTCTAAAAAAATAGAGGCCAAAGGAGATGCAAGCTATACATCCATGAAAGCTAGGGTAGATTGGACCATGAACATGTTCCCATCTTACCAAATGCCCTTTGAAATCTGGTAACTCATTGCCCCTAAGAAATAACAGTGTTTGATAGTATATTGGATGTACTTTTGTGTTAACATATGTAGCGTGAAACATTTGCTTGGTATTGTCATTTCTGGTTGGCAACAGACCTATAAAGAGAGGGAAATCACCATTAAAGAAAAAAAGTGTTCCAATGCTATTTACAGTTTAGTAACTGGTAATTTGAAGCCCTTGACAATATGGACTTGATGTGTTAGATCATAATGTAATTGCTATAATTATTTATAATTTTCTTAACTGTATGCCCTTTAAGCATTATGCTAATGGCTGTTAGAGTTTGAAAATAATGTTTTTAGAACGGGAAAGAAAGACATGAATACCTTCTCACTAGTGTAACTATTGCTATAGTTGCAAAGCCATCTTCAGGTAGGAGGGTATGTGTTTACTTACATAAAAAACATTGCATTTTAGATGTCTGCTTTCTTCCTCCACCCTTCCAATATACTAACAAGCATTAAACAAGTAACTTTACATTCAAAACTAGCATTTACTAACATCAACTAACAAGTACCCTGGTTTTCAATCCTTTATATGGTTAAATAATTTACTATTTTTATTGTAGTGGGTCTATCATTGTAACTGCTCAGCAGCTTTAAATCCAGTGGTTAACACTTATGCAGAAGTTTGCAGATTATTAAAAAAATCACAATAATACTACACTGCATGTAAAGGTCAGAGAATACTTTCCTGTGATGAAAATTATTTAGAGTAATTGTCCTAAATATATCAGGGACTTAATTGAAAGCAGGCACTGTAGGTCAGTTTTATCCCTGTAAAACACACTGGTTATTAAACCCAAGAATTCATTTATTGTGTAAAGGTTTCTTACTATCATTTGTGACAGATAGGTGTTACAGATTAGAGCACAGGGACTTAGGGTCTTGTTACATGATGTTTTAACTCATTTGATCTGGTGTCCCCACAGCCCTCTTCACTCTCTCCTGCATATCCCTGCTCCACCTGCTGAGCTGGAACAGGCATTTACCTTACCACACAATGCAGCAGTTTGCAGCCCAATGAATATGTGTACATGTGATGCTATCAGAAAGGTCTTTGCTTAACATAATATCCCTTACCTGTTTACCCTTCTCACCTGGCAGTTCAGATCAGCACCAAAGTTGTCACAAAGGAGCAGTGACAAGGTGGGGGACAGAAGGGAGGTTGGCTGTGTGGCAACATTGCCTGGAGGTGTTTTAAACTTCCAGGAGCCACAGCTGTGGGTCGCAATCCAGCACCTGCATGTGATCCACTGTGTCACCTTAGACAAGCCAGGTAACCTCAGCCACCTTCTCAGCACTAGGAAACCTCCCCACTGGGGTTTAGTAGGATGTACTGGCCAGTGTGATCCCAAACAACAGAGCAACTGTAGGTATTTGATCCACTAATACATTCATCCAATTGACCCTAGCACAGGTGTAGGCATTAGTGCTTCAGTAACAGTTTCAATTGGTACATAAAAATACTGTAATACTCACTAGAGAAACACCCCCATCTCCATTGGGAACAGAGTTACAATTTGTGATATGCTGTGGTCCCTGATTTTTGTTAATAAACTGTGAAAAAAGATTGTGCAGATCACTTCAACTTTTTTTTAAGAGCAAAAGGCAGTTGAGAAATCAAAGGTGTAAGGTTCTCTATGCATCCCAATGGCATCCACCTTAACATTCATTCAACACCTAACAAGCTATGCGTTCTGTGAAAAACCATGTGAAGAATAGGGAATCTAAGGGTGTACAAACAATCAAACATTGTGTTTTACAACAGTAGCTCACTGGTTCTGTTAGTGCAGACTTAACTGTGCAGCTGCAGTACTGACACCTAAACTGCCACCATCTTCCCAGTTATTTTCCTGCATTGGCAGAGATGGGGAATTTTATTCTCCAGAGGCAAGAGGCATCACTTAGTACAGGCTGGGGTTTGGGTGAGGCAGAGGAAAATGATCCATCTTCTCTTTCACACCCAGGCTGGCAGAGTGTCTGCCTTTGGTGCCTCCCCAGGGAAGCTGGGAAGGTGGAAGCCCATCAGACACAGAATACCCAGCCCATTTATCTCTCTCTGTGTGAATGGGATTGCTCCAACTCCTCAAATGCTCTTTGATGTGCATGTATATTTATATATACACTTACATGAATCTGGCCTTTCCTGATGGATTCTGAGTCCAGTGAGGGAGAATATGGAGGAGAAGCTCCATCTGGTTTCTGCTTCTTGTTGTATTCAAGAATGGAGAGATTTTCTCATCAGAACTTCTTTTCCTTTCTTTCCCTTCTGGTTTTGTTCTGTCACATGCTCTGACATAAGCTGTAGCAATACAAATTTAACCTTTAGTGGTTTTTGTATTCTACTTACTGTTCCCCCCCCCTTACTAGAAATTGCAGTAAGGAATTCAGGTGAGAAAACATAAATGGTGATGTTTGGCATTTGGCAAAAAACTGAATGGAATTTCAAGGACAGAGAAAAGCTATTTCACAAGACTTGAGGTAGACTTTGCTCAAAATCATGGGGAACTCTAACACAGGGGATTTTGAGAGCCTCTTAGACTTTAAGAATTCTAGTCAGTAGAGAATAATGAGAATTACAAGTGTTTGATGAACTTATGGTTACCATTAACATCCTTTATAACTTGTTATTATTTTTTCAGAGTAGGTGAATAAGAATAAGAATATTATCTTATTCTTGTATTTCATAATTCAATCTTACATTTACTAATATTTTTATTCTTGTATTTACTGCTGGTAATTAATGTGTTGACACTTACAAAGGTATTGTGCAGAATAAGTTGATGTGCCAAAAGAAAAAACAAGTTTCTGTACTCTTTACGAGTCTTTTAATCTTTCATGATAATTAGTTAATTCCTGCAATAGTTACATAAAGGTTTTCAAATATGAAAGAATTAATTTGCAAATCATTAACCCAGTATAAACCTGACCATTCTTAGAAATCAACTTCAGAAAAAGTGTTTTCTCATATTTAAGTTGACAACAGTGGTCAGGTTCCCTTCCTTTAGCCTCAGTTATCCAGATATTAATCAGATGCATCTTAAAAGCTCTGCACACAGCAGCTGATTTTTCATTTTTCATGCCTTGTAAGAATGCTGGAGGCTGTCTCTACTCATTCGTTGCCTTCTGACAAATATGCCACCAGTTATGGAAGTTGAAGCTGTTTCACTGAAGCTTTCCCTGAGGGATTAATCATGAACTAATGCTAGAGGTCCATGTCCATCAGTAATCCCACTGTAATATCATCTGTAGAAAATGAAAGCTCTTCAACTTCTACAATTGATTAAGTAGCATTTTTTACTGTCCCATGGGAAACACTTACTGTAAGTAGCATATAATGAGTATTTTATTCTTACAGAACATTTGCCCCTTGTCCACCATGCAGAGGATCCCCTTCAGCTCAGACTGATTCTCAGCTTTCATTAATTATTTGGCAGTATTTATTTCATTAATTATTTGGCAGTGTGTGAAGGTTTTCCACTCTTCTAAAGTAGTTCCTGCTCCACTGCTGTTCTGTGCTGCTCCCCCAGAAACACCTGCATAAAGTTCACCATGGAAATTTCTAGCCTGTCTGGTTGTTTTGGGGTTTTTTAATCATTCTTTGTGAAGAGGTATTTATGATGGATCAGTTCCATCACTGCAATGGCTTGTTTTGTTCAGGAGACAGTTGGGAGATTTTTTAACAATGTGCTGGTGGGTTTGTTGTGCTGTGTTTATTTATAATCAGAGCTCTCACCAGCTGACCGGTGAGCTGTTTAACTTCTCGGAAGATTTGTTTAACTTGATTTCCTAAATATGGTTAAAAGAACAGTGCTTGAGTAAATATTCTCAGAACGATTATGAGAGGCAGAACATTTAAATAGGTAAAATGACAATCAGATCATAGAATCCCAAGTCACGGATTCCGATGGAAAGGAACATTGTGCTTCAAATCCAAAACTCCCCTCAGAGAGGCGGTCCAGGGGGTAGGGGGGGGAATACTTGGGGGTTTGAAAAACCAGTCACAGGTACCCAGGGAACTTCACAGGAACCTTAGAATCCTTCTGCCTTCACTATTGCCATATCCATTCTATGCTCTGTGTTAGACCATATGTACAAACTATTTGGAGCTTTTTGATTGAGTTTGTATTTCTGGGCAGGAAACGGTGTAATATTGGGCTATATTGCCTCCCTCACCTCAAAAAAAGAAAAAAAAAAAAAAAAAAGAAACTGAAGAAGAAACGAACCCCAAGTCCTGGGAGCAGAACTGAATGCGAAAGCACTTCAGGATATTGCCATTGATCTTTCCCAATAAACGGGTGACGACCGGGACAGCCTGTTGTGGTCCCTTTTCTCAAAACTCAGCTTCTCTTTGGGGTCGGAAAAGTGGGTTTAGATAAAGATGTGACACCACCGTTTGACCCCACAACCGCCGCTTCCATCCCCATCCCTTTTACGCTCATCCCACCCTCATTCCCTTCCCGCCCCGCCGCTCGCCCCGCCCAGCTGAGGGCACCGCCCCGCCCGCCTGAGGGCAACGGCCTCGGGGCCGCCGCGCGCCTGCGCTGCCGCCTCCAATGGAGTTTGAACGCTTCCGAACCAGCCACTCAGGAGGGCGGGCGGCGCCGCGCTGCGCTCCCATTGGCGGCGGGTCTGCGGCCTCGTGGCGAGCGGCGTGGTGAGCGGACCAATCAGCGCGCGGGGCCGCGGCATGGCGGGGGCGGGCGCAAACGGTTGCGGGGCGGTGGCGCCGGGTTTGAGTCGCGGCGGGAGCGCGGCCGCTCTGGGGGCTGCGGGTACCGGGGCTGTGGTGGCAGCTGTCGCTGGGCTCGAGTCGCTGTCGCCGGGCTCCGGTCGGCGCTTAACAGTGAGTGAGCGGTGGGGCGCGGGGCTGACGGTGGCGGGCAGCCGCCCTGACTGTGAGGGCTCGCTCCGCCTGTCGTTGGTCTCTAGTTATAGGTACTCTGAGATACCCCGAGCTCAGCCGCGTTGCTTTGAAAGTAAATAAAGAAGCGTTGCTGGAGCTTCCTACGGAACCGTGTGTTTTGGCGAGGAGACGCCACCTGAGGCAGAGCTGTCAAATGCAGGTGTAAGAGTATAAACCTTGTTTATGCAAGGAAATTCGTTATAGCGAGGTTTTATGATCTGCTCTTAACTGCCTACAAGTGTGTCAAAGTAGGACCTAATGGTTTAAGGTGCTGCTTGGTGTTTGCATCAGGAAGCCTGTAAGGTTGTGGAATGCTGTATTCTAATCTCTGCTGAGCTTAAAAGATGCAATTTCTTTAAAAGGGACTCTTACTTCACCTCTTGGCAGGTGTCATTGTAGTTGTCTTTGTGTTTCAGGCGTAATACTCCATTCTATGTGAAACAAGGATCTGGCCAGTATGAGCTGGGCTGTGGAGGAATGGAAAGAGGGCCTGTCCCCCAGAGTCCTGCAGAAGATCCATGAGCTGGAAAGTCAAGTGGATAAGTTTAAAAAAGAACGTCAGCAAAGGCAATACCAGCTAGAAACTTTGGAGGCAGCCTTGCAGAAACAGAAGCAGAAGGTAACCCAAAATGTCATCCTTCTTGCCAAACACTGTTATAACAGTTTACTTTCTGGTAGTTGTTAGGGAATGGATTAGTGTTTTGCTTCTTCTCCCTGACTGAAAGGAAAGGTAGCACAGAATTACAAACTGTTTATATTCATCTTACTTAATACTTACCATATTCTTCTGCTGTTTAGTTCTTTTTGGTTGGTAACATAATTCCTGCTTCCAATCTTTTTGGCATGATTGTCCATTTCTAGTTATTTATGTCTACTTTGAGGTTTTTCTACAGCTCTTTATAATTAGGAAAATAAACATTTTATTGCTATACTCGTTAAAATCCATTATAAGGACTGGGCCTATTTTATATACCAGAGCTGCACAGTTGGCAGCCTCTTCCTATTTCACCTTGCCTACAGATACCTATACTCTTAGTTTATGTTATTCGTTAGTTTTTTTCCTTGAAGATACTGGGGGTTTAGGATTTGGTGTTCCTTCTAGTTTTTAGGGCTGTAATTTTACACCTCATCGAACTCTACCCTGTCAGCCCTGTAACCGTGGGACTAAAGAACTGATTGGTCAGGGTCCTGCAAAGTTTCAGGTCAGCAGTGACCCATTTGGTTCAATTTTGTTTTGTGTTCTTTGACTACAGCTCAGAGACAATTTACAAAGGTTGCTTGTTATTCCCTTTAGATTGCTGCAACTTTCTAGAAAATCTTTAGCCTAGTAGTTTTCTTTGAGTTTTTTCTCATGAGTTTCCAGGAAATTGTTTCAACCATTCCAAGGAACTGCTGTGGTCCCCAAACAAAAAAAAAGGGTGCTTTAAAACTCTCAGAAGCAGCAGGTAATACAATTGTCAGTCAAAAGAACAGCACTGTGCCATGATGCCCCTTGGATGTTCCTCCAGGGAGGAGAAGGACATCTTTCCTGCCAGACTCTATCTTCAAAGCTGTGACCTTTAATAATTATTGTGCACACTTTGTGGAGTGAGCCAAGGTCTTGTGGCTGCTAAAGATAGGCTGGAAACTGAAGTGAGATGATCAGTGAAGAATGTGGACTAATGATGATTATTAGTATTTAGGGATTGATGAATTTTTTGAAGAGCTCATATCTCATCAATAAATAGCAATGTTAATGTCACTGAGTTGAATTTTGGGAAATGTGGGTTTTGTTCACACACAGGAATATTTAAACAATGTGTACATTTGAGGTTTTTAGAGCTGTCAGGATTTTGAAGTGTTAGGAAGCAAATAACAGCATTGTGCTGAACCCTCCTCAAATATCTGAGCTTTGTGTTCCTAAAATAATAAATGCACCAAATTATAGAGAGGAGTTGATAATTTCAAAAATGTCTCTGTGTTCCAACTAGGTCGAAAGTGAAAAAAATGAATCTGCAATACTCAAAAGAGAAAACCAGAGCTTGATGGAATTGTGTGATAATCTTGAGAAAGCAAAGCAGAAAATTTCACATGATCTTCAAGTAAAAGAATCTCAGGTCAACATTCAGTCAGGTCAGCTGAATTCCTGCAAGAAGGATATTGAAAGGCTAGAACAAGAACTGAAAAGGTGAGGACTTGCTGTATGTCTCTAACATATTTACAATGGTTATTTCATAATTTTTTTCCTCATGCCTCATACATGTCCTAATAAAAGCAAATAAAGAGGAGGCTGTGTTGCTCTTTCAATTTTTCTTTTTTTTCTTTTTTCTCTTTGATTTTTGTGAAAACTGAAGAGAGTTGAGGTATTTGACGGCTGTGACAAATAATGCAACATAATTTATGGCATGTAGAAATACCAACTTTGTGTAAGGAGTTGCTGAGATCCATCAGTGAAGAATCTAATGAGATTCAACAGGGTTGATAGAACCCCACTAATGTTCTCTGTATCTGCTGTAAAATGTTGGGACAAAGAGACTGTGAGCTGAGGATACATGTTCCATTTATCTGTTCCCAAAATTAAGTCTAGTTTGCTGAGTTCCCCCTTCCCATTATATTATTTTACGTAACTGTTCATTACAAAATATCAGTTAGTGCATGGAACTGATACATGGCCTCATTCTTGGCCATTGTCTGTAATTTTGTATTTGGCTGCCTTTTGTTTGGTACGTGATCATTTGCCACTTCATCCCAACTGATGGTCCTCTGGAAGAGGAGTTCTTGGCATTGAGCTGTAGAAGAGAGGGAAAATAAAAAGGCAAATGTGGAGTCACTGATGCAGTGGGCTACAGCCTGGGGCTATCGTCATCCTGTGCTCACTGAGCAGGACAAAAGTTACTGTATGGCCTCTGAACTAGTTTTATGGTTTCATTGGATGCCTTGGTATCTTCAAGCTCCCAAAATTCCCTCAAATGGCTTGTCTGCTGTGGTGTTTTGGGTAGTGATGTAAATGGAATACATGAAAAATACACTGTTGACTGGAGAGTATTCCCTTGCATTTTGATGAAGTATGCATAGTTGTCTGAAAGTGTGCAGTATCAGAACATAACTGAAAGTTGTGTTTCCTGCCATAAAGATGCTCACTGAAGAGTAAGATTTGATATTCTCAGTGCTTACAGTTATTTGGGTGTGTTTAGCTGAACTACAATTTCATATAGTAAGACCTCAAGGAGTTCTAACAGATTTTCTTCTACTTGGGGTTTGATTTTGTTTTTTAGCTATGACTCCTGAGTAATTGATTAACTATGTTGAAACTCTAAATAAAATATGTCATTTATATTTTTGTGTTGCACCACCTTAAAATTTTCAGTGGATGTGTCTTGACTTGATCTTTAAACTAAGTCCTTAGACTCATATAGTTTGTTAGTGTATGTCAGGCTGCTAAAAATAGCTAATTAACATTTTAGTTTCTATTATTAACTTCTGCTGCTGCTTCTTTCCTAAACAGATGCAAATGTGAGCTTGAGAGAAGTCAGCAGACATTGACTGCAGGAGATGTATCATTCAGTGGCACTCCACAGAAAAGTTTTACTGCTCCTTTAACACCAGTTCAAAGTAATAATGGTAAATGATCCTTTTCTTCTTCCAGCACAGATGGTTGACTGTCAGTTTTCTTGGAAGGTTGAGTATTTTAAACATTACACTTGTACTGAGTTTCCTAGCCCCTCTTATGTAAGTTATTATGAAAGCATCTACTTTGTAGCACCCTAGGTTTCAATTTCAAAATTATTAGTACAGATTGGACACATCACAAACATTACATTTTTTCAATGCTGGATGGACATGGAATAGTAATAAAATATCCTTCAGTAGGCTGCAGCAATCTTTTGTATGTCTGTTCCTGGTGTCAGCTCTTCCCTTCATGTTGTGGGGAACAAATTTCTCCCTCTACCACAGGTATTTTAACTAAAATGCAGTCAGTAGTTAAATGTGTTATTTATTTGGAGAGGATTTTTTTGCACAGACTGTTATTGTGTATGATAATCTACACAATTAATGCTCTATATCCATTTCAAAGCATCACTTCTATCTTCAAATTAGGGACATCAAAAATATTTAAATGAACTGGAAAAACGACAGGAAGTTTCCTTAAGTGGAGAATTCTGTGGTCAGACACCCTTATGCTCTTTATGCTGAAAAACTTTGATGTGTTCAATATATTATATGTGTTACTTACTTCCTTGAGTGCTATGAACAATTGTTCTGTGAGTTTGGCATCTCAGTCTTACTCCAGTGGGAAATCTGAGATAATCTCTTGCTCTTGTTCCTTTTACTTTCTTTATGCATGTCTGTAAAGGGGTGCAGTTAGTGGCAATGTCAAGCATTCCACTAAGCATGGCACGCCTGGAAGAGGGAAAATATTAAAATGATTAAAAGATTAAAGTTTACCTAACTTTATTTAAAATTGTATTTCTGGGGAGATATTTTCTTTTGAAAGCTGGAGTCTTAAATTCATTAAGATAATTGCATCCTTGAATATTTCAAGTCAGAAGGGACCCATAGGGGTAAGTAAACCTGGCTGAATTGGGTGAAAAGCTGGTTGGACTAAGGCAGATATTCATCATGTCTTTGTAGACGCTAAGTTTGAAGAACTAGAAGAAAAATACAGGAAAAAAGTACAAGAAAATAAAGAGCTAGAGTTACAACTGAGAACCATCCAGCTTAAGGTAAGTATCTCTTAGGAATTGTTTGTGGGATATCTAAGAAAGTAACCACTGAGTGAACTTGGAAAATGAAATAGAAAACTAGTGCAAAATATTATACATCACATAAAATATAATTTCAAAAGAAAAAGAGAATTAATCTGTGTGTACTGCCATTCAGAAGTAATCTTGGAGAATTTGGAAAAGCCGTCCTCTTTGAATAGCAAAGGAAAGGAGGACATTAAAAATGAGAACACATCCTTCACAAACTGGAA
Organism: Agelaius tricolor; assembly: GCF_023055355.1. Lineage (NCBI taxonomy): Eukaryota > Metazoa > Chordata > Aves > Passeriformes > Icteridae > Agelaius > Agelaius tricolor. The sequence continues at coordinate 21,738,860 of NW_027269261.1, read as the reverse complement.
GTCTCCTGCAAGCAAGGACAAGATAAAACAGTGTCAGTTATGCCAAGTTATATACTATATGATAATAAAATAGCCTTGAAAAATATTGTGAGTAATAATTCACACCTAGAAAATAGAAACCCATAAGTCTTTCAAACATATATGAAGGAGGAACGGTGTTGGCTAATCTCTGAGAACAAGATGAATATGATATGAAAGCCCTCAAGGAAAAAAGCCATTGCAGAAAATGTGAAATAATTTTATCTTTGGTACTTACTATGTAAAGGTTTAAACTTTTTGATATCAGAGCCTTTTTTTGAATCTATGGCACGGCCTCAAATTGGAAATCAGAAGTAGTCTTAAATTTGATTGATAAAATGAATAGTAATTTTTAAAAAAATCACTAGATACAGACAATATTTTCCCATTAATTGGTAGGGCACTGCAGTGTGGGACTGCTTAATCACTGTGATGTGCAATGTTGCCTTATTCTCCTCTTGACATTGGAAGGGAACGAGGATGATGACATTAGAGAAAAACACTTCCAATGGTGCTTCTTGGAAATACAGTTTAGTCAGGCCAACATTTTGTCCTGAGCAAATTGTTAGAAACATGACTCGATATGTTTATTGAAGCATGTGTAGGCGTATGAAGAAAAGGTCAACATTTGCAGATAAAGGCAAATAATGCCTCATATTTCAGACCTTTTGGGGGTTTTCTTTTAAGAACAAATCAGAAAATGCGTAAGTCAAGTGCAACTCAGTGTAATGTTGTTGGATATACAGTGATGAAAGGGAAAAAATTGGATAAAGGGAGTTCTTGCAAATTTAAAGGAAAAGATTGAGTGCAGAGTGGCAAAAAATGGTCCATTTTTACTGGAGAATGGTCAACAGAGGAGCCTGAAAAGGCTTAGTAAAGAGACCTGTGCTATTCAGCATATTGATTAGTGTTCTGAAAAAGAATTGAATAATAGAGTTGAAGACCACACAGTATTTTGTAAGACTTGCAATAATTAAGGTGGTGAGTAAAATTCATCTTAATAAACAATAGTGAAATAATACATCACAGGATGTATTATTCCTAAAACACAGGAAAACATAATTTGAAAAAGGTATACCTGATATGTTCAGACTTCTAGTCTATGATTCCAGAAAGCATTTGTTTGTCATTGTGGCTAGTTCTGGATTCAAACTTCTGTCTCAGAAACTGTAAATTTAAATGGCATGTAGGGGAAATGATTACTGCATGCAGGATTAGTTTTCTTTTCCTCTTCATTAACAAGCTATTTTACAGGATTGCACACAGCATTCTGGACAATGTAATATAGATTTTTGGTCTTGGCACAGCTGTTCCTAGATAACAGCATATTCTCTGGTTTGACTGAGAAGTCACACTGGGTATTACATGGTTTAGGGATTTAGTTTAAGAAAAAGTAATTCAAATGAGCTGCATTTCAAAATCGTGTTAAAAAAGCAATAGGGGCTTTACTGTTTGTGGTTTGGTTTGTTTGGGGTTTTTTCACTTAAGGAGGAAAAAAGTCTCATTTTTTGTTCAGTTTAATTTTTCTATGGGGAAATATTAAAAGCTTGTACCTGGCAGATTTTATTATAGCAATTTTGGAGTACTCTTTTTAGAAGTTTAAATAATTAAATGTGTTTTAAATTTACCTATGGTTCTCCAGTAGAACTAAATGTTGGTCAGATATGTTAATCTAGACTTCATTTTTTTTTTTTTTTTTTTGCAGCTTACTTGTCTTCATTTGCCTGCAAAAATGTAGGCTTTGATTTTAAAACATGTTTGAGTTTAAAAACTCCTCTTTAAAAACACAAAAATTTATGTATGTTACTTATACAGATACACAGGTCAAAATTCTTTTTTCGATATCCTGGTTTGTATTTATAAGTAGCAGCTATGCTTGGAATCTTGGGCTGAAGTTATTTAATTTACGTAGCATAAAAAATAATGATGTGTATCAGGGCTTTGCAGTGGTGGGTGCTGCAATGTTATAACTATGTGGAATGATGATGACCTATTAGCTATTAATGTTAAATTAGCTATTTTGTTTTATGTTGGATAAGGAAATGTGTAAAGGTACCTCTTCTTTTTTTGGACACAGAAAATAAACCAGCCTCATCCTCCAAGCTCTTTGAGTCACAGAGAGATTGCTCGGCATCAGGCTTCCTCATCTGTGTTTTCATGGCAACAAGAAAAGACACCTTCTAGAAATCCAGAAACACCTGCAAGGGGAAGTTCTGCAGTATCCTCCTTTCCTTGGGATAAAGAAACAAATTCAAGTATTCTATCAGAGAAGAACGAGTTTGACAACAGCTTTGCTGAGAACTCAAATTCCTCCCTCATGATCCAGCTAAGAGCACAGAACCAAGGTATCTGATGCATTTCTTTAAGACCCAGAGGCAGCCTCCTGTATAGTTTCATGAAAGCTGGTGTGCAGATAAAAGCAGGCTATTGAAATTAGTGCTTTAGCAAGGAAAAGAGAAAGATACTTGCTGTTGGCTTTGGCAGCTGGCCCTGTTGGCTGCTGGTGTATTTTCAGTGATCAGCCATACACAGAGATTACCTACAAGCTGTGGTATCTTTTGCACAAGGGGTATAGGAATTAGAATGGAGCAGTTTGTATTTTTGGGCTGAGTAGGGGACATCTTCTAAAAGGAAAACTGCCTCTTTCCATTAATTCCATTGCTCCTGAAACAATCTTCTTAAAACACCTAAAAAAACTCTTCAGGATTTCATTGCATCTCACTGTTAAATTTAATTATATTTTTTCCTTATTGTTCTATACTATTGATACTTTTGACTGAGCAATAATGTCTTAAAACTTTGATTGAACATGCTTAGTGCATAACTGAGTTGGTCCGTGATGGATGCCACTGGAAGCACAACATGAAGTACAATCCAAACCCAAGATATGGTCTTATATTGCCCATAGTGACATGAAGAAATAATCATTCCTGATACCTGATAGTTTTAAGAAAGGAAGTAGCTGGTTTGTTGTGGATTTGTTGCACGTTCACTTGAACCTGCTATTCGTACCCTTTGGACAGCTTTTCCACTGTTTTACGAGTCCTCAAGCTCTCCAAACTCTTCATTCAAATACCTCGCATACAGCTTCAATTTTGGTGGCTTTTTCAGCTTGGAAGCCATACAAATTCAGAATCAGGAAGACAGGACTTCTTTTAACAAAAAACCCACAAAGCCAGATAATATTAATTCTGGATAATACTTCCTGTAGCTGACTTATATTTTCTTCTGTGAATTGTGTTTCTACTGTGTTGTGTTTTTGGAAGATAAACTCTTATTGATGTATTCTGTGAGAATATTAGTTTGTCTAGTTTTATATGTATGCATTTTGAGACAGGAAAAAGATTAAAATACAAAATGGGACATTTACAGTTCCCAAGAAGTTGAAAAGTCTTTTGGAAGCACAGTTATGCTAAGGAAAAGCTTGTAGTGGATATAGTTATTAAAAAAAATGTAATTGTTATTTCAAGTGACATGTTTCTGCATGTTTAAAAACAGTAACAAAACAAACAAACAAAAAAAAAAAGCCAGCAGGAGGAACAAATTGTCTTTGCCTTTGCAGCACTTGTTCCTGAGTTTTCATGTTTGTGCTCTTTCTCATAAGGTAGGAATTACTGATTTACAGTCAACTGTCTTTCAGTCTTGATAGTTTTTGTTATTGATGTCTTAGTAGGAGACAGTTAAAACTTGTCTTAACTTGCTGAAAATTGTACAGGCTGTTTGCCTCTGCCAGGAAATTGGGTTGTTATCAAACATTTTAAATAGGAAATGGAAGCGTGTTGGAAGAGGTACCTTCCGAAGCATAAAGTATCCTTAATCTTTACTGTTTTTTAAATTCAGAACTAAATTCCATTATTAAAGACCTGGAACAGCAATTGCAAGCTCAAGAAAAACTGAAGAGGTCCTATATGAATAAACATCAAGAGACTGAACTGGAGCTGGATAAATTGAAGTTGGAATTAACTGAGAAGGATAAAATTCTGAACAAAACCAGAGATAAACTGACTCAAACGAGTACACAACTTGATCAAGCTACCACTCAGGTAAAATGTTGTCTCACACATCTTTTGGCTGTCCTTACAATTCATTGTCAGTATTCCTATGTGTCAGTTTGCAGCCATTAAGTAAGAACCAAGGTTCTCAGGCTAAGTTTCTTGAGAGTTTACGGAGGATCAAGTTTTGAGAAGTATATGCTAGTTTGATATGTATTATATGTAAAAAACATTAATGTGTAAGCTGTTGCCCATTTTCTGGAAGGTTCTTACACCACCTGAAGAAATAATTTTTATACTCTGGTAAGAGTGACTCAAATTCTGAAAAATATATCCTGATCAAGTTGCATAGAGCAACAATGACATCTGGTGGCAAGTTTTGACCTGAAAAAGACTGTCGCATCTTTGGCTGAAAATCAGAATTTGCCGCTTATACTGCAGGATGTTGTGGGGGTATAGTCCTTGTATTGTAAATTGCTTGTTTTAAATAATGTCTATGTAAAAATGCAATGCAAGATTGAGAACATATGCAATTTCTAAATGGGATTTCACAGCCTAATCCTAGGGAGTTTGAATTCATAGTAAAAATCAAGAGAGTAGTACACTTGATTAGTCAAGAATTTACAGAGTGTATGTAAGTAAATACACGTAAAAATCTGAAATGGTTCAGATTTTTGCTAGTAATCATGTGCAAAAGGAGAATGCCAGTGCTTAAAGTAATTCAAACTGCAGAAGGTAACAAGTAAGTGTTTTCCTTGATTAATCAAGTTGCATTACTTTCCTAAAGTCCCTTTTCCCAACACTTAAATTTGAAATTAGTGCACAGATGACATAATTCCTTGAATCTTCATATTTTCATCTATCTTTTAATTTTTTTTCTCTACTAGTGATTCATTTACAGTATAGGGAAAAAGATGTTTGTGTGTGTCTTCTCTGTGTAGAATAATTACCTGTGTTTGTCAGCAAGTTTCTGCATGCTACTTAAGTATATTGGTGAGCTAACGTTTCCCACAACTCCTGTATTGGCCCTTAAAAAACAAACCTTTGCATGTAAACCTTGATCAGTCTGCCTTCTCAGAGAGACAGCAACATTTGCCTGTTGATAATTCTGTGAGGAGCTAGTTTAAGGGAAGTCTTGGCTGGGTAAGGGAAAATCAAACACCTGACATAATCCCTTGACATCATAAAGTCACTGTCATCAAGTGAGTTTGCGGGAAGACATAGCTGGACCCAGTCTGACCGCTCAATTTCTCTGAAAAGGGCTTAATTTTAATTTATTTGATTCCAAAAATGACTTGATTTAACTTCCTAAAGATTAGGGTACTATGTATTTAATTTTCCCTTGTTAAATTTATATGGGTTTAAGAGAGTGGAATTGTTTTACTAAAGAATCAAAGGGGATTAAAAGCAGCCCAAGGGAAGAGGCAAGGTTGTGCATCTAGAAACATGCCTGGGGAAGGACAAGGAGAAGTGGGACTTGCCACCATTGGCATTGATGTGCAGCCCATCCTTTAGGTGCAGTGCATCTTTTCCCAGAAGGTTCCTTTGGTCCTGCCATCTGAAGGTGACTGCTTTCTGTTCTGTTTCTTCTTTCTTGCACTGGAATTGGATCTCTGCCTGCCCAGTCTGGACTTTGAAGAGAGAACTCTATTGAGATTTTAGATTTTAGTTTGTGCCTTGTAGCCTGGGTTTAATCCTGGCAACCTCCCTTGTACACTTCTGTCACTGGTACTATTCCCAGACCTCAAGCCCAGCACCTCTGTGTTTTCAAGTATTTTCACTCCTTGGGAGATCTGCAGCCTTTCTGCAATCACCTTTCCATGTGATCTTACAGAAGTTCACAGTCCCTGCAGTCTCTGCCTGATACCTGACATCCCAATGCAACTACCTGCTTCTTATTTTTTTATTTCTACCGTTTCATTAACTCAGTAAACAGCTCTTGTTGCTGAAGAAAGAGAGTTCCATTCACCCTTTGCCATTTTTTTCTTACTCTCTGGGGAAAATAAAGTACGTGTTTTGCATTAAGAGATTTGGTCTGGAATAAAATTTACTTTTTGTTCAGGAAGTTAGGTGAACAATGCTTCACTCTCTTGGGTGACATAATATTGACATAATCAACTGAGTTAAATAACAAGTTAATGTGGAGGTGAACCTAGACATAGCTTGCTGTTTTGTTTTTTTTTTTTAGTTTAAATTATAAAAAATACTGTTATTATAAATGAAGATATTTTCTTCTTTTTTTTCTGTCCAAATCAATTTGCTGAATCACTCCGAAATTCTGTTCAATATCCATTTATTTTCAGCCTGAACATGTAGTTGCTTAGCAGTTAGCAGTCATTCTTTAGTTGGTAGTAACCTGAGGTACTGAAAATGCAATCTATCAAAAAATCTATTTCTCAAAATCATTGATTTTCTTATTATCTAAATATATATAAAGATATGTTCTCCTATATATCATCTAAAGATGTATTTATTATTGTGTGTGTACACTCATGTATACACATACACACTTAATACATATATATTAAAGTATATATATATTCTTTCTATACATACACACACATTTTCTCACTAACATAAGGAAGAATGAATGAGTTTTGTGCTTTGGATTGCTAAGAATTTATATGGTACCAGCTGGAGTTACTGTGAATATATGAATGATAGAACAATTGTAGCTGACAGCAGTGAACTTTTTGTGTGAGAGCTTATATATTTAAATGAAACATCACTTGCACCTTTAACACTTAGGATTGATAAGTAAATTATTGTAGGTCCAAATGTTGGAGCAAAAGGTGAAGCGATTATCAGAAGAGTTGAATTGCCAGAGACAAAATGCTGAGAGCGCTCGTCAGTCTTTGGAACAGAAAATAAAGGCCAAGGAAAAAGAATTCCAACAGGTAAGACAAGGAGAACTTTTTAACTTTGACTTCTTAAGGAGATGAAGTCACTTGGCTTATGTTGTATATCTGATTTTCTGTTAGTTGCAATCACATTTGATAGGTACCATTTGCAAAGGTAATTGAAAAAATGGAAAACAAATATAGCAATAATGGGGATAGTATTCACTGGAAAATAGAGAACATGTTTGAGAGATAGAATGAGATGCAAATCCATGAGAAACTAGGCTCCATTTTTCATAAAATTATGTATATGTGAGCTCAAACTTAGTAAACAACTAAATTATTTCTTTGGAATTTGAGTTAATTTTGCATGCATTTCACACAGAAGAAAATAATTTCTTTAGGATTCTATCTCTTATTCTAATTTTGGTTCATGCTCATAAGATGTTAATATAGTCAATTAACAGAAGTGTCTTTCATTTCCTTCATGCCAGCTCTTGCAGAGACAAGTATAGCACTATGCCTGGAATTTTTCTGTAATGAAGTTATATTTAGTATTAACAGCATTAATACTGATTTGGATTAGGACTAAACTCTTTGTGTTTTTCTTTTTAAGCTTAATAAAGTAATCAGTGTTAGGAAATCCAAGACACAGATTCAGAAGTGATAGTGATATTTCAGATGGGCATTTTAAGTTGGCTTTAGGGATTGAATATAAGGGCATTGCCCTGAGGAAGACTGCTTGTTGTGTCAAATGTTTAACATGAAACCTTTTCTCTAAGGTATGTCCAGACAGATGAAGTAATTGGCAGAGAAGTGCTTGTGGGGTAGCCAATAAACAGGGCTGCTACCAGCACTCTTGAGTGAAAAAGTGATTTTGCAAAGTCCATTAGTCAAGATGCTACCTCAGGATCTCAAATTGATACTGAACCTAGTCGAGAAGTAGTAAATTGGGAAAATCGATCTTTGCATTTGAATAGTTGTAGCATCATTGTAATAATCAAAAGATGGGTTGAAGCCTATAAACCTGCTGTCCAGGTTTTTCCTTTTTTTAGTTAGCTAAATAAAGGCCTTCATAAGATTAATATGTTAGCCCACATACTGCCATTCTAAATTGTTCAGCAAGGCCATTAATTGAGAAGAACCTTTTTTCTGCAATGGTTAAAACCTGTGAGCTGTTACAGGTTCTTAAAATGTTTGTTTAATGTTCATTTATTTATAATATAAGTCTGTCAAGTCCTATTTAAAGGCTCTGTTTTGCATCTTCTTGCAACAAAATTTGTGCAATATTCCTAACTTATAGTATGGTAAGTAATAGCAGAGATGAACTTGTCTACTTGTACTGTAATGTAATTCTAACGTGAAATTTACCTTTAATATGAAATTTTTTAACACTATTACTTTCATAACTTTTGGATTCAATTTTTTCCCTTTCTGTGGCAGGAATGTTACAGTAATTAAGTTCTTAAGCAGATGACATAACTTGGATTAATGTCATTCTTGCCTGTGTGGCATTTGCCTCATGAATTAAAGCTGTGTTTAAACTGTTTGTTGTGTAAGACAAGTGTCCCTGAGCAGGGAGTACCTGCTGATAAAAATCATTTGTTATTTCTGCAGTAACCAAAATAGAGACTTATTGTGGTCATGTGTTTATTTCTTTGTTTCTCTGCCACTGTTTTCTAGGAACTGTCTTGTCAGCAGCGTGCCTTGCAAACACTGGATCAGCAGTGCAACCAGATAAGAAGCAAACTGAATCAGGAGCTACAGCAAGCCAAAAATGACTTCAATGTTCTACAGGCAGAATTTGACAAAGTAGGCTTTTTTTAGCATTAAAATCCACTACTAGAGTGGCATTTAGTTGTCTCAACAGCACTGCCTTACTTATACATAAAGCAAAAAAATAATTAATGTGGCATCTTGATGTTTTTACAGTATGTACTGGATGTTCTGTATTTATAATTCCTTACCAAAATACTCTGTATTTAAATGTGAACTATAGGCTTTTAAAAGTTTGTGGCTAGTCCACTTCTCACAGGGAAGAAGATGTAAATGCAGGCAGCACAGGTAAAATAAATCTGAGAAAGGAGCAGCTAAGGCTGATCACTAGAAACTTTATGTAAAAAAAGAAAACCCAAACAAAAAAAACCATCACGCAGAGGTGTCGTGTGATGAGAGAGCTACAGACCAACAGGTCATTGCCCTTTGGAAAAACAGTCCCATTTTCATATACCCTAGCCATGCACTCCTCATGTGATCCTGGGGAGACCTGATAGAGGAGATGAAAAAGCAAAGAAAATATTACATTTAAATTAGCATATGTGTATACAGAACCAAGTGTTTGCTCTCAGTTTAACTCCCTGAACTGGTTCTCCACAAAAGCAGTTGAGTGTCGTGGCTTGTGTAAGGAAGATGATCAGTATGAAGGAGCTCTTCCACAGCTTTGGCAGCAGCTACCTATTAAAATACTTCAGTTGTCACAAACTCCTAATTTTCAGTAGTTTAAAAAGCAGCAGAGGCCTCAGGAGTGGGTGATCAGAAAAGAGGAACGTTTAAAAGCCTCCAATACCCTTTGAGAGCATTTCTCAAGCAGCAGAGCTAACTGATTTTCTAAAAAGGGCCACATGTTCTTGAAAGATGTATTGAGAAGCCCTGTTTGCAGGCATCCTAAACTGAAACATCATTTCTAAAACTGCCAACAGATTTCTGGCAGGCTTGTTTTATTTTAGAAATATAGCTGTGGGGCTACATTCAGTCAAAAGTTTTTACTGGAGGCTTCTTTATTATATGCATATTCTTTTGTATATGCTTGCTGAAAATTTGATTAAATTGAGAGGATAATAAGTGCCTTTTACTTCCTTCTCAAAGAAAGATAATTTACTTGATGACCTAGGAATAGATCTTTTTTTTTTGACCCACTAGTGTCATTTCCTTCTTTTAATCTGGAGTGTTTTAGAACTCTTTTCAAAGAGTTAAAACCTGTTCACTTTTAAAAAAAATCTGTGTCAACGGAGCAGTAATTGCAGTTATGATCTAACTTTGATTCCCATAGCTTAGCAAAAAGCCAATTGTATTTCAATCTCATTTCTATCCTACAGATATCATTGTGGTGATGTAGCTGCAAGTTGGATGAATTAATCTTGTTTCAGACAGTCTATAAATGTATCTATTTTAGAGACATCCCATCTTTTTGGTCAGAAGCAAAGGAATGGAAAGGCAATAAGCAACTTTTCGCTAAACACCAGCAAAGCAACCCTTGGGTTCAGGGTGGGATAAAATAATGTAGTTTCATTTTGTAGCAAAATGTTGAGTTCAAGAATTGGAGTTTAAAAAAAGAAGTCATTCTTGTGATTACAATGTTGGTTTTCCAGGTAATGACAGCAAAACAACGCTTGGAACACAACACTGGTGATCTCACCCAGAAGCTGTGCAGAGCAGAGCAGAGTCTATCAGCAGCCCAGGCTAAGGAAGCTGACCTGACAAGAAGCTTTCAGGTGAGCAATGCTGAGGAGTATTTGGCAGAATTAGTACCATACATCAGCAATTTGTAAACACTTAATACTCTGGAGCATGTGCTCACAATTGTGTTTTTCCCCATAAGCAATCTTTAAACACTTTTGTTGACTATCTTTAATAACTCATCCTAGTTGTAACAAAAAATGAGGCCTTCCCTAACATCATGGAAATCAGTGGAGTTTCTGCAGTAGGTGTGTGGTTAGGATTCATGCTGTAATGCTGATGATATGGTTCTAGTTCATGTTGAACTTTTTAAAACAATAAATTGTGTTTCAAGAGATTCTTCCTTTTGGTTCTGAAATAAAAGTCAAATAGTAAATGCGTGTTTGATTTTGAAAGTAAATTCTAGAATCATTGACTGCTGCTTTGGTTGATACTGTTAAACACAGTGACTTTGTACAAATACTATTTCCTCTTTTAAAAAAAATGCTTCTCTCTTAGAATAAGCCAGTCCAATAAATATGCAATGCTGGAAAAACTTTCTCCCAAATGAAGGTAAATTCAGAGAAGTTTCTGTATGCTTCATACATGCAGAAACCTTTTCACTTTAAAGTCTCCTCTGTCTTCTCAATTATATTGTTTTGGTTTGGTGGCAACTGGAACATCTACACTTGAAATTGATCCAGTTTTGCCACTAGAGACCTCTCAATGCAAATTTTATCCTTTATTTGGAGAATCAGCAGTAAGTAGGAAAACCAGCTGGATACCTATATAATCTGTGTCGCAGTTTGGTTTTGTTAAGCACTCTCAGTTTGCTTGTTACCAGTTGTCATCAGCAGATATAAAATAACCTGGCATAGTCTCTGCCAAAAAATTACCTTCAAAATTCTCTGCAAAAGTCTAAAGTAAAATAGTGGGTTTTGTTCAGATTGTCACAAACATTTGTAGGGGTTTAGTGTAGTGTGAAAATTTAGGTATGTTCTTGCTGGTAGACTGCGATTTCTGAGAACATTCCCAGCTATTGGAATGTGACTATTGCTGGAACAGCACTTTGCATGGTTTTGGCCCAGCTGAGTGGTTCTCTTTCATATGTTGACTTGTTGAGCAAGTCCAGAGGAGGCCACCAAGGGGATGATCAGAGGAATGGAGCACTTCTCCTACAAGGAAAGGCTGAGAGAATTGGGAATGTTCACTCTGGAGAAGAAAAAGCTTTGGGGTGGCCTAATTGTGGTTTTCCAGTCCCTAAAGGGAGCCTATAAAAAAGATGGAGAGAGACTATTTACAAGGGCATGTAGTGACAGGACAAGGGGAAATGATTTCAAACTGACAGAGGGTAAGTTTGTATTAGACACTAGGAAAAAATTCTGTACCTAGTCTAGCAAGGGAGGTCCCTGCCCATGGCAGGGAGGTTGGAACTAGATGACCTTTAAGATCCCTTCCAACCCAATGTATAATTCTATGGATATTGGGAATGTTTGCACCAAATTGAAATAATTGGACCTTTCAGCCGTTTTAATTCCTTAAACTTGTTTTTCTTTCCATAGACCACCCTAGGTTTTGTAATGAATGGCTTAGTTTAATTCATGTACTTGCATTGCAGCTTTGAATGCAAGGGATTTAGATGCTTGGACTTTTTGGAAAATTTATTAAGATTGCTAGAAAGCTTATTCATTAAATTTATATCTGACTGGATTTTTTTATTTAAAGTGTGGGTAGGGAAGGCTCTGAGTAGAAGGGAAGACAACTGTTAGTGACAGTGACAGTTTTAATCATGTTCTGAGGGTAATTTATTTATGTTGTTGCAAAAACAACCCTGCCACGCCAGCAAGCTTTTAATTTTTCCATTCAGACCTTTCCATTTCTTGAGCTTGGCTTTTGTGAATCCTATGCCCATCTGCTAGTAGTAAATGGATGAATAATTGACAGTCTGTTTCCATTTGGACCATGCCAGTTCTGTGGCATCTGTTGTCCAGAGCGCCAGAGTTTGGAGAACAAAATTGAGTCTCTTTGAAAGAGCTTGAATTTGGTTTCCTGGGTGTGATGTAGTTACACAGTGTTTTTTGGTGGTGGTCATAGTCTATTCTGTTTGCTTGTTTGGAATTTTTAAAAATCAATTTATTTGAAAGAAAGTGCTGTTAATTGCAAAACAACCATCTGAAAGTGTAAGCACTTCTAAATATAAATTGACCAATGTTGCCACATTGTTGATGTTCAGTGGAAAGAGAATTTTTCTCTACATGAGATGGCAGGGGAAATCTGATCTACACATTTCATGTTAATTTTGATGCCATTGCAGGGGTTTGTTTACTGAGCTCCTTTGAGAAAGTAGCCTGACTTAATCAGCTGAGATTTTGTAGAATCTGTCCTGTCCCATCTCCTTCTGTGAAGTCATGTGGAGCTGTTTGTTCTATGCTAAGAGGGAGCACTCTGACTGCATCAACTGGCAGCATCTCTCTGATGCTGTCAATTCACTAAGAATAAAAAATTCAGCTTATGTTTCCAAGCAGTGCTTAGGAACCCGGGCATGGATTCCCAAAGTCTTAACAGGATCTAATGGAATATCTTTAGTTTGATTTAAATGAACTGAGTCCATTGACCTCCTTATCAATTTACATGAAATATGGCCTTATTTGGTTTTGGTTTAGGAAGTGAAGCAGGAGAAAAATCTTCTCAATTGTCAACTTGAAAAGAAATCACGAGAGATCCACCAGCTTGAGGAAGAACTAAATATGATCAAGCAATCTCTAAAGCAAAGCCAAAATTTTGCAGAAGAGATGAAAAGTGAGTTATGACATTAAATTTACAGAACTGTTTCTGGATGTTTCCTGCAATGCTGTAAGTTTCATTGTGAATTAAGTAAAAAGTTTCTACTGTGGGACATGATTAGTGTTTTTTAAGAACATTGAGTTTGTTGTCAATGAAAATGAGTTTTTTGTTTGTGAACATGTTCGGTTCCTGAAGTGATGCTGTTTTGAAAAGAATCAAAATGTACTGAACTTATCAGCAAATTTGTTTTCATAGAATCTCTTTTAAATAGAAGACTTCTGTTTAGCAGTTCCTTTATGGAAAGCTGACTGTATGTAGTGCCCGATAGCCTAAAGTAATATAAACATCCTTCATCCAGTAATATAGCTTAAGAGTGATGCTTTGCAGTAGGATGAGAATTGAAAATAGTAGAAGTAAATAGTATCACCTAATCCAGAAAGTTATCAGAAGACTTGCCAGTATTGACTGACAAAGATTTGATGGTATTTTCTTCTACAGATAAGAATGCTGTTCTGGAAGTGGAGCTGAAATTACTGGAAGAGAAATTTAAAAGGCAAGAGAGCTCACTTTCATTGGAGACCCTGAAAATAGCTTTAGCTGACATGGAAAAGCAACAAGAGTCTACCCGAGGTCTCCTTAAGGAAAAAGATAATCATATTAAAGAACAAGACTGTAAAATAAGTAAGATGGAGGGAGAATCAGAAGCTTTGCAGAGACTTCTTGGATTAAAGCAAAGAGAATGTGAAGAACTGCAAAAAGAGGCTACTGTTTTTTCTCAATGGAAAAATGAAACTGATAATCTTATAAATAAACTTAAGTCTGAAAAGGAAGGTCTGCTGGCTCAAATTAATGACTTGGAGGGTTCCCTTCAAAGTCAGCAAAGCAAAAATCATGAGCATAGTGAGAAACTTAGAATGATGCAAACCGAAAGTGACAGGAAATCCACAGAGATTAGAGAACTGAAAGGTATGCTGGAATGTAAAAGTGCACAATTAGAAGAACAAAAAAAAGTTTTTGATGAATTTAAGCAGAAAGCAGAATGTTCTGATAAAAAGTACTGCAAAGAGATAGAAAATATGTCCTGTAAAATATTCCAGCTCACCAACCAAGTTGCTGAAGTAGAAGAAAAGTTACAATTGGCAGCAAGTCAAGGACTGCAAAGGGAGAAGTGCTATCATGACCTGCTTGGTGAATATGAAAAAATCTGTTGTCTTGTAAAAGCAAAAGATACTTCAGAAATGACAGAAGATGGAGAAGTTAAAAGCAGGCAGGATAAGGCTGCTTTAGAGAATTTGCAATTTGCAGCAACTAACTCCAGCACTGGAGTGCTGGATCATGGATATGCCGGAGCTCTTCTAGAAATGGGAAAAACTAAGGATCTGGCCAATTTACAAGAGCAGATCTCTTTTCTTGAGAGTTCTTTAGCAGCTCAAAAGCAGTTTAATTCAGATCAGCAGCAGCAGTATGAAGACTTACTGCAAACAAAGAGTGAAACAGAGCAAAGGTTACTTGCAGTAGAACAGATGTACACAAGCCTCATGACAGAAACTGAGCAGCACATCAGTAATTTGCAAGCGGATATTTCAGCACGTCAGGAATTAGTTGAAAAAACTTCAGCTATTCTTGAGGAAAAGGACATGCAACTGCAAACTTTGAATGAAAGATTAGAAAACCGAGAAGTTGAGCTTCATGATTTGAAGATCAATAATAAATTGCTTGAGGAGTCACTAAGACAGCTGAAGCTCATGTCTGAAACATGGGATTCAGAGAAGAAGGACATGTCTTCAATGATTTGCTCATACAGTAAAAAAATTGGTGAACTTACTGAAGAAAATACAGCCCTTAGGGATTTAAGCAGTGTTTTAAAGCAAGAACAAATAACTTTACTGGAGGCAAATAAAAATATTTATGATAGTTTAAAGGAAAAAGAAGAAATAATTTCTGATATGTCTGGAAAACATGAGGAGGAAAGACAGCGTATTCAATCAAGAACAGAAGAAATGAAAACAGAGCTTGAAGTTTTGCAGGCAAAGTATAAATCAGTAGAAGAAGAAAATGGAAAAATTATGAGCATGCTGAGAGAGCAGACAATTGAATTAGATGAAAAAAAAGCAAAATTAGAACAAGAGAAGCAGATACTTAGTGAGAACAAAGATATCTTACATAAACTTATAGCCTCAGAAGAAATAAAAACGAACTTGGTTCATGAACTTCAGCAACTGCAGTCAGAATTTTCCAACATCCAACATGTGCCTTCTGTGGAGCTTGACTGTTTAAGCCAGGAAAGGTTAAATGTCAGCACAAGACAAAATACGACGCAAGAGAAATGTGGCTTTGTATTTCAAGAAAAGGAGCAATTGGGGAAGGAACTACCCATAAAAAATGAACCTCTAATGTGTGATGTTAATTGTGAACAACGCCTCTGTTCAGAACAGTTGAGAAAGTCCATGGAAGAAAAGGACATTGAGCTGAATAAATACCAGGTTAAACTTGAGCTTCTTCAGATGGATTTTGAGGATAGCGAAATCTCTCTAAAAAACTGCAGGTTAGAAGTGATGCAGCTGGAGACAGCTTTAAAAGGCATGGAAGTAGAACTTGAGAAAAGTGTGAGAGAGAAAGAGAGACTGCAGCAAGAACTACTGTCTGTTAAAGAACTGAAAACTGCAGATTCTTCACTTATAGTATTAGAGGAAGATGGCCACTCATTGGAGTATAATTACTGTGACATTTCCCAGGATTGTGGCAAAAAAGGAATAGATGAAAGTCCTTCATCAGTGTTGCTGGCATCCTCTTTGCAGGTAACAATAAACCAGCTGAGTGAGCTTGAGAAAATGTGTGAGAGGTTGCAGAATGAAAACACTGCATTGGCCTCTGGATTGAAAAATGCTAAAACCAATGGTACCACAGGTATTAATAAAGAGGAAGAGGAGACAGATGATATAAGGATTGCAGATAGCAATTTAAAAGCTGAGAAAGCTGTTCTTCCCGAAGAACTTATGGATCAAAGTGATAACAGTGATCTGAGAATGCCTCCTGATAATGAGGAAGTTCCCTTCAGAGTTAAAGAATGCAGTTCTTCTGACTATGAAGATTTAAAATTGTCCAGCAAAGAAGTTAAAGTACACTTTGCGGAAGTAAGAGAGAAGCTTTTGACTTTCCAGGATGAACACCTAAAATTATATGAACAGCACAGTAGTATGAGCTCAAAGATATGTGAGCTGCAGTCTTGTATTGAAATACTGAAAGCAGAAAATTCTTCACTGTCAACAAGTCAGAGCAGTGCTCATGTAGAGTCTGTGCAAGTGTCACTGTCATCCAGCCAAGATGACACGCTACCTAAATTGGATGAAACTAAGGCCACAGATTCTTCCGCAGACCTTTCTGTAAATCCCTGTTTATTAGAAGTAAGTGAGGTGGCTGATTCTCATAACAGTGGTTCATGCAAATGGACAGAGGGAATGAATCAGACAGACAGTTCTGTAGAAGTGATTTCAGAGGATGCAACAGAAGTTTTGGTTGAAAAGTGTCATAATGATCACAATTTGGATTCTGTTAGAGAGCTCAGGAGTATAACTCCAAGAAAATCTAACCTTGAAAATAGAATTGAAGAACTTCAGATGCTCTGTCAGACATATGAGAAGTCCATCAAGGTGCTTGAAGATCAGTTTCATGTTCAAGAGAACATGAAAAATGAGGAAATACAAGAGCTGAAAGAAATTATACTTTCTGAAAGGAAAGAAATAGATCATCTCAAACAGCAAAATCTATCTGAAAAGGAAGAATGGCAGCAGAAGCTGAATAATGTGACTATGGAGATGGAGTGCAAACTGGCAGCAGAAAGAAAACAAACTGAGAATCTCTCTTTGGAGCTGGAAGCAGCAAGACTCCAACTACAGGTCCTTGATTTAAGTTCTCATTCATTGCTGTGCACAGATATTGAAAATGTAAGTAATTGCTGTCATGCAAATGATTTTTATGTAAATCCTTTGCTTGTGGTCACCCAGATTTTTTACTGCAAATATTCTTTTTAAAATTGTGCCTCACAGAAGCAGTACTATTTTTTTGGAGAAAGAATAAAAATAATCCATACTTGAGCAATAATCTTTGTCCTTTTAGTAATGCTAATAATAATTCACTTTGTCATGTAGACACCTATTTTCCCAAAATACAGAAGGATGTGGTATCTTTGCACATAGTCTTTCAGCAAATTTATCTAAAATTTCTCCCTCAATACCTTTAAATCTTTTTGGCCAAAGATGTGTGCATAAACAAGTGTCAAACATTTCTGTAAGAAAGGAGACTGTAAAGTAGGGAGGGGTATTTATTTATTTTGCATAAGAGCAGGAGCTTTACTAGTTTAAGAAAAATTTTAAAACTTACCTTGTTTTTTCTTATATGTATTCTTTCCCCCTCTTTTTTTTTAACTGGTTGATTCTTATCCCTTGCAGAACATAGAACAAGAAAACAATACTCCTTATAAATTAAGAGTGCCTGCTGAAAACTCAGCTCTGAAAAACAATAATCTTAAAATAATCCCCATTGAGAAAATGGCTGCAGGAGATGCCTTTGTGTGTGAAAATGAAACTGAGACTGTGGAAGCAAGATTAATGGAAGATTACACTGAGAAAATTTCTGGAGAACATGAGTGTAGAAATACATCAGGAAAAATAACCAGCCCCTCAGACCATGCCAGTGCATTGTCATTTTCCACTAGTGGGGTTTTGAGTGCTGGCTATTTCTGTGAAAATCAAATAACCACTGAAATACTTCAGGAAGAGGCAAAACAACAGACTGATGAAAATTTGAAGCTGATCTATGAGATAGAAAAAGAGCAAAACCATGTAGGTTTGAAAATAAGAGTTGAGCAATCAAACTCGGAAATGAACTTCCAGAAGGCACAAATAATTTCAAATAGCTCAGCTTTTGCAGGACTGGAGGAAGCTACTGTAGCTGTTAAGGAAGAAAACTGCGGCATAAATGAAAAACACAGATCCATTGCTGTCAATAAGCAGGAATTATCTCTTCATGTAGTCTCATCAGAAAAAGAACCTGAGAACCTAAAGTCTGAGCTGGAGATAGGTAAAGTTAGATTGCCTAATGCAGCAGACATGTTTGATGATGTAGAAATGACCAAGAGAGCTGGTCAGGAACAATTTCTTGCAGCTGAAAATGGGCGGGGGAGTCCAAAATCTGAGCAAGTTAATATTGACAACCACGCCTTGTTCATAGAGCCTGACATTGACATGCTCCAGGCAAAATGTCAGCAATTAGAAAGGGAGAGGGAAGTTAATCTGAAAACTATTTCTAGCTTTCAAGAGCACCTTGTTTCAGTCACAGCTGAGAGAAACTATATTGGCCAAGAACTGAGTATTTTGTCTGAAAGCAAAAAAGAGCTGGATCAGAAGTACCAAAATCTACAAGAGAAATTAAAACAATTGGAGTTAACTAAAATGGATTCCACTGAATTCATTAGAAGGTTAGAGTATGAAGTGAAGACACAAGCAAATCTGCTTGAGGCTGCAAAATCTGATGCAAATCAATTATCCAGTGAAAAAGACAGTCTTCTTCAGAAGCTGCAAAGTTTAGAAAATGATGCTGTATGTTTCACCATAGAAAAAGAAAAACTCCAGAATGAAGCAGCAGATTCAAAGAAAGAAAAAGAGCTGATTGCAAGAGAGTTGGGAACGATGCAGCATAAATTAGGTTCATCAGAAATGGAAAATTCAAAGCTTTCCAAATCCTTGGAAGGCTTGTTAATGGAAAAAGGAGAACTTGCCGCAAGACTCAGTGCAGCACAAAAAGAAGCAGACCAATTGAGATGTGGAATTGAGAAGCTGAAAGTAAAAATTGAGTCTGATGAGAAGAAAAAACGTCACATTGCTGAAAAGCTGAGAGACAATGAACGGAAAGCTGACTCTCTGCAAGATAAAATAGAGAGGCTTGAAAGGGAATTGGAGATGTCAGAGAAAAATCTAGAAGATACAGTTATTGAATTGGAGACTGCCAAAGCAGAGGCAGAAATATTAGCAACAGAGATGGAAGAGATGACTGAAAAGCTGAAATGTTCCAACTTACAAATTGATGTCCTCACCTCACAAAAAGAGCGTTTGGCTAAAGATTTAAAAGAAATGCAAGAAAGATTCCATGAACTAGAGTCTTCAAATTTGACTACAGCAAAGCAGTTGGAAGAAAAGGAGGAAGAAAAGATACAAATCAAACATGAGCTTGAAAATACTTTGGCATTGCTGAGATCTGAGCTCAAAGATAAGAGTGAGAAGTTAGAGTTTTCATGCAAAGAGGAAGCAGATGCTAGAGCAAAAGAACAAGTCCTGACTGATCAGGTGGCTCATCTTGAGCAAGATAAAATAATGCTGTTACAGCAATGTCAGGAAATAAAAAATGAAAACATCAAATTGGATCAAGCAAGAGAAGCACTTGTTCAAGAATTGATGGATTGTAAACAAAAGCTCAATGAAAAGGTGCAGGAAAATGGTGCTCTTGAAAAGCAGGTGAAAGAAACAGAAGCACTGTCTTTGCAGCTGACTCACATGCAGCATGAACTTAAATGCTGGCACCAGGAAAAAGAGAGGCTGCAGAACTTGATTGCTGAGTTGAAGTTGAAGGAGCAATGTTTTTCTGATGGTGAAACCTCTCCGGATATCCTGAATGTTCTAAAAATGTCTTACAAGGACCTTGAGAAGGAACTGGAATCTACACTTTGTGAAAAGAACACTCTATGTAAAAAGGTAATATAATTTCCATTAGGGAAGAGTTCCCTTTGTAGGAGGAAGGATAAAGTATCCTCTGGGTTTACTACTTCCTTAATAAATTAAATCCTAAAATAATTTTAACCTCAAACTTTTTTGCAGGAAACATCCTATTTTAAAATTACATTTTCCGTACAATCATAAATTTTCATTGAAATTACAGAGCTGGAAAGCAGGGCATTATTTTGCATAGGATGACTGAGAAGGTAACTTGAAAGTAGAAGTTTAGGCAATCAAATAATGCAGGATAGTTTCCTCTTTCCTGTGGAAGAAAAGGAGGAAGAACAAATTGGTATTGGGTGACTGAGTTTTCATATCAATAAGTACTTTGAAATAAATACTTCGGAAGCTCCAAAGAAAGTGAAATAACAATAGTGCACTTGCCATGTGAAAGCATCATTACCCTGTTGTGACTCTTGTTTAAAACTTGACCAACTATGGGAATAAAATAATCCATCTTAAGAACTGCTTGTTACATGTAAGTACATTCTTTGGCAGTCATGACACATGTATTAAAAATAATTCTGGAAAATTTTATTTCAGGTAAATGAACTGGCTGAAAGTCGAACTGAGCTGCAAGTCAAGCTAAATAATACTGAACAGAAGATTGCCAAATTACAGGAAGAAAGAAATAAGCTTGCTGAAGAAATTCAGTGTGTTCAAGAACATTCAGAAAAGAACAAAGTAAGTTATTCCATCTGCGTGATTTCTGTGTTCAAAGCCAGATGCTCAAGTACAGTACCTGTGTGGAGGCTGGTCAAGGGGATCTGTGATAATGTACAGTATTAGAGGTTATTGCTTCCAAATTTCAAAACATCCAATCTTCTCTTCTGAGATAAAATGATTACTTTGTAGTTTTTCCCCCTCCTCCTTCCATCCAAACTATGTTTTCTTAGCATAAAGTCCACTGCTGGTCATCTAGACATTTTTCAGTGTTGAGAAATTCTCTACTACAGGCTTTCAATCACCAGACTGAGGAGGGCAGATAAATATTCAGCATTTCTCAAAACTACTTTCAGTGTTTCAATTGTGCTAATTTAACTCAGGATATAGTCAAGGAAGAAACAGTTTTTGGAGCCTTTGTTTATAATTTGTTTGCATTTAATTCTTAGAGGCTATTTTATCATCTAGAAAACTTTAGGTCTTATTTGTGAAAAATATTATGTCTTTAAACCAGTTTATGGGGTCGTCTAACCTACTAACTATTTTAAAAACTCTATAACCAGGGGCTTGTTTCTATTGTGGCATGGAGGATTTTGAGTAGGATGGGAAAAGAACAGATATTTCTGCAACTTTTAGAAATCCTAAATGGAAATACCGGCCAGCTGTCAAAAAGTAGTTATAACAATGGGTGAAAATGCTTAGAAAATTTTTTCATCTTAAAGAGGGTGCAGAAGTGACCCTTAACCTCTCAAGTCATTCTCAGAGGGAGCAACATTTGGGGAGGTTAAACTTTGATTTTGGCAGTGCTGCTTGATTTAATGCTGTTAGCAAACTTGTACTTGTTTTCTTTTAAGTGAACCTTCCTTTGCCTCCTGTCCTACCTTTTGTGTTCTTTTCTTTGATTACAGTGTGTTCAGCCACTGCTGAATATTTTTTCTTACCAAGTTGTTTTGGAAAATTCAAAGATGCTTCAGATTTAAACAGTTTTATGGGTCAACTCTTTCTCCATTGAGATAACTCCAAATACCAAAAAATGTACTATTACTATTTACAGATACAGCTGCATCTCACAACTTCAGAAAAAAATGAACTGGCCAGGTGTTTGGAGATGGTCCAGAATCAACTACAAGAAAAAGAAAGTGAAATTAAAAGAGAGATATCAGAATATCAAGACAGACTACTTCAAGCAGAGAAAGAGCATCAGGATGCTCTGACAGAAGCAAACCGAAGGGTGAGTCAGAAAATAGGAAGAGTAGTGCTGTGAGTTTTTAATTGAGTTCTATGTATTTTACAAAATTTTGCTGATCCTATTGCAAAAGAATTTGTCTTTGCTAACAATATTTCCAAAATCTACGTATACTTACCTTGGAGCTTAGTATGTGTTAACTTTTTTCCATATGACAAGCTCTAAAACGTTAATTTATCTCACAACTCAGTAAGCATTTAATCTATATAAAAATTCACTAGGACTATAACCTTGAAAAGGGGAAAGCAACAGTATGTTTAATCCAGGAAATGGTTGTTTCAGTAGGAAGAGGGAAGAAAGTTTAACCAGTTCAGGATATAAGGACAAATTTGTCGGAAATACATTTGTCAGATGTGCTATATGCCAAGAGCCGTCAACTTAACTGTAGAAACATCAGTGAGCTTGAGGCCAGCTGAACACAGGCAAATAACTTACTATAATTGTTTCTTAGTAGTTTTCATTCTTATTAATATAAAGTAGATGTAAAAGCAAGTTATAGTAAAATATAAGGGTTTTCTTCTGACAGTCTTCTTAGAGGCAAGATTCTAGTATTGAAAATACATACTTGAGACAAATTACCCTTTTAATGTTCAACTTCTTAAAACATAATTATTAAATTTGCTGTGGAATTCCTGTGGGTTTGTGAGATGCTGTTAGGTACATCTTTAAAATGAAACTTGGTGTCCTTTTTGGTATCATAGTAATTAGGCACATTTTCTTTCTTTAGAATGAAGTAGAAATTGAGGCCTGTCATGAGAAGATTAGTTCACTGGAGCACTTTATCAGCTCGCAAAAACTGGAAATTGAGCATTTGAAGTCAAATAAAGAACAGCTAAATAATTCCCTTAAAGAAGCTAATCAGTCCTTAGGAGAACTCCTAAAAACTAAGGTAAGAAAAACCCTTAAGTATGACCAATTGCATGAGATTCCAGACACTGTGTAGTGAAATAAACATAGGATTGGGAACCAGTGCTCCAGAACTGTGGCTTGACTTTGGTACAGCCTTTTTTTCACTAAAGAGAACATAGAGCCTGGAGAAAACATAGTTACTACTGATGTGCATTAGAAAAATTCTGTTCTGTGTGCCATGACTGAGATCACCTAGAACTGGTTTCTGTGACCTAAACACAGCAGTCTGTTGACTACAGTGAGCATTGTAGCTGAGCAAAAATGTGGTTAGAATTCACTCAGAGAGACTTTGCAGTGCCTCTATTTTGTGTTTGTGAATTACTTTGATGGTAAAATGTACCATGGTCTATCTCTATGCACTAGTCTTGATAGATTGCTCTTGATTCAGCTTTTTCAGTTCCATTTTATATAGAATTCTCATTACAGGTCTTAACTAGTGTAATTCTCTTACAGAATTGTCCTCAGGGATGCTGGAATATGAGCTCCACATACTGTGAGCTACCGATAACTGGGAACAGCTCTTCATGTTCTTGGTTTGCTTTTTAGTAGCACAGATGAAGCTTCACTGTACATATACTGTACTTCTGTACCAATAATCCCATCCCTGCATTTTTCTTGTTTTCTGGGTGGTTTCGGTCTATTTTGGTGCTGCTTCTGTCTGTGATTGATTTCTGGCTCCAGCTTTGTACTCCCACTTCAGGAATTACTGTCTCCATAAACACACTCTTGAAGAAACAGTCAGTTCAATTTACATGCAAGTAAACACTGAATTACAAAATGCTCATCTTGCTCAACAGTTCTTTCTTCTTAGGGCTCTCATCTGTGGTGTTAATTTGGTTAATAAGAGCAGTCCAAGGATAAAGTCCTGTGGATGTGTGCCAGTAAACAGTACCCATGGTAGTGTCAGTGTAGCAGAGAAGGCTTCTGGCTGTGCTCACTGTGTGATATTTGCACACAGGTTGGTACCAGATCAATGGGATGGTAAAAGGTTCAGGTTGGACATTGTGAAGAATTTCTGTCCTTTAGAAAACAGTGTAAAGCATTGGAAGGGGCTGCTGAGGGAAGTGGTGGAGTTGGCACCCTTGCAGGGGTTGAAGGAACAGCTCAAGGTAGCCCTTAGTGCTATGAATTAGTTAATGTGGTGGTGCTTGGTTAAAGGTTGGACTCAATGATCTTGGAGGCCTTTTCCTACTTCAGTGATTCTGTTACTCTGTTTGATATTATAATGTTTAAAAGGAGGAATTATGTTTCTGGTGAAATAACTGAATTTCTTATTTTTTAGGCTGATAATAGTAACATTATAATTCAGCTGAAGAAGGAAAATGAATATGCCCACAGTAAAGTGCAGATGTGGATGAAATCCTGCAAGCAGCTGGAACAGGAAAAGGAAAAGTTGCAGAAACAACTAGCTGAACATGATGAGCTGCTTAAGAAGGAAAATCTGGCTATGGCGAAGCATAATAAAGAAGGTAACTGAATCTAGATTGTCTTAATGCTTTCATAGTGGTGCATTAATCTGTAAAACTTTCTTGTTCCCTAAAATGCCCACTTGCATATGCAGCTCTAGTACAGAGCATTATTCTTAACTAGGATAAAAAGTTACGAGTGCAAATGTCAGACATTTTTAAAATCTAGCTAATCTTTTTCCTCGTAAAAGTGTTGTTTCTTTCCCAGAAACAAAACTAGGTTCTGAATAAATCTATTAAATCTTACATTTTTGGTGTAAGTGACTTGAGGAAGAAAAGGGATGTTTTTCTTATGAAGTTGTGTGTGAGTTCTTTTATCATTTTCCAGCAGGCTTTTCCCTCTGATTCTCATGCTCTGTTCTTAATGTTTTAGTTCACCTCATGAGATGCACTGTATTATAAATGATACTTAAAGTAAGTTAAGGGTGCAAATGGAGTGTTCAGAAATTACAAAATGAGAAGGAAAATATTTCCCCATGCATTGCTCAAGGATTCTTTTCACAATTTGTGTATTTGTGCTCAATTTAACAGGGACATTATTATGTCTATCATACTACTAAATTTGTTTTGCAGTCTTTTTTTTTTTTATAGTTGCAGTGTTACAAAACATGTGTAATTAAAAGATTCGTGACCGTTGCATTATGAATTCTTACATATGCATATTTTATTATGTCAGTTATATGAATAATCATGTTTTTCTTTGAAAAGATGCTGATGATAATGCCATTACAGAAGAAATTAAGTTAAAATTGGAAGAATTGCAGGAATCTACAGAAGTGAAGACCAGAGAAGCAAATGAGAACTTGGAGAAATACTGCTCTCTTATTGTTAAATATCATAAACTAGAGGAAGAAAATGAGATGCTAAAAACACAAGTCAGTTTGTTGAGTACTCAGCTGAAACAGCGAGCGAGTGATGCTGTCAGCACTCCTTTGCTGAATTCAGAGAAGTCATTAACACAAAAGAGCAAACACTCTGTCAAAGACAGAAGGTCAGATGAAGGTACCACTAAGCTTTCAAGTAAAAGGCAGAGATGTGAAGACAGCAGGAAAGACAATGGAGAGCCAAGATCTCCTGCTCCAGTGACTTCATTGAAAAAGAAAAGGAAGTGTGATATCTCTCAAAATCTGCAGGGTCCGGACAATACTGACTGTGAGCTGGATGGGCTTCCAGAAATAGTGCAAAAAGGTATTTATGTCTTGTAAAGGCAAATGTTCTCTGAGCACAGCAGGTGTGCTTTTCTCTTTTGTTTCGTTGAATGGCTTTCACTCTGAGTTGGTGGCTATGCAAACATTTTTGGTGATCGTGATGGAAGGTGAAAGGAGTCAATGAGATGTGGCAGTTGGTGCCAAGTTAGCTTGTGGAGCACTGGTGTTAGACCAGCAGAATACATTTTTGGTGAGTTAATAATTCCCATTCTGCTAAGAGTTAAGTGATCCTGGCAGTCTCCTGTGCTCCCATCACCTCACTCACAGGTGTACTGTGCAGTGAGGCAACTGAAGACCAGAAACTGGGAAGGAGTGGTGTCTGGAGGGAAGCCCATGTGTGTTCCCCAAGTGTTTGCTTATTTGTGGGCTTTTATTTCTTTCAATACCAGTAATTAAAGTGTGTTAATTTGCAAAACATTGAATCGACTAAAATTCCCTGAGTTGAAACTGACTTGCCCACAGCAGTAAGACATTAATCTTCATGAGAAGATTAATTAATTAACTCTCATCTTCATGAGAGTTCACTTTGTCTGCTGTGAATGCCATGAAATTAGGCAGCCTGGTACTCCATATAAGGGTTCACTGCAGCAGAGGGTAACTGAGAAGATGCACAATTCAGGGCTTGAAAAATATCTTCTAAGTTCAACTACCTATTAAGTTGCTCTTTATAATTAATGTAATTGCCATCATTAAAGGACAAACCATAAGGATACTGAATAGCCTCAACTTTGGCGGTCACTCGTAGAAGTCGGGATTTCTAAAGCTAAACATTATTTGCATTTCACTTCTTACTATATCTTCTAAAAGTAGCCCTGTTCTGAGGACATACGTGCCAGTTCATGTTTGACTTTAAGGCTAGATAGAGATAATAAACAGTCTATATATAAATAGTTCTACACACAGAAAAGTGTTAAAAATCAAGAGCATCATATCATGGTATCGTGAATTAACCAGTACTGGTTTTCAGTTTGAAATTACTCTCCATATAATAATGTACTTATAAAGAAAAAGATGAAACACTTGTTTGATTTTTTTTTATTTTTCTATAGAATTGCTCTTGTAATTCAATGGTTCCTCTGTGATATACAAGTTTTGCATTTGAATTTTGGAATATGCAAGATCTATTCAGCAATCTCTTTGTTCCATTTTCTCCAATGGAACAGATGATTTATTTGAATCAGCTATCTTATTCCTATTGTGAAAAAAGAAATCCATTTGAGGAAGTGTGATTGCTTTAGGTTTTTATAGAAGCTGTTTATTTTTCAGGGTTTGCTGACATCCCCAGGGGCAAGGTCAGCCCTTACATTTTACGTAGAACAACGCTGCACCTCAGATCCAGTCCCCATCTGGCTTCCTCAAGTGAGAGGAGGCCTTTGCCTGCACAGGACTCACATAAGTGCAGACCAGACCATCTTGGTGAGCGCTGCTCTTTGACACCTGGTGGCAGCAAACCACAAAAGGTAACTTGGAAAAATTTTATCTGGGTATGAGAGTCATGGGGAAGACTTAATGCATTCACTAAACATATTCATCTTGCCAAGTGAATTTGAGGACATACCATTCTTTATGTTCCTCAAAAATAGAGTGAAGATCATAAATACTGAATGACTGATATTATGGTAAGACCTATGTCATGTTTCAATGTGCAAATTGTTCATGTGCTGTTATTTGTGAGCTCATAGGAACAGCCAGTGAGAAATGTAAATTCAATACAGGTATGTTTCAATTTCTTATAATGGATATTAAAGAGCAGATATTCTTTATACTGTAACTTCTTAGGTTGCAGAGAAAGTAACCAGCAAAAAGACTAACCTTTAGGAGTTTGAGCTTGAAGTTTTCTGCAAACAGCTCTTCTTGGAATTTCTAGAATAACTACAGATACATTATTAAATGTAGGGAGGCTATTAAATGTGTCACTAGGGAGCATTTGGATTATAAAGAGTGGGTTGTGTTGGAAGGGACATTAAAGATCAGCTAATTCTAACCTCCCTGCCACAGACAGGGACATCTTCCACTAGACCAGCTTGGTCATGCTTACCAGATTTTGATGTTATCAAAACAAATAAATATTACACAGTTATTTTTTGAAAGTGGACTGTTACTAAAAAAAAGGTTAGTAACTGAAGTTTACATTAGCTTTGTGTTTTACACATTGCTGAATGTTTCACAGTATATCAGAGCAATGTGTTCTTTCTAAGATGATGTAAATACTTTGCAGATTATTGGAAATTGTTCCAACTTTAGGACAGAAATGAACCTTTTGTTGTCCAAAACTTCCTCCAGAGTTTGTAACCATGTTATCTCAAGTTGAGCAATAAAAAAATAGTTATTGGTAGCCTTTGTATGAGGGCTACACAGAAATATGTCAGTAGATAAAAATCCTTCCAGTTTGCCAGGTTACACAAAAGTATTCTCTTGACAATCAGCAGAATCTTGCACAAAGTGCTTTGGGGTTTTTTTTTTTTTTTTTTTTGTTTATCCAGTTATTTTGTATTAGCACATAAAGTATGTTGGCAAGATACCAAAAGTAAGTAAAGGCAAATGCCACATAGTTTAGTGGATGTATAGCTTTTGAGGCCAGAAAGCACCATGGGAAAGACAAATCAGATCAGACCCATAATGTTTTGGAGCTACAGCAATAGAAAATCGGTGTTTTGCAGTGAGAGTGAATCCACTGAATTTGTGTATGTTGTTTCAAGGGATAATTACCCCACTTGCCAAGAGTTGCTGCTTCTTACAGACATTGCCTGGAGGTCTGTGTTTTATTACTGTTTCATTAAGTGATGCCAATAAATTTTATTTATACTCCTGTCTGTTTCCCTATAACCTTAGAAACAAATGGTGTTGCTTGTAAAGAATCTGAGTAGTGCAAAACAGAAAGGAAGCCTCAGTCACAGAAAGTTGTGTAGTAATCACCTGCCAGCATGGTATAAGCTTGTTGTAGACTCTTGCTGACCATAGTCAGGGTTATAGCAAGAAACAATTAATAATAATATTTTCTCATTTAACTGAAGGAGGGATTTCCCAAACATTCCTCTTCTTTGTCTAAACTTGTATTGTCTAGGTCCAAGGACAGGCTACTCCTCACCTTCAACTAGATCGCAGTTATTAAAATTCCAGTGTTGGTTTTGTTCCCCCCAAGTGTAAATATGCAAAAGTCATCAGTTCCAGGAATTTGTGCCCTTCTCTCAGACACTGCTGAATGTGTATTGGTTTTATTTCAAGATGATGTACATTAGGGATTTCTGGAGGAATTGCTCATATTGTTTCATCATTTGTTGAAACCATTAAAAGGTGTTGTTTCATGCTTTATATTAATACAGTAAATGGTGTGTCTTGTTTTAAAAGTGAAGTAAACCTTGTTTCCTTCTCTTTGACAGATACTTGCATCTACTTTATTTCAAATACCTAGTTTCAAACTGTTGCAAATTTCTCAAGGTGCTTAAAAAGTGCCTGTCATGTTCATATGCAAATTTATTCACTTTTCTGTGTGAATTTAATGTAGAATTTAAATTGAGTGCTTTGACTGCACATCGGTCAAAATGTGAAAGCAGTGGTTTCTGCCCAGATGTCAGCAAAAAAGTGACACCTGTGCTTTACATTTGCAGAATATGTAGAGAAAAAATTAAATACAGCTCTTGGTACACACTACCAGGTACTTTAGTAAACAGCTTAATAGTACTGTCTGTTCCTTGTGTAGCTTTTTCTGCTACTGGAAAATAGCTTGCCAGCAGTGTAGCAGATATTTCATCTCATACCACAACAAAACAAGAGTTATCAAGCCTCACTGTATTGTGTATTCAGAGTGATAAGTGCCTTAAAAATATGTTTTTCTGCTTCCAATAAGTCTATGTCTTTTGCAAATTCCCAATATTTAGTCTTTGCAGCAAGTCTTTCAACCCAAGGCAGAAAGCTAATATGGTTTTCCATTACCAGTAAAACAAGGATGTTTTTGTTTGCATTACAGGAAAATGATGAGCAGCGGTCCCAAGCTTTTCCACCAATGAATTCTACATCAAGGTCACCGCTTTGCCTGCAGAAACAATCCCCAAAACCTCTCTCTGATAATACTAGGGAGAGTCACACAATGCACAAAGCAAAAAATTCCCTAAATGAACAAGGATTATCTGAGCAAGATGAGCAAAAAGAAAATTGTAAGGTGCAGTAAATCTGAGTTAGTCACTACTCAGAATAACTGGTGATCAAAACCAGTTTGTAAATAAGTACCAGAACTCTCTGGAGGGTACCATTTTCTCTTCTCCAATGAATAACGATATATGGGTTCTGCAGAGCTTCTTTGTGAATATTTACTAATGCCAATAGTCACACTAGATTTTGAAATAGTAGTGAACAGATATAACTGATCTTTTTATAGAATCACAGAATCAATTAGGTTGGAAAAGACCTTTGAGGTCATTGAGTCTAACCTATGGCCTAACATCACTTTGTCAACCAGACCATGGCACTGAGTGTCACATCCAGTCTTTTCTTAAACACCTCCAGGAGTGGTGACTCCATCACCTCCCTGGGCAGCCCATTCCAATTCCCAATCACTCCTTCTGTGAAGAACTTGTTCCTAATGGCCAGCCCAAACCTCCCCCGGTGCAGCTTGAGTCTGTGTGTCCTCTTGTCCTATTGCTGGTTAACTGAGAGAAGAGACCAACCCCCACCTGGCTACAACCTCCTTTTAGATGTAATTGCAGAATTTTCTGTAAATACTTCTTTATAAAGATGTTAAAAAAAATTAAAACATAGAAAAAGTGGCTGCATTTTGCCATGTAGTTAATTGTCATTTTTATTGTGTACTACTGGTTGATTTACAAATGGAAAATAAACTTACTAAAGTATCTAAAAATACTATTTTCCAGTAAAAATGTGGCAAACGCTATTGGATGATTCAAAATGAAACAATGACTTATTTTCTAAGTGCAACGCTAAAATATAGAACCAGATGGCAACTGCATCCAGTTTACAAGCCTAGCTAGTGTTCTGTCTCTTGGTATCTCTTCTTCCTGATGGAATAATACTGTGAAAATAGGGGTGAGACATGATTCAAACAAAGCCAAAGAGGACTGCCTGTTTCCCTGAAACAAAGCATCCGACAATGTACTTCCCTAGCTGAAGGTTGTATGTTGATCTGCACATCTGCCAACTGGCCCTTGGCCAGCCAGTAAAGCTCAGCAAGATGGGGGTGAGCACTTTGTACCTGGCCAGAAAGGACCCTATCACAACAATTTGTTCTTGTTCTACCAGCAGGGGCTGGCTGCTGCTCTGCTGCAGGTTACTCTTCACTTTGACAGTGCTTAGCCTCAAATCTGTCTCTATGAAAATCATTGAAGAGCTGTACCTGATGTAAGGAGAATGGATGTGTTGAGAAACATTCAGGTGTCAAGAAATAGGTTACCTCCTTGTCATTCTGGAAAGGTCTTTGAGATATCAAAATACAGTGACTTTTCTGGAAATAGCATATAAGATTCTGGTATCATCAATACAAGAGAAATAACTCCATACAGTTTATGACAGTGCACTTGAATTTAGAATGATTCATTACAAAAATGTTCACCCCGGCTTGTGGATTTCAAAGGTCTAACTAGGCTTGCTCAGCAGCACAAACCAATTTAACACTATAGAAAAAGGTGACATCAACAACATCAGTCATTATCCAACTAAGCAGAAATTACTTGCTGATAATTCAGGTATTAGGGAAATCAAGCTCCTGTACATGAGCAGTGGTGCCCTAAAGCTCCAAGACACGCAGCAGAGAGGCATTTTCACATTGTTGTTGTTACTGTGTCAAAAAGATGTTGTTTCTTCTTTCAACAAAAGTATGTAATAATGTTTTCTACACCTTGAAAGAAATTCCTTAAACTAAGAGACAATATTTAGGTTTCAAGCTGAACTTTCAAAATATAATGATACCTTCTACTTCATGGTTAGTTTCACCCTCAAAGCAGAGTTCTCTTTTTTACATATACATACACACTATTATTCTGCCTTTCTTACAATACTGTCTGTTAGAATACAGTCAGTTTAGTAGAACAAATTATCTACTCATCAGTCTAACTAAAACATCTTTAAAGAAATTCAACATTTGTATCAAATATGTGTCACAGAATCAGGCAAATGAAAATATTTTTCATTATTCAAAAGATCAAAATCTTGCCACACAAACTATCCTTCAGTAACTGGATATACCAGGGCTTGGGGTCACAGCAGTAGATCTTGTGGCTTTTTCTTAAACATCTCCAGTTGTTTGTTAACTCAAGTGTTAGGTAATTAAAACAATCCTTGTAGACTGAAAGGGACCTATCTTAAAGGATGCGTTTTATTGCCTCATCTTATGTCAGGATGCTGTCAAAGCTCATAAAAGCTCAATTATTTCAGACCAAGTTTTGTATATTGACAAATGACTCATCTGTGGAATTAGCAATGAAAAAAAAAATTAAGCTTGAGATAGAAGCATGGGTATGAAAAGGCTTTGGTAGCCGATAATAGAAAAAACCCAAACAAAACTGGTGTGTTTTATTTATCCAAATCAGTGTTTTTCTATTCTAATCTGATGCCTTGAAAAGTGTCCCACTTGGAAAAGAGTGTGGAAAAAACATCTATCTTTAGAAAGCTGTCTAATCTTAACCAGACAAATTTGAACAACTATGTTATAGCGAAAGAAGTAACTATCATCAGTAAAAGAAAGCATTGAGACTTTAGTTGTTACATATTTTCCTACATGGCTGCATTTGTATTTTATAACCCTTTATATTTCATTAGTGTGAAATGTTTGCATTTTGAAATGTTCCATGTCTGGGTTTTTTTTAGCAACTAGTATGTATTGGAGTACTGGAATGTATGTATTTTGCTGTAGGTTAAGATTTTAAAGAGATCTTAGATTAATGCCTGAATCTATTGAAAGTAGGACTTCATATTTTACATTCCCTTGCAAACTGATGAGGTCACAATCCACACAGGGAAGCTCTATCAAGAGCATAATTTCCAACCTATATGTATATCAAACATGCAGAGCAAAAAATCAGAGTGCCTCATCAGGATTTCTAGTAGGATTGCATAGGATGTGTTTTGTCACCTCTCTGTAATGAATGAAAGGACACTTGTATGTGGCTTTCTACTCTGACTGTAAAAGTCCCTGTAAAAATGTCTTTGGTGCTTGCTATTGTTCTTAGCATGCTAACCTGGTTGTTGCCATAGTGATACTGTGTTACATCACAGGAAGGTGCATTAGCTGGATCTCTTCTTCACTTTCCTGTTTACCCAAGGTTTACATTATGATTGGTGTAAAATCTAGTTTGCTGTCCCAAGTGGTTTTGCATGCTCCCTGAAATGCCCAGAGTTGTACGTTAAAAGTATGTTGCAGGAATGCTGACATCCTTCTGCCATGTTCCCCCACAGCTGATGGAAGGGTCTGGGTGGTTTGTGATGTTCAGCTCTTTTTTCAGACTTTGAACTATTCTTCTCCTTTTTACCTAGTAATGAAAGAAAAACATAAGAGGAGATTTGTTTGTTGGCTGCTCTTCCTGGATTCTTAAGGGCTAGTGCTGGAACTAATCTCTCAGGGGTCAAAATGTAAAATGTTTAAAATATCAGATCCTGCCATGAGTTGTGGAGCCCCTTTGGATGCAGGGGTGATCACGAGTTCTCTGCACTGCCCTGCATTTCCACCCTTGGGGACAGTGCTGCCATTCCTACGTTTGTTGGCTCACTGGGACCACTTGGAAGAGTCTGCTCATCTGGTGATGGCCAGTGGGAGGGAGAGATGGAGCTGAAAGAAGAATCACACTCTCACTATCCAGCTAGTTTTGTTGGTGTGCCCTACAGTTGATGCAAATTAATACACTTTTAAGCAGGAAGAAAAATACGAGTGATGAATCCAAATGTGCCTGGTCTCAGAAGTGTGTGTTAGACAACAAAGCAAATAGTGCCCTAAAACCTTGAAGGTGATGACAGAGAAAAGTGCAACACACACCTAATGGGGAACTTCTCCATGCAACACATTCCAAACAAGTTCCCTCTACACAGGGTAACACTGTTGAACAATGTAAACACTGTAGGAAAAAAACCCCAGTGCCACTCCGTGGCCCAGGTGCTGGAGAACACTCCAAATTTGTCCTCGAGCTAGTTTCAGGTGCCTTGTTCTTGCTGTTTGAGATTTCATCTGTCTAACCCTTAATGATTTCACCTCCCTCTGCTTTGGCTATCTTATCCTAAATAGCCATAAATTACAAAAGGCTGTCAGCAATTTTCTGCAGAAAAGAGCAATTGAAAACAGCTGTTTGAAATTAATGATGTTGACAAGTGGATGCAAGGTGGACTATGGTGAAAGCAGACTGCAATAGCAGTATTCAAAAGCAATGTTGTGGACTTGTTTGATATATGGACTAGTCTATCTATAGTTCCAGGGCCAGGAGATAGGAGATGATCTCTGTAAATAGATTAGATAGATAGATAGATAGATACATACATACATAGATGGATGTATACATAATAGATAGATGTATATATAACACATATATATTATATATATATATATATTTGTGTGTGTGGATGTTCTCTGACATACTTATATGCACATCCAAGCACTTATTTCAGTGTAGAGTTCAGAAGCTCTATGGAACATAGAAAAACAGGATGTAGCTATGTAACAGCTAAATCTGTTTGGCTTTTTGCAGGGTTTTATTCCTGGAAGCTTTTTTAACAGCAGACAAATCATGATCTCTATTGACAATACAGCTGTTGAAATACTTCAATGAAAGGTCTGATGGGTGCATAGAAAAATCAGCAGCTCTTTGTATTTTGCTTTTCTGCTACTGTGCTTCATAAATTAAACAGATGGAAGCGTAGTGAGTATCTGCTCTGTGCTAGATACAGAGGTTCCTTTATTTCAGGGCTCCTTTACTTAGGTGGCCTGCTGAGTACCACATAAAATACACTGTAAATACATTTGATCTTGTGAAGGAAGATTCACTTTTTCATGAAGGCTGTGTATCCACATCTGACTACTCATTTTTTTCTTCTAGAGGCAAAATGGGAAGTTGGAAGTTATTCATTGTGGTTGGGGACTGCTTCAATTCTTTTTTTTTCAGTATAGAGAAAGGGAAGTATTCTGTATTCTTTTGACCTCAAATTGAAAAATAGTCTGTTTTCAGCACTGATGTTGATATTTAAACTTATGTATGGTTTTAGACACTGCCAGGCTGAGGGATTGAAGATTTTAGTTCTTCTGAGGGAAGCATAGTTTGGATTAACTTAACTTTGGACTAACATAATTGCCTTAGATTCCAATCATGGAAGCTAAAAGTAGTAATGGAGAAGACTGATACTTCATCCTCTGGGATTTTTCCTTCTCTTCAATTTCTTGTGAAAAATTACAGAGGAAAGAATATATTTTGTGATTCCCAGATCTCCTACTTCCTTCACTGCTTGTTTAACTTGGTTAGCTGCTCTTTTACTTCTCTTTTTATATGTGTTTGGTATCTGACTCCTGATTGTTATCTTCAGGCCAGCAAATTTACTGCTGAGACACATGAAAATATTGGTTTATATCAAAGAATCTAAATAAGAATCTCCCACAAAGTGCACATGCCCTTACACTGCTCTGAGTATGATTGGGAAGGGTACCAAATGATTGGTTTGTTCAGGTGTCTCCATCCCCATTGCTGACTTCTTTGACAAAGCAGCACTCTTGTGTTGAAAGCATCATTTTAATGTGCTTAAAATGACATGTTAAAAATGGAAGGTGAGTGAACCAGCTGCAGGGAAGATAATACAGCCTTGAATGTACTGCCAGAGCTCCCAAAATGTAGCTGAGTTTATGGGTTGAGTTCCCATGGTGTTGGGCTACAGCTTAGAAGTAAAAGAGAGGGAAATTAAGGTCTTGTCTTTGCTCCAAAAATGGTGCTTTGCAAAAACACACAGTCAACCTAGCCTGCTGTAGAACTGATGCTGGAATAGCCATATTCCATACTCCCAGATAACTGGGAAAGGGTTGTACCCTGCTCTGATGAGCTTTAGCGTAGGAGATCAAGTGTTAATTCTTCCCCACTTGTTTCTTATCCAATATCTCTTCATCAATAGAGGAAAGTGGGGGATTTTACAGTCATTTTAAAGGCAATTCTCCTGGGCTCAGCCACCACAGTTGCTATTTCTGCATTGCTGTCTAGGGTACATTGAAAAAAATGTTGATGGGAATGTAAGTGATTGCTGGCTTGCTGTAGCAGGCAGGAGGATTCCACAAATTCACATCGTCCCTGTGGTACACTGGAGACACTTCTATAAATTCAGTAATGCAGCTATGATTATTCTTCTCCTCGCCTCCTAATTAACCAGTACTGCACATATTGTTCCCTGTCAAATATCTTATTTTGTCAGATGCCAGAGAGCAATGTTGTTCTCTTTTCAAATTGCTGGCTTGATTTCTGGCAGTACTTGATTGCTTTAAAATGTACTTTCTGCATCCATTTTCCTCAATACTTAATTAACTGGAGAAAACTACTGAAATGAGGTTTCAGTTAAGTAGGTGTTTCACTTCTGTCCCCACTACCTCATTCATTTATTTCCTCTAGCTCACTCAAGTCCCAGAGACTTGTCTTCCATTTGCAAGGAATTTTGCAGTTATCTTCCATTTTGCTAGATTATCTATCTTTTAGCTAAATTCTCCTGGAAAATCTCCTTCTGAAAGATGCAGCTTCCATCTACATTAAATACCAGAAAAGGCTAGAAACAAGAACCTCTTTTCCAGGTCGCAGATGTTGCAGCATGAGCAGTGCTTGAGCATCATGTGGTACTTCTGTGCCTTTACAGAGCTGTCTTAGGCACCTACAGAGCAGGTAACTGCTAGAAAGCACTTGGCTCTTACCTTTAGGAGTAAGTTAACTTACTTCTTTTAGTGGAGTATGTTCTATGGGAAGTGCCTGCCTACAATAAACTCCGTGGAGTAGTGCTCCATGGAACACACAGCATAAAGTAGCAGCAAATTAACCTTTTCTGTGTGGGAATAATGTGAAAGATTGCTACATCATATCTTGGGACTGTATGTAGCCCAAGGTTATACCTACCATGTGCTCAGGCTCCTCATAGGTGAGACACCAGCTTAAACATCCAGAATTCATTGGAGCAAAAACAGGTGCTTTTTCATATTTTCTTGTGACCCCATGTATTTTTCTATTTCAGCCTTACAAAGAACCAAGACTATTGGAATTAAAAGACATCAGTGATCCAGTATAATCATACTGGGAGAAGGGAAATGGTGCTGAAATGTGCAGTCAGCAGTCTGGATTGCAGGTGGCTAGTAAGCAAGCAAACAGTTCACCTGTCTTGGAAAGTACAAGAGTAGATTCTGAATGGCAGATGATTGCAGAATGGACTGAGAGCATCTGACCAGTGTGGTTTGACTTGCTCAAGACTGAGAAAATTATTAATATCACTGTCAGAATGAATCAAGGGGAAAATGGATTACAGTTTAATCAATTAGGATTCCTGGAGCACCTTCACTGAACTTTGCTTTATTGAGAGATAATGGCCTCTTTGTTCTGCAGAGGAAGACCTGTGGGTATCCATGGCATGGAATGGAGACTGGAAGCTGTCACACAGAAAGGGAAAAAAATGGGCAGCAAAAAATTTTAACATTTTCCCAGTAAGCTCTGAGGAGCTTACTGGGAAAATGTTAAAATTCTGGTTCAGTTTGAAGGTCATTACAACAAGCATTTGATCTTAACCATTTTAAGAGAAAATTACTTGTTCTGTTGAAACATGTTAAAGATAATGAACACTCTCCATGACCTGGAAACACAAAACAACCAGTGCTTCAAAAGAAGTCACTTTTGTAGCTTGGAATATTAGTGTTCAGAAAATATGGAGCAAACTCCTTGTGATAGGGATCCAGTGGATTTCTTCATGCGCATGCTTTGTCAAACTGACTGATGAGATTTGCAGTATTCAGCATTTTTTTCTATTGAGAAGTTTATGCCCTTAATGTATTATGATAGACATTAAGAAATACCCAAGAAACTGAAAAGAGCAACTTTAAACCTCTTCCATGACTCAAAAGAAATTCTCACAAAAATTTCTGAATTAATATAAAAGTTATTAAAACCTGTCTGCAAGGCTGCTCTTTGTAAATATTATAAGGTAATTTTATATCTTTTGTGTTCTGTTTTGCTGACTTGACTGCTAAAATGAACCTTCAACAAAAGGAAAAAATCCAGTATAACAGCCAAGGCTATGGAAGGCTAGGATGTGTGAGAACTTGTGGCCAGGCCTGCACAGTGCTGATCTAGCTGATTGGATCCTGTGTTTAACTAGGTGAGTATTAGTTTTACAAAAGTGTGTTTTACCTATGAGAGTTTCCCCTCTAGACCTCATTTTAAAGCTTGGTGACCTATAACTAAATCATGGTCTCGGTTAGGCTTGGTTTCAATGGCCACAGTAACCAATGCAGGTGTGAAGAATCTACCATACACGTGTCCTCTGATAGTGAGATGGATCACGTTTGGGTGGTACTTGTCCCGTTTTCCACTTCATGTTTGGAAACTCTGGTTTACATAGGCAACTTGAAGAAAAGGGTGTTTGCCCCTGCAGGCACACCACTGAATGTGCACTTGAAATGGGATGAGGTCTGCTGTATAAATGGCCAGAGCAGGCAGTGAAATTAGAACATCCAGTTGAAACTTCAGAAGAAATAGAAGGAATTTAAATTAAACTATTCATGCTGGAATTTCTAAAATTTTGCTAAGATACAATATTCCTACTTTAAGTCACGGGGGTAAGAAAACTTGTTTCACAGGACATTTCCCCTTCTGCTTGTGATGGGGCCACTGGGTCAGTACTGGTTTGGAAGAAAGTTTCCACATACCAGATGACTGACATTTTCTGTTGTGAGAAGAATAAACTTGGGTCCTGTGCTCATCTCAGAGCAGTCATTTTCATTTTTACTGGTTTACTTTTAAAACTTTCCCATGTGCAGTATCTAATTATGGTCCATTACAAAATGCTGTATTTAAATGGTAACAGTGCACAGGGCTGAAAGGGACTGTCTGTAAGTTGCTTATTCACTTTGATGATTAAGCCACTAATTATTGCATTAGCATCCCAAACCACAGTCGTTAGTGATGTGTCTCCTCCTTAGGCAATCCCACGAGGCACATGGGCTAAGTAGGAAGGGTATGGCACTCTGAGAAGGGAAGGGCCAAGGACTTGTAGGAGATAGTGCCAGGGATTAAGCAGAGGTTGCTTTCTCCTGTGTCTGCTTCAGTGTGACTCAAGATAGTGCTGAGGTGTGGTACATCAAAAAGAAGGGGTTTTCTCCCTTAGAAATGTAAAAATAGACGTTTCCACTAATGGCTGTGAAAGACCCTATGACACTTTCTGCCAGGTCTTATCAGCAAGGCCAGACTTGCACAGTAATCAAAGGAAATTATTTTATTTGGTTGAATAAAGTGGCGTTTCAGTTTCAGCT
This sequence comes from Agelaius tricolor, assembly GCF_023055355.1. Lineage (NCBI taxonomy): Eukaryota > Metazoa > Chordata > Aves > Passeriformes > Icteridae > Agelaius > Agelaius tricolor. The sequence continues at coordinate 21,700,067 of NW_027269261.1, read as the reverse complement.
TCCACACCACGGTGATGTTCAGCTGCCTGTGCTGTTCTATGTTCCTGTCCTGAAATGTTTGGTAACACTGCAGGGTGCCATTTATCAGATGTCTTCCATCTTCCCCTCACCTGAGATAAAACTTTTGGTGTCATTAAACTGCATTTTTTTGAAAATGAACACTTTATGATCCTCCTAAAAGCAAAGGCATAAAACAAGTGTAAGATATTACTTTGTGTCTTCAGAAGCTTTTGGTTTTATATGATAAAATTCCCAGAAATAACTTACTTGGAACAGTTTGCTCATTGGAAGACTGATGGGCACTGGATCCCTCACCCCTGCAGGTGCTGTGTTAGTTTCCCATCAATTTCCTGAAATGATGCACTTACAGACCCATTTCAGTGGCTATTTCCAGCCCAGGAGATATGTTTTCCACTTTCCTGGATTATAAGAGCTACTCTTTTACTTGTACCTCTTAGCAAGGACCAGCATTTTTTTTTCTTTTCAAGGAAATATTTTTTATGGAACTGATAGCTTCTCGAAATGCATCTGAGTATGGATCAGGTTCTGCAGCAGATATATAATCCTTACACTTCTAAAGGTATAAAACTGATGGTGGATTTGAGCAATTTGAGTGGCTTGACAATTTTTACAAGCTTTCTTGAGTGGAGACCATTTCATTACTACATAAAATGGGGGAAGCTGTTTCCTCTGTGAAAATTTGTGGAAAAACTCTTCAGTTTCTTAATTTGTGTGGTAGAAAAAAAATTTGTCATACTCAGTCATAAAAGAATGTTTGAATATCCAGAGGTGGCCAGGTGAAAAGAGCCTTCAGCTGAAGACTTCTAAGCAGACTGCTGAATGCAGTCTGCAGAGGCAGTGAAACAGTATGAACAGCAGAAAAAAATTTTGCTGGAAGGATTGGTGCATGCTTTCTCCTGGGCATGCTGTTTGAGACTGCATGTTCTAAAGCAAAAAAGTTATTTATCTCAATTTCCCAATTGAATTAGGCAACTAATTGCATTCTTCTTTCCCTCAGTCCCAATGTAACATCCCATTGAGTGTGTGACCATTTCCCTGGAAAAGCAATGGTGCTACTCTCTTTCTGAAAGCTGGAGAAGAGGCTGCAGGTACTAGAGCAGTGAATTCCCTAGCAAGTGGTGAGGATTGCTTGGACGTGGTGTGTGGAGAAACATGGATGGTGGGTCAGGCAACATGTAGCGGTGGGTTTAATCCCCCTCATGATGTTTAGCAGGCAGTAGACCAAAGTGGAGGTTGTTTCAGGGAACAGATCTCAGACACTGGAGCAAATGCCAGCAGGAACTTGGAGAGGAGAGTGTTGGTTTTGGATAGCAAGTACACAGAAGAGCAGAATTCAGTGAAGGAAGTACCCAAATAACAATTTGGGAGGCATTCAGTGTGGGTAAAAAAAGCCATTGCAAGACCTTGATATGTGCTTCCATCTTCTTATTTTGTCTGTCTGGTCCAGAAAGCAGTGATAGGAAATAAAAAGAGTTTGGTTTGAAGACAACAAAATAAAAGAGAAAAACAAATTTTTGTAGGACGAAAGTCCACTCACTATGAAATTCATTTCTACCCATTGGTTAGTTCACTTTTAAAAGCCTCAAAGTGATTCAGCTTCCATTACTTTTCTTGTGGGAACTGTGCCTGGTCTAATAAATGTCACTGCTCACAAGCTTCTCATGATGTAAGTTATGCTTACACTTCTTATTTAACCTTTCCAAAGAACACTTCTGTCTCCTGTGTGTTCTGTGTTCTTTTGTTATACAGAGGTAGCTTGGTTCTTTTTCCTTTCATTGATGCACAGCTAAACATGCAAATATTTGCTTAACAATAATCTTTACATCAGTTCTTGGCCAATTTTATTCCTCTTTTTTGAGTTTCTTTAAAAATTTTAGTCAGTATTTTTGAAGGGGGAGACACCCAACTTAAGCTCAGCTCAGGTGCAGAACAATGTGTTCCTAGATATCAAACATGTTGCAGTGGGACATAGTGGAAATCTGCCACTGCTTACAAACTCATCCTTCTGGAAGCAATCGTGTACCTTCAGTTTCCTATTAAAGGTTTCTCAGCTCTATCTCTAAGGCAACAGCTGACCTTACAAATATGCTCAGCATCCTCTAGTCAGATGTAAAATACATATCCTCTCAAATTGAGGTGCAGCTGCTGATTTTTTCCCCGCAAAACCAAGTTAAATTTCCCTAATTTCAACTCAGATAATTCCCTAAACACTTTTTCCACCTACTGCCTGTCAGTCCAGCAACTAAACAGTTACCAAAACACCACCTCTCGCCTAACTGTCTTTAAAAGACAAAATAACATTCTGCATTCTAATTATTTTATAATTCCTTTGATTTTTGTTTACTCAATGTGCAAATCGTGTGCAACTCCCACATGCCTAGTGTTGAAGGAAGTATAATTCTAAATGGTTAAAAATTTGCAGAAAAAAAATAAGTCAATGTAGCTTATTTAAAAGCCAGTCTCTGACAGTTTCTCAGAAAAGTTCCTACCTGACTGCGCTGCAGCAATATGAGCTTTAGAATGCAATCTCTGAGTCCTTGACCATGAAACCTTTGGATCATCTGACCCAATGATATGTCTCCTTGTGCAGAGGTTTTTAGAGTAAGATCTTGAGAGGAACTCAAGCATCAGATCCCTCTCAAAGCTGGAATTAGCAAGCTCAGTCCCTGTGGGACATGGGAGAAGCACAGGATGAAAAAGCCCCATGCCCCAAGCCCTGTGCACTGGGCAGGGCCCCTCCAATTAGCAGGCAATGCAAGGAAGGCTGTGAATGAACTCCTGCACCCTCTGTGGAACCCACAGTTCTGTAGCAGGCCCTTGGGAATGTGTTTTTATATTTTTTTTTCCCTTTAATTCAGAGTCTGTAAAGAAGAAGGAATTTACATTTTCAGTTATTGGGAAGCAGAAAAACCTAGTGCCTTTTAAATCAGTGCTGCAGCCTCAATTTGCAGTGCTTGTCCCCCATTTTGCTCCTACAGTTTAACCTAGAGGAATTAGTTCAAAAACCCAGTTGAGGTGTTGGATTGGGGTCTTCTCAGCCTTTGGAGTCTGCCTTCCCCATTTTATGGGCAAATGCCTCAACCAAACTGGGGTAACAGCAAATGGCAATGCCACTAATGCCACTTTCTCTGTGAATGGCTTTTAAAAGGAAAACAGTGTCTTCTTCCCAATTTTTCCAAAGGGCAGTTACAAGCTCTGCTCTCAGGAGAGGACTCTAAACCCTGGATTAACACAGGAAAATGTGCTTTTGCTCATCCTAGATAAGGAGCCACACTTCCAGACAAAGAGATGGGACTGTGGCTGTGGATTTGTGCCTGGCATTTCTTTTTGTTTCTCCACAGGCCTCTTCCCTCTCAGTGTGGGAGATGTCCAGACAAGCATTTTGAGGTGTATAATTCTCAGCAGGCACCTGGGGAGTCTTAATGTTAAACTTAGAATTTTACATTTTGTTCTGGTGACCAAACTCCTAAACTCAAGCTATTAAATTGCAAAATCTTCTTACTGGGTCTAGTCACAGCCTCCAAGCCTATTTTGCTGGTCTACTTCAGAAAATAGCAGTCACAGCAAAAAAGTGCAGCAGGAAATGTTCTTTGTGAACAGGTTTTATGTAATTAAAGCCATTCTGCATGCTAACTACATTATTTGTCTTTTAGAAACATTATTAGAGCAATACACAAAAATGTCCAGAAAAATCTCTCTTTACTAGCCCTTCATGGAAAACACCCTTACTTCTGCTTTGGTAGGGGGAATTTCTCCTTGCTTTTATTAAAATTGCCTGGTAGTTGATCTGCCATAAATTGTTGCTCAGCATTGATGTACAGCATTTCTACTGGAGATGACAGAATATTTTATATTAGATTTTTTTTGCTCACCTCATCAAGGTTATGCCTCTTACTTTTAATGTGCATTTGAAATACACCTTCTAATGCCCTTAAAAAAATAAAAAGGAACATCAGTGCAAAAAAACTCAACTGTTCAAGGTCCATATACTTTCAAAATGAAAAATAACTACTCAGCCTGTTTTTCAGATCACTTAAAATACATCCCAACCTTCCACTTTTGCTCCATCCCCTCCCCATCTGCCTGTAAGCAGATTTGAAAACTAAAATCTTAAACATTTTAAGGTTGTTGGATATTGTCATTCCAAGGGCATTGCTGTTTGGCAGGAACTATGTTAGGGAAAGACTTTTGTGTATATAATTCTAATTTCCTCTTCTATTTTTAATGAAAAAATATAGGAGCACTGGTGCTCCCCATCACAATATAGTAGTCCCCCTCTGTGTTTTGGCAGGGCCAAAGTCTCTCTTGCTACTGCCAAGTTCTGTCCCACCACACTGACTGTGAGTGAGACTGCTGGGGGTACTGGGGTGCTGGGCACTCCTGCATGCAGCCTCCTAGATTCATTTGTAGCTCTTGTTCCTTTGTTCAATATATGGTGCTGCTCAAAGAGGGCTTTGGAATTGCCCCTAGCCACCACATTTTAGACTCTGAAGATCATTTGCATGATATGTTTGTTCTTAGGTCTCTTTTTCAGTAACTTCTTAGGGAATCACCAAAGGTGGGACTTTTGTGCTCATAGTTTGTTTAATAGGTGTACTAGGGAAAGGGAGATGTCTTGAGAAAGTTCTCTCAATAACTTTTTTAGAGCCATGATCAGCTGTGAGCAAAAGATGTGTGAATTGGTAAAAATAAAGGCCTATCTGACTAGGGAAATTAGGTCTCCAGGTTCTGCAATAGTAATTAAATCCCTAACCCTAGATCTAATCTCATTAAATGGTGCCATTTTCAGCAATGTCTGCAATGAGCTGGAGGGCTCAGCAGAGCTAGTTTGGTTTTATACTGTATATTAGAACTGAGAGGGCATCCATGATTTTATCTGTAGAATACTGGCCTAAATAAATGGAAACTTTAAAATGTATCTATAATATTAATCCTGCAGGGTAGCTAAGGCCACTAGTTGTGTCTCTTTCTTAAAACCTATTTACAAAGTTGTGTCACTTTCTTAAAACCTATTTTGTGCTTTAAAATAAAAGGATATTATTGATTGTTCACTTTTCTTTTGCAAAGTAAGTTCTGTTATTAGAGACAACCCGAGAACAGCAATGGATGATTTTTCACATATTTTTACTAAACTTTATTTTTGAGGGAGCAGTACACAGCATCTAAACCACCTTCCTCTAAAGCCAGCAGAATAGTCCTCTCACCCTGCAGGCCTGAGCAGGGACACAAACACACAGACCCTTAACTTTTTTTTTACTGGATCTATGGGCTGGCCCCATGCTTTGTGACCGTTTCAGTGTAAATGAATTGGTGTCTTCCAAATCTGCTAGTGCTCCTCCTAGTGAATCCAGAAAATTCACTTCTAATTTGGACCTTATGTTTGTCTGAAAACTAAAATGCCTAGAAGGAAGGAGGGGAACTCCTACCTTTAACTGATTACTCAGAATACAAACTAACAACTTGTGTCATTGGCACTTTTTTTTTTTTTAAGGGGCTTAAGAATTTTAACTCAAATCCTCTAAATTGAAAAAGAAATACCTTGGTGTCAGTCTGAGGTGGATTGACTTGGGGGCTTGGCACCTCTCTAGCATCAAGAACTTAAAATCTTAAACATTGAGATAAAATCCTCTATCAAAGGAGGAGTTTCTTCCAGTTCACATGCAGGCAAGAATTTGTTTAGGAAAGGGGCACCCAGTTTTGTCACTTTTAGCGGGGCGATAAAGGGCTCTGTGGCTTATCACAGCTCTCTAAATATTAAAAATATGTTGATTTACTCTTAGAATGTACAGAACATGAGCCCAGAAAAAGTTGCTGCATTTAGACACCAGTGGCATGAGGTGTGTTTGGCTCTAACATTTGTGTGGATCATTAACCTGAGACTGCACATATCCTAAAGAAAGCAATCATTGCATTTATTTATTTTGCTTTGATAGGAGGGATGAAGAACTCTAAACACAGACTCTTGCTCTGATGAACTTTGCTAGAGAAGACTCCATAGGTTGCTAGCTCAAGTTTGGCTGGGAACTGGAATGAGACAGTTGTAACAGTAAAATCCATCACCATCCTGTATAAAGGAATGAGCTTGAGAGCAGGATTAGCAAATATGATAATTCCATGTCTCTACTAGAAGTCAGTGGGAAATATGAGGCTGGCTGAGATTATTTAGACTCCCATAGAATGCAGTCACAAAAGTGTTCATCCAATTAAACTGAATCAGAGTTACACTTTGCTGTCATTAAAACCACCAATTCTTTACACTGATTTGTCAAAATTTTGTTTCTCAAAGAATTAAATATTAAAGTCAAAACACTTACTCTTTTTTGTAATAACTTCTAATTAAAATATCATTTTTAAGATCCTGGAGAAAACAAAGGCACTCTTCTCTGTACAAACACATAAATTGTCAGTGTTTTTCTTTAACGTACACAGAATACAAACAAGGTTTTACAATACCAACTAAAGAGGCTTTGGTTTTAGAGTAATTAAACAAAAGTACTTAATCTATTTACTAGTCTTAATATTTTACTAATCAGTCTTAAAAGTTTTAAAATTACTGATTTTGACAATTCTGTTGATCAACTCCCAAAATATTCTAATCCATTAATTTCATTAATCTAAAAGATCTATGCCTTTTGTGAATAATCAGTTAAAAATTGTTTCAGTGAACAAAGGTACCAGAAGATAGTTTTAATATTGTTTATTTATTAGTCTTAACATATTTAGCTTGCCTACAGTAAAAGGCAGGCTAAATATGTTAAGACTAATACAGTAAGAGCATGACCTTGAAAAGCTCTTCCAACTTTCTGATTCCACATTTCCCAAGCAAGTAGCTGAATCCTTTATTCCCAATAGAATCCCTCTACTCTCTGCATGCAGCCATTGGTAATAGGCTTTTGTGTCATGTTTTCTATTTTCCACTAGATTTCTACTTTAATATTTTGATATGAAGCTTAGAAATAGTTAAAAGGGACAAACAAACATTTGACTTATACTTCTTCAAGTTGTAGTCCTGGAGAAAGTGGCATTTCAGAATCATGACTCCACAATTCATGGTTCTGCCACAAAAATGAAAAGGAGAAAAAAGTAAATAATTTGTTTAATTATCTTTGTATTATCATTATTTATTTCCATTCAGAGTACCAGGGGAAATAATCTGATTTCACAACATATCAAAATCACAACTATATCACATTCCAGCTCATGTGAAATAAATGTCTTGGGTGTCAATCACTCATGGAAATAGTGAACAAGTATTATTATTGGGTAGGTTCATGTTAGCAGAAATGGAAATCAGCTTGTATAACCTGAGAGAAAGGAAGAAAATACAAAGAAAATCAGAATTTCTGTCAAAATTGAAAATCTTTACAGATTCCATACAAATACAACAGCATTTTATTCAGAAGGACATGCAAAATACATTTATGTTTTTGAAAGAGGACATAGAAAATCAGATCAGGTCATCAAATGAAAGTAGGAGCTTGTCCAGCTCACATTGTTAATGAAGGTTTTGGTGGTTGGAACAAGGACTGAAATAGTACTATCAAGCACAAGGCTATCACATATCATGCCCGTGGTTCCTTGGCTGAGTGGTGTAGAAATTCAGCATGGCTGCTGTAAAGGGGCATCAAGGAAGTATACAAAACTCCTCTATCATGCTGGGCTTTGGGTATTGTTAAGCAACCCTTATTTTTAAGTGCAGTAAAATTTCCTAAATCAATTCACCATTCATCTTGAAAATCCAGATCACTAATGGAATGCAACTTCCAGACAAAATCTTGCATGACCTGTGACTGTAGTCAGAGTGAATAGCACTTTGTCTGGACATTTCTGGGCTCCAAGTTATTATTTGGATGGAATGAAAGGCTGTAAACCGACCAAAAAGCAAGAGTTCAGTCAAGTAGGAAAGAGGTCCGCTCTCAGAAGAGCAGATTTGTCTTGGGATACACTGTTTTCCACATCACAGTGTCTCATTTGTGTTTCGCAGAGAGACCAGTTACTTAGGTGCTCCTTTTTTATTCACAGATGCCTGTTGACCCTATCTGGCCCTGCATGCTGGATTTCTCAATTATCTTAGTCACTTCTCATAAGATACTTGAACATTTTGGTTTTGCTCTTAACAAAGATTCCCCAAAGCCACTGACTCCATTACCCATTTCATTTCCACATAACCAGGACAGCTTTTGTGTTTGGTCAGCTTATGAGTAGTGTTTTCTGCCCTTTTGTCTTTGTAACTCACTGGGTACACTAACCTCAACTGGCTGCTGAGGAAAGTGAGCAGAATGTGGTCTCATATGTGCATCCTCTAAAAATCATAAAGATTAAAAGTACAGTGAGAAACAGTTATGATTCAAATGATGTGTTTGAAAACAAAATTGTGTAACTTTTAGCATTGATGTCAGCACCTGTGTAAGCCTTCTCTCTCTTTGCTGTTGGTGCCTGCTGATTTAATTGATGGTCTGCTTGGGGAGGAGCTCCTTTTTCTGGAAGGAGGATTATAATACCTATATTTTACAAGAAAAGGTTGATGTGATGTCTTCAAGATCCAAGGGGTAAAACACTGCTTCTTTTCTGTAAAGTAAATTGCGTGTTTGTCAAGGAGGTCCCCAGAGTAGGCTGTATGAACAGAGTTTTGAAATGCCTTCCTCCTGTTGTGACTACCCAAAGGCATGTGAGGCTGCAGGAGGGGTGAAGGAGATGATCTGTGGGCTTTAGGACTGTGAACCGGTGTGTGACACAAAGCACACAGAGCAGTATTTGGAACAGCCTTCCTTGCAGCAGGAGCCAGCCTCAGAGTCCTTGAAGTGAACTTCTGATGTGATACAGAGAGGGGCTGCTCTCTCTTTGTCCTGGGATAGTTGCTCTGACCAGACAGTGGGTGACCATTTTCCAACAGTGCCCAGTTGATCTGAAAGTTAAAGAACAAAACTGACAGAAAAATTACACAAGAATTTGCTACAGACACTATTTCCAACAAAGTAGCTCATGCAGGAAGAATTTTAAGAACCTGTTTTCAAACTGGCTCTATTGGTTTTAAGAACTGACTTGATCAGTTCTGGGAACCACAGTTGGTGGTTAGTCAGTAAAGCCATCCTGCCACTGTGCTTGAGCTAATTAACCAGTCCTTTATCTAGTTTCCTTTCCCTTCCTTCTCTTTACTAAGCTGAGGTTTCTAATAACAAGTAGTCTTGGGAAATTACAGAAATCTCATTTTCCTTGCCAGGGCTGACAGAAGGAGAACAGGAAATTTTTTCTTCCTTGGGGATTGTGTATTATTGCCTATGGAGCTGATGACTCAATGGCAGTCTCACAGTCCTCCTTCAATGGTATCTTCTGTTCTCTCTTCTTGTGTGCCTGTGCAGGTGTGAGCATGGCATCATCTCATGAGTTTGAAGTCAAACAGAGCCACTGCTTTCCTCACAAATACCCCAGGTGAAATTGTGATCTATTGCTATTCATCTCACTGGGAGAAAGATTTTACAAAACAAAATAATGCATGTTTGAACTGGATGATGTTTGTAAACAATATCATCGGAAATCTAATGGTAAACCCACTATGATTCTCAAATTATAGAAAGTCTTACAACCTAAATATAGTCTGCTGAGGAATTTCTGCCTGAGAGAGACACTGGGCTATGGTAGATGAAATGTTGTGCAAGAATTTGTTGAGATGAGGTCCACTGGCAGAGTTTGGTGAAGAGCAAGTCTACACACATTAATATGGGACTGTCCAGTTTATGGTCACCCACTGTCTGGTCAGAGCAACTATCCCAGGACAAAGAGAGAGCAGCCCCTCTCTGTATCACATCAGAAGTTCACTTCAAGGACTCTGAGGCTGGCTCCTGCTGCAAGGAAGGCTGTCCCAGAATATATATATAGAATATATAGAAACAGAATTAATTAGTTAGGGTCTTGGTTTTACCAATAAGCAGTGTTCCAAAATTCAGGGAATACTGTAAAACAACACAAATAATTCTCTTGAAAACACTGTGTTTTCTTGAACACATTTTAGTCACATACACACAGCCATGACATGGATACCTGTCACTGTAGGCCATGTAGGGACAGAAACAATTCAGTGGGAGGACAGGTGCCAGGTGGAAAAACTGAGAGTCAAATATTATCTCTACTTGACTAGACTATAGAAAGCCACACTGAACAAACCTGCCCATAACTGCTGTGCTACAGGCACTCCCCACACCACAGAGCACAGCTAACTAAGGGGAAAATGGGCTTTTTCATGTGGCTCAAGGCCACCTCTGTGACAGGTCTTATGCTATCAAAACATCACATACCTTCTGCTGGTTTGGAAAAATACTTCTGCACTTGACTGGTGAGGCAGGAAGATCACATACAAGATCCTTGTATTTATCAAGGGTTTGAATTAGTCTGTCTCTTTTCTGCTGGTCCTTGTCTGTACATGTAAATATGAAAATACAGTCTGCTCCTGTTAAGTCAATGATCAGGTCATAGAGTATCGCTCTTCATTATTATTTTTGGCCACTAAAGACTATTCTGTCTCCTCCTCCACGCAGCAATCAGAGAAGGCAATCATTTTACCTTTTACAGTTGGCTCTTGCTGCTCCTATGCTCAGCATGCATCTGAATTTGAAATCAGTGTGAGCCAGGACTCTTTACATCCCTCACAAAGTCAGTAATGAGCTACTGAAGGGATAAGAGAGCATGGTAACATTTTGTTCCCACCCTGTGCATCCTTTCCCCTATCTTAGACAGAAGCTGAGACAGGTCAAAACAGAAGAGCTGAGACATTTGAGTAAGGATTCGAGTCTACGTACTAAGAGTTGAGTTACCAAAGTCAGGCTGCCACTGTGGTCTGTGCAGGCAGCAATCCCAACAAAGTCCTCATTCTGCACTGGTCAAACTCAGCCTGAGAAGAGTAGGGTTACTCTCTTGTTAGTTCCTCACACACAAAATGAACAGAAACAGACTCAACCCTTTGTCACGGGCACAGAAGCTGTGGACGACCCACACCTGAAGTGTCCAAGGCCAGGTTGGGTGGGGCTCTGTGCAACCTGATCTAATGCAGGGCGTCCCTGGCAATGGCAGGGGAATTGGAACCAGATGATCTCTAAGATCCCTGTCAACCCAAACCATTAGATGATTTCACAACCTTCTGATCTTCCTGAAAATATGCAAGTGGGTGTAGAAATAAGAACACTTATTCTTTTTATCATTATTACTATATAGCATATTATAGAATTTAATATGTAATATATTATATATTGAGTATTATAAAATAATAAGAAGAAAATACAGAGGCTGGAAGCAGATATCAATTACCCAAGACTATAGAAGCCCACAGGGCTCTGTGTATACTGCAAAGCTTCTCACAATTCACCATCCTTTGTCAGAACCTTACTTTTAACAATGCAAACAGGAATGATGCATGACCAAAATTTTCAACTCTTTTTACCTGCTGTGTTCCTTCCATGCCCAGCTCTGAGAGAAAGTATATGTTGATGGGCAACAACACATTTCTTTTTGTAGAGGTATGTTTAAAAAATACCCTCCCCCCCCCCCCCCCTAGTTCTAGCTGAAACTAGGGACTCACACAAAATATTGATTAAGTGGGGTTCACTGAGGTCCTGTGAGCTGCATATGACTTTTTGAGTTGAAGATGCAGCTCTGTAAGAATTTCCTCATCCTGTGGAGCTCTGGCACATGGTAGCACAAGCCAATACTGCCAGGCAGGCCAGCAAAGAAATAATTCTTCTCCCTCCCCTGAGGGTGCAGCTGCAGAGGCTACTTGAAGATACAATTCTAGAGAGCTGGAAAGGCTTCAGGAGGGCTGGTGAAATGTGGCTTCTGTAGTGTGATGATGCTTTGATTAATAATGACTTATTCCTGTCAAAATTCACAACTGGTTCATGATCAACCCAGGGTCCCCTTACATTGCTACTGTGGCAAGAGACTAAACTTGTCCTCATAATATGTTTCAATTTTTTTGCCAGTGAAAATCAACAGCTCCTCCTCTGAAGGGGTGTAATTGCAGGCCATCTCACTAATAATGTCACCGAATAACACCTGAAACCTGGCAAAGGAGCTTTTACTAAACATGGGTTTTTTTCAAGGGGGAGATGCACCAACCTGTATTTAGTATTGCAAATTTCTGAATTAATAGGAGAATTACTGGGTGTTAGCCTTACAGTACTATTCATTTTGGAAAGGAAACAGCTGAATTTTATTTAAAAACAAAACAAAACAAAACATATGCTTATATACTTCTCTAAATGGATGGTTGCGCCAAAGTTTGTGAGGGGTCTTATATGGGGCACACCCTCCTACAGTCTAAGACAGCCTCAAAGCTGTGTCCTTTTCATTGAAAAAAACAGATTTCATTGACAGCTAAAACCAATATATAGTCTCCTGTGACATGTAATCTGGCTTTCCAGTCTTGCATAGACATGAATTCATAGCATCATCCTATTAAGAAAAACATGTTGACAATGCTAAATCCTATTTGGATGACTGGGAAGCAGGATTATACAACTCACTGGAACAAATAACAAAATGTACTTGCTCAGTCGCGCTCAGGCAGAGATTAACACCATCCTCATTTATCTCGGTTTTCATGGGCTCAATCACAGGAACCCCCCCATTCTGATTAAAGACTTTGCATTCTGCAGTCATGTGAAAAATAGCAGGCAAGGCAGCATGTGTGGCGTCTGTGCAACAGTGCCACCAGTCAGGGTACCAGGTTTCTTTCAGGACTGTGCCAATGGCTTGGGAGGCCTCAGGAAAAAGTGACATCCGTGCCACTCCTCCCTTCTGTCTGGGCACAGGTGAGGCAGGACAACTGAGCCTTCAGCAAGCTTTGCCAAGGGCAAGACAATAAAATGTTCCAGGTCAAAGAGCCACAGGTTTTAAACAGCTTTTGTCTAGTGTTTCACTGATATTTTGACTATAAATATGGGTTATAAACATGCCGCATGGCAGCAAGCCTATTCAAATACATCCTATTACAGTGCATTATAGTTTTATGCTTTGAGGAATTAGCAAAAGCTCCTGGGCAGAAAGACTCATAACAACTCTCCCTCCCCTTTCCTGATAGTTTCATGTGCTGGATTTTGTATGTGCCACAGGCAAGTGAGGCTGACTGAGGGGTCCTGCAGCAGATCCTGGTTTGCTGACATGACCGCCAAGGGATTTACTTGCCTAAACACTTTCCAGCCCTGCTCTCCAGTTTCTCTGTAGGCAAAAACAGTCACCTGCACATTATGCCTTTCTCCAAATGCTTTTTAAAAACAGCAATGACCAAGAACAAAATAGAAAATAGCATGCAAACTTTGCATGATGCTTGGGGTTTCTTTCTTCTTCTTTTAGAAAAGCAAAAATAAGTCTTCCCTTGACTTCTGATTTCATGTCTTAGCTGAAGAGTTTAAGAACTGCCTGAACTGCTTCCCAGGGAATAGAATCATGTAGTGTGGCCAGTGCAGAAGTTATTTAGGGAAATGTATTCAACGGCCTTTCTCTTAAGCTCATTTGCTTGTTAATTTATTGTCCTGCCTACTGTGGCAGGCATTAATTTATCAATGCAGGAGAACAATTTCACTGGTACTTGTACTGGTATCTATACTTGTCAATGTGACAAAAACAGAGAAAATGAAAGGGATTTGGTTGTAATCTGGTCCCTGTAAACCACAGGAAGATCAGATGCTCTAGCTCCCACTCTGTTTTCCTGGCAGTTCTTGTTGCTTCCCATTTGATAAAACACCTTGTCTTTCCTTTGCTGCTGTGGGGAAGTCCTGTGTATGAAATGAGTGGGCACTAACTTACCTGATATAGTAGAAGAAGCTTAGCTGATAATATTGGCTGATCTGAAGGAAATAAAAGAAATCTGAGTGGATTTTGGTTTTTTTTTAAATCCAGTGCCTTTTAGGTCTGCTTATCTTACATAGGAAGATACTTACTATCTTACATAGGAAGAAGGGTTGTTAAACACCTTAGATTGCATGCACAGCTGCCTCTTAAAATAGAAGGTTATTTTTGGGTCTAAGGCAGAACATTATGGCCCAAGTATGAGCATGGGATATAAAACCAGAAGAGGCTTCCCTGAAGTTGTTTATCAGATGTTACAAAACAGTGATTATAGTTAGAAATAGAATCCACACCTTGGCTCATGCCTTCATTCTTGACTCAGAGTGGGAGTTCTTGTTTAATTCCTACCAAGAGTTTTAAAACAGTTGGCTGGTGTTTAATTCCTAACGACTTTTGAAAAAACAAGGAAGTTTCAAAGGACTGTGGGGAAAAGAGAAAAGCAAGAGTGGTAAATGAACTCCAGGCTAGTATCAGTCCTGAGCATAACAACTGAAAGGCTGTTACAAGACTCATTTGAGGTAAGTAACGTGAGCAGCACCAGCCAAAAAGGTTAAACACAGAACCATGCTAGCTAGATAAGTAAAAAAGAGATTTTGATTGTGGTTGCATGAGATAAAGGTGTTTGTTTAAAAGACTTCTGTAAGCTCCCTGGCTTTGTTCTGTATGTTCAGCATGGCATTTTGACTCAGAAATTAGAACAAAATTACAGGTGTTTCCAAAATGGTGAATTGGGAGATCTGAAAATGTAATTAGCAGGTGTTTCTAAAGCAAATATCACTTTTGATATTGTAATATTAAATTATTTCTTTCATTTATCTGAAAGAAAACATAAAATAATTTTTCATAAAGCTTGAATAATTACAGTTTGGGAACTCATGAATAATAAAGGAGTGGTTTACTGTAACAAAGTGATGTGCCTTGCTCAGATGTAGCAGAATACTTTTCAGCATGGATAATGGAACATCCCCACTGTGAAAAGGCAGGCTCTTACCTAAAGAAGGAGAGTCTTACCTGGGAATCACTGTCACTGAAAAAACATTCATACTTTCTTCTAGACAAACAGCTACCTGTAATTTCCCACAGCAACAGTGGAGCCAAAATTAGTGTAATACCACTGCCCATAAGGAGAGGAAACCTCATGTGTAAGTACAGGAGGCCTTTACTTCTTCCTCAACAGTTGTTGCTAGAATTACACATCCTGCTTTAAAACCTTACTACTCAAGAAGCATTTAAAAATTGGGAAGGATACAGAAAAGATCAATAAGTACAACGAACTCTGGAAAACACTCTCCAAAGAGTCAGATTTAAGGAGCTGAATGTATTTATTTGTGCAAAAGGATGATTAAGAAGTAACTTTATTCCTGCTTAGGATTACCTATAAACAGAACAGAAATGAAACAGTGCAAATGCATCCTAAAGGAGAGGTATGTGTTCTTCATTGCAAGGTAAGTTAGCCTTTGGAACACTTTAATGAGAAGTGGGATGTAAATAAACAAGGTTTGGACACCTGAACCCTTTCCCCACAACTCTCAGAAGTAGCAATGAATGCAGAGAAGACTAAGGGAAAAATAGGTGATACAACCCCAACAGTTTATTCTTGCTGTGTTTGTGAAACTCAGAGATATGTACCAGTCATCACAGATCACTTATCAACTTCTCCAAAACCTCATTTTTTCTCAATTTTTGCTGCTATTTATAATTGATATAATATTAGATTTTGGCTAGTGCAATACACAGGGATACAAGGAGAGTAACTCATGAAGTTCACATCTATGGGCCAGGTGCTGTGGTCTGCACTGCTAACAGTTTGTCTGGTGGGGGAACTATTTATTTTGGCATTTCAGTGCAAAGAAGACCATTTCTTCCACAGAAACCAGTGGTAAGTGAGGCTCAAATACTTAGATTTGATTTCAGAGGCTTTTTTCTATGCTAGCTGTCCTTACAAAAAGGCTATGTTGGTACATTAAGCTACAGGACATGGGTGTTTTGTAAGCTCCAAGGTTTGGTTCAGCATAATTTCTTTTGACCAATATTTAAATGCTGCAATGCTATCAGATGAGTAGATACCAACAATTTTAAAGGGGAGGAACACCTGAAAAGCATCTCTGAACACCAGATAAAGCAAAAAAACAGTTCTAAGTGACACTGCCCGTTGTTCTTTGCCATGTTGTTTTCTAAGCATGTGCCAAATTTTGCACCTTTTAATACTGTGAGTGCTCATGTTGACATTAACAGGAATTTCCCCAGGAGGAAGGCAAAAAGTAATCAACTTTCTCCTTTGGCAGCAAGAGGCAAAGTCAGTCCAGTATGGCTGTGACAAGACTCCTGTTCTCTACATCCTCCAATAGCTCCCACTACAATCTTCCTCCCTTTTTAAAAAGCACCCCTTTCAACAGCACAGACACTGAAATTGATGGGAAGGAGGGCTTGGTGATTAAAACACTATAGTAGGACTTGGAAAACTATCCCTTAATTCCCAGCTCCTGAGTGATCACAGGTATGTTAATTAATCTCTGGTGTCTTAATTTGTTCCCTGTAAATGAGGATGATAACACTCATCTACTCTGCTCCAGCTGGTGCATCATTTTGGGCGGATACTCCCAGAAGATGATCTTGGATTGTGCAGTGGTACTGTGAGGGAACTCAGATCCCAAATGGAGTTGCCTGCATAGTGTAGGATTTGCAGTGTGACAAGGAGAATTTATGAACTAGACAAGTTGTTTAATCATTGATAGCAGCAGAATGACAACAGTAGTCATACACTTGATAATCCCTTCATTGCAGCTCTCTTGTGAGGGTGGTATGTATTTATTTTTTTACAGACTACAACATTTTTTATTAAAAACAGGCTCACTAGCATTCCATAAACCTGCAATGACAGAAAATTGATGTTTGCCTATACAAACACATTAATTTTCACTGATTACCAAATGATTTGTTCAATTGCCCAAGATTAATGACAATTGAGCTTCCTCATCTGTAAGGATAAAATTATGTTTATATAGTTAACTGTATACTCTGTTAATAGAAACTGTGGAGAAAATTCCAGAATTTTGTATGTCTTTGAACCATTAGGAGAAACAGCTTGTTCTTTTGCACGGTTGTTATGGGCTTGAAAATCACAAAGCAACTTCATTTTCAACTGGCTAAAACCTGAATGGAAATTGTTATTTTGACTAATGTCTGTCTCATGCAGAGAATTATAAAGGGAAAACCACAGATTATAAAAAGACCAGTATGTGCCATATCTAACCACTTAAATGCTCTGCTGGTACAGGGAAAAAGAAAATTCCTCTCAGAGAAAGCTATTTTTCCTTTTTCCAATTACTAAAGCATATGTTTCTGTACACATTTTTTTGGTGTGTGTTTGGGTTTCATATTTATAAAAATGACTCACAGCATATGAAGCAATTATATGATCAACACTTCCCAAAAGGTGAACAAGAAACAGTCACATGGCTTCATGTACTTACATAAAATATTACTTGTAATTCCTTTTGGGTAAATGTACATCCTGTACTCTTAATAGTCCAGGGAATTGTGTAAAACATACATTGGTCTGAAAAGCTCATCTTGCCATCATTGATACTTGACCTTGACTTGGTAATCAAACTGTAGCTCAACAGAGAGGAGAAGGAATGTCTTTGTCTTAAGACCAAGGTTGTGGACACCTGAAAGTGTGCTCAGAGAGGCAGATTTATCTTGGGTCTTCCTTCAGGAGATTCTTTAGCTTGGTGGAGTGACATGACCACTTCCAAGCACACCTTCTCCATGCTGGTGTGTGTTCTTTGCTGCACTGATACCCAGTACTCTCCTAATGGAAGCAGAGCAGATTCTACAAATCTAGGATTAAAAAAATACATGAGAGCAGCCCTTGGTGGACATACTCTCATTCCTGGAGTGGGAGAATAGGAAGAGAATTAGGATAAGGTGCCTTAGACCACTGCACTTCCCCGTTTTGATGGACTTGGAGTCAAAGGGCTGAGCTTTAGTAAGAGATTTTCAGAACTGCAGGATTAACTAATTTAATTTGGGTGGCTCATTCTCCTGTATGAGGTGTGGGTTGCCTTTATGGATCTTCTGTTTAGGGCTGTTTTGATTAATCTTTCATGAGTGTTTTTTCCTATTTTTTTGTTTTTCCTAGCTCATCTGGGACAGCATCATATGTACATCAGCCAAGGTTTCAGCTCCCCTTACTGAGCTGATCAGCCTCAGGAGATCTGACTCAAACATGGACTCTATGAATCTGGGGCAGAACATCATTGTAACTTGGAAATTATGGTTAGAAGAGATTTCTAGAGCTGTATTATGCTTTCAAGGTCCAAAAATTGTTATTCAACTACTTAATATTAATTGTTAATTATTAATCCCTAATAACTGAAAAATTTAAAGGATGTTCTGGATGCCACAGCTGAGTTTAAGTCTCAGGCTCAGAGCTGTATAAATAAATAAAGCACTGGTTTCAAACAAAATTACACTGGCTTTTCTCCTTTTTTCAGATAGAAACAATGCCTCATAACATTTTTTTTGCCCCAGAACTTTCACATTTCCATTGGAACATGAATTCTTCTTTTCGATCCCTGAGACACTCTTCTGAAACCTTGTCGCTGGTGCCTTCAGCAGCACACCTTATCCTCTTTCCATACTCATTAGATGTTCTTTCTAGGAAGTTTGCCTTCTGCTGAGAGTAAGAAATGTAAACATCCTCCTACACAGACACTTGGAATGGCCAAGGAATTCCTGTTTTCACAGTACTTTCATAAATCATGCTGTTCTCATGACTCTTAAAACACCTCTGTATAATTTTATCACCACTTGTGATGATGAACTGTATCTCTCATATCCCTGATCACTGCTGCATCTCCAGCTAATATTCCTATTCTTAAGGCATGGGACAGACACGTTTCTCCATTCTTTCAGGGAAGCTGAAAATGTCCCATGATTTTTAGCATAAGAATGCAGCTACAACAAAGCCAGCTCTGTGTTGGAGAGAAGTGACTACTCAGGAAACTTAACTGTTTCTCCCTACCTTTTGTCATAAGTTTGTGCAATTTCAAGAGCATTTTGAATGTTAATTTAACATTAAAGAGACACAACTATTATTTCACCATTATTTCACTATTATTTCATCCAGTGATACAAATTGTGGGAATGGTTCAAAGCTTTGCCAGAGGAGGTTCAGACTGGACATCAAGAAGCATTTCTTTCTCAAGAGGGTGGTCAAACACTGGAACAGACTTCCTAGAGAGGTGTTTGATGCCCCAAGATCATCAGTGTTTAAGAGGCATTTGAATAATCTCTTATTAACAGGTTTTAACATTTGGTCAGCCCTGCATTGGTCAGGCAGTTGGACTGGATGATCATTGTAGGTCCCTTCCAGCTGAACATTCTATTCTATTCTATTCTATTCTATTCTATTCTATTCTATTCTATTCTATTCTATTCTATTCTATTCTATTCTAGTCTATTCTATTCTATTCTATTCTATTCTCAGAAATTGATGAAAGTTGGCACTTGCTATTCTTTACACACCATACTTAGAGGTCATTAGAAGACTTTTTATGTGAAAAAAACCAGTTAATTCTTACCCACTGCAACATTATTAGCTTCATGAAATCTAGAAGTGCAGAAAGCCCAATGAAGCAAAAAATTTAAAACAGTGTCCTTCTAAAGCTTAGAACTGAAAATCCAAAATATGCCTGAACACATTCAGGAAAAAAGTCCTATCCACTGCACATCTCCCACTTTGTACAGTTCTGAATCCACAGTGCAACACTACAGATGCCTTGTGAAATGGTGCAGTTTATTTATAGGAAATATTAGCAAATTCTGTACAGTGTTTTATCTGCTGTGCATTTATTCTCAAAGATGAAACGAAGTGTTGCACTCTGTATTTTCTTCTGGCTTCTCAGAACTAATCTTTGTAGCTGTTTCAGTCTTTCTCTTTAGTTTTACAGATTTTTCTATGTCTCCATCACTACCAAGTGACCTGATTTTTCTTTTCAGCCTATCACTGAAACGTGTGGTATCCAACACAGATCAACACATTTGGAAAAATCCAACACAGTTCCAGTTCACACATTTGGAAAATGAGGTTATATCTGAGTGTATGGACTGAGAACAGATAAAAAAATATATGGCTTCAGAATGTGTACCTGTCAAAGTTCTAATAAATGTCAAGGTTTTAAAAGCACTCCACATTTAGTAACTAGCAAAAGTAATAGTGGGAGATGGTTGTGGGAGAAAATCATACATGAAAAGAAAAAAAAGCTGTAATCTTGTACTAAGCAGAAAATTAGTTTTGTCCTTCCATTATTCTAGTAGGCTGCAAAATAGACTTAATTTATTTTGTTTATGCATATGATATTTGATTATGCAAATAATAAACAGAAACCTATTTTTGTAGCCATAAAGTAATGATTTGCACATCGACCCCAAAAGCAGCAACTGTACCTCCACTGTGCCACTGCCCTACTTAATGCTTCAGAACACAGAAGTTCTGATGCACATTTTCATTGTGACTTCTAAATTTTGAGTTTTATTCCTTGAGGGATAAATTTTTTTTGGTGAGGCAGACATTTCTGCAGCTAACCTGTCAGAAAAAGGACTTAGCTCATATATAGTATCTTTTAGTGAAGATAAATATTAAACAACACAGGTGATTTGCATTTCCCCAGTGGGCTACTGACAAAAATAATATTGGGTCCTCAGTTTTGCTGACTGGGAGTACCATGTTGTGGCTCCTATGACCATCAGGCACCTTGTACCTAGCGTGGGCTTCTAAATTAACAAAAACTGCACAAACCAGTTTGATTCTGCTTAGCTCTGTAAGATGAGTACCTTCCTAAGAAAGCATTTTAAGAAACCCAGATAATGTTTCCCTCTGATACATCGTCTAGGAAAACTTGTTATTGTGGCAAACCCAGCTGAACAAACTCTATGTCCTCTTGATATTCTCAAGGAGGTGAGATTGTACTCACACACTTCTATGTCAGGATCACTTCTCTGTCAACCTAATGTTCTCAGAAAACTTTCCATGGCATTTCTTTTTATTATTAGAGCACTCTTTAATCACTATTAATGTGATTAATATAAAATAATAATCTTAAAATTATTATATAAAAGACAGCTCTGAAAAAAAAAGGAAAACATTGCTGAGCGTGAGGAGCTAAAAAACAAAGTTAAGGAAGTTTTGATTGTAATGTGTTATGATCTTGAACTTGTTCTCTGGCTCTTGTCTAATGAGGATTTCATATGATACATTTTTCTGACTCTTTGTGGGCAATGGTTATGTTTGCCTTCTTGACTTGAGTGTATCTTGGGACAACTGCATCTCCCCATTGCCTCCGAGCTATCTTTGCTTCTGAGTGAGTTATGCCCTGCTCAGAGCAGGCCTCGGATGCATGGCTCCCACTAGGCATGCACTCTGGAAAAACTGGAGCTTCCATTTTCCCAGCTTTTTGAATTTCATTTTAAAACAGGAGGTGTCTGCGTAGGAAGTGTGTGTCCTGCCTTGTATGTAACTATCAGAGAAAGAGAAGATAGAATAGAGATAAGAAGAATATGCATCACAACCTGGTGAATGAGGGAAAAGAAACGCATTCCAAAGTGAAGGGAAATGTATGAACGGGTTCCTTTTCATCCATCTTCCTTTCTATCAAAAAGGGAAGGGCAGGAGAGACTCTGCCTTGACACTGGGACCTGCAGGCTTCAGCCAAGAGGTGGCGTTAAGGTGCAGTGCGACGTTCCCTTACCAAACCCCCATTTATTCCTCCAAATTTGTTTCAGCGGTCATGTGCCCGATGTCCACAGACACACGGAGCAGCTGGGGGAATGCAAAAAGCAGCGTGGAATAGCAAGGAATTCAAAGGGCTAGCGGCCTGAATTTGGGCTGGAAAACTACAGCAATTTATTACTCCAACAGCCCTGCTAGCCGTAGGTGCTTCAGCAAGTGCCACACTCTGCAGGTTAGCTTGTACCTGTGCAAACAGGAACCAAGTGCTGGATACAATTAAGTCAGATACTAGATTAGATACCAGATACTATTGTCTTAACCCTGAGGATGCATATTTTTGGCACATATATGCCTTTTAAGATCACCTTTATCATAAAAGAAGACAAGTGTTTCCAAACCAAACAAATGGAGGCAGACCTATTTTCAAAACAAACCGAAATAAAACTACTCACATTTAACACTGGTATGCAAACTCTTTGGTGCAGATGAATCAACAGCAGCTGTGTTAACAAAAAGTAGGTTCAGTCCAATGAAACACTGACATCCCAAATAATCATAGCAAAATGGGTAGAGATGAAACTGATAATGTTTTGAATTCCCTATGGGAATATAGTACCAGACTGCATAATATTAGCATTATTAATACATAATGCAGATCTAATGACCACCAAATCCAAATTTTTCCCTACTGGTGAACATAATTTTCTCTATTATCTTTGTCCTTGGTCACTTCTCAAACTCTGGCATAGATTAAATGCTGTGAAATCAGTTGAGTTAGACCAAGTACAGCTGCAATGATACTATTTGGGGATTTGACCCCGTGTCTCTATCTGCATAAAAGCATAAGATAAGTACCTCATCAGTGCTGTCACTGGTTCAGTATCAAATCTGGATCTGATTTTTGTGGCCTTCACCCATGTCTACTTAGGTATAGAAATTAGAGCCAGTATGGCTACATTTATTAACCTTCATTTTAATTTACAATTTAAGAAAAACAGCATTAATTTTGTATTGGCATTTACTGCTACCGAGAAAGTTTATATTTCATGGACAAGTATGCAGCTGCTATCAGAGAGGGGAAACTGCCAACTGATGCTCCAAGATGTGATTCAAGATGTCCTGAGGCTCAAGGTCACCAGTCTTCCTAGCAAAAGGAGCTATTTCATTGCACAATTACAGACAATTTGCCCACCACATTTTCTGTCATGTGGTAATTTGATTTTCATTGTAAAAGATTAAATGGAGTTAGCTTTGAGGAATCAAGAATTCCTCAGCCTTCATTAAGTCCTGTATTCATATAGCAGATGTTAAGGATGGTAATGGAGCTCTATGTCAGATTGCATATCCCTGGATATAACTGAGGTACCTGAGGAAATAGTATTTTTGACTGTAGAGGGAAAAGCAATCTCCTAGAAGCTCAGTATTCCAGTTGCATTTGAAGGACACTGGATTAATTTCCATCTTTTACTTTTGTGATTACTGCCAAATGTCAAAGCAAATTGTAGATGGTACGAGTGCTCAGAAGTTTTGGACATGTGGGGCTGGCCACTGTCTGGAGTGAGGCCAAACAAGTTATAGTTTAAAAAGCAGATGCATTTCAAAAACATTGGAGAGTATTTGGAAGGATACTGAAGAAGGCCTTTATACCCTGACCAGATTTTTCAGAGGCACAAAATTCTATAATCTCTTGTAAAGCTGTACAGAGCAGGTGGCAAATCAGCATTTCACAGCATCAGGTGTGTACAGAAGAGAACCTTGATATCCTTGCAATATTGCAGTTTCTGATATGTATGCAAAAGTTAGCTCTACAAGAAAAATCTGTGTGATTCATGAAGGACTATAATAAGAAAAATAAGTGTTTTAAGATTAAAGGTTCCAAATCTGACTTTTGAGAACTGTAAATTCAGATCGTGAAACACCTAGGAATTAGAAATTCTAGCCACTGGAAATTTTGATTAGCACCTACTGTGAGAAGCTCTCTCCAGATTGACTGAATTTTGCTGCAGAAGAGCAGGACTGACATTTGAAAAAGGATTGAAACCTGCTTGAGAACAAAGCATTTGGCTCCTTTTATACTAAGAATATCTTTTGTGTAGTTTCTTCTGAGCTATAAGAATGTAATTGACAAAAAGACTGCAAAACACCTCTGTTACTTTCCTTTTTTTTTTTGACCTTTGCTCCCTCATTTAGACTTCACCAGTTGAGAATAAAATTTGAATTATATATGGCAGTGTTTGCTGCTCTTAATTAGTCCTGATGCTTCTGTATATTTATAAGTAAAGCTCTAGGATGTGAATTCTCCAGCTCCTAGAGTTCACTGTTTCTGTGCCATTAGCCATGAAAAACTGAAAGTGTACAAAAGCACACAGCAGCAATCCGGCCTCCACTTCCTAATATGAGTGGGGTGGTCATGAACTGTAGCATGGTGGAGGTCATGAAACTTTCAAAGAGTGATTCCAACACCATAATGAAAAGATGCACTGTGCTTGTTTAAGATAAAGCTTTTCGCATTGCAAATTTACAAAAGGATTGATTGGTCTCCTGACAAAAAAAACCCCAAAAAACAAAACCAAAACAAAACCACAGCAGCAATCTCATCTATTGTTCATTGTTCAACAGTTTTGTGTTATTATAAAGCTCACTGCATGAGATCAGTGAATTTTTTGGCCAGAAACCCTTTGGAGCCCAAGGGCTGGAAGTCTTGGAGGAACCTAATTACAGCTATGGCCATTGAACTCCACCTGTTTCATCTGCACCTGAAGCACCTGGATGTTTACACAGCTCCAGACAATTCACAGAGGACATTTTTTTTTTTAATTCTGAATTTTCTTTCTAGTCGTTTGTGGCTATTTGCAGTAGGGAGAGCATTTGAAGAGCCCTCAGGAACATGACTACATGTGGTTAGTGGAACTTCCCTCTAGGTTACCTAGGACTGATACTGTAACTTTCTAAACATCAAAAACTGCAATTCCGCTGTTACTCTTCAGTGGTTTCATCTTTCAACAGTCAGAATTCTCCCAAGCTTCTCCCAAGACAAGGTTACAGTTCCAACTGAGTGTTCTACATATCTCTTAGGGCACATCATTTTATGCCTCACTTTTAAATCCTCCTACTCCTGTTGAGTTAGTGACAGAGAGAGGGAGGAAAGAAAAGGGAAAGAAATTCAGCAGCCAGCCAAAAATAGGGGCAACCAACATACCCTTGACTCTGATTTCACCTTTTACCTACATAGATATTGTTGTAATTAAAGACTATGCACACCTTCGGCAGACATCAATTTCTTGAAATGAGCAGCCATGTGGTCTTGAATGATGTACTGATTGGAGAGCTTGCAGGAAGGCCCAGGAGAAAAAGCTGCTAGAGGAAAAAAAAAAATCTAAGTTTATTCAGCAGAACAAGCAATGTCTCAGGTAATAATAGTTCTGAAAATACTGTAATATTTATCCTCTCCTGCTTGCAACAACATCAAGTCAGTATTCATTCTTTTGTTTCAAAAAGTAAGAATAGCACAGAATGTAACACATGAACAAGTGGCAGATTATTCCCAGTTTTCATGGTTTTGCGTACCTGAGAATTATGGCTTGCAATAAGTAGTGCATGAGCCTTTGATATTGTTGAACTCTGGAGAATAACAGAGAATCTCATTGTTTAATATCTGATAAAATAAAAAGCATTTGCCTTCTGAAAGACTTAATACTAGAGAATATTAAATATCAGTAGAGAGCATTAATACCATTATTAATGCTGATAGTGTTATTAGATAATATTACAAAGTACTGAAAAATGCACACTGATATCTCTCCTCTTGGTGATACCAGACCTAACTTGAGCACTCTGTAGTTAGGTAAATGGACTGGATACAGACAAGGACAGAAGTAGGGCCAGAAGAGGAACCAGATCATGGAACTGAATTGTGTTACACACAGCCTGACCATGACACCACTCTGAATCTCCAATTCACCAGATTTCCCAGATTCAGAAAAATTTGTCTCTGTATCTGACCTAAGTTGATTAATCCAGAAAAAAAGAAGTTAAGAAGCAGATAAGCATTTACTTGTATTTTTTAACCTGTCAGTGTGGCTGAGATAGTTCATTTTCTTTCAATCTGCTTCCAAACGAAAAAATTATTTCTTTCTCAAAACCCCTAAATTCCTGACAGGATTTGTGGATGGAAAATTACCAGCACATAGTATTAAAAAATTAACAGAATACTGGAGATCAGAAACTTAATGTGCCTGACTTTCTATCTACAGACCCAGAATGACCCTTACACTGAGATAATCTGCCCATCCAACCCTATCCAGATTTGGTTTTCTGAGCCAACAAAATAAATGATTGTTTCAATGTTCAAGTCCCCAATGTACAATTTAAGCTAATAACTTTGTTTCATAGCTTTTATTATGTTTTGAAGGAATAGGAGACCTCGGGTTGAGAGTCTGGGAATCAATCCTTCTAATCTCAGTTTGGCTGCATCCTTGCCATGTTGCTTTTTTTTATCTCTTGCCTACCAAAGTGAGCCAGCGATACAAACTGCTTTTCACTGCCAAGGACCTTGAATAAATTTAATTTATGGTGTCATCTTTTGAAAAAACACCATAAGAAAGAGCTGGACAGGACATCTTATGCTGGATTTGTTGCTTCACTTAGTATTATTCCCTGATGTATTCCTGCAAGTGACTCTAAGTCTACCAGAAGGGCATTGACATGAAGACTTGGTTTCAACAGCTGGTCCAGGAGCAGCAGCACATCCCAACATAATCAGCTGAAGAGAGGTGCTGTTCAGCTCCAGGGCCACCCATTCTGATGGTGCATGGAACACACAGGCACAGCCAGAGTGGTTCCACCAGCACACAAGCAGGTGCAGAGACATCAGCAGAAATGCTGACCCCATGTTTGCTGTGAAGAATGGAGAATTTGGTGCAGCATTCTGGGAAAACTTCATTTACCTCTTACCTCAATTAAATTGAGCATGATAGTACAGGCACCACAATGGAATCTGATGCCTGAAGCAGACAAATACAAAGCTGAAAAACCTTCTAATCATGAGCCTTTACATGTCCAATTTTATTCAGGGAAACCATTCATGGGTGTCAATGCCATAACAAAAAAATAAAGTAGTTAAAATCAGTACTATTCTGTTTTAAAGCTCTTATGTGCTGGAGACCTGTATTGTTCACTCCAAAACTTCTAAAAATAATTTTTTTTCATTAATTTTGCCAGCTGTGCTGTAACCTCCTGCTGGCATAAACAACTGGAACAAGCTCTTCAGTAACATCCAGCACCATCCCTAGCTGGTTTAAAGTGGGGTGGCCCTCCTGAGTTCAAGGAATGGCAAAACCCTAAATCACATCAGCTAGAGGCTCTTGTCACTAAGGGAATGGAAAAAGTATTTTGGTAAATGCCCCAAATCTTTTCCAGATTGGCAGTGACAAGCTGATTTCAATATATTCAGTGAAAAAGTACAGCAGAAGAATGAAGTGATAATTTAAAAAATATCCAAAGATTAAAAAGGGAGGGAAAATCCATTTATAAAAAGAACATTCTTCTCAAAATGAATAACTGCCCCAAATTTGAAATGCTAAAGATATACAAGGCACTAGTAGTTTAATCTAGTTTTTGTCTTTCATAAAATTTAACTCTGTGCTGTGTCCAGAAAATTACTGACATTGTGCAATAAGCAATATTGTGGTTATTCCTATGTAAGGAAAGGAAAAAAAAATCAAATTCCTTTCTTCACCAGAGACTTTCTGTTGAACTTTGGCAAGTTATTCTGTGTTTTTGTGTCTCAATCTCTCTGAAGAGGGGACAAAAAAAAGCACCTCCCTTTCTTAAAGGAAAGGCTTTAAGGGTAAAAACAATGAAATGGGGAGACTTAGGGGGTGTCCAACTAAGTATTTCCCACCATTACAGAGGGCCATCTTATTTGAGCTCCCTGGAAAGTTTACACTTTCAAACAATTTTTTCTTATGTTTTCTTTGAGCAACTTCAAATTGAAGGAAATGAGAAATTGAAATCTACTGGGAATTTTAAGTAGCCCTGTTAAGAGGCTCTGTTGATGGTGCAAACACATGTCAAGTCAAATTGAAACAGCCCTTTTGTGTGCTGTAAAGACAGGCAATATTCTTAAGCCCATTTCTGAACAGAATCCAAGTTCTGTATTTTCTGCTGCCTTACACAGATCTCATTTGCTGCAACATTCAGCAAATTGCTTGATCCAAGTCTTCAGTGTTTCAGAGTTTCAACATTTTCAATATATGAGCACAGATCTATCTACAGAAAGTTGCCTGCTTTTGAAAATCTTTCCAAACTCAGAGGACTACTGTACTTCCAATACATTTATATTTTGTTTCTACATATGAGGAAAGACCTCCAGGAAACCAGGACCCAAGAATAAATAATAAAGAACAGTGACAAGCCTCTCAACAGTGACTCTTTTTTATTTCCAACTTTATAATGACTTTCTTAGCAATTTATTATAGCTCTGAATGTGTACTTGTGTGATGACTAATTTACCTAGTTTCCACTGATTGAATTGCAAGAGATTACCTCTGCAGATCATGTCTGGAGAATATATCATGTCTAGAGGTATAATGTCATACCATAAATCCAGTTGTAGCAGTGTTAAAGTTCGACTGATACACAATGACAGTGATAAAACATGTCTTTTCCATGCACTGAAAACCAAAAATAGGCTTCTGAAAAACACAGGAGGTGACTTTGCTTCTCACCAGACTGCTGATTCAAAGCCACTGCTTTTTGCTTCTTACTGGAGTAGAAGTCTGTTCTCTGTAGCATGTCAATTATTTTACTCTTTAAAGACTAATATAACTGCAGACCTGCTATAGTGAAAGGAGCTTATACCACTGCTAACTGTTAATTCCTACAAGTGGGAATATGGACTTGGAGGAGGTGCAGTGGAACAGCATTTCTGAGAAGGGAAGTTTAAGGCAGAACAGCTTTCCAGCAGCTCTTCCACAGGTGCTTGGCAAACATCCTGAACAGGAATGCTGTTTGTCTAAATTAAGACAGTGAGATATAGAGCAGATACTAGAAGGACTTATCTACTTTACATTATTTCAATAATAAATATGTATTTTTAATAGTGTCATACTATTTAAGCTGTTATTCCAAAACTGGAGCACTTAGTCACTTTTCAAGTACTAATGTGAATACCTACAGCTACTTTTGAGACTCGTGTGTCCTCTGAAAGGTCCCATCAAGGAGTATGTAGGCACCATGGTTATCTGGGACCCTTGGCAAGGAAGGAAAATGTATTGGTTATGTATTAATGAAAACATTAAGAATTATGATTATCTTTCTGCAGGTCCTTATGGGAATTACTCTCGTGGCCAGAATGCCACATTGCAACTGATACAGGTATGGAAAGGCTGGAACTTTGGAATTTACTTTCCCTGCCAGACTTCTTCTGTTTGGTTTAATCCCTCTCAGTTAACAGGACCCTTTAGACCAGATTCTTTGAGAGGAAACTTTCTGTTACAACAGCATTAGCAGGGCAATTTTCTACAGGCCACAGAAATGAGCCATGGCATTGTGCAAAGGTCACATATCTTGCAATCTGAAAGATCATCTCTGCTAAACATCTTCAAGGCAAAAGAAGGAGCAGCTCAGTCTGATACTGTGCTGCATGTGCCCAAGGGAAGCAGTGGGGAAAAAAGCATAGCATTGAAGATCTTATACAGATACTCCACAAAATATTATAGGCTCACATCATGGAAGCCAGACCTATAAAAGCCAGACCCAACACAGCAAAGAAAGCAAACAAGTCCCCGATCATTTTGAATTAAGGATGGGTTGCAAGAACACAAATTCTACATACACAGAATTCCACCTAGTTTATGAAGAAATCTTGCTCTGCTGACAGATGAATTTATCTCAGACAAGTAACAGGGTAAATTTTACAGCTAACAGGTAAAATTCAACAGCTGAAAGGGCCAAGTCTCAATTTCCAAAATCACATAAGTACACAGAGGTCAGACTGACACAGAGTCAAAGGAAATCCAGAAGATTTCAGTCCCTACCTGTCCACTGGTATGGTTTTCAACCCAATGATGTTTCTAACTCCCACTACAATCAAGGAAAAGCTGGTACCTTAATTTGCAAGTCTGATCATGGAGACTAAACTTCAGTCCTCATTTTTAACTTACTTTCATCTTAGTGAAACTATTTGTCTATATGTAAAAGTTCCAGCAATAATTTTAACCCTAATTTAAATAGACTGTCTTCAATTTAAAGACTGATTTTGATTCATCTTAAACCTACTCCTTGTTAATGTGAAGCAAGCCAGTAGCACTGCAATGTGCATACATAATCTTCTCCACCAGATAAATCTTATCACTTTAAACCCACACATGAAATTCCATGCTTCTTAAGCAGATAAGTCAACTGGCATACAGGAACCTGGTGCTCAGTAGCTTTATACTCCAAAGGGTTGTCTGGCAGCAGAAGTTGCTTAATTGTGAACTTGGATTTGCCTGATTTTATTTGACAGTTGTAAAGGAAATATCTCCTGAGAGATGATCCTGAATGTCAAAGGACACACCAAGTGTCATCAGAACTGGAAAAATCAATACCATTCTTTCTTTGGTTTCAAGGCTACATCGTAATTTGGGGGAAGAACCAGGGGTGTCTGTCTCTTAAACAATGAAACCTTTTATTTTGTCCTCATATACATATTTCAGAATGACTTTTGGTTTCAAAGGCATTGCTGCAAGTTCACAAACCATATGTTTACACCTTTAAGCAAAATCTAAGGGCAGAGAATTTAATCAGGTTTTAGACCTTTATTGATGACACCTGAAAACCTGGCTGTTTCTTTCTGAGAGTGCACTTTCAACTGGCTCTGAAATTCAGGCCCCACACTGGGAGCTTAGTTTTTAACAAAATCACCTGTCTGGAATGGCCTTCTTAAAGATAAAAGGATGCAGGTAACAGAGAGCATTAGGCAGTGTTCTGAGAAAACAAAGGCTGGAAAGATTATGAGCACTGTTTTTTTTTCTTTTTTTTTTTTTCTTTTTTTTTTTTCTATCAGATTCTTTGCCACCTTA
Source organism: Agelaius tricolor (assembly GCF_023055355.1). Lineage (NCBI taxonomy): Eukaryota > Metazoa > Chordata > Aves > Passeriformes > Icteridae > Agelaius > Agelaius tricolor. Next base: position 21,669,410 of record NW_027269261.1, on the reverse strand, counting down.
GACATAAAATAAAAATGCTATTAAATAAATGGGAGCAGAGTAAACTTAATTACTTTTCCTCTGTGCTCATATTTCTAATTGTCATGGGTCCCTAAGTTAATAAAATCATCAAAAGGTCAGGTTTTTTTTTTGTCTTTTGAAAACATCCTTCTGTAGTCACAACAGGATATGGGCAAAGGAAGTTACTGCTCTCAAATCCAAGGTAACACATCAAAATATTTGGGGTTTTAATGCTATTTATTTAGTTGTATTCCTTAAGTATTTTTAGTAATGTTTTGGAAAATAGTGGAACTTAATCATAGCTTCATATATACTCACTAAAGATTTAATACAAATTAGCCTAGCTACATCTCATATATTACTATGAATAATTTTGATTCTTTATTTTGAAATATAAATTATCTCTGGCTTAATCTTTACCTCTTTTGACTTTCTTTTTAATGTCAAACATCTTTGAAAAGCATGAAAGACAGAAGGATATTATATTGAAAAGAGGTCTTATCCATGTCCAACTTTAGAACAAAGAAATTCTTTATCTTCTTGTGTCCAATCCTACCACTTCAGCTCAACAATGACTCTACAATTATTTGAAGTAGAAAAACATCAGTGGGAAATGGCTCTGAGTGAGGACAGATAAAATGAAGAAGTATGTATCAAAAATTGTAACTCTTTGGCAAAAGTACATTAAATTTAATACGTGCATGCTACATGTAACCCATGATTCAGGCACTAAACAGATGTTGTGATGGAACAAAGTCACAGTAATGGCAGACCTTTAATTAACCAGTCCCTTACAGGAGCATTTTCAGCAGTTGACTCATAGTAGAATGTTACTGCTGTTGTTTGAACTCTGGTGACTTCCTGAAGTCTCAATCAGATCACTGTCCCAGGCTCTGTACAAACAGTCAGGCACTCATTAACAGACCCAAGAAGTTTATAACTGAAGTTTGCAAACAAGATAAATAGCAGTTAAGGGGAAGAAAAAGTATTGTCTTTGTTGTGGAGGCTGAAAAAGCTGGCTTTGTTCATTGGAACGAGATGAAAAGATTTAATGGCAAAGAAATGCAACTTGATTTTCTGAGTATCAGACCTGTGAATAAACCTCAGGACATCTACTTTTAACTTTGTTGAAATATGCAGAATTTTCATTCTAATGAGAAGAAGCTGCATAAATTTTGTAGCTGCAGCCATGTTTGACTTAGGGAGCCCTACAATCTCCAAGGAATGGTGTGTTTCCCAATAGAAAATCATGAAAAAAGGAAATTGTTTTGGCAAGAAGTATTTTGAAAACTGATCAGATGATAGTTCAGGTTTTGAAGATCCATTGGGATGATCAACACCACACACGGAGGCAGAGCGAAGACAAGGTGATGCCACTGGCAACATCCTCCAGTTAACTGCAAGACCAGGCCTCAGATGATGAACACCCTTTTCCAGAGCAAAATGTCTGATAGTGTAACAAGGGAACTGTCTGGTAGAGTTTCTGAATGTGGCAGGTTCAGTCTCTTGACAACAGTTATTTGTCAATGTTCCTTGGGGCTGTGGGCTTTACACACAGACTTTGTAAAACCATGCCTTAGCACTATCTTCAAAATAGCTCAGCACCTATTCAGATGCTATTATTTCTGCTTTTTCTTAGAATGAAAAGAAGTAGGGTGCAGCATTTGAAAAGATGGTGTTAATTTTTGTGAAGTTTTTAATTTGAGCCATAGCAGACTGAGAGAGAGCAAAGATCCTCCCTCAGCTCTGCTTAAAATCAGGTACAGCAACTGAAAATGTTGTGTTTTGGGATCGTTTCAGAATGGAGGAATTATATAATCCATCATGACCACCTCTGTTAAATCTGTGTAAGACACAGTAGGGAATCTATACCACACACTCAATACTTACTTACCCTACTATAAATTAAGCCCTGATCTTTGCAGTCATTGGGTGAAGGAACAAGACCCAGATATAGCAGGGGCTCATTTCTATTTAATGATTTGTTTTGTTGTCAACACAGTCTCTTCAATTTCTTTGTGTTTTCTGCATTTCTGTTGCACCTTAATCTGTCTCCCTACAGAAACACTGCAGCAGTAACTTTCATTTGTGCCAAACTGCTTTAATTTTACTGGATTATAATAAATCAGCGTAATTGGTTAGCATTATACTTTGCTATTTTACATCCATGCACAGCTCTTTCAAGAGGAAACACAGACTCAAAATTACATATGAGAAAAACTCAGGTCTTTTTTATAGCAGACAGATAGATGCTGGAATACTTTACCGATTGGTTTGTATTCTATAGCAATCATACCTATTGAATATAAACCACAGCACACCTAAAAAAGTGACAGTAAAAGTGCTGAATGGAAGTTACAAGAAAAGGAGATGCTTTTTTCCCCCCACATTTTCAATAATTACAATGCACAGATAAGAAATGACCTTGCTATTGGTATTCACAGAAAACATAAGACTAACTCTTTCTGAACATATTAAATAATCTACAATGAAATAAATTCAAACATACAGCTAAGCATTTGCTGTTGTGAGAGAATCATTCTCCAAAACCAAGGGATTTGATTCTGAAGCTTTGTACTTTCCTCCATTAAGCTGCTGAGCAGCATCAGCTCCCGGATTTGAGGGCTCTGTGTGTTGAAAAATTTGGCTCTCAGTACAAAAGTTCGTGACAAGTGCAGTTTTTAAGAAGGTTCCAAACATCAGTCTAGTCTCCTGTGCTATTATTCTCTATTGACAAAATATCTTTCACATAGTCATATTTTAAGATTCATCTCCACATACTACAGTGGGCTAGAAATTTGGGCATATATGAGGCCATTCCCATTGATGAGAATGTGCAAAGTTTAGAATAGTTCTGAAACAGAAACAGATTTGATCATACGTATTAAGCAATGGCAATTATGCTTGAAATCAGGGTTTTCTATTGATAGAGAAAGTTAGGGTAACAAGGAGTGGACCTTTATCCACAGGGATATACTCTCACCTGAGCCTATATCTCACAGCATCCAGATGAAAGAACTTGACAGCAAGGAGCCTATTCATTAATATATAAACTGCAGTTGATGAAGCACAAATTACATGATTGCCCGATGAGCTACAGAGCTACAATGTCTAAGATATTCATTTGGTATTCAGACCTGACTAACAGACATGCATTATTTTTCATCTTCCTAAAACCCACATGAATTTCCCAGTGGACTGGAATTACTCTGGGTCTATGTCTCAATACCTGCAGAAGCCTAGATCCCTTGTCAGGCACAGCTATGGAAGCAGCATTTACAAACTTTATCCAGAACATTAAAACAAACCCATCCTGACTATTGTTTGTGGAGGATTTAAAGCTGATCCAAAGATTACCAGAAAAACAGGATTTTTTGTGGCATTGTTTGTTGGTTTGTCAAAACAGAAATATTTTGCAGAGAAAGAACAGGGTTTCCCTAAATTCATAACTATGGTCTGCAAGGAATCCTGCCAGCTGCAGGAGAGCAGAGGCTCCCAGGACTCAGTCACACCACATGGTCTCCCCTCTGTTGGGTCCACAGCCAGTCCAACACTTGCTGTTTCCAGGCCCACCAGCTCTGTGGAAGTAGCTGGACTATCCTCTCTTATGAACCCCAAAACTACATTTGGCCTTCCTGCTGAGCAGCATGAAACCTGAGACCTTTGAGAGCTCAGCTTATGCCCAATCTCTGAGTCTTGAAGCCCCTAGAGACCCTCCCCTGGGCTTCTCGGGACTCACTCTGGTACAAATTGCTAAAAAATGTGAAAATTTGAAAGCTCTGGAACCTGGGAATTGAGACAGACCCTCCAGATTCAACCAATTAAAAAAGAAAAAAGAATGTAAAGGCACAAGCAGAGGGGTTCTAATATTTATTCTAATAATGCCCCATTTATTTTTCTTAGTTTTGGAACTTCCTGTGGAACAGTCCTGTCACTCAACTGCCTCTACTAATGCTTATCATACTTGTATGGGATGAACAGAGTGATATTTGTATTTTGTGGTATTTATTTATCTGATATCATAAACCACATGATTAACTGTTAAGAGCTGGAGGCACATTAAGCAACTGTCACAGTTACATAAGTGATACCCTAGTAAGCCCCTGTGAAGATATGGATGAACTCAAACCCAGGCCACCCTCCCACTGATCATGAGATCCAATTTTAGCAGTGTGCCTGTCAGCTGCAAGGCCCCTCAACAGAGCAAAGACACTCCTTTTCAAATGCCTTTGCTGTCACTGGGTGGTATGCACCCAGCTATAGAGAAAACATGGAGAAGCAATGAGAGACAGATGAAAGCAAGAAAGATCAAGGCAGTCCTTCATCAAATTTCTTTGATGTATGAGGGAGGTGCTACAGTTTGGGTGTCTATACAGCAGAAAAATAAGAACAGGAGACAAATAATAAGAAAACCATAAAAGCATGTGGAAAAAATTATTACTCTGCTCTTTCTTTTCTATCTCTTGTCATTAGCAAAACAGAACATGGTGATGTATATTAGGAGGATGTCTTTCTTTTTCTACTGCTCAGACATTGTCACCCCTGCATATCATTTCTGCATACAGATCAATTATTTCTTCTCATCCAGGACAGATACATAATTTCCTAGTAATGCTTTCAAGATTCTGAAATAAATAGAAAGAGCACTTTAATTGTATCAGTCCTTTTATCTCAATTAAACATCTGTGGGCTGTTCAAGTACTGATTAGCCTCTACTCTCACCCTGCAGGATAAAGAATGACTCCTATTGGGCTTCTCATGGGCCAGAGCTCATCTGCAAATTGTTATAATTTACACAGCATCCAAATGAAAGAACTTGACAGCAAGGAGCCTATTCATTAATATATAAACTGTAGCTGATGAAGCACAAATTACATGATTGCCCAAGAAAGTAACTGAGCTACCTCTCAAGTACACAGCCATGCTGTGGAAGCTCATGGATTTCAGTGCAACACAGTCAAGTGCTTATTTTAATAGAGGCAGGAACACTTTTTTTGGTTTCTAAAATAAGCACAATATAAGTGAAACACTTCATATTTATCAACAAGAAAAATGGCCCCTTCCTGGGCAGGTAAAATCAAGATATAAATAAATTTATGCTGTCTCTGCTGAGAGATATGAACTTGCAGCTGGCACTTTGCTTCAGTTATTTTAGACTCCTTTGAAAATTCAAGCCCTGAAATCACATCTACCCCCATCTCCCCATTTTTCCAAAAATCTGTTTTTCGTCTTAGCAGAGAGAACATTGACTTGAGAACATTGACTGCAATATAGTCTATCCCTTCTACCGATGCCCAAGACTCACCTTGGACATGGTCTAGACCTTGGAGAATCTCTTTCTCTACTGCCTGGGAGGTTTGTGGCAGCATACAGGCAAGGATGTGCAGCCTACTCCATCAGCATGCTCTGCTCTCCCCCAGAGCAAGCAAATGCTTTCTCTCTATTCCCTGTGAAGAAGGTCGAGTGCTGTGGCAATGGAAATTTCCTTGAGCTTCAAATTGCTATGAAGGGTTTTGCTGTCGTGACTGTGCAGCAATGTACTATCTGTCAGATTTTAGGAATATGTTTATAATTAGTGCCTAACTTCAAGAATCAAAGACCATGATGTGTGCCTTTTCGCCTTCCAATCTGTTTTGTCTAGTTAAACCAGAGGTTTAAAGTTTCCCAGTGCAATAGCTGTCCCTCACTCTGTGCAGACATGTGCCTCACAAAATGATCTTGATCTGCCACATGTAAGCCCTAGCCCAGCTCAGCCAGCAAGTCATGAGAAACAACTTAAGTACAAATAAGCACTGAAACATGAGATGGGTGCAGTTGGAAAACCCTGAGGTTTATGTGTACACCACACTGGTCAGCCAAAGATTGAAGGCCATTTTTCTCCAAAAGGCTGAGAAAGGAAAAAGAGAAAGTATTGTGTTCTTGTCGTGTTCTTAGCCTTTCCCAGACATCTACTTATGGCCAGTACTGGAGACATATCTGACCAAATGAACTTCTAGTCAGATGCAGGGCCACACTCTTGAAGTCTTTTGTCACTTTACAGCCTTCCCATATATGATATTATTTACAGTGTAAGTTATAAATGAGAAAAAGCTATTCAGACTTAGTTTCTTCTGTCATTATAACTTGGCTGATAACTCATCTTGATTGTTTTAACCAATATAAAGCCACAGGCTGCATCAGGGCCATTGAACTACAAGCAGAAGAAACCCCAACTCTAGTAGTCTTGTATGCTTTATTTACTGTTTGATCTCTTCCTGCCTATAAAAGCTGAAACTGGAAATAATGCCTAGTAGGAAAAAAACCTACCACAGAACAGAGCAAATTCACTGTTAATTAACAGGCTTTCACACAACTTATTCCATTAATTTTATCCTAGTGTTTACATGACAAGGTATGGCAGGACATGTGGGAACTACATTAATTTAGAATTAAGAATGTACCTTAAAAATGAAATTAAATCAAGAGATTGAAAGGGAGCACAGAAAGAAATACTTAACTAGAGCAGCTGGTAATTGCTGTCTTTTCTCCCTTGAGTTTTAGATTTTTTTCCATTACTTGACTGGATTTTCTCTGCTCATGCACATGCTTTGACTTTTTCTACATGACATGACATTGGAATGTTACTGCCTGACAAAGCAAGAAATTTTGAAGCCAACTTCTGTTCTATACAGTGACAAATTACTGAATTTTCCCTCTTTTTTTCAGGCATAAAGCATTGTAAGACAAAACCAGCGTTCAGAACAGTTGCTGAAACTACAATATTGCATGAATGAAATACATGAATAAGTCTATCATTTATTTTGTTAGGATTTCAACAAGAAAAATAATTTCATCCCTTTAAATCGTCATGCTGTTTAGTATTATAGTATTATTTCTATTTTCCATTTTTCAACCTCCAGAACTGTAAACCATCCCTGATGTGCCATGTGGTGGGTCAAAGGTGACCATCTTGAACATAAGATCTTCACAAGGAACTGCACTTCCCATTTGAAACCTGCTGGCTCACAGCAGTGAGCTACAAGTTTCTGCAGTTCACAGAGGTAGTACGGCCTCTTCCTGCAGCAGCTGCACCAGATACAAATAACAGACTGATGGCTGAAGAGGGGAAAGAAAAAACTGGGAACTCCTTATTTTCTTTATGTCACATCAGAGGCCTGCTGTGCACTTGGCAGGGTGGCCAGGAAGCTCAGTCCTGCACCTTTGGTGCTGGTGAGGCATAAGCAGTGTCAGGTGTCACAAAGCAAAATCACTATCAGCCACAAGTGTGGCCACAGCAGTGACTCGGGAGGGTGAAGCACTGGCAATTCCAGCAAACTGGAAATTTCTTCAGAATATGCAAAAAGCTCCTGGTGGCCAAAAGCCAATAAAACAGCTCTGCTCCATCGAGTCATAAAGCCTCTAGCACAAGGATAGCAGGAACAGTGATGCTTCTGTTCCTAAATGCCAAGGAAAAAACCCCAAATCAGGCTGCATGAAGCACGATTCAGGGGATAACTGCAGAGCCAGTACAAGGCACTGAGGGTACGAGCACTGCCCGTTCAAGAAGCTGAGCTTTCTGTGACATATGTCAATAAAATAATGTTCCTTTGTATCAGAACTGCAGTCCATCTAGTTCAGCATCCTACCACCAGGATACTGCCTTTGAAGTACCTGAAAAAACCCCTTCAGCAAGTGAATACATAACTCAATCTGTTCTTGTCCTCATACCACATTGTCTAACACCAAAAGTTACCTTCTGAATACAAGAAGAGATTAATTATTCTTCCCAGTAAGTCTATTAGAATTTGTTATGGAGTAGTTGATACATCAGTTTGTGTCATCTTTAAACACAATTAAAAGGATGAGAAACAAGATCTCAGTATTTATCAATACATTTTTTGTACTAGCAAACACTTCAGCAGCTGCCTTGAAAGAGTTTCAATTCCTCTGAAGTGGCAAGTAGTACTAACTCAGCATTTTAAAATTTTCCAAATACTCCTGTGAACTGTACATTGTGACACTTCAACTAATGAGGCCTAATTAACAACTCAAAGTTTTAAATTAAATAACTAAAGACAGCCACTGGTGTCTAAATGTGCTGAGATAAAATTAAACCTGTGATTTACAGACAAATTATCTAAAGATGCACTGTCACAAAGTTAATGTGGAATTGGAGGACAGGGGAAAATATGTTATCAGCTATTAATGATAAACTCAGCAAAGGCTGAGACCAGCAAAATTTTGGGAGAATTATAGGTGGTAAAGTTATCATCATATGTTTGTGAGATCTTGACTTAATCAGCTCTTGCAGGATGAAACTTTCAGTAGGAATTCACTTCCCATGCAGAATGGGGCCAAACAGTTGTAAATAACTAAAAGAGTTAAGACTTTTTCATTATCCTAATGGATCAGGCTGCCAGCATCAGCCAGATCTTGAAGTCTCTATTTGCCTAGTTATACCTGTATATTCCTAGGTGTCTCTTAAAAAAGATCTTTGGACTCTGCATTTTTGGGCAACTACAGCTCTTCATGTATGAATAAGCATGTCTCTACCACTTCATAACCATTTCATTTGTTTAGATTGGGACTTCTTTATATTGTTGCAATTTCTTGATATTTTCATACTATGCTAGTCCAGAAGAATCAGGACATCTTTTTTGCATATTTTTATTTCTTTATAATTCATTTAGAGAAAACAGTAGGGAGAAAAAACACCTCATAAAACCTGTTTCCCATTTTTATCCTTTACAACTGGCTCAATAAAGAACTTTAAAAATATATAATGATTGTAATGGACACGTGCATTTTACTTGTGATTTTTAATCACAGTTGTAAATTTGGTTCTTATACCAGCCCCCACTAAAGTCCACAATGATGTTGACATTGGCCTCAATAAAGTCACAATTTGATCCTCTAGAAGCACACTAGTGTTTCCAAGCAGAAGGTATGAAGAAATATGGGCAGGTATGTGCATGTTTGTGAAAGCAACAGAGAGGCCAAACCTCTATCTTGTATTCCAAAACTGTGTACTCAAGTAGTTTCTTCAAATAACATGAGGGCTTGGCTGTAGGGGCTTTGTTGACTGCTAAAGACTTAAGAAAATGAACTCTTCAAAATGTGCAGCTGTACTGGACCTTTGCAACTAAATTTATTTTCTGAAAAAAGGCACTTTCTGCTATCAGCTAATTAAAAAAAAAACCCCAAAACCAACTGAAGTATCTGATTACAATGAATCCCTACGAAGAAGGTCTGAGTATCTTCACATGCATGAACATTTGCAAGGTGGTACTAACTACTACAGCAAAACACTGGCAGGCTTCATCATGGAGATCAGCTCTTCTTGTCAGTAAATGACCTACAGTGGTGTGGGAAATTTTTCCTTTGTGCTCTCTTATCTTCTCAAATGGTGCAAGGCACAGGTTAGATCAGAAAGCAAGAGAGCATTCAGTAGGAGGGAACAACATTGATTAAAACTACAGCACTGTGAAGCTAACAGGCTTTACTGCCACGGGATTTTTATTTCTTTTTATTATTATTTTCACTGTGCAAGCAAGAGCATTCCTGTTACAAGGCGAAATTAGTTAACAGAGCAAGATCATACAGCGTAGTAGGGGAGCCCTGCTGTTCCTTGCAGAAAGAACGTCAGAAGTGAAAGGAGGAGGTATTAAATGCAATTCCCTGCTGCTCGCTCTCTCAAGGCACCGGCAGCTCTCCACTGGAGGCCTGCTGGCTGCAATCAAAGCTTGCCCTGAGAGACCTTCACCACAAAGCCAGAAGCACCAGCAACACACCAGACTAGAAAGCTCTTACAAAATTGTAGCACAGTCCTGGAAGCCTTACGTGAAGGAAAATCCTCAATTCTGCTTTTTCTGAGCGAGGCTCTATGGGATTTCACAGAGCACTGGAGGTGGGAAGGGACCTCTGGAGGTTTTTTGGTGCATCCCCTGCTCAGGCAGGGCCACCCAGAGCAGGAGGCCCAGAGCCGTGCCCGGGTGGCTTCCAGTGTCTCCTAGGGGCAAGGACAGCTCACCGGGCCGCCTGTGCCCGTGCTCTGTCAGCCTCACGGCGGGCAGGCATTCCCGGCGCTCGTTCGGGGAGTGCCCGCTGTGTCCCCGTGGTGCCCATGGTGTCACTGGGCTCCCCTTGGAAGGGCTCTGCTCCTGGCCCGCGCCCCTCGCTGCCCTCCCGCAGGCCAAGAGGGGCAGAGAAGGAGGGAAGGAAGGAGGGAAGGAGAGAGGAGTCCGCCGAGGTGCCGCTGCCCCGGCCCTGCACTGCAGCATCCGCGGATCCGCCCGGGGAGGAGCGATCGCTGTCCCGCTGCCATCCACGCCCTCCCATCCATCCATCCATCCATCCATCCATCCATCCATCCATCCATCCATCCATCCATCCATCCATCCATCCATCCATCCATCCATCCTCCCTGGCCTCCCTTCCCCTCGGGGCCCTTTCCGAGGCCGCTCCCCTTCCGCAGCAGCAGCAGCAGCAGCAGTAGTGGCGGCAGCGTTGGCGGGGGCACTCCGGAGCCGCTCCAGGCGCTGCTATTTATAGCTCAGCCGCGCTATTTTTAGAGGCGAGCGCGGTTCTGGCTCGGCAGCCGGGGCTGGCGAAGCGTGTGCGGCTGGGGCGGCGCGGCCCCGCAGCGCTCGCACACGGGCGGGCGGCCGGAGGGACACACGGAAGGGGCCGCCTGGCACAGGAAACATTTCGGGCTCCAGCGCGGGGTTCGGCCTCTGGGAGGCCCAGAGGGCACCTGCACCAAAATTCGGAGGTGTGAGCAAAGCCAAAGGGCCCAGAAGAGCAATGTTGGCGGTCAGCAGGCCCTGGGAGGGCTATGCCTCAGTGCCTTTCTGAACCAGGCATCTCTTTGAAGGTGGCACAAAACAACTAGGCCTGAAAGCAGGAATGCTGCCCACACATCTGATGTTCAGAGTGATGTTAATGATGTAAAGAGCTGTTGGTTGAGACAAACACTTGAAGCATAAGTATCAGTCATAAAAGTGCTTAGTTATCAATATTCTGTGCTTTTTCATGGTTCATCAAACATCTGTAGAGCAGACACTATGCCTTGAGCCTTCAAAAAAAACTACACAGCTGAATTCAGCACCATGAGAGAAGGCAGGATTTGGGAATGGTGCAAGAAGTCTATTCTCTCAGCCTGTTTGAAGGTAGACCATCAATACCTTCAGATTGGATTTTGTAGGTAGGGCTGGTTGATTCTACAGGTCCTGAAGTCATGGAGCTAATTAGTCATTACAGTGATGAAGTTCCTCAGCCTGGATGAACCCATCCACGAGCCATATGGAGCACTGCAGGAATTCTATGTCTGGAGTGACACTCAAGATAGAAATGTTCAGTCTGATAAAGGAGAGTGTCTTGAGGCCATGTGTCAAGTTAGGCTTGGAGTGGAGGAGTTAATCTCTTCACCTGAGACTCTGCTGAGTATTGCTTTTCTGTGTTTGCTGCAGAAGATGCATCTGCACAGTGAAAGGAAAGATGAACACAGATTCAGTCTGTTTAAAAAAAAAAATAAGATCAAATATAGGTTTGCAGACTGAGCTTCATTTTTCCAAAATAAAACTCATGATCCAGTGATTCCAAGCCCTTCACATTCAAAGGAAAAACAATATAAATGCTGATGGACGTGTATGAGATTTAATTTATGGTATTAGTAAGAATTCAAATTATTACTGTCGTTGTTAGTAATGAAATTATTTCATTAACAAGTTTAAAAATAAGTAGATGAATCTGTTTTGTAATATTTTTAACAGATCTCAATCTGGATGTAGATGGATGATCCTTGTTGAAATGCAGGGATATCTGCTGAAATATTTAATATTTGTTACAAGGGCACATTCCATGGCATTGCCATGTCATGTGTTACCTTGGCTGTAACATTATATTGCCTAAATCACTTTGAAAGCACTGTTCAATGCATTGTGCAAGAGACCTGGTGACTGCTTCCCAGCAATGATGAGAATGAGTTATGAGCCTCTCTGCTTCTTCCTAAAATAACAGGGAATGAATTTCATGTGGGCAAACACTTGACTCATTCTTCTTGGAACTGATAGCTTACCACACAGGACTTGGAGGCTGCTCAGTGAACCAGTCCACGGTTCACAGGAAGAAGAAGCCTCCAGAGGAGCTCAGACACTCAAAGAATAGCATTCTTGGCCAAAAATAACTCTGAGCACTGAAAACAAATTGAAAAAAAAGTGTGGGTCTACTTGTAAATCTGTTGCAGCAACATGTACCTCCAGTCATATTCGACAGATGAATGGTACATCCATCTTTGTCTCTTCGCTCTTCTGTTTCCAACCAAAGCTTCTTCCCAACCTGACCAGCACTACATAGGATACACATAGGCTTGTGACCATGAGTCACAGGATCTATGTCAGCTGCTGCTGGTGAGGACCCTGGTGCAAGATGTGAAGGTAAGAACGGCTGCCTTGGGGCAATTGCAATGATACGGAGATATCTGCTCAGGGGCTGAGAAAAGCAGGAGGGCTGAGGACAGGCTGGAACTGTAGTAATGGCAGTGTGAGAGAGGGACAGTCCCACATGGGATGCTGTGCAAGCAGGATGGATAGGCATCATTCTTGGAGTGTCCTGAATGAATGTGCAAAGGATGGAGTGCACCACATTGTGTTGGGGGTTTCAGCAATGTTTCGTATGGATATGTGTGAACGTGGGTGTTGGGGTGAGATGTACCCAGAATAGCAGAATCAATACATCTCTCCTATCTGTTCACACCTGCTGGTGAACTGGAGGTCACCTTTCCTCCTGTATCCTCCACAGATGCTGTCTGGCTTGCTCTCGGGTCTTTAGCAGACTGTGAGGAATGGCATGGCCAAGTTTTTGAGTCTATGTGTTTTGTCTTGACTGACAGACTTCTGCAGACACTTTGGCACTGAGTAGAAAATGGCTCACTGACAGCAGAAGGAATATGTCCTTCTTGGAGATGTGAATTCTTCCTTGGATGGAGGAGCTGCTGTGTACTGCCAGCCAGCATTCTTGCTGAATGTTAAGTTTCCAAATTAAAGAAATGATTTAACTGTACACAAGGCAATATGTGCTATGAAATGCTGCAGTGCCATTAATCTTTAGGGACTATTGTGTAGATAGGGCACCAAGCCCAAACCTACCTACATACCTTTTTTCCCTGCATTTGTGTTCACTTCTCTGTGAACACTTCTCTGTGAACACTTCTCTGTTCAATCCCTGTGTAACCACTCCTTCATGACAGTAATAAAACATTCATTCCTTACTCACGAGTTTAAATAGGGGGATAAAGAGAGTTATCAGCCTGACAAGAGCGGGGAAAAGGGTCTGGAAATGTTTGGTGATAGTAAGAAGGAGAAGAATTGGTAATTTACAAAGTGTGGTCATTCCTCATTCCCTTGCTTCTGAAAATATATAATTCCACTGGTGTCAGGGAAAGTGTAACCTTTGCTATCCCTGGGAAAATTTCAGGTATGCCTGTTCCAAGAAGTGTACTTGACATCCTTGTTTCTATGCTGACAAATCAGCCTTCATTCCAGAAATGGCACGCGTCTCCAAGGACAGAATAACTTTTCTCTTCCAGAGTACTCCTGGCCTGAGGCTGATCTCTGTAAGCTGTCTACAACTGAGGTTTATCTGCACTGGGAAATTATATTCATGTTGGAACAGGAATGCAGGAAATTAATGTGGTAACAAACACTGTGCTAAACACAACCATCTATATTTGGACACTCCTTTGTGCTAAATCCTGCCTACCTATACAGGAAGCTATAAAAGGATCTTGAAGTGGACAAAATTATTAGAATCACAGCTTTTAAACAATACATGGAATATACCAATTTGAAAGACATGTTTAAACACAACTTACTGGTGTAAAGAGAGCATAAAAAAGTAATCTAAAGGACACTTATCATCGTCTAAATTGGTCATAGCAGCTTCATGCTGGAGCTGCGTTTGTGCTTGATAACAGAGATAAGTAAAATAAAAACTGTGAATTATAAAATAAAATAATAAAAGCTGTGAATATCTTTATAGACTCAATGAGGATCATGTTTTTATTTTAGTATGCTAGAAAAAATATGATTGACATGGTTATGTTCTCCTGAAGACACACGTGTCAAAAAAACCTAGGAAGCATCCAACACCATTTGCTCATTCTTGCAGAGGGTTAAGAGGTACCATTTAAAAATGGCAGGCCCAGATTGACATGAAAATCCCATTTGTTAAATGTCTTTTAGGACCAAACTGCCTCTGTTCTATTCAGTTGCTGGTTTTGTTCAGACCTGTGCATCACTAGGAGTGCTCCCTGTTAAAATATGTTAGTTTTGAACAAAGATAGGTTTCGCTTGCCATACGTAAGTACATGTAATGGGTTTGAACAAATTATAATAAGACTGGAAACATTAGACAGTAACTACTTAATCCTGCAATGATTTTGTTAATCTTGTCTTTGTTACAAAGGTAGTACAAGTAATTGAAATATTAATCTAGAATGTTTACTAGGGCATTATGTCTAATCTATATTCAGTTCATGTTGCAGTGCTGTGGGTTAAAGACAGAATCACTATTAGAAAAAATATTAAATTCTTGGATCTCTGCACTTTTGACTTAAGGGATTGAGCTGCATTAATTGTACTTGTTTTCTGCCCACAGGGTGTGAAGTGATGATCAAACAGTTGGCAAGCCTTATATGGCTTTGATATTGTTGTATCCTAACAACAATGGATCTGCAAAAGTAGGAATTTCTCCAGAAGTCAGCCTATAGGGTAACTATTTTTGCAGGCCGTGTAGTGCAGGTGTAAAAAAGCTAGTGAGGGTGTGACCTTGGGGAGTTCTATACTTGGTGCGTTCAGATTCAGATCATGGGTTCTTTTTGTTGAGCTTGGATAGAGTTACATGAAATGTTTTTAAAATTAAAGGATATACATAGTACAAGGTGGAAAATGCTGGTGTTATTTTAAGTCTGTTTTCATGCAACATAGAAAGTGACACAGCGTTTTGGATATTGTCCTGAGAAGAAAAGCCAAGAAATTCTGTTTTTAAATCCTGATACTGACACTTACTCATAGCCAGAAAAAATGAGGTAGCTCCTGAGGCACAGTTACCCTACTTTTTCTGGAGGATCACTAATTCCCCTGCAGTTACTGTATTTTCAAAATGTAGAAACAATTCTTATATTATGAAGGTTAAACAGATTGTATATGACAAATTGCATTGAAGACTGAGTATTGAAGAAATTACATACTTTTAAATAGGGCTCAGTATTTAATAACCTATCAGATAGCTGGCTCCTGCTCCCTCTCCCTTGCAACAATTTTGCAATTTGTTTTAATGACAGTAGAATGACCTCCAGAGTTTCTACAGTTTTCATCCACATTGTATTTGAAGACTGCAAAGCATGTTCTAAATTACTCTTTGTGTTGTCTCCAATTCCAGCTCCATGTAGCACTTTTAGTCCTGTGATGATTCAGGAGACAAAACAGCTACTTAACCCACAAGATCCTTTAGCATTTGAGATATTTTATCATGTATCCAAATTCCAATATTTTGTCAGATGCAGATTTTCTCTACTTTCATTGCTCATTACCCACTATTCAAAAAGAAAGCCAGTGGTTCCATCAGCTGAGTACTTCAGTATATAGATGTGATCAAAGTGAAATCATGACAAATAAACACCATAAGAAAAGCATAATTGTACAATTGCAGGCAGAAGAATCAAGGCTGCACCCACTTACTCTATTTGGACTGGAGAGAACTATTGTTTTATAAGAATAATTTCCTGGCTATGGGAAAATAAAATTTCTGGCATATCTCTTAATCTGAAAAGGGGATTTTAGAGCTGCATGTGAAATTTTTGGTTAAGACCCAGCTCTGGGGAAAGAAGAAGTATTGATGAAGTAAGTCATGGTAAAATGATGACAGATAAGTCTGTGAGATAAAAGGTGTGATAAATCTGTGAGGGTCTGCCAAGTGAGATGATTTTTGTTTATGCTGTTCTGGTGATCTGTTCTGTGCCTATATGTGTGTCAATTCTCAGGCAGGTGCTCAGGTGCTGAGCTGACTGTCTCATTAGTCTGGGTGGAAATGGAGGTTATTGGAAGTTGCACCAGTTCCCCTCTGCTTATGGGAATAGGCAATGCTGTATGCCACTGTTCCACATCCTTGACCTGATGGCTTCACTTCAGGAGTGGGGAACAGCAGGGGTGGCCTCAGGTGCTTATAGCCTGGTCCTGAGCCCCTGGCCTTGTGCCATTGGCATTTTGGGGGATTTGTAGCTCTTGCTCATGCTTGTCTACTCCCCAGCTCATTCCAAAGGGCATGGTTGGATTCTGGCTTTACACACTTGCACAAGCTTTTCTCAAACCTCAGCTGTTGGGAGAATGAAGAGAGAACATGGTCCAGGTTTCTTAATGTGCCAGAGCCCCACACAAGAGGTAGGCAGAACATTATGTCACCATAGCCTTGCTGATGGACACAGTCTATGCAGGATATATCTCTCCTCCCAGTGCAGACATCCAGATACATTTTAGTGGGAATTCCTCACCATTGCCAGAGAAACTTATAGGGCTACGGTAGTACTTGAAAGTTCAGGGTTGCTCAAACCTCTGGAACAGAATTTGGTCTGTACTAAGTAAATAGTATTGAATTTAGAATCTGTTGTTGACTTCCAGTTAAATCAACAATTATGAATGAGAAACAATTAAATACATTGCTTGCTAACTGCGCAGAAGATGTATGTGTTCTATTACATCTCATTCTGTTATTTTTGTCCTTTGGTTAATAAATATAATAAACATGCCCAACCTAAATACATTACTGCAGGATGCTAATATACTGAGGATATTGAACATAATAGTTGTCCTGGAGAAATCGTCCAACAGAACAAATAAGAAAATACACAAACAATTTTATATGATTTGATGTGATTATTCTGTCTTAAATTTCTAAGGACAAAAATTATCACCATAATTACTTTCTCAGAAGTCCTAAATAGCAAGATAGAGGAACAAAGGATAACCACCAGAGTCATAGACCAGTAACAGACTTAGACCATCTATAGTGAATTTCACTCTAGTTTATTTTAAAGAGTCGATTGTGCAGAATATGCATACCTAAGGGAGTCTTACCTAAGAGAAGTAAAAATAGTAATGAATAACATATTTGTGCTTTATAAAGGTATATATTCATGAACATAATTTATCTGACCTTGGTCAAGCTTTGTTTATGTCAGAAGACTTCTCATCTTTTATGAAAAATGTATTTTCTGAGAAATAAATTATTTCAGAGCAAGCCAGCTACAGTTTTTCAGTGAAACAAACAAAATTCCCAGATTCAGAACTTTCAAGCACACAAGAATGTTGAACTAACCACTCAGTATTATTTTGTGTTCTTTTGTAAAGGTTTCAACACTGCAATTTAAATCAGCAGGCTACCTGTTCAACATGATTTTCAGAGAGATTCCAGCTGAGCCCTGATCTGTAAAAGTATATATTTTAAAAAGGTTCTCATTTTTGTAGTGCAAGTTCTCAAGGATTCAATGAAAGAGTGAAATCAAGGTGTGTGCGAAGGCCTATTTTTAGTTTTGCATTTTCCATAGCTGGGTTGGTTACAAATAGGATGTGTGAACTCTGGAGTAAGAATTGAAATGCAGAGCACAACCATGTATTTCTTGAAATAGCACATGGTTAAATGGATATTGATACTTTTACTTCTGCATGAACAATGCTCCATGGATATCTTCAATAAATAAATACCCCAGGAAATTGATGCTTTGAGCCTTCAGAGTCTTCACACATCCTTGCAAGACCAATGCAAGAAATCCACTTACTCTTTCTGTCATTTTTCTGTTATCAATCATGTAATTCATATCAAAGAAGTTGAATCAGAGCCTCTTATACATATACATGGAGCAGATAGCTCTGAAAGCAGCTGCCTTGAAATACAAAGTTGTTCTTTGCAGGGAACAGCTCTAGTCTTGTCTGTGTTGAAGATATTCCCACATAAGTAGTATTTCCTGAGTTTTCCAGTGGTTTTCCTTAAACTTGACAAGCTCGGTTGGTTTTGGGGTTTTGGGCTGTCATTGTGTTCCATTTCCAAAATGTGACTGAAAGAGGCCTGTGCTTTAATCTCCATGTGACTACTGGATTTTTATGTTCCAAACACCCACCATCCCAACTGCATATATCTAAAATATGTTCTATAGCTTCCTGCAAATCTCCATAGATGTTCACAAATATTAGTCATTTTGAGGAATGATGCTCTTTTTAATACCAACAACCATTCTGTGCCAAATAACTTTGTCACTCCTTACCTGTGCACTTGTATTGGTAAAAAATTGTTTGTATTATGCAGAATTGCAGAGCAGTGTGGATGAGTCCTTGTATGGCCTCATATCACTTTAAGTTTACTGCTTGAAGGCTGTGCATCAAAGCATTTTGTGCATCATTAGCTTGTTCCTTGCCAGATGACGTGGTACCCACACAAATATTACCATCTGGTAACTTCTGCTTAAAGCAGCTGTTGTCAGAATATTCCAGAATTTTAATCAGTTTCTAGATTTCTAAATGCCCAAGTCAAGATACCTTAGATCTCCCTGCAGGAAGAAGAGGTTCTTGGATGACAGAGCTGCACTATAACTGCTGATCTCCTCCTTGAGCTGTATCCATGCACAAAAGGGCCACGTTCCAGGTGTAAGTCCTTAGATGACAATTGACTTGCTCTAGGATAACTTCCTATGGGAACATCTTCCAGGTCATACTGAAAGAACTAAGGACTACAGAATGCATGAGAACAAGAGTTGTCCGCCAAATTGTGATGGTCTGAAAGTTGCTTTGTGTCTTGAATTTTAAGGTAGGATGCAACAGAAAGTGTGTTGTTTATTTTTTTGTGATGCTTCTTAATGACTGTGCATTGATAAAAACAGCTACTTTTAGGTTTTGGGATATTTGGGTCAGATAAAAATAAAACACTGAAAAAGCCTGGGCTAATAAGGAAAGGAATCTTCTATACAGCTTTGCAAATGGGAAAATCCTAAAGAGCAAATATTCAATGTGTTTTTTTTTTTTTTCACAGGGATTTATGTATAATTTCAGAAGGACACAGTAATGGAAAGATATTGATCAAAAAACTAGCAAAAATAGGTCTTGGATTGCTAACATATAACAGTTGTGAAAACTTATCCTCCATTTCCTTGAGTCACCATAAAGTTTACATTTTAAGACAAAGGAATTACTTGTAGACATTTCTGTGTAATATAGTAGCAAGGATTAGTATTGATTTAGCTATAGACAGTGGATGTAACTATTTCTTATCAACACAAAGGTGGGTTTTCGTCCAGTGAATTTTCAGTGGACTTTTGTCATTAAATCATCATGTAATTAGTATGAACCATAGTTGTAACTGTAGAAAACAATTATGTGTTGCTGAAAATTATGATTTCTTCTCAGAATTTTTGCAGGAAAGAAAACTGGGAGAATTATCACTATAACAGAGGGTAAAATGAAGTCCTCTGTAGAAGAATTTCATTGTGATGGGATTGCTATGAAATACCAGAATGTAGGTAAAAAGTCAGTGGGTACTTTATTTGAAAGTTTAGCATAAAAGAGTTCAAATATAAATTCTCCCTCATCTGATTTTACTAGTTACCAAGACCAACAAACAAACAAAACCCTGCTCCCCCCCCTCCCCATAATTCTGTAATATTTTATTTCCCTGGACCTTAAAAATCTGTGTACTGTTGTTTTTCACATCCCCTTCTTATACTGGTCAAAATTTGTGTTCATGTTTGCCATGCAGCCCTTAAAAAAAACCACCAGCTGCAAAGACTGGGCTACTCTTCTAGAAAGTGCAGATACTAATGTTATTCCCGGGGAATGCTGTTTGGAAGTGTTTTCCAGTCTAGACACTGGTGTATACAGATACTACAAATAGAGAGAAGTGTTTTACTGTGGTTCTTATGTTCTGCAGATTCTCAAAGCTCTCCTTTCCTGCTGAATTCTTATTAAATTTTTTCCACATTTGTGGCAGCTGAAGTAGTGTGGGATTGATGTCTGTCTGCCCCTGGAGTCTAGGAAAAGGTGGAGTACTTGCCTCAGCAATGCCACAGAGTTGCAGATAGGTGATTGGTGCCTTCTGCCATTGGCACTGCACGTTTTCTGCTATTTGTGGTGAACTCCCTGCTCAGTTCTGGCAGAGTGGCTGGATACCCTTTCACCTGACACTGTCACTTCTCAGGTGATTTAGGGACTGTATATCCCAGTTTTTCACAGTTATTGTCACTGGTTTGCTTCATGTCAGAGCACAAGTCAAGAGCAAGCCACATTTTTCTGTGTTAAATGGCTGCACAGAAATAGAACGGGAGATTAATTTGGATGAATATGCTGAAACCGAGTATATATGAGGACATATACTTCCTGCATTCCACTCACTCATGTTTAATGCATATTCTTTATTTTGTATGCATATCAGTCCAGGCAAGAGAGTGGGTTTCTGCAAAGCACTTTGTTTTTCCTTTTCCCTGGCTTCTCAGAAGGCAGAGACACGCTCGAGGCACCCACACTCTTTCATGCATATCTACTGCTGTTCATCAATCAGAGAGCCACAGTCAGATCATCAAGGCACTATGCAACCTTTGTCATGTGCGGTTGCTGGTGGCTTTTTTCCCCTTCCAGCATATAATTGTTCAGTCCCTACTTTATTATAGATTTAATAAGATGTTTTTCTCAACCATTCAAGTGTTGTAGTTAAAGTACAATTATAGCAATTATATTAAGGAAAGTTTTGAGCTGAAAAAATGTACAAAGACTTATTTTGAAATGAGGTAATATTAGCAACAAAAAATGACATGAAGCTTGGAATTTGACCAAGATAGAGCAGATTAAAGAAGACTAGCTTTTGTACTGTGATATTTTTTGAAGATCATAGATGTGTTGAAAGAACTGGGAGTATCACAACAATGCTGATTTGGAAAAAAAAAGGAATTAAATTGTTTTGTTCTCACACTTGACTAGATCAAGAGCAATTCCATTCAAGCAAATATAATTCTGCCAATAGAAAACCAAATGAAATAGGAGGAGAACTGACTTAGAGAATCCTTTGAAAGCATTATGCACATATCAATTCCGACATTTTCTAATTACTCTCTTGAAAAAATCAAGAAATCAAAACAAAAATGACTCGTCTTTGTTTCCTTTTGTGGCCTAAACAACACAGGAAAGTGTAGATGACAAATGTAATTTCAGTATGAATTACATATATGCATGCACTCTACTGGTACAGAAATCATGGCACTTTGTAGGGCATTCTGTTGCCTCCTACTCCTCCAGTTTGACAGATTAAACTTCAGAATAAATAGTCATCAGGAAAAAGAGAGCCTGCAAAGCCATAGCATTTCATCAGTACTTGGCTTCTCTTAACAAAACTCTCCATAGGCAGAACACAAACAGCAAGCTGTACATCTTGAGAACCATCTGATATGATTGAATTTCTGCTTGGTGCACCAGCAGTGGTCTGCCTTGTGCATTCAGATCAGACCATGACAGTAGTCTGATTTTATCAAGCCTCCTTGTGAAACACTCATATTTTTCTATGAGTTTTAGAGGATGTAGGGACATATGACTTCCTGAATAATTTTTGACTATTGACTGATCGGGTCAGATATTCTGCTTTCTACAATGGCCATGACCTAATACTTTACACTTGCAAATAGCCACTACTCAGATGTTGCCAGTTTAAAGACAGAAAGAAACTTCTGTCTGCTCCTGTCACAGCTTCAAGAATTTAAACTAATTATCCATTATTCCTTAATCAATAGCTAACATTCTTTTAAAGCCAGCTCCGTGTACTGCCTGATCTTATATACTTCTGTTATCACAACAAAATAATGTTATAGAAGAGTCCCTTCTTGTAAAGCAAAGAGGCATCTATTGTCTTTGAACTCCAAGTTAGAAAAATGTAAGTCCTCTTCTCCCCCTCTCTTATATAAGCATGATAATAAGATCTTAACTGCATGAATCTCAAAAATGAGAGAAGGAGAAACTGCAGCTTGCTCTGCAACACTACTGATGGAACTATTTCTGGTACGAAATTTTGTTCAGTTGTAAATCTGTGTTGGCTTGAGCCCTCAGCCACCAGCTATGGATTTAATCAATGTTTGGAGCTGGATGAATAATTCAGTATGATCTATTCTCTTTCAGCTTGTGAAATCCATCTTCAGGTTTCATCTCTCATGTATTTTTCCAGCTACTACCTGCATCCTTTGAAAGCTGTTCTTGTCTCCCTTTAGGATAATGGTTCAAATAACATGAGTCTCTCAAGTACTGCAAGGAGTTCTGCTTAAACAGCAACAAATAAAAAATGTTGTGCAAGATCAAACCTGCAAAATTCAGCCCTGATGTTTTAGTCTCTGAGTTAAATGGGAACATAGGTGATCTAACATGGGTGAAGTGAATGGCACAGTTCCCATGGACTTGTAAAAGAGACTAGTTTCAGATTAGGTCCCAGTTCCTGCACGCGAGAATGTGAAATTCAGAGCTGTGAACACAGTTTTGAAAGGTGTTTTCCATGTTCAGCTCTATGGAATATCTCTTGTTGGTTTAAAGAAAGATAATACAAAGATAACTGCATTTGTTGAATTGTAAAAATTTGTACAAATGCTTATTCAAATGCCTTTATATAAGTTTTATGCCAAAAAAATTCAGCTTGGCATGATTGAAATATGACATTCTTACATTAAAGAGGTCAGATTAAGTTTTCTATTTTGAATAACCTGGTGTAAAATAGTAACAGATGATTTATTCCCCCTTCCAAAAGCATGGCCTGACTTTGTAGATGCAATATAAACTTGGTGGAAAATGCTGAGATTTAGGAGTGGGGATAGTAATTTGCAAGTTTAGAATGTCTTTCCTGGAGAAGCTGTTCTATAGCAATCCTATGCCTGGACTAAATGACCATCCTGCATCTGGTTATATTTGTATTTTGGGCTTCTGGTTTTGCTAGACCTCCACAGCATTATCTGTTTGAGTTGATGTACTTCATGTCTTTCGTTACCCATTAGTAGAAGCCAAGGTGCAGTACTCAATTCAACTTATTTCTAACAGCTAAGTAATGTTTCCTTCTTTTTTTTTCCTGTTTCTATGTACATTCCACCCAGAACCCACTCTTTTCAGTAAACACTTTAGCTACTGACATCAAGAAAACAAAATCATACATTTTTGAAACAATCAAGGTGTGACAGTTAATGGTGTTATGTTGAAATAGGCATAATGTGGTGATATCATGGGCAGCAGTTTGATGTTCTTAATTATTCATTTTCATGCTTTTAGGTGCTTGGATTTTTAATGTAATGTAATTGGTATCATTTTATCACACTGTTACATTTAGTGCCTTCAGCTGGATTTAGGGATATGTGTGGTGATTTGTTTTTTTCTTCTGGTAACTGGCAACATTCAGATGAAATGCAGAAACAACATGTAAAATGACAGGTTGGTGAGAAGAAAGGTCACAGAGATATAATTCCCACATCACAGGGAAGATATAGGCTAAACAAGGTTGTCAAACAGTTTTTTTCTTGCCACTTGTGTTGTGACAGAGCTGCTGCAAAGATTTCCAGCAATGTGGGAAGGAAAATTTATTTCTGTTGCAAAAGTTAATGGTTGAGGCTAAGACTGGAATTGGGTTAACTGCTCCTTGTCATGATTATAAGTGGTGGCAAGGAAATTGAATTTGGTTACTTACATTGCCCTGTTGACTTATTCCTCAGCTTTCCCTGGAACAGTTGAAACCACCTTATCTTATAAAGGATTTGGGAGGAACAAAAGGTGTGAAAGCTTCTGCAGTTTCCCTGTTCCTGTCTTTGACTTGCTTTTCCAAGTTGCTACAGTCCACACAGCAGAGATGGAGTCCTCTCCTGTATTCATCCTAGCCTGTATTTTTTCCCCCATCTAGTATGATTGTTGCTGGCCTTGAAATGTAAATTTATTTGTCACAGGGATGGGAGAACACCTCTGTACCTCTGTAAGACTTTTTCTTGTCTGTGGAACTAATGCTACAGGAGGAAGTAGGAACAGGATCCATTTTTGGTATGACTCTTCCCTCACCTGGTGAACTGGCAAAGAGTAAATTCCCTTCCTCAAGCACACCAGTTAGCAGCATGTCCCTGTATTGCTGTAGGAGGAAATGCATGCTTTCAGCTATCTATTTATAGAACCCAAATATCTGTAAGTCCATGGAAGAACAATACAGTTTCTTGTTATGAAGTACAGCAACTTTGGAGTCCCCTGTCCTTTGGAATAGTTTGGGTACAGATTTAAACTGATTCACTTTTTAGCTGTGATTCTCTATACTTTCTATAGAAATGGCTGGAAATGTTTCTATTTACTCCTTTTGCCAGCTGGTCAGGAGATTATATTATGTTTCAGATCATGACCTGAAAATATCTAATGCCCTTTGTTTCAGTGCAATGGAGAACACTTTGATTTTCATGGATGCTAGTTTGGATTTAGCAGCTCAGTACTTATTCATCTTTCAGACCATTAAATCTGACATATGTACTCCATGGGAAATAGAAATCATTTTGTTCCTCGTGGTTATGAAATCATTAGAAAGGATGAGGTACATCTGTAATGGATGTCCATTAATATAATTATTGTATTTAATAGGCAACCTGCAGGCTTGGATTTTCTTAGCGCTGTTACTGAGAGAATTACTAATACTGACCTTTTCAAAGGACCATGGAGCTTTTGTCATCCTTCAGATGAAGGCAAAGGGAGATGTTCACAGCACCCCCACCATCTGGAATACACTGCCCAGCAGCACTGAAAGAGGAATATAGCTATTAGACAGGCTCTTGGTTCAACCCATTTATGTGTTGATGTTTCTCGGTAAGATTTTTCACCTCTCTACTATAGCAATGTAGATTTGAGACTTATACCAGAAGTTCTGAGTGGGTGGTGGGGATGTGAACAACTTAGGAAGCCAGTCTTGCTCCAGAGATGCTACTTGGATGGCAGTCAGACTCATCAGAAGGGCTCATTACAATTTCCTAATGTCACATTGCCATCATCCAACACAACAGCTTAATTGAATGCAAACGACATGTGTGAAATGTTTGACTGTCTGGCATCACCTATTTTATGTATAAATATTTAAATATTATCTTATGGGGTATTGTTTTTCTAACATGGAGCTCTGTTTTTCTAAGACAGAGCAGCCATCCATCTGCCTCAAATATACAAAAGGACCCATTTTTTCTATAACTGAAATCTACTCTTGTATAATTGAAATAAAGTTTTAGTCAGTTTCTGAAAAGCGACAGTAAATAACTCCATTTTCATGCTAGGGATATGGATTTATGCTGTCTCTTTCGAGTGATACAGTCTCACAGTCTTCAAATTAATCCTGGCTCCACAGATCTGTTGGGCATAGCAAGTTACTGCAGATCTAGCTGCAGACAGCATCCATCTGATTCTGTTCATCCAGCAGGAACAGAATCCAGCTTTCAAAATCCATCCTTGGCTGGGCTGAAATTGGGAGTTCGGGAGCATGTATGAAGAGATCATCTGCCTCAGGAAAGGCTGTTTCTCTCTTCTTTGGAGGAGGATGATCTTACAAGAAAAAAAGAATGCAGTAAATAGTTGAAAGCTGTGCCAGATTAAAACAGGACAGAATTGGATTGTTGGTTACCCAGATTTCTTTTTTTGTACTCCATTCTCTCCTCCAAATTGGCAGCCTTTTCATGAGCACTCATTCCTTCTCCTAACTGTTGGCTGAGGCCATATCTAAGGCTGCTGCAATATCATTCATGATGAGAGTGCTTTTCTTAGAAACAGAAGTTGTCATACTCCTATCCTTCCCCCTAAAAGCCAAATACATTCTCATGCCACACTGTTCTATCTAAAATGGCTGAAATAGTTCATTTTTCCTTCCCAGACTTTAATGGCCAAAGCATAAATATTAATTTACCAGCAATCTGGTGACTGCCATTAACTTACCTCACGGGTAGATAAATTTTTTCCATGGAGGCATGGGGTGTCTTATTCTTGGGGGGAACTCCAGCTTAGTAAGGTGAGTAGGATGATGTTAATTGTACAGTTTTCCTTATTTTGTTAGACTTCAACCTTTCTGAGTCATCTGTTGTTTCCTTTTTCCCTTGTGGAGTAATGAGTCTGTATTTTCCTTTGTTTTTCACTGAATTTTGAAGTATTAATTGAACCTCCCCTTGGTTGCTTTTTTTTTTCTACCAATCGTTGCTTTTATAACTCATTTTGCTTCTTAGTTTTTTTGATTCTGTTATTGTATTCTAATGCTATTTCCTCATATTCATTCTTGTGCTTTTTTTCCATATCCATCTTTTGACCTGTATCTTTCTTACATGTTTTGCGTGATTTATAACCTTAAATATTAATACATATTTAAATTAGGAAAGAGAAATTTTATTAAGATGATATTAATTTCTTCTGCACCTTTCATGACAAGTGTGTAATTCTGGATCTACTTCTACATAAAAAATAATCACATAAATACTTGCAGACATTTGGATCTTTTAAATTATTGTCACACTGAGTGAAAAGAAATTTCTCTTTAGTTTTGGGTTCATCACCTTTCACTGCAGCTGTGGTTTTGTGTCAGTATAATGTGTAATATGAAAACACAAATATTCCTATTGTTTAATAATACTTTTTTGTGCCAACAGGTGCATATAGATGTCTATGCCTTTAAAAATATGATTTTGCATCTAAAATTCACAATTTTGTTCCAGTGGATCTGTTCCTTATTCCTTAGATGAAAACAAAATCATCATTGCACATACTTTAATTATAACCGAAATAAATGGTGTTGATACTACAGTTTTACCTGGGGTGCTACTGAAGGTGCATAGGTTCAAACACTTATCCTCCAACGGTTTCTGTAGATCAGAATTTTGTAGGCATTGTATGACTTTTCTGTAATTGCAGTGTAATTGAGGGACTGAAGAATTGTGCAGGATCAGTTTTTAACCTTAATTCTTCCAGGTCTGGCACAGTCAAAGTACCTTATTTTGTCCAATGATTTGTATTTCTACAGTAGAATAGAATCAATATTGCCTCAGTAAAATGAGATTGTATACAGAAGCATTATTAGAGAACCTGTATATAGAGGACTGGTTATTTAGGGTCCATATGTCTTTGGCAGAGGACAAATTTTTATTTAGAAAATTAATTTACATTTCTAACTCTAAAGAGTTGTATGTGGGAATTTTCTAAAATGCTCTTTGTCATTGATTTCTAAAGGAATTCAATTCATCTGATAAGATTTAATAAGAAAAATACTTGCTTTGAATATTTTATTCATGACACAATAATATCACTCTTTCACTGGTGCAGTTTATCCCTATAAATGGCTTATTTGGTATGAATATATAAAACAATACACTTTTAGGAAAGTTGTATCTTCACAGGGCTGATGTCTTTATTTAAATAAGGAAAGCACTTGTCATTTCAATGAAGACAGTCACAGATTCAATAAAAGAGTGCACTCCTGGTTTATTTACCCACTCTTATTTAGGGCTTGCTTTCTGAAATGCTAAACTTGCACATTTCAAGGGTTAGCAGGTTTACAGCCTACCTGTGGGACAATTTTCAGGCATTGTGGCTGATGTGAGAAGTAATAGCTAGAAGCTAAGAGGCAGCAAACAACCGCTCACTAAAAGCTGATTACTGTAAGGCAGTATATGAGTCACACAAACAGTGAGTTTGGTTAAAATCAACACCTGCAAGTCCTGAAACTCAGCTGGTTTTGGCCAAGAAGAAAGGACATAACTTCAGGTACCAGAGAGAGAGGAAGGTGTTGATGTTTAGGAAGATGTTGAGGTCGGATTATTGGGTTTTCATCCCCTTGACAAGGACTAAATGTGTTTATGGGATGAAACTTTGAGGGAGCAACTTTCCTGTGTGCTCAGGTGTCTCTGTGCACTGGCTTTGATTCTGGGCTATGTTTGGAATTGGCCCATTTTCTCAGATACTAGGCACTGAGGCCAGTTACTCCAGATGATGAAGTGGATATCTTTAGCTTAGTACTTTTAGTAACTGGATGGTGTAAATTGTCTTGTGGGACATTCAAGTGTTTCCTCTGTCTTTTTTGGTAAGTTTTCCATATCTAGGTGTGAGGAAAGCATCTGAACTTTGCTGAACTTTGTCAGCAGTAAAGTCTTTTACTACCTTCTCCGGAGAAGGGCAATTTGAGCAATTGGTTTTATTTGTTACAATACATCAACAGGTTTCTACATCATGGTAGAAGGCAGAAACTTTGAATGCTTTCTGTCTTCTATTAGCTGATACAGCACAATAAAAATTTCTCTGGAACATCAGAGAAAATGGTTCTGGGGTCAATTCCAAGGTTGGGTGTAGGCACACAGTTTGTGGTCATTGGGAGTGGGACTGCAGCTGAACCTCTTTCCTGATGGGCTACAGCTGTGAGAAGCAGGTGAACAGCATTGAAAGCAATGAGACCTGGAGTGCCCAGATGTGCTGACCAATCACCAAAGGGAACAGAGGGCACACAGGTGTGATGCATGAGCATGAGGGGTGTAAAAGGCTGGGCTAAAGAACAAAGAGAGTGGATGCTTACAGCCTTCTGGTGTGGTATTATTTTGTAGGAAGGTGAAAAATTTTGTAATGTAGGGGTCTGAGGCCCTATATCATGCTGCAAATTGTAGGCTAGATAGAACAGTGCAGTGGGGAAGAAGATAAGGGAGTAGAAGTCTATTTTTAAGCTGATAGGGATTTTGAAGTTGATAATGAATTTTCATTCTCAGAAGGTGAGGCTTTCTGTTCCAGAATGGATGTAGATTGCTTTTGGGATTAGGCTGATTAAGAAGGAAGTTTTGACTGTGTTTGTAATTGTGTTGGGGGTGTTCTTGAGGTTGTTAGATAGAAGTAGAAATAGGATGGAGATGGTTACTAGGGTTAAGAGTATGAATGTGTTTAGGACTAGTGAGAGGTCCATTTCTTTCACTTGGACTCTGTATGGGTTGCTGCTTTATGAAATTGTATGGTAATGCTGTGTGTTATAGCAGCTGCCTTGGCTGTGACATACGCTGTGACAGTTAGGCGTACTCTGCCGCTGTGCTCCAAAGCCTGGATTGCCGCATGTATGCGCTATGTGTGCTTGTGGTCCACCAGTCAAAACTGTGTGTTTTCATGTGCTGAAATTCTGCCAAGAGGAACTTGGAATTCATTCATGGAGTTTTTGATGGAAAAAAAGAGATAGGTAAAGTGATTTTTGAGGGGTTAGCAATGTTCTTGAACTCTACTGAAATGCATAATTTGGACTGTAGGGGGAATATATTCACAGCTGCAAATTGCAATTTCCACTGGAAAAAAAATATAGATAAATGTACAAAATTACAGAACAAATACCAAAAAAAGGCAAAAACCTTTTTATAAAGCAGATAAACTTATGGAACTAATTTTTGTGTGTTTTCTAAACCTAATTTTCTCTGTCTGAGGTGAAAATCTTCTGGACCATCTAAGTGTATTCCACAGATGAGATTAAAGAGATCCTGAAAAGATGTTTTTGGTGACAGGGTTGGAGAGAAAAGAGTAGGGAAAAGAAAGGGAGGAAATAGACTGTAAGGACAAGATTGGAATAGTATAATATATAATAATATGTATAATATATATATATATAATATATATGATATTATATATATTAATAATAATATATAAAAAATAATATATATAACTAATATATAGTAATAGGATATATTACTATATATTACTAGCGGTAATATTTTTTTCTGTTTCTAGAAAATGCAAAGTACCAAAATTGAAGATCATGAAGAGACTTGATATCAGAGTCATGGCTGCATAGTCTTAGACTATGAATGAGATTTGCAATATTTAATCAAAGAAAAGATAATTTCATCTGCCCTAATTCTCAGTGGAAAACACAGCAGAGATCCCATTCCCTTAGGAATTCCAAGGATACTCATCAATTAGTCTCTTATTCATGGACTCTAACTCTTCTACTCTGGATTTACTTGTGAAGACTTTCATTAACTGTCTCATATGAAGTGAATGTAATTCATACTTTCCTAATTATTGTCAGTCCCCAAGTGCAGGTACACAAGATTTACAGGGAGTTGAGGCAGTTGCTCACAGAACTGAGATACACAATTTAGCAGAAATGACACCAGGCAATTTGTGTGCTTCTGTAATAACCAAATGATCAAAAATAGCTTCAGTAAAGAGAATTGATCATCTGAAAGCATTTTCATAAGCCTGCACCCCAGACAAATGAGTTTGCCTGTAGAAAAAAAAAGGCAAGCAATCAAAACAGAATCAGAGCAGAAACACATGTTATTTGGAAAATCTCTAATCATCATTTATGCTTTTAGGCTTGCTTTGACTGCCTTTAGTGGTTCTTGCAGTTCTAAGAATTTTGCATTTGTTTTTTTACCCAAAATTCCTTGGGCCTGGTTTTCTGTGCTATTGATTTTGGTTGGTTCTTAGGTGGTAGCTGATACAGGTTTATTTTCACAGAGAGCCTGAAGGGTGGATCAAAAGATCTGTATCACTTCAAATTAAATAGGAGCAGAGGAGCATTGTCCATCAGAACAGTTGAGTTACTTACAGAGCAACTGGGACCCTATCCTATAAATGCATAAAAGCAGAAAGTATTCTCTACTTTAAAGTTATTACCCTAGTGATTAGTAACAACACACAGGTAAGTCTTGCTGCAAGGCAGATTTTCCTTGAATTTGCATGTCCACCTCCACCATAGCTATCTGGCTCTTGGTAAGAACAAAGTTTCAAAGTCAATAAAAAATACCACTGTGTTCCTGTTTTGTTTGATCTTTGTCAACTACAACTCATACTTCCAACATTTAAATGCAAAAAAGATACAAGAAACAACCAAAGATAAAAAGCAAAACTCTGGTGTCTACAATGTTTGCCTGACTTCAGGGCTTTAAGCAAAATATTAGAGCTCCTAATAGGTGGAAAGTTGTAAAATTTAGGTGTGTGAAATGATTGCAGTATCTATCACAGGGACTCACACATGGTGCTTCTCCCCTATTAAGAAGTTCTATGAAAACCTTAAGGAATGACATCATATGACTGTGCATGAGCACAGTGTTTTAATTCTATTGCTTGTAGTTCTGTTTCTGGAATCTGGGTCCAGATTAGCAACCGGTGGAATTTATGAGAAAAAGTTCATTTTTCATTGAATAGGAGTGGGAATGAGTTCTCTGTGATGCAGCCTTCAGAAACAGGTGCTGTTTTTTTCTAAATGTATTGAGTTCATCTCTTGGGCAAAAAGACTTGGATATTAAAAAGTGGCTTGAAAATGAAGCATGCATATTTGTTTGGCTACATTTTAGAATCCCTGAGGTCAAGCTAGACTTTCTTTTGCTGATGAAGATATTCCTTTGCTTGTGCCTGCATATATTTACAAATGGATTATATGGAATATTTAAGAGAGAGAGGGAAAGGTGATTACAGTCATTCTCTTAATCCCTCATGACATCTTCAAGTATTTAAAATAATGTGTGAGAAGCTTAAGAATAAGGCTATATGAGTGCTGTATTATCATATTACTTAAAATGCTATTATTTGTCTACTTTGTTACGTGACTCTAGTGGCAATTATATTTTCACAAATATTGTGACTAACAGACCAGATTTTCTATGTAAGATTGCTCTGTGATATGATTTTCTGGAATATGGAATAATTGCAACACATTATTTTCTTTTAGGGAATTCAATGAAAATATAAGAAATATGCCTGAAATTAATGACATCTGAACTTGGCAAGTCTGTGGACAACTGAAGGTAAGGGCCTAAATGAATCAGGATCCTTTTTCAAAATGCTTCTCTGACATATTCATAATATTGCAGCACATGGGAGGGGATGGAGAAGACAAATTTAAAAAAAAACAAAAAAACAAATTCTAAAGATTGTTATTCCCTCTTTAAAACCACTAACTCATCATCTGTGTCCTGATCAGTAACTATTGATACAGTTGAGAAAAGATGCTTAACAGCCTATTTCATGACTGCTCCTTAGGAAAATCATAAATAAGAAAAGGAATTGTAGCAATGTCCATCTTCCTTCAATAAACGATGAAACAAATTTTCTACTTGGAGGCACACCTGACATCCTGGGGACCTTTAGCAACAATTAGACTGAATGCTGCATATGGTTCATGTGAATGATGCTTAAGAAAGTAAGAATTATTGGGAATGCTAGTTTTCATTTACAAATTTAAAGAAGGTATGTTCTTTCAAACCTTCTGGAACATTTCAGGTACAATTATTCAATTGTTTGAGACCCAAGTAATTTTGGTTCAGGTCTGTAGGCACTTCCATCATCAGTGACCATCTGTAAAGTACTGTTAAAATTTACAACATTATATAAATGCCATGTGTCCCAATTACTAACTTACCACTTTACCTTTATTTGTACATTTACTGTTTTGGACAGGAAATAGAGAGAGAGAGGAAATAACTGTGCTTCAAAAGAGAATATGTTATGAAGAGATGACTTTTTTAGAAGATTTCTTAAACACAGCAATAAGGAAAATGCTTTATCTTAGAACAAAAGCATGGTGACTCCAGAATATTGCATCACCAAATGAGGAACCCACAAGCAAGACATAACTTTTACTGTAAGTACTGCTACTGAAGACAAATACATTATTTAGTTAGCTTTAACAGTTTTAATCAGTCTCCATTACAGATTTTCTGGACACTTCACCTTCATTTTTTTAATGACCATACATTCTTTTTGGAGTGTTTTTGTTCAACTCTGTGCTCGATTTCAAGATTTCATTCTCTTACCTGAAAGGAAGAATTTCCTTTCAGGAAAGGGAATGAAATCCAGTAATTTCAATGAGAAAATGGGAATCAATTAGGCAAGCTTTGGTCCGTATTCCTTCACTTCAGGTCATCCCAGTTTGGGGATTTTCCAGTTTATCTGTCCTATCAGTATTTTTCTTTTTTTTTTTTTGAAGCTTCAATTCTTCTGTTTAACATCTGTCTTGTTGTTTCCATTCCTTCCCAGATTTTAGGGATTTCTCTTTGAGTGGTTTTGACAAGTTTTGGGCCTTCTCACTTCACCACATTTAATCTCTGTACCCTTAGTTGTAGTCACACCATTTCAATTTTCAGGGTGTTTCAATTTTATTTTTGAATGACCATATCACTTTTCTGAAGTGTTTATTCAACTCTGTCTTCTGATTTCAAGATTTCATTCCCTGAAAAGGAAACAAAATTCTTCCTTCCAGAAAAGGGAATGAAATCTTGTGATTTCAATGAGGATCAATTGCGCAAGCTTTGGTCCATACTTCTGCCTTTTAGGTCATCCCATTGGCTTTTCCTGTTTTTATGCCCTCTAAGCTTTCATTCTCTTTTTTATTTTCAAGTTTCAATTCTTCTGTTTTCTCTTCTTTCTCTTTATTTCCCTTTCTTCCCAGATTTTAGGGATTTCAATGGGAATAACTTTAGCAAGTTTTGGTCTTTCTCACTTCACCACATTTCCTCTCAGTACCATTGGTTGTAGTCACTCCATGTCAAATTTTCAGGATTTTTCAATTTCATTTTTGAATGACCATATCTCTTTTCTGGAGTGTTTGTTCAACCCTGTCTTTTGATTTCAAGATTTCATTCCCTGAAAAGGAAAGGAGAGGAAGAATTTTCCTTCAGGGGAGGGAATGAAATCTTGAAATCTCAATGAGGATCAATTGGGCAAGCTTTGGTCCGTATTCCTACACTTCAGGTCTTCCCATTGGCTTTTTCTGTTTATCTGTCCTATCGTTTTTTGTTGTTTTTTGTTTTTGTTTTTTTTTTTTTTAATGTCAATTCTTTTGTTTCGCATCTGTCTCTGTTTCCCTTTCTTTCCAGAATTTAGAGATTTCAGTTGGATTAATTTTGGCAAGTTTTGGTCCTTCTCACTGCACCACATTTCATCCTTGAACCATTGGTTGTAGTCACTCAGTTTCAAATTTTCTGTATTTTTCAGTTTCCTTTTTGAATGACACTATGTCCTTTTTGGAGCGTTTGTTCAACTCTGTCCTCTGATTTCAATGCGGATGAATTGGTCGAGCTTTGGTACATATTCTTGGCCTTCGTGTCATCCCTTTGGCTTTTCTTATTTTCATGTCATTTCTGTTTGGTTTTTTAAAATATTTCAATTCTTCTGTTGCCCTTCTGTCTCTTTCTTTGCTTTTCTTCCCTGATTTTAAGGATTTCAAATGGAAGAATTTTGCCATGTTTTTGGCTATTTCCCTGCACCCAATTTCATCTCAGTAATTGTTGAGTAGGTGTTGAACCATCTTTACATGGTGAGCTAGAATACAGGACTAGATAATTGACTAAGAATTAAATTTTAGGAAATGCTGGAATAACATACATAGCCATTTTAAATAGGTGTGTCCTATTTTTGTTGATGGGTTTCCTTCAAAATGTCAATTTTGTGGGAAGGTCTTTTTTGTCACAACCCTTGTGTATTTATTTTATGTTTCCTATATCTGCATGGTATTTAGGAAAAGTAGACCAGTTATCCAGTATATTGTTCTTGAGAGTGCTTATTTGGGAAGCTGGAGAGATCTGTAACTTCACCCTGATCACAAATATCACTTTTATACTGTGCATATGTTACATGTAGCAGATTAATTTGAAACTTGGAAATTAAGAAACTGATGAATAGAGTGATCTTTTTCTAGAAAATGACACTTTAAACCATGCTTTCATTTAAACGCCTTAACATTGAATAGTTACTATCGTAGTCAGATGTTGGAAGTCTGTGTTTTTATGTAGGAATAATCAGCAGGTATGTAAGTTTGGACTGCAAAGTTTTCTCAGGCCCTGAGGACATCACAGTTGAAATCTTAGAAAGAAAAAATTATTGCTTCAGTGTTTAGACCACATGAAACAGGAAAACCTGTTTGCACATTTGTCAGATAAGGGACAGTAATTTGTACTGTAGTTTCTGAATTAGAGATGAGTCTTATGAATTACTAGAAGAAGGAGGTGGGTTCAGAGTATTTCCCTTTTCTGAGGATTTTTTTGGCCTTTTTTTTCCTCCCCAGAAATTTAGAAAATGTCTGCTTCTTCCACTGTTATGTATGTAGTTTTTGTTTTTAAGCAGGAATTTTCTCCTGCTTGTCTTCAGTCCTCACATAAGGGTAAAGACCATCTTGAGTAACAAATAATCTTGGATTGGGCATGAAGAGCTTAGTACCTTCACAGTGGAACCTTTAGCGCTGTGCAACAGAACTCTATTCTCTGATGCAGTTCTGTTGATTGCAGAGTTTTGTGTCTTCTTTTGCATCACTGTAAAAATTTTTTGCATCACTGCTGTTCAAAATTTCTGCAAGTGAACTAGAATTTTTCTTTCTTTTGGATGTTTAATCATGCTGAAGTGATGCCTTCCAAAATACTTAACCCTCTTAACTGAAGGGTCACTTTTCCTTGAAATAATAGAACTGTAACCTTAGACTAATTTTACTGCATTAATGTGTGTACCATAGAGATGGATGTTCAGTTTGGAGTTACTGATTAAAAGGTCCCAGCCTGCTGGTGATTTCTCCTTATTATACTTCCTTTCCTCCTCTGTTGTCTCTGAGTTATCAGTGATTATGTACTTTTCTTTAGATTTAGTTTAACCCTGCTTTCTCAAGCAATGTCAGAGGCTTAAGATAACTCGTCAATCATGAACATTAAAGCTGAAGAATGAGCAGTTTTACTTCCTTAGGAAGATAATGCACTCAGTCATTCATTTTAAAATACTGGAAACAGTTGTTTTCTATCAGGTTTTTTTCTATGATCAGTTTTATTTTTCCCATGGTTCTAGAAAGTATGGAAAACAGCTGAGGTAAGGTATACTGAAGTAATAGATTGCTGTAGCATGCAAGTGTAGCTGTTCCACTGCTTGAGGCACCACTATAAAATCATGACAAATGAAGAATACATTTGCAAAGTCTAAAGGAGACCTCAGGCAGGTTGAATGTAATTATGTAGCTAGAATTCAAGTAAGGCCCCAGGACCACCTGCGAAGGAATGTGTTGCTCACTGTTAGTAGGGTGCCAGGCAGGAATTATGTTTATTTACTAGATAGAGTAACCTACAGTGCAGCCATAATTTAGAATGATAGAGTACTAAAGAGAAAAACATACTGTGTGAGTAATAAAGCATAATGGAATAGAGCCATCATGCTGTATTATGCAATCTGCATTTTATAGAATGTGAGAATATAAATTCACCTATTAGGAGAAATTGCACCAACTTAATGTTCAAAACCAAAAAGTATTTTTCAAAAGTAAAGGGAAGAAAGTAGCACCTCTGTCTTCTCTGAAATGGGAGTTTCATATAGGAGCTTGGATTAGTGGAACATAAGCCTTTTCTTTATCTTATCTTTGGCACTAAATCTATTGGAAAATATTGGAATATATCTCAAAAGAAAGTTGCTGCACCATAGGAATGTGGGGGTAAATACCATAAAACCCTTTAAATACAAAAATGAAAGCATAATGCAAAGAAGCCAACAGGATCAGATGGATTTGAAGGTTGTGTGTAATGAACATTTAATATGTACATCCTTAGGGTTATTGATGCTATTTTAGTATTTACATGATAGTTGTTTCCAAAAAAGACATATTCTAAAATGAGAAAGGTGAACCAAGAATAGAAATAAGGAAAAATCATAAACAGTCTAATAGCACAAAATGCAACTCAACATCTTTCTCTGAGGATGTTGGGGAAGCTGAGGTAAAAGTCTTTTATGAGAATGGAAGGAAAAAATATTTCTGGTACTTCTGAATGCCTTAGAAATAGGTATTATGTTGGAAAGTGAAGGAGAAAGAGTAAAAGACTGCCCCAGAACTGGCAGTCATTCTAATTTTTCACCTTGCAAATATTTTTTAGAACAATCTAGGTCATGCTCCAGCCAAATGAATAATGTTTTATTCCTATAGCCTCTGTTTCATTGGCCTTCAGCCCTTCTAGTTTTCTAGATTAGTTTAGGAGCTGCATCAATACATACAGCCATGCATTTGTCAGCCACCTACAGCTGTACTTAGTTTTCAAAGATTATTTAAATTTATGTATGCTTACTATGTGTGTTTGATGTTTCTCCTGGACCTTGGTGAGAATTCCACTTGGTCAAGATCTTGAATTTGGAAGTATACCAAGTGTAGGAACAAGGGAAAGTTGAAAAATGTCTGGAAGAAGATAATGTGTCAGAGTTTGGAAAAGATTGAGCAAAAAACCAGATGGAAATTAATTCCCAATACTTGTCAAGGATAAAGTCAAAAAGATCTGCGCTACTGACAAAGCATGTTTGAGGATTTGAGAGGCATCATGTTGAGATTAAGCAGACTTTTCATACTTTTATTTTAATATGATTGATTGACATAGACAAAATAGATGGTAGTTTAACTTTCTTGTTTGTATAACCACTTCCCATCTAAACTAATCTGCAATTAAAAGAGTGGATTTACTTCCTATACCCCTTTTGGAAGAGAAAGGAACCACTCTCTGCTGGCAGGCAAATTGACATAACATTCAACACAGTATAATGCTGAAGTCTTCAGTATGATGTGGTAAGCCACAAAATAACATGAAGACAAATACCCTTTTAGCTCCCTTCCCCTGTTTTATTTATTACATCCTTCTTTATTTTTCACTGGTGGAGAGGAAAAAGAAGTACATGATTTAAAGTAGTTATGACCACTTTTAAGCAGTTTCAAGTTTTGAGACAATACTTTCTACATGTAAATGCATAGAGTTGTCCATCTATAATTTTCTGACTTAAAGAGAGCCTATCTTTCTAAAGGGAGGTCAGAGTGAGGTGGGAGAGGGATATTTTTATTGCTGCAGTATTTCCTGTAAAGATAAAATGCATGTTCAGGATGCAATGTAGTAAACTCCACAGCACAATTTTGCTTGGTTTTTTTTCTGCTTCCTCTTTCATAGTCTCAAGAGTTTAGGCCAAGAGCTAGAACTTTTCCTAACTGTTGTGTTGGCTCATGTTGGCTAATAAAACCGAAGAGTTTGGGAAGGATCTGTTTCCTGTTGATATAAACAATCCAAAATCTTTGGGCAAAATTGTCCAATGTGATTTTTCAGAATAAGTACTGAGTAAAAATTGCCTGTAACTTTTGAATTTTGGCCTTCAAAAGCATTGCTGCATTATCACTCTCCTAAACCAAAATCAGTGGTAACAGTTGTGGGACACCAGCCTACCTTCAGTGCTCAGCTTCAGATCCAGTGCTTTGGAAGGAGATGGAGTTTGGCTTTATTTGGTCACTGTTTATTGTTTGAAATGGCATGAGCAGGACTGAGTGGACTAAGTGGATGCTCTATTCTCCATAAATGACTGTAACTGAGATAGACCAAGTGCTGCTGTGCAGGTGTGTGAGGATATAGTGTAAAGCAAGGGGTTCTGGTGGTGGGAACAAGGTGTCCCAATGCACCAGCAGTGGCTGTGATGTTCCTTATAAATTCTCCTCAGGCTGAACAAAGACATTGGATCACATGTCTGGGAGCTCTCGTATTTTGTTGTGCAGTTGCCATAACTCCAGCACCCTGCCCATGTGTAGACACCAAAGCTGTTGGTTCACTAGCTCTTAAATTCTACAGTAGACTTCCACAAGCCCTTGGATTTTTTACAGTACATTTTAATGAGCTCTCAAGTCCCACAGCAGCCTTCTCGAGGTCCTGGCTCACAAGCCACAACACCCTGCCACAATCTCCCTACCCCCACAATGAATTTCAGTTTGGAGCATGGGGTAGATCGTGACAGCCATGTGTGGCCCAGGCAAACCAAAGGAGGAGAGAAAAAAAGACAGAAAAGGGAGAAAGAACAAAGAATATCAGCAGTGCTTAGATCTGATGTTGACCCTGCCATGTGAATGGTCCAGAGCTGGGGGTGTGAGGCAGAAGTGAAGGAGAGCAAGGGGGCCTAATCCCCTTTCTTTTGCACACCTTGTATGCAGACCAGATAATGCATGCATTTTATTCACCTGTACAAAGCCAGCCCTTAGAGCCCTCCTCCAGGAAGTGAGTTGAGGGGGTTGGACTGAGCAAGGGTCTCAAGATGAGCAGTCTCAGGGCAGGGCTACACCACCTCTGTGGGACCCCCTCCTCCCATTACATCTTTCCTGCCACAGCAGTCAGAAGGTTTGACCCAAAACACACTTATTTCTGGTTCTTTTCACAAGGTGAGTGGCCCAGACCAGCGGTGACAAGGCTGTGACATTTAGTGCTCAGTCTGTATGGTCTGGGGAAAAAGAGAGAAGAATGGAGTACTTATCTAGGCAAACTAATCTGTGTTGTCAAAAAGAGACAGAGCTTTCTGCAGGGAGCTCTTCAACTCCTGCCTCTGTCAAACTACACCAAACTGACATTTGTACAACTCTCTAACTTTTGACACCTGTATACTTTCTGTGCTTAAAGTAAAGCAATCCCACTTCAGTAAAATAGGAGAAAATTCTGGCAGGAAAAGTCTGGATTTTTTACTTTAATATTTTTCTGGAGTTTTACTTTAATCTTTTTTGCTGAAATGCTGATAATTTACAGAGCATTGTTAACAGTAAGCTTTTTTTCTTTATTAAGGTTTAGTGAAACCAGCATTCCAAAAGGCAAACTGTATTTTAATTCTTGAAATAAATCCATTGCATTGCAGGGACACTGCAATCTAAGTAATCAATGGTTTTTATTTTATTTTTTTAAAAAAGACTCGTGTTCTATGTAACACTGAAAGAGGTTTTAATAATTGCAGTCTAAAATATGTTTTAACACACATCCTGCCAGAATCTGGACTCAGAACAATAAAGACAGGCTGTTCATACACATAAAAGCAAAATTCCTTTGCCAGTCAATAATGTTTCAAGCAGAAACCCATTTTCATGACTACATTTACTTTAGAAAAAATATGAAATTAAAAAGAGCACTCAGGATGTATGAAACAGAAAAAAACATTAAATTGCCAACTAGTGAGCTAGAAACATCAAATTTTGCAGATTTTAAGTTAAAATAAGTTTTAAAAAATCCCCGATATGTTTTTTAAAAGAAAAAGAACATCACTCCTTTGCTCCACAATGTCTAAAATGCTTTAACTAATGTTAAAGTTAAAAGGAAGATGTTTTTACCCCTACCTAGCATACATAATAAATACCAAGGTACATGGAGAACCTTTTTTTCCTTGAATTAAAGCTAAGACTGCAGAGTTCCTTTATTTTCCTGAAAGAATAGTCCTTTTTGTTGCAGACAACTTCATATTTTGTGGCCAGGGGCCACAAAGTTGAATTTCCAGGCAGCTTTCTTGTTTTAAGTATGGAGTCACATCTTCAATTCTGGCTTAGGAAATGGATTTACAAACAAGTGACAATGGCAGAAGTCTGCTTTGAAGTCTGCTTCCAGCAGGCAGGAAACTGTGCTCTGGAAATGTGTTCTCTGTGTAGGGCTGTGCTCTAGAAGTGTATTGTCTGTGTAGGGCTGTGTTCAAATGTGAGGCCACAGGGCTGGTAAATCT
The DNA here is from genome assembly GCF_023055355.1 of Agelaius tricolor. NCBI lineage: Eukaryota > Metazoa > Chordata > Aves > Passeriformes > Icteridae > Agelaius > Agelaius tricolor. The sequence continues at coordinate 21,628,920 of NW_027269261.1, read as the reverse complement.
CTAGTGCCAGAGAGTGTTAACAGCAAAATGTGTCCATGTAAAGTTGGTTCATATGCTCTGCCTGTTTTCAGTAAAAAATAGGATATTTTAAGTTTTGATTAAAAAAAAAATATTTAATGCATTTATAGACCCACAAACATCACTTTCCAGCTAATGGAAACTCCTTTGAAATGTGTTAAAATTTGTCACAAAGAATCAAAGGTTGGTTTCATTGCTACAGGGAATTTGTTCTTTGAAACAATACCCAAAATAATTCTGATGCCTAGAAATTAGATATATGTTAATAAAATGTTATCAAAACCTGGAGGTTTGGGGTCTAATAAAAGGCTATTATAATCATTTGGAATGTCCTTGATAAAGGGATTTTCTGGGAGATCAGTAGATCCCACACAACTTGTTTAAACATTAACCTGACTCTGTTAGATGAAGAATGCCTATTGCTGGTTACATGTAACAAACCCCCATAATTTCCATTTAATTTTGACCATGGCTATGAAGCAATTTAAAAGCCCCAAATATATCCTAACATCTCTTTGCATCTTGATTAAGTTTTTGTCCTAATCTTGGACTCTTCACAAGTTAAAACAGTCACTTATTTAAAAGCTTGATGGCTAAACTAGGAAAGTATTTTATTTACTTTGGAATCAGAATTCAGATTAAAATATAATGTTTTTTACTGATGGCATGTGGTGAGAAGAGAAGCCCAGAGAAGAACAACATTTTTTCCACAAAATAAATTGGTAGTTTTAGTTGTTGTTGTTGTACTGGGACAATGTATTGGACACAAATAGATCAGCTGCAAAACAATTTAGGGAAGCTCATATGTTAATTTTGTGTGTTTATACTAAAAAAAAATGGTACGTGTAGGTTATTAAAGAGAAATATTATTTAGTCTCATTCTCTCCCTCACAGATTTGGAGTAATATATGCTGTATCATATTATAAACTGTCTGTTAATACCAGGAAAAAAAAATCTTTTTCTTAATCATTTGAATAATGGAGTGTTGCTAGCTAAACTGATCATTTGAAAATTCATTGAGTTGCACAGTAATCATTGAATCTCCAGTTTTATTATCCTTTATGTCACTGAAAAATGCTTGTTGTTGTGTTGTTCTCTTTTCATTTTCATGGTGTTCCAAACCAGAAATGTATCACTGTCTAAAAGGTTGTTGGTAGGTAATAGAGAAAGGCAAGTGAGAGGTCAAATCTCTTGCAAACTGGTAAAATGAATAACTTAAATTTAAATAGAAACCACATTGCGTGACCAGAGGTATAGACTATACGGGTTGTAGTATGATTTATAAAATTAAGAATGTTATCATTAAGGGTTCTTGGAACTATAGCATTCATGAATAAGGCAAAGTTCCCACTGACTTGCCTTTAGATGTGTGCTGGATTCTTGGTTGGTTGAGTTAAGGATGTCTGCTTGGATTTCCTCTGCTCTATCTAATATTTCCTTCATTTGTTCCCACTCTGAACAAAAATACATGCACAAAACAAAAACTCATTGGGAAACATGCCTAATAAAGATTTTGTCTTGCTAATATTGCCATTATTCCCTCAAATAGATCTTTCAATTTTCCCACCTCCCATTTGCTTTATATTTGTTCACAAAACAATCATATTGTGAGCACTCAGGTACACAAGGGAAAGTTGGTGGAATGGTGAAGCAAGTGTTGGCACCACATTTTGTTTCCTCAGGCTTGTAACTCTACCTCTAAAGAACTCTCTGGAGGCTGCTGCACGATCCCTTCAAAATCTTGTTCTGCCCCCATTCCTTGGTTGACAAGGATACATTCAGGGAAGGTAGAACCACCCTTGAAGTGGCAGGAGGGGTGGAGGTACTGTACCAGAGGTTGTGCAGGCTGATCTTTGTCACACAGAAGACAAGAGCTCAGATCGTATCCCCAGCCATAAACACACGGCTTGAGGTTGTGCAGCCTCAATAGCTCTGAGGGTTCAATCTCCCTTTGGGAGAGCTCTCACGGTGTGAGACAATGAGGCAGTGGCAGCTGCTTGTTGTACCTGTGAACCCATCCATGGGGCAGAACAGATCTGCCTTCACTCCAGTGTTCCTCTCATGTGAACAAGGCAGAGCCCTGAACTCGTGGTCACATATTTGTATGAGATTATATTTGGTTATTACATCACCACAGCTGCCCAAACTGCCTGTGGCCAGATCTCCAGAAGAAAGGCAGGCAGATCAGCAGGGTCCATCTGTAACATGCATGTTACTGGCTGAGCCTTGTGTATGTAGTCTGATCTCTCCCAGAATAAGTATTTGCTTCTGACAAAGTCTAGGCAGGCAGAAATGAAACACTGGAGCTGAGTGCAATATCTTGAAAATCACAATTAACTTATATTACAAAATTTTTGTAAAGATGTACTTCCACAGTAACTTTGGCTATTGCAAAGAACAAAATAGAATTTGCAGATTTAGAGAGGTGATTCTGGCCCTCTACTACTCTCAGCTGAGACCCCACCTGCAGTATTACACCCAGCTCTGGGGTCCCCAGCACAGGAAGGACATGGACCTGTTGGAGCAATTCCAGAGGCAGCCACCAAGGTGATAGGAGGGATGGGGCACCTGTCCTGCAAGGAAAGTCTGAGAGAACTTGGTTTTTTCATGCTGGAAAAGGCTTTGGAGTGGCCTGATTACAACCTGCACCTGAAAGGAACCCAAAAGAAAGATGGATAGAGAATTTTTACAGCCGTATGTAGAGACATGGCTTCAAACGGAGAGAATAGGTTTAGATTAGATGATAGGAAGAAATTCTTTACTATGAGGGTGGTGAGGCACTGGAACAGGTTGACCAGAGAAGCTGTGGATGTCCCATCCCAGGAAGTGTTCAAGGCCAGGCTGGGTGGAGCTCTCAGCAGCCTGGTCTAGTGGAAGGTGTCCTGCACATGGCAGGGGGGATGGAACTATGTGGTCTTTAAGGTCCCTTCCAATGCAAACCATTCTATGAATCTATGAAGTGATATCTACTACTACTAAACTTTCCTGAGGCCTTTTGTAGGATGCTCTGGTGCTTCAGATAAGACATTGACTACTTTCAAATGTCACTGTAATAATTTTAAGGAATTTTGAAAACCATCAGTCAAGAAGAGTATAAAACCCCCACAACTGCATATGTAATCTGAAGTGCAAAGGTGTATATACAGAAATAATGTGGTGAAAAATGATAAGCATTCTCACACTTTTGCCACAATTGTGTATCTTCAAACCATCAGCAAACAAGGGTGAGACACTCAGGACATATCACATGCTACTGCTTCCCTTGTTCTTTGTATGTGCTGCTTGTGGTTGAGTCCTTTTTGAGCCTGTGAAGTTGCTACCTGAAGGGAAAGCTGTGGCTTTACAGTGGTTCTGTGAGTTACTGAGAAAGGGCCACACTCAGCCTGTGAAAGAAGGGCCACAAAACCAAAGGAGAAAGTGACAATATATATCCTTTTCAAGGTGGGGCAGAATTATTTTGCCAAAGTGTATGGTACAATAGTAAAATTAATTGTAAAACTCAATTGAGATCAGTGCTGAAGCTTAGTGAAACCAGTATTTCCCTGCAGATGTTTAACAAGACAGTCCTGGGCTCTGCACATGAACTATGATGCCATTTGCCTGTACAGCAAGTGTTCTGGGAATATTGCTTACAACTACTGCAAGAGCATCGGTCCTTTTGCTGAATGAATACAGCCTGATATTAAAAATCCAAAAGAATGTGATATATAACCTCTGCCTTTCTGCCAAAGGTAATAAAAGATTAATTTAAGGAAAAAGGAATTTGTAGCAATTGGTATATTTCTGGTATTCATCAACAATACATAACATCTAAAAAAAATGCATCTGAAAATCCTATTCTTTATATGAATAAGAAGAAAAAACTGTTTTAGCATAAGTAAAATCCTCAGTGAGAAGAAACCATTTGTTGCCCACTTTGCATCTTTGGTCTTTTCTGTGCTTCATTCCATTAATCTTGCCTTTATGCAGCCTGTAAGGAGGCTGGGATACTTGTTCAAAAATCTAATTCAGGTTTCTATTCAACTGAGATGAGTATCCAGCTGAAGGGAACAGCCCCATGAAAAGCTCACCCAGACTGCTATTGTGTGGTAAAAAGAAGGCACACAGATGAGGAATGAAGTCCTGTATAGAAGTCTTCTATAAGTTACAGATGCCACTGCTTCCATAGAAAGCTGAACCCTTGTGCAAGGATGAGAACATCCTCTTCACAAGTCTAAAGGCATGGAGTAGGGTGGCTTAAAAAATTGTATTTAAAACAGGTGGATGTGAAATGTCTCTCAATAGAGATATAGTGACAGGAAAGGAAAATGCTTCTATATATGGGAAATATTCTTATCAACAAGCTTTGCTAAAGTATTTGGGATTCCTAGTAAAAACTCTCCAGAAATCCTGGGTTGAGGTGTGGGTGGAGAACAGCTTCTCCACAAAAACTCAAGTGTATTCAAAGGTATAGGCAGACAGAACTGTGGATGCCTCCAGCTGTATGACTGGAGAGTGTTGTAAAGCAGCCTCTATGACAGATCTCTAGGCAAAAAATCACCAGCTCTTCAGTAGAGAAGAGCTTAACCTTCCTTGCACAGGTTAAGAATGGGGGGAAAGTCTATTGCTTTCTTTGCTTAACTCTCAAATATTCTTTCAAAATACTACATCTAGGTAGGCTTTTATCTGGAAACCTCTGTTTTGGTTTCTCAAAAATGTATTTACTGATCTATTGGGTACTACTCATCTATTGGGCACTGTGTACTTTTAAGCTAACATTAAAATGGGCATCAGAAATCTGTTTCCTAAAATCTGTGGGAAAAACGATGGGATGGGAACTTTGCTTTTACTGAACTTATTCAACCTTTCAGAGAGCCTTAGCCATGCACAGTTTCTCTGCATGGATGTAATTATGCACTGTACTTTAGCTATGGGTGTCTATTTGCATCTCTGCAGAGAGAGCACCTAGGGATTTACAACATGCATGGAAGACCAATGCCCTCATCCAGGCTGGTGGCAGACAGAGTAAGGTATCAGGAATGCACATCTGGCAGAGTGAGAACTAGGCTCTGCTTCTATTCTTTGCTGCCTTGAGTTGGAGATGGTGAGAAGTTTTTTTGAGGTGTATTAAAATATCTTTGATGACAGAAGCCAGTTCTTCAAGGAAAAAAACTTTGCTCACAGAAAAGCACTGGTCTAATTGAAGCTTCCCATGGGATCCTACATTTCAGCTCCACCTTGGAGATAATAGGGCAACAACTTGATACTGCCAGGCTAGCTAAGGTGCTGGATCAAGCAGAGTAAAACTGTCTCCTGACTGCTCAATATTCCAGGTGAGGGCCCTGACCTGCAGTAATCCATCTTCTGACTACCTGATTGCCTGTGCAGTCAGTGCACACACTTCCTTCTTATTTTAGTGCCAGCAGTTGCCTTCCTTTTTTTCTCCTCTTCATCAGCATTGGCCGCTGATGCCCTTTGATGAAAGAAGAAAAGGGTATTATTTATCCAAAGTGAGAAAAATAACTCTTAACAGCCAAGAAAATGGAGATGGAAAAGTCCTGAAAAGAAAATATTTAGATAACCAAGCAACTTGCAGTCAGCCCATACCCACTTTCCTGATTCATTTTCCTTGCTCTGTCCATAAACATCTATTTTGTTCCCTGTGGCTGCCCCAGAAAGGGTTTTCCTTCTATTCCCAATGATTTTTTTTCCATTTTCACATAGGACAAAGCACAACCTCTTCTGTAGTTTACAAGCACATACTATAAACAGAAATATATTGTAGCAGAAAGTAACCTTGCTAACATATGCAAATAGCAGAGAAGAATGTGAGGATTAGATTAGAAAGGGTAAAAATGGTTTAGTAATATGAAGAAGTAGCAAAAGCAGAAAAAGGGTGTTCCCACTGCTTTTTAAATGTGTCTTTAAATTATTTACTTGGCACTTTGACAGCTCACAATTTAAATTATTTCATTCATCTTAATATTTAATCACAGTTTTTAATTATACTAGTAACTTGAGGCTACTTTTTAATTCAGCAATAGCTTCATCTTCTATTAATAAATGGCACATACCCTTGGCCTTGACACTTACTTGCTGTGAGTGTTTCAGCTTTGGTAGAACATGCAGTTCAGGACACTGTTATTGCATCTTAAAGCTCAAATCTTCTTAAATTATCAGTACAGCATTTAACCCTGATGATAATAATTTAGCATAAAAATGTTCAGTCTTCACTGTAGTTCTTAATGCTACTGTTGCTAAAATTGCAGAAGATCAGAGAACAAGTACTTATAAAAAAATCTTACTCTGAAAAATATTCTTCCAGATGATTTTTCTTCTCAGTCTGGAGAAGAGACAGTCTGGTACCTGTGAGCTGTGGGCTGGAAGAATGTTACATGTCTATGTGTGGCTGGCAGGGTTTGGGATGAAGGACTTGGGTTTTTTTGAGCTGCATGCCAGATGAACTCCCATGCTGGGGTTGCAGCTCTCGTGTGGCACTGGGCTGCATTGGTTTGGAGGCTGCTGGGGAACAGGGGCCATCCAGCCCAAACCCACCAGGGAACACTAAAAGATCTGGGGCTTGCTGAGCTATGTCTCCCCCCACAGCTCTCTGACGTCTGTGTGGTTCTGTGATGACTAGGGAATGTGATTTATGGGTTCAAGAAAGTTGACCATCTTTCCCCTGAGCCTCTGAGACGAAACTCCTGTTTTTGCAGGCAGCACGTCAGATAAATATTTTTCCTATAAATTGGCCACCCTCTATTTTACAATGTTAAATTTTTGTTCTAATCCTCCTTATTGAGAGATTGCTCCAAAAGTTGGCTCTTCTCTTGCTTTTTTGTGATTCCCAGCCAAAATTTATTCACAGAATAAATTCCAGTTTTGTTGCCAACATGGTTCCTTAGCTCAAAAAAGACTCTTTGATTGATCTATGCACAGCAATCAAAGCCTTCTTAGTGTTCATTTTGCCAGACTAACAGAGCTGAGCTCTTCCAGTTTCTTTTGACATGATTCATCTAGAAACCTTTACTGTTCCTCTTTGGATTAATTTTTGTGGATCACAAATGATTAGAATTAAGTGCATTTTCCCTCTGACACTTCACCAGGGTTGGCACACAGAACTCTGATAGCACTTGCTGGCCAAACCTCACCTCCTATGTACTGTTGATACTAACAGAAATAATCAGTATGAGCAAAATGGTGGATTTAACAGAACCTCTAATAAATTTGGTTAAATCAGATGACAAGGGCTGAGATTATTATGTGGCATATCTTTGTTTTTATACAGTGACAACACGAGGATCAGGAACCAGGACGCAATGGCCCACATGGGCAGTGCTATTTGTAGGTCATCTGAAAGGATCAGTATCACAAATGTGTGATGTTTGGTAGCTTTTTGCTCAAGGAGCTGGCCACTTTGGGTTCTAGTCACAATGTACTGAGTCTCCCCATCCACTTATTGGAGACTTACTGTGTGTAAAAATATCTTTCCTGTCACCTGTGGCCACAAAGATTATCTTAGACTCAGGCTGAAGCAAGAATTTAAGCTCAGCTAGACCCTGAATAGTCTAAGTCAGAAGTGTAACATTCCCTGTGCAATGTGTTGTTTTGAACCAGAACAGATCAACACCAAGAGGAAGAAGAGAAATATCAGCTTCCATTTCTTCCAAGCTTGAGTGTTAAATATCCTGCTAAATATTTGTTAGTTTACCTGTTAACCACTAGAAAGATTCATCAGGGTTATAAGATCCAACCCAGGCACTTGCAGTAATTACCACTGAGAGCACTCTATGGCATCTGAAGAAGAAGCAGGAAAAATAACATACATTTGGTGTCAGAACAGCAAAAGAACAGCAAAAGAAAATGTGAGGGATGAAGGAATTGGAATAGCAGGTAATGACTATAGCTATTGCCTCTGGGTTCCTTATGAAATTGATCAGACAGTGGTTTTTGCCCTTCAAAAAGAAAAGTTTCTAAAGAGTGAGGTGGGAAAAAGCTAGCTACTCTTCTTTTTCCATTAACCTCAGGGCAGAGGCAGTGGATCTAATTTAATAACCTACAATTAAAGAAAAGCAGTCTAATTACCAGTTTGTGATAAAAAAACATGTCAGGAGAATCAGACTCTTTGAAAGAATGAAACTCTGAGAGGATTAATTGCAAGTGAAATACCCCAAAGAGAAATTTATTTAATATTGCAAAAAAAACCCCCTGAATTTTGCTGTTTATGGGATCCTAATTTTGAGATCAGATTGTAGTAGAGAGATCAAAACTGAGAGAGAAATATGGAATGAGATTCTGACTCACATTTAGAAGCAGCTGTGTTAGTATGCCAGTCTGGAGAACACTTTTCCATGAGAATGCAAGTTTTGGAAAGAAAACAGGTGATGCTACAGAAGATTGGGCTGACAAATCTTAGTAAAAAAAAAAGGGTTGACAAAATAATTAAAAACCTCTTCAACGATTAACTTCTCATATGGAGCAAATTTCCAAGAAGTAATGTGAAAGTTTCAACTTGTCAGAACAAATGGGAACAAAGCAATGCCCAGCCTTTGATTGAGCTACTATTTTGCAAGAAACAAAGCTATCTATGGGAAGCTGTACCTAAAAGGAAAATAAGTAAAAGTATTCTGCACAGCAAAGAAGCTTTTCCCATGGAGATTGCTTAGACTGAGCTCTATATGAGATGACTGAAGTGTGCCCTTTAACATGAGTGGTATTGTTGCTTACAAACTGGATATTGATACTCAGATCAATATGAAACTTTAAATCAATTTGGATACAGAGAAAAAAGCCCAGGTTGTACAGTGACAAAGTCAGTTCAATAACAGCTGTATACAAACTAAATGTAATTTTAAGGCTATGAAAACAGAGTTTTACTTATTATTGAGAAAGATAGAAGCTGAAATATGTGTGGTGCTTCTTCTCCTAGGGAGAATGTATAAGCTAGAAAGCCAGAGGAATCTGGAGATAGAAAGAAAAACAGATTAGAAAACTCTAAAATAAATTACGATATAGGCAGCAAAGGAAAAATTAGGAGGGAAATTTCACATACACACACACAAAAAAGGAAATTAAAATTGTCATTATGGTTGCAAAAGAACACTGAGAAAAAATGTAGAATGGAAATTGTAAATATTTAAAGATGTACATGATGAAAGAAATTTTCTATCCATGATCATGATATCCTTTATATGTTTTGGAGATATTAGAAACGAATGTCTGTTACAAAGGAAAAAAATGGCTCAGTTCTCTCAGAGAACTGAAATGAGAGAACATTTACCACACAAAGAGATAAACCCCAACCTGTCAAAAGAAATTCCTTATATAGTGTTCTCAAGTCACTGTTTTCTAGATCCCCTTGATAAAAATTGACATAACAGTACTTTTTCATCTCAAAAAATTACTGAAACAGAGAGCACTTCATAATGTTTAGCATATATATGCTATTGTAATGAGGCCAGTGCATACATCTTACTACCTAAACTTGGTAGTCTGTACTAGGGAGAAAACTTATGTTAAGGAATAAATTAATAACTCATTTTGAATAATTGGCATTCTAAGTTAATATGTGACTGTGTTTTGGCTTGATTCATACACTGATTTTAAATATGAAGGGTAAATGGTTTCTGTTGTAGTTCTGCTTTATCCAAACTCAAGATGCATACACTTTTTTCAGGCACAGTTTATATTAGTGTTTGCTTTTTGTGCTTTCCAGCAGTGAGTATTTTCTAAGACCTGTGCTCTGCTGAACCCCCTTGGAAACTTCTTCAGTGGGCAGGATACTCCTGTGCCATGGTGTGTACGAGTGCTTCCCATTTCCTGGTGCTCAGAAGCAGGTGCAGGCTGACTGTCACTGCTGTACTGGGGCAAGACCCAGGTGTGCACAATCCTTTGTCCCTGAATCCTGCAGACCCAGCTCCCATGGCAAGGGAAGCCCAGGCCCAGCTGGAAGATGAGCCACAGCACGCTGCAGCTGGGCGTTGGTCTGCAGGATCCGTGCAGCAGGACCCTGGGGCGCGCCAAGGCATGCAGGGCAGCGTAAGCACAGACTCTGACACTCAGAATGTGAGAAACCACTGCTCCAAGTTTCCAGGCTTCCTTTGAAGTTGATGGGAACTTGCCTGAGTAAGGTACACATGAAAATGGAATAGAAGTGTATGGTTTTGGCCTGTTAGGACGTGGGTGTCAATAGAAAATGCTTCATTGCTGAAATCATAAGCAGCTTGCTAAATATTTGGGGCTTAAGAATACTCCACCCAATGGCTTGCTGATTAGAATGTTCACAGGGAGGTAGAAGATGTGAGCGTAGATCTCCTGTCTCCTCAGTGGATGTTTCAGCCACTGACTTGCACTAAGTGGTGTCTTTGTTCTCTCCCTTTTTCCTCCATTTCTTTCCATTTTTTACTCTATCCTTGTTAAGCACTTAAAAAAAGCCCACCAAAATAACACCTGGAATCTGAAGTGTGGACGCTTCCTCCCTTAAATCCCAGAGCCTGACAGGATTTAGTGCATTTCCTTTCCTTGGTATTGCTTGGTGCCTAGCTGCTAGCAGTTCCTGGAAGACCACTGTGAGTTCCTCTCGTGGGTGACTGACTTTCCCCACACAGAGAACACAGGAACTCAGGAACTTTGGTCTGCATCTGGTGCGTTTAACTAAAACTATATGCATCAGTGCAGAGCATGGTGACTCTTAAATTACTGTGTTGACTAAGCCCGAAGCCCAGAAGAGCTGAAGTGAAATCACAAGAGATAATGACCATAAGAGAGAGAGAATGATGGCTGATTTTATTTTAGTGATGTAAATAAAATGTGCTGCATCAATACACAGTAACTGATGAGATGTGAGTCTGGACTGGAAGAAAGACAGGGTCAGTTACCCTTGTCCTCCCTTATTGAAGGCAACTAGACCATGTAATTCCTTTTACAAGCTGGTGACCCTCCAGCCTGACATTATACATTCTCTATAAGTAATAACTAGAGCTTATAGCTCGGGTGTAAGTGCAGTTACATGTAGATAAATATGTAGGTAAAACAGATGTCTTGTATGTGCAAGTGGTATATTGAGCATGCATTGCAGTTAAGACATCAGTAGTTGTTACATGCAGCTTCAGTGTTACTTACTTTGAGAGAAACATGGCTGGCTGGGACTCTTGAAGTCTAAGTTGTGTTTTTCCATATATAGCTTCCTGTTAAATATTCTACACAGCAGCCACTATGCTTAGGTTCTTCCCTAAGTGGTCATTTTGAATGGCAAGCGGCTCAGCACTTATTGACAGGTTGCTTTCTTGTTTAAAAATAGAAGAATGTGTGGATCCTTGTACACAGCAGGTAGCCAAGCAATAACGAAAGTGATTGATGATAAAAAGCTTGCTTTCTACTCTCCTGTCATCAACAACCTATTGGGATCAAGAGAACACTAGGATAGAAATTAATCTTCCTTGAGTTATTCTAAACAGTCAACTGATAGGAGATTTCTTTGATCTCATTCAATTGAAATTGATTAATTCTGTTAATTACTCTGTTTGAACTGAGTTAGCAGGAATTTTCTGCATGTTGCAGCGTCCTTGATGGTTTGCCTTCTTGCATGCCAAACAAGAAAACTTGGTAAAGACTGTGAAAGCAGATGATGTCAACCTAGTGTTTGCTGACTTAGACTGATAATGACTCGCAGTGATAAATATCTGTAGAAATGATCAGATGTTTTGTTTCTGTACTTTGATTTTTTTACTGAAACTGTCATTGTTTAAAATATATAAACAATCCTTGGGGCAGGAACTCATGAATGCTTCTGCCAAGGAAATGCATAATCACTAAGGTAGGAATATTTTCTCTCTTTCTCCCTCTGTCCATTTCGTACCTCATGAATCTTTAATCCTATAGGAAGAACTAGGATTATATTAGAGTTCTTTAACACCTGCTGGACTATGGGATTGTTGTAAACCTAGGATGTTCCCCCAGGTTTTATGCCGTCTCCTTATTCCTGATACCTGCTTGGAAGGTTCAGATAACATTAATAGTGCAGGACTAACCTCCTACCTGGAATATTTTTTTTTCTGGTTAGCAAACTGAATCTTATGAGCTAGAGGAGATATTTGGAGTGCTTGGAAATGTACAAATAGACTGATATACACTGAAGGATTTGCCACATACCGAGGACACGGCTGCTTCAGGTTTGTCAGCCATCCTGACATATGTCTTTGCTCTATCTAGCCTTCAGTCAAAAAGAAAACTAATTTATTGTGCTAAAATGTTATTATTAAAAAAATTATCAGTGAGTATTTCTGGAGAGTGGTATGAGAAATGAAACAATAAAATATTTTGTAGGTACATCTTATTCTAGCTAAGCTTCAAAGTGGTTTGTCTTTCCCATGTAGCTAGTAGGGACTTGAGCCAAAATAATTTCCAAAATACTTGCCACAGCTCTCTGGTGCTGGGATCCAGTTCTCTTGCATCCTGCCTGATACAGGTTAGTCTCTGCTCTATAAAGATGCCTTTGGAGTGCCTTTCTGTGACACTGTAGCTCAGCTGGAAGTCAGCAGCTAATTGACACTGAAGAAACCCTTTATGAAATAGGAAGGCAAAACATCCTGACAAGCTCAGTACTTGCTCTGGGGGTAAACAGGTAATTTACCTGTTTTCAGGAAAATTCTTTCTGCTGATGGCAAGGGAGGTGAAACTTGCAAAGCACCCATGTGAGTGTATTGCTATTTATAAAACTCAAGTGTAAAACCTCTTGTGCACAAAAATATAAGTGAGAACAACAAATATAGCTCAGTAATATTTCCTAGAGATCAGATAAAATCACAGGGCAGTGCCCTGGAGTCCAATAAAGTGCTAGGATCAGTGATCTCTGAGTCTGACTTGCTTGAATTGGGCTTACTTGAACACAGGAATGATAGGCTCTGTCCAGGAAGGTTAAAGATGTGGATTTAAATGCCTTTATGCAGAAGAAATAATTAGAGTTCTTTTTGCTTATCCTGAGAAAGTCTTGCAATCACTGCACTATTATGTAAAATCTGGAGACTTTTTTTCTGTTTATGTTTTCAAAGAAAGCAGTAACCATATCTACTGTTTGCATAAAGTTTGTTCTGCTTGCCTTCCAAACAAGCCAAGTGAAGGGCTATTTTCTGGATCAATTGGGCATAAGAATTGGGCATAATGCTGAGCAGCACGGTGGGAAGTGTGTTTGTGTCCAGAAGCAGAAAGCTTGTTCAAGAACACCAGTGGTGAAAACTGAGCCACACAGAAATCAAAATAAATTGCTTTCTTCAGGGATCGCTATTTTGCTTCTAGACACCTCTGTCCATGTCAGATGTTACATCTTTCACCTGCAAAATGACATAAAACCTCCCAAAGTAGCTGACAAAAAGGTAACTCCAGAGCTGGAGGCAACACTTACATGACATGGAAATACCATAATTAAGGGAGTTTTACCATGCTGAGGGGTCAGGGTTCCCAGTTTGAGTGTGCTGCTGGGAAGATCATTCCTGCCCTGCCTTCAGAAGCTGGAAATACTTTTTTTGTTATGCTGCACAATTCTTTCCATGCAGCAACTGCCTCTGAATTCCCACACAGCTCCTTGTGTGGGGTTCTGCTCTGATGTACAGCAGATATATCTGAAATCCATCACGTCTGGATTGTATGTATTTTTGTGGATTTGCTAGCAGGATGAAGGACCCGCTGCCTGTGACCCTGCAAGTTAGGAATAAGGGATGGGTTTTTTTTCCCACAAATCTACTCTACTAGTTATAATATTGTGATCAGAGCTCACTTTTCAAAATATTCTAGGCAATTTTTATGAGTTAGTAAAATCACCAGATCTTCTCTCTAAAATAAAGAAATTGCCAATAAGTCCCCTAAAATAAAGAAATTGCCAATAAGACCCCGAGAATCTGGTGCAAATATTCAGCCTGAGGCTTCTTTACTCACTGCCTTTGTTGTATGTCTTTCATTGAGATACTCTTACTGGATAAAGCCTTAGGAAAATTTTTTGAGTCATAATCCCCTTAATATCCAAAGCTGTTATGAGAGAGAACATGAAAAGCTAAGAAAGCAATAATTGCAGAAATTGGTTTCTTTATGGATTTTCTATTAACTTTTTCCTGGCAATCATGCTCATTAATTTGGTATACTCCCCTTTTTAACACACAACACACACAAAATCACAGAAAGTTTACATAAATTGTAATAGGGGGTCACTTACGCTGTGTTTGTTGCCAATATAAATAATTTAGAAAAATAATTATTTTTATTGAAGAGTACCTTTTACACTAACTTAATGATTTTTTACAATTTTACTCACCCTTTTTTGTGATGGGGCAATTAATCTTTTTGAGCAAATGATTACAAAAATATTAATCTGCTGAGAATTTTAGAAATAGAACGGCTTTTATGTCCAGGCTGCTAAAATGTAATGGAAATTTCATAATATTAATTTTAGCTGTTTTATGTGAAGGGATCATACAAAATAACTCTCTCACCAGTCACAGCCCTAAGCGCATCTGGTTCTGTTTGGTGCCTGGGGTATTACATCTGGGGTATATTTATATTTGCTGCGCAAAGAGGAAAATACAGGCCAATCTCGCCCTGTATTTTCTACCTATATTTTCCTTGGAGCCGGAGTCCAGCTTTTAATGTTCCCTCTACCAAGAGAAAATAAAACATAAGACTGTACAAGCCCATGGCTCAGTTTCCTTGCATGCTTAACATCAGTGGCAGGACACAACAGAAACACCTATCTTCCGGCAAAAGTATGGGGATTAGAAGCCACTTCAAAGCTGAAGAGGTGAGCATGAGTAGCCTGTTCTCCTGCCAACACAGTCCATAACTGCCAGTCAAAGATTAAACCACTAAGCCCTCAATTTCAAGATCACACTTTAAAGAAAATAGAAGGAAGTGCCTTCAAGGATGGAAGTGCTGAGCAATGCCAATGCATGATGCATCTGAATGGCGGGAATTTATGTTTCTTGCTGCCCAAATACCTTATGAAAACTGGGCTCTGCTCACCCAGCTTTCTGCCTGTATGGTGTTAGTGACATCTTTGTCACAGCAGAAAGAACAAGCACTAGAACAATCTACTGAATTAAAAAAAAAAATGCTACCAAAGGTTATCTTTCTTTAAAAAACCTGTAGCATCCTTTCCAGACATACGTCTATGTAGCTAGAACATAGAGTTTGCCAAAAAATAGTCTCTTGTGCATATTTGAAAAGAATTCATAGATTTCATTACACTTTTATGCTTTTAGGGCTAAAGCCAGATAGAGTAGAGTCTGGTGGTTTTAAAACATAGATACCTAATGTTCTCCTTTTTCATCACCTCATTTGTATTCTTTATTTCTGCTAGCAAGTTCTTTCATTAGCCCTGCATGATACTTATTTAGTATTGCCAGGGCTATTTTCTCTTGTTTTCTCTTTGTCTGTTTTGTTTTGTTTCTTCCAAATTTGATTTGTGGATTACTCGAAAAGAAAAGCACTAATGCTATTTTAGGTGATTTCCAGTGTCCCCTGTCTGTATTTTATTTTATTTTATTTTATTTTCAGATTGCTGTGTCATAGGTCTGTGACACTAATTCCAGAGTTCCCTAAAATGTGGATATAGTACTTTACAAATACAAAAAGTCCTCAGCTCCTCAAGGCATGATTTAAAAGTAAGCTTACAGAAGAGTTTACAGGACTCAAGGAAAATCCCCTTTTGAATCAGCACAAACTTTGGCAATTCTCATCAGGCCTGAGGTGTGCAGTCATACATGTTTTTTTCTTTCAAAATATTCCCTGCTCTTTTCCAGTCTGCAAAGACAATATGGAGATTAGGTTTCCATCTCATCTCATCCAGTAGCACCATGAAAATCAGTTGCACGGTTGGTACTATTGGGTGTGGAGAGACAGATATGAAATCTAGATATTCCCATTGTCAGCCTCCTTATTTGTAGAGACCACAATGGCAAAAATGGAAAACAAATTACAAACCAGCAATTTTGCAGAACATTTTGGTGATTACAGAAAAGCATTTCATAATCATCCCAAAGCACTACTAGCTGTCCATCAAGGACATCAGTAATTCAAAGCAGTCGTAAGATTTTCTGTGCATAAATAATCCATAATAATGGTGACATACGGCAATTCACATCTATCATTGATGAAAATGGCACTGAAAGTTAGTTATAATCATTGCTTCTGAAGCACTCCAAGCATAATAGATTTGTGGAAACAAATCAGAAAAAAACAGTGGCAGAACATGTGATAAATAAATCCCATTAGGTCTGATAATACGACACAGGCAGGGAGGAAACCCACTGGGAGATTTGCAAGTCAGTAAAGAAAAATACACATTCCCAATATTAATTAGAACAGTCAGTGCTTTACAGGTTCTAAAACGACTTCCCTCTTGCCGCAAGTGGATAGATAGATAAGGCTTGCTAGCAATGGAAAGAATTAGAACATAATTAAGACTGACAACTGAGCTGTATAAAAATAGATGAGCACATGTAAACATTTTTTTCTAGTAATTGATGAGGTGAGAAACAATGGCTTTTCTGCTGAATAAATAATTTGTCACACTGTAGGACAGACGCTCCTGGTAGGTGTAATAACTTTCTAGTGAGGTAGAACTCATTAATATTGCGTGGTGCAATCGACGTGCTGGAGGGAAGGGATGCCATCCAGAGGGACCCTGACATGCTTGGGAGGTGTCACTCAACATGAGCTGGCAATGTGCACTCACAGCCCAGAAAGTCAACCAAATCCTGGGCATCCAAGGGAACATGGCCAGCAGGTCAAAGGAGGTGATTCTCCTCTGCTCCCCTCTGATCTGCTCTGCTCTGCTCTGGCGAGTCCTCACCTGCAGTGCTGCATCCGGATCTGGGGACCCCAACATAAGAAGGACCTGGAACTGTTGGAGCAAGTCCAGAGAGGTAATGAAGTTGATAACAGGACTGGAGAACCTGTCCTACAAAGACAGGCTGAAAAATTCGGGGCTGTTCAGCTCAGAGAAGAGAAGGCTGCATGGAGAACTCATAGCAACCTTCCAGTATCTGAAGGGGCCCTACAGGGAAGCAGGAGAGAGACTCTTTGTCAGGAACTGCAGTGATAGGACAAGAGGGAATGGGTATAACTTAGAAAGAGGGGAATTTTAATTTAGATATTAGGAAAAAAATCCTTTACTCTGGGGGTGGTGAGGCACTGGAACAGGTGGCCCAGAGAGGTTGTGGATGCCAAACCCTGGCAGTGTCCAAGGCCAGGTTGGATACAGCTTTGAGCAACCTGGTCTAGTAGGAGGTGTCCCTGCTCATGGCAGGTGGGTTGGGACCAGATGGTCTTTAGGGTTGCTGCCAACCCTTAACATTCTATGATTCTGTGATTCTGCAGTACATTTTCTAGTTGCCCTATGTATGCTTAACTAATTTCAAAATGTGAATTAGATGAGATCACATATTTTTCAATGTGTCTGTTTTAGGGCTTTACCATTTTCAGAGGCAGAGGAGGGCTGAGTACCACTCAGCTGCAAGTGTCTCCTGCCTGTTGCCTTCTCCCCAGTGCTGGGAGGATGTGTTTTCAGCATAGTCACTCAAAGCAGTCTGGCATCCTTGCTGCCTGTGAAGAACATGGTCTGTCTTCTCCTTTGCTCCACAGAGAAGCAGGCTCTGTGCCATTAGTCCCTCATTTAGTTTAAATTCCCATAGCAGGATACAACTCATGGTTTATGGTGGAATACAGTGACATGGCATGGCCTTAATGTCATAATTATCCATAAAGAACTGACAGAGATCTTTTAATGTCTCCAAAGAAGTCAAGAGAAAAGTAATTTGTAAGTTCTGCTGAATAAGTAAAATGAACCTTAAAATTAACTTCCTATGTAAGTCCAGTAATGTTTCTGCAAAGCTTTCTGGTAATAAAACCTAGCGGTAGCAGAGGTTTATCCTTGACTTTAACTGAGTGTACAGTTTGGCCAAATTCTGAAGAGAGGCAGAGGTTTCCTGCTATCATGTGACGAGGAAAAGGGGATGCTGTGTTCAGGAGGTGCCAAAGCCTATAGCAATACACTGTTTGATCAGGCACAGGTTCCCTGTGGTCAATCAAACAGGTGCCCACATGAATACGCTGCTGTTGAAGTCAGCCAGACAAATGCCCTCACTGGAACCCTTGTCATAGCAGTCCCTTGGGAGCATAGAAATTCTCAGCATTGAGAATTAAATAAGATTGAGGAAGGCTGGAACCTCTGGTGCCTCCCATTACACAGCTGCTTAAAGGAGAAGAGCATTTATTGCTCACAGAGGTGGGGGCTTAGCAGAAGCCTCTTGTTCTGGGTACAAAGCAAGTGTTCTTCATGACCTCCCAGGGAGGGGATGGCTCCTGAATTAGGAAGAGGAAAAGAAAGTGTTACTGACAGGTAAGAGTACCTTTTACTTGAGACTTTCAAATTGGTCTTTATAGGGTAATACTTCTCTGGAATAACTATTTCTCTGCAAGTGACCTTGTGTCCTATCAAAGCTATGTTTAGGTCATCTGCAGCTGTTATTTCCATGAATATGGGATTGCTGTGTTTATCATGCAACTTAACTTCCTCTGCATGCTGCATGCCTGTCTCTCTTGGCTGAGCCTACTTTTAACATTTCAAAGAGTTGAGCAGCTTCCAGCACCCACCGTCTGTGAGTATTGTGGTCATCCCAAACTCATGCCAGTACATTTTTAGACAGCATTTGACAGTCCTGTACGTTGTGAGTTTTTCTCATGTTAGCACGAAATACACAAACCTGCTTATACTTAATCTGAGAAAATGTTTTCCCAGTTTGTTCAGATAAATGTCCTTGGCTCAGCAGCAAATCCATTTGCTTACGAGGCTGGAGCTCTGTGTTTTAGCCTCTTTTATTACTTAATTTTGTCTGTGTTGTTTAGTGGGAAATTTTGTCAGCACTGCATTTAAGTGTGTTTGTTTAGCAAAGCTCAGGCCTGATGCGTCAAGCTGGTCGAATGTCAGTTCCAAATTTGAGGGCAAAGTGGTCACACACAATATTCAAACAATGTGTGGTGTACATTGCAAAAAAAAAATATTGGTGGGCACGACTCCATAGAGTAAAGGCTAGTGCTGTAAAAGGCCTCCAGAAAATAGGAGTTGCTGTACATAATGGTCTTTATTGTAGACTACAAAAAGAATTACTGGTTTTCTTGCTGAATTTGAAGATCAATGCTGTATGTGGAATGTTTATATCCCTGCTAGAAATGAGAATGCACAGCTCAAGTCCACGCAAAGTAAGTGGTAAGATGAGGATCCAACTGAGGATTGCATCTGGGATCACAATAGGTGGAAAATATCAGCCAACTGAAAGTAGACATTGGAGATGTTTACTATGTAATTAATGGAAATAACTGCTTCCCCAGAGATAGCTCTTCAGGTCTTAAGGTTAAGGCACCAATGCAGTCATTGCTGGAGCAGATCTCAAAATGGTTTCTTCCCATTGGGTGGAATCGCTAAATTTAAGGCCTGCTCCAAACCCTCCTGAAGCTATTGGAAGGCTTCCCATGGATTTCAATTTGTAGGCAATAAATATGAACCTTTTAAAGCTTTTAATAATAACTCCTTCACTCAAAGAAAAACAAAATCTCATTCCAAATATTTAGATTGCTAAAGAAAGGCATGTAGTATTTTCCACAGTATTTTATGGAGACACAGATCAGCATGGAGGAAAATGTTCACGCCTGTTTTTCCATAGGATGTTCAAAGAAATCCTGTGAAATTAATCTTTTCCATGAGATAGGAACAGCCAGTGTTTACATAGGCTAATGATTAAGAAATCTGTGGGAAAGAAAGGAGAAAATATGATATTTGGGGGGGGGACGGACAGTATTTTATATTAAAAATATTCAGGTGTGAGAATCTTACATCTTTGAGAATTCCTTGAATGAGGAAGTATCAACAATCAGAAGCAGACATTTCTCTTGTGTTTGAGTATTAGGTCTGTGTTGATGAAGCCAACCCTCTGACCAAAATCTGCTTGCAAGGGGTTGTTGGACTGGGCCCAGAGGCTCTCAGTACTTGACAAGTGCTCTGCTGGCTCCCAGGGATGGGCAGCAATGAACTACAGCTCACTCTGAAATAGCAGGGGCAGCTTCCTGCCCTGTGCTGCATCTTCTGGAGACTTGCGGACATGCAGGGTGAGAGTGGTGTGATTGATGTTGCTGAAATTGGAGTCCTGAGGAACTCAATATTACACTCATTTGTATTATGTCACACTGATATGGAGAAGCGTTAAAATAAGTGACTTCTAAAGTGTTTGCTGATGGTGCTGCTGATTTAAGTGGGATTATAGCCCATTAAACACCCGATGTATGACTGTCTTTGGCCATTTTACAGATACAGCCTCTGGCTTTAAATGCTTGAGACTTATACCCATTTGTTATGGTGAGTAATTTTTTAGACTTTTTAGAGAGTGGCTGTGGGAGCAGTTTTTGGTTTCTCTTGGTAAATCCTCTTCTAGGATTTGTCTTCATGCTCTTCACCTCAGTGTGAACAACTGACCCATGGATAGTGTCACAGGTGGCTGGGAAATAGGGGAGTTAGCCCACGGCAAAGATAGCAAGGATAATTTCAGGCTTTTTAGTGGCAGAAAGCACAGTTGAAGCAGCATTTCTGATGTATCTATCAGACAGAAATGGAAGAAGGCGGTGCGCAGGCGGCGCGTGCGATAGGAGAGCAGCTAGCATCCCTGCCTCCCAGATCCCACCTAGTTAACTCCTTGCAGCAGCACACCGGGCTGCCGAGCACCGGGTTAAAATCAGGCCGAGCCGGGAAGGACGGAACCGCCTGGCCCTTCAGCCCCGCGCCGTTCTCCGGCGAGGGCCGAGGTGTCCCCGCTTGTCCCCTCCTCTCCTGCTAATTCGGTGACATTTCGGACAGTTCAAAAGTTCACGGGGAGTCTCGGGCGAGGCAACCGGGTTGTGGGGCCGGAGCGGGGACCGCCGGCAGGTCCAGCCTCGCCGGCGGGGTTGGCCGGTGCCTTCTCCTCCTCCCTCTCTCCGTCCTCTCTCCTCGCTTTTTTCCAGGCGAGACCTTGCTCTCCGCAGGTACCGCTCTGCCTCCCCCCGGCTCCCCTTCCATCTCCCCCGGGCGCCCCAGCAGCGTCTGCCCAGGCGGGCAGCGGGCGCGGAGGGGCGCGCAGCCCCGGCGGGCCGGGAGCGGCGCGGAGCGGCCGCCCCCCCGCCGGCGGGGGGCGCGGAAGGGGGCGCGGAAGGGCGGGGGGGGCGAGCAGCGGTGCGGCTGCTCGCCGCCCCACAAAAGGCACCGCCGGGCTCGGGCTGCTCCGCACGCCCGGCGCACCGGAGCGCGCACGGACACGCACACACACACACACACACACACACGGGCGCTCAGGCACACACGGACACACGGACACACTCGCCCGCACTCACACACGCGGAGCGCCGCGATGTGCGATGCGCGATGCGCGACGTGAGGCACCTCGCACGCCGCGGGGCCGGGGAGAGCCGGCGGGATCCGCGTTGCCAGCCCGCCCGCCCCTGCCGCTCCCTCTCCTCCAGACCCATCCATCAGCCTCTTCCTATCGGTCTGCTCCTGCCTTTCTTTTCTTTTCCTTTTTTTTTTTTGAATTTTTTTTTTTTTTTTTGAATTTGCTCTAACTGTATCTATCCAAGCATAGAAAAAATGCCTGCCCGTGGAGCGAGGAGAGGGCACCGGGTCGGTAAATAAGAAGTGAGTACGAGCACAATGGCGTGCCTCCCCGCTCCCAGCCCTGCGGATGCTGCATGCGCCCCTGCTTCCCCCGCACCGGACACCGGGATGCTCCCCGCGGCGGCCCGGGGCTCCTTTGTACCTTGCCTGGCTCCTTTCCCCTCCCTTCCCGGCCCCGCTCCCGCCGCGCCCCGGCTCCGCCGCCGGCCGCCTCGCCCCCGCGCCGCTCCCCGCGGCGGAGCATCCCAGCTGGCGGCAGCTCCCGGGGGCTACCGGGGCTGCACCCCGCGGGGGCGGCGGCGGCCCCCGGCGCATTGCACCGGCCGCGGGGAGGGGGCGGCGGAGCGGCGGTGCCCGGTGCCCGCTCCTTTGTTCGCCGCCGGCGGCCGCGGCGGGTCGGCGCTGCTCCGGGCGGGCTCGGCGGCCCCGGCCGCGCCGAGAGCGCTCCCCGGCACCGGCCCTGGGGGATCGGGAGGGCTCGGGGGCTGCCGCAGGAGAGAAGGCGGCGGCGGGAAAGGGGCTCCCCCGGCAAGGTGCGGGACGGGGGGGCCGTGCCCGAGCCGCCGGTGCTCGTGGGGCGGGGGCCGGAGCTGTGGGAGGCGTGACCGCGGCGCGCCTGGAGCGCCCGGCGCCCACCCCGCGGGATGCCAGGGGTGCCCCGGGTCCCCGCCCGGCCCAGCCCGGGGCTTCCACTCTGCCCCCGACCCCTTCTCCCGGAGCAGCGGTGTGTGCTGGAGCCCGGCCGGTCCCCAGGCGGTGACTCTGCCAAGTACCACCGCCTTCCCTGCAGGGACGAATCCCATCTCCGCCGTCCTGTGGGAGACTTTCCTCTAGATTTAGATCTGAGTTTTTCCCACCAGCGGCTGGAAGAGCTGTCGTGGCCATTTAAAACGTACTGGTCATTCAAAACAATTTAAATATAGCTCGTGTGGTTACTGCTGTGACCATCTTCCTGCAGGAGACCTTTATCTGGACTTGATGTGGAGGATTTTTTTTTAGTGCCCATGTAGTTACTGGTAGTCACATGAGTTATCCAAGTACTTGATTAACACACTCAGCCACTCTTTTCCTAACCTGATGGGTTTTTTGTAGCTGTAAATACAAGTACCTGCTGTAACAAATGCACGACTCTTCCAGTAAGCACATATGTGTTGTGCCACTGTTTTCTGAAAGGTGTAATCAATAAACAATTAGCCTGTTAAGACCAGTATGATGAGCAATGTCTTATTTTTATGATTGTGTCTGGGGAGTTTAGAAATGATCACACAGCCGTTCTCCGAGAGCATTTGTTGGAGCATAGGACAAAATAGCTGAAAGAGATGAGGTTTTGTATTTTCCTGATACTTCTGTAATGCTCAGGTAGAACATAGCTGGAAGGCTGCTCAGCAGTGCTTGAGAGAACAGCGGGCATAAAAAATCTCTGCAGCAAAATACTACCTTAGAGTAATTTGATGAAATGCAAGGATGTAGGGGAAGTATGCTTTTGGAAATGATTCCATATCATATGGGGACAGACAGAGAAAATGTTCCAAATGTGCTTATACATGTAAGATAGACACTACTACTCAGGGCAACAGATCTGAATAAGATCTGAGTTGTAAGGTGTTATGGGATTAAAAGAAATATTAAACAGCTTAAGAGTTCCATTTAGAAACAACAGAATTTGTGTAATCTCTTGGCAAGAAGTTTAGTTAGTGAAATCTGAGTGGCACTGTAAACATTAATTTTCTTTTTCTATTTTTGCCAGTGGCGGCACCTGACTTGCTGGATCCCAAATCGGCCACTCAGAACTCCAAACCAAGATTATCATTTTCCACCAAGCCTACCGTGCTCGCTTCACGGGAGGAAAACGATTCAGCCATTAATGTTATGAAATGGAAGACAGTCTCAACAATTTTTCTGGTGGTAGTCGTGTATTTAATAATTGGAGCAACAGTATTTAAAGCCCTGGAGCAGCCTCATGAGACCTCCCAGAGAACCACCATTGTGATTCAGAAGCAGACGTTTGTATCTCAGCATTCCTGTGTGAATGCAACAGAGCTTGATGAACTGATTCAGGTAATCCATACCAAACCTCTCATCGCCTTGTCTTAGAGGAACAAATTATACATGGCAGTACTGCAGTGATAAGGGGCAAAACCTTTATAGGCAGAGCTCTGTATTGGCCAAGTGATGTAACAAGTGTTAGACCAGAAGCTGAGCATTTGCATTTTCATGCAAAGCGTCATGGTTGAAAAGCTATTGCTATTTTTAAGTCCAGTGTGCTTGGTAGAGGGCCTTTTCACTGAAGCCTCCCATTATGCTAATTAAATGATTATTCATCAGCAATATATATAATTAATAGTTCACAAAGGAATTGGTATATTGATTGTGCTTTACAAGTTCTGTCAATATTTGAAGTGCGTAATTCTGAGGAAGAAGCTACACCATCCATTGCCTTAAAGGACTCCTAATTTACTGTGATTTTATCAAGCTAGTGTTTCTTCCAGCTGTATGTTTCTTTATATTGATTTTGTTTTAAGTACAGGAAAGCACCGTGGACTTCCTACTTTGATCTTAAATCTCAATTTTCTCTGCTTCTTAAAGGCACATCCACAAATGATGTACATTGGTGTGTTCCTATTAACATGACTTTACCCTTGCAGGTCACCTGCCTCAGAACCATGGGAGATACTTATTTGCAGTAGCACAGAACTAGATCTGGAGCCTTATAAATCCCCTTCCAACTTAACTCCCATGTTCTTATGAATATCCAGTGGCACTGGAGGGAATAGCAGAGGGCTGCCAAATCACATCAGTTCTGGGCATGGGACAATGAAATGGGAGACTCAAGTGAACAGTCAAGAGTTGGCAAGGATTGACTCCTTCCTTAGCAGTGTCCATGGGGCTATCTCAGTCTACAGAGCCCAAGATGGGACAGGGAAAGCAGGAGAGGGTGTTGGGCACCCAGACTATGGCGAGCAGGAACTCTGGAGCATGCCAGATGCATGGGCAGAAAAAAATTCTGGAAGTGTTGTTTGTCAGCAGATATGGCTAGGAGTTTAGAAGCTGGTTTTACCTCTCTAGATCAATCTGCATTGAGCATCAGCATGGACATGTTTTCTTTTTTCAGTTTTAAATATAGAGTTCTGATGTGCTGAGTTATTTTTATGGTACACTACTTCTGAATTTTAAAGGTAAGCTGGGAAAATGTCTTGTATTTTGTGATTTCTCCCCTGCCTTGTTGCTAAAATATATTCCAAAACTGCTACCCTTAAAATGCCTGTCAGACAGTTCCTCTCTCCACGAGTCCAACCAGGCATGCCTGAGGAGATGCTGCTGATAGTGATTTAGATGCTGTGTAATAACTGTGTTCCAGTGGTTTGACCAGCAGAATGTGAGATAATCTTTCAGAGAAATACACAAGCACATTCTGATGAAAAATAACTCTTGTAGCTACTATAAATATCCTCCTATGAAATTTTTAGGTCAGATACTGTACTTGTGAAGATAAAAAAAGAAATTTTGAAGCAATATTATCTTACATCATCTATGAGATGGACCTTAAGGCAAAAACTGTTGAAGTTTGCTCTGGAATACTTAGATATTTTAGCATTTATGATTCTCTGCCCAGAAGCATAGATTGATAATAAAAAAGCACTTCATCAGCATTCAATGCCCATTTGAAGTTCTGTGTAAAATAAATGAGTTTCGGTACAACCATCAGAGAAGATAACCATACAGCATCAGCTTCCATCTCCACTAATGATCTTGCCACAACCAGAAAAACACAGGCGTGTGAAGCATGGGCAAGTGACACAGACTCCCACAGCACATGGATGAGAGAGAATTGTGGAAAGAGTTTGCTCTGCTTGCTGTTGGGGTAAATGGAAAACTTAATTTGCCCTTGATCCCCTCTGCTTCTCTGTAAAGAGCACCATGATGTGTAGGTAGGAATGTGCTGTTCCACTCCTTTCACAGGAGCAGAGCTGGGACACAGGGAGCCTCTTTGGGTGCCTTGCTTTATGCAGAGTAAGTGTTAGTCAATGGCATCAAGTCAGTGACATTAAGGGTTGGGAAATTCTGCTTTCCCAAAGTAAAATGGAAAAGCAATGGTAAAAGAGAGTCTCTAATTCATTTTTCCAGGTCTAGGCTACTATCTTACTCACTGGGGTTATATTTCTTCCCTAGTTGCCACTTTGCCACAAAAACTAAATTAGTGAAATACATTTTTTCTCCCTGGGATTATGTCTGACTGCTATTACAATATAATGCAGTGTTTCTCCAGTTTTTGTTAGATGTCTGTAAGAATAAAAATAAATAGTGCGTGCAAGGAAAAAGTAAATGTTATTTAAGAATTCACTGAAAGCTATAAAACCAAAAATTAATATGTACTAGAGTAGAAGGGAGCTGGAATGATTAGTTTGTGTGAAGAAAATTACAGAGCTTACAGACTGTAATGTCTTCTTTAATCAAGTATTTACCTTGAGTCAAACTATAATGAAATTCATTGCAACTTTTCTTTTTGAACTTTGTGTTCTGGGAATCCAGATACTGTTTTGGTTCTTTCATGCTAGTCAGTGCTGAAGGTGCTTGTCAGACCAGGCTTTTTCAATCTTCACAAACTTCTGCTCTGGAGTTTAATCCCTACTCTGAAGCAGGCTTGACTACCCAAAGACTGCCCACAGGCAGTGCAATATGTGGTAGCTTATTCAGGTGAGCACATCAGAGACACTCGTTCGAGACAACAAATTCAGCTAAAAAAAAAAAAAAAAAGCACAAGTGGAATGACAATGCAGTTTCCAGCACCCAGGAGCTGTGGAGTTTCCAGGACCTTGGAAACAGTGTTGTGTGTTTCTATATATACATACAGGATAGGGATTTTTCCCTTCCTGTTTACCCATCCTTATTTCATCTCACCAATCTCCAGAACCTGTCCTGCTACAACAATATATACTGTTGCCAACTCTTCAGCAGGCACAGGTTTATTCTCTGGGCTTTGAATTCCTGAAACTTTGTATTGTCACACTGATTGTGTGGCTCCTCTGGGTGTACTAGGTGAGAATTATACTTTTACAGACATCATATATTTTATATAGATGTAAAATATGGGGCAACAGAGAGCTGCTATGCAGCCTAGAAAATGTGCAAAGGTATTGGAATAGAGTGCTTTGAGGATGGCAGTGAGGTAAATTCAGCTGCCTCAGAAAAAGGACCTGTGTTTTCCTCATAACTTTTCAACCCCATCCAGCAGCTTTATTCCTGTGCTGAGAAAAAAAAAAAAAAAAAAAAAAAAAAAAAAAAAAAAAAAAGCATGTTCTTTATGACTTCTTCTGTCTCAGACTTCCATGGTCCAGCATTGCAAATCTTTCAGTCTAAAGCACTTCAGTTGTTGCCTCACTGTCACAGAATATACCTGAAATAAACAACAGCAATGCATGACCTTGAGAGGTATATCCAGGTACATAATTTGATATTTTGTGAGCACTTCCATTTAGTACCATATTAAAAATGTGCACAAGTCATGCAGAGCATATCTGTACACCCAAGAGACCAGTTTTTCCAGGCAATTCCAGCTCCTTTTGCTGTAGCCTGAAGCCAGCATTAAGTGGATCACTGGATGCTGTCCCCAATGGTGCTGAGGTGGGCAGTGCACAGCACTCAGTGGTGGTATATCTAAATTTACAACTAGAGAAATACCCCAGGAGGGAGGCCTGTAAAAGTACAAACACTACCTGGGTGAGTAATGAGAATACAACAGAGCACAGAGCAGCAAGCTGTGCATGGTCTGATGTTAAACTCCATTTTTAAAAAGTTTCAGTTGGAAGGTCTTGCAAGGATCTCATTTGGTAACAGAGGAGAAAACATTGATTTGGTTATTTGTGATATCTAATACATTCTAAAACTGCAGAAAGGAATGTGGCCAGGTTCTTTCCTACTTTTTCTTCTTTTGGAGAAGAGTTCTCTACAATTCATCATAAATGGTGGTTTGGTTTCTCTGTCTGTGCCTGCTTTCAACTTGGCCCTGCCATGCAATGCAAAGTGACAGGTGACAGAATAAAAGAGTAAATGTAGTTTAGACTGTGTGGATTTAATGAATGTATGACAAAGTATATAAACCTGATCTTCATTTACACTAAGGATTTTTTATGTCTCGTGTCCAACAATTTTTCTCTCTCCACTGAGCTTTTTGTTGATAGAAGCTGATAGAAACCTAGGAGTAATCCAGCTATACACACAAATAACAATAAGCATTAAAGAATGAAATAATTCTCTAGCTGGAGCTCTTGTATCTAATTATTTCAATCTAATTCTAATTTTCTTTTAGTTTGTTGACTGTTTCCTATAGCAAGCTTGCCACTAAGCATTTAAAATGTTAGAGACATCTCCAAACTCAGATGCACAAAATGTAATGCCAATAACTTTGAAAAAATTCCTGCTATGTTTATTCACCTGTGAATGGTAGCAAATGTAAAGACACCTTAGGTTACACTGCTGATGTTCTGGTGGCACTCATGTCCTCGTGCAGTGCTGGGAAGCCATGAGACCCTTGTGTCTTCCTTCATGGCATCTCCTGGGGTTGTCTCTGGGAACAGGTGAGCCTGACTGAATTTGATATTCAGCAATGTCATAGAATTGTCATTACTGTCATTTCATACACCTTGTTCCCTCTAGAGGATCCCAAAGATCCTATGGAGGAAATAAGGTGCATGAAAAACCAGTCAGTTTGCTTTCTCCTTGCCCAGAACTCAAGTTGTTCCTAGGACGTAGGGATGTGGCCAATATTTTGTGTTGTGGGATGTCTTGGCAACTAGAAGCAACTGTTTGTCCCCATGCCAAAGAAAAAGATTATTAGGAAAAAAAGAAGGAGAAGAACTTTTTATGTAAATACCACCTAATTATATATTGCTCAGTAGTTATTTGTTCACATTGACCTTTTTAAACCAAAACGGAAAAAGAAAATCCTTTTAATATCCAAGCAAGTTGTTGAATGCATTATTTGTGCATACAAAAAATAGAAATAAGAAAAATTTTAGTTTTATTATTTTATATTCTAAAATGTCCCAGCAAGCTGGTGTGAATTATTATAATTATTTTAGTGAGTTAATTCTGAAAATTAATAAAGTGTTTTCAAGTAAAGGTACAATGGAACATAAGTTAATAATAGAACATAGTTAATTTCCTGTTCCTTTAGCAGAAAGATCCTTCAAATATATTTATTCTGAAACCCTAACAAGTGGAAAAAATAGTCATACACTAAAAAGCACAATCTTTTAATGTGTTCCAAGTGCTATGTATGGTAATTCTTGTCTTATAAAACCTTCATTTTGAAATCTGAACAAGTTTGCAGGATTCTGCACCAAGCTGTCTCAGCAGTAATACTTTTGTAGAGTTTTAAATCCAGCCCCTTTCAGAGCATGTGGCTTCTTCTGAAAACTGAATGCCCACAAAAATGTGTTTGCATTTAAAATAAACAAACAAACCAAAAGAATTAGTGAGCCACCAGGATTGGCTGAACAAACGTGGATCCCACAAGTTGATCTCCTTGGGTTCTGTGCAGGCTGGAGTCTAACATGGGGAGCAGCTCTCTGTGCAGGGATCCAGAGTTGTGTGCCATTCCTGTTTTCATCTCACATTTGTGTCAGCTGCATTGCCCCTTTTCTTTCCATTCATCTCTTAGATTATGAATGAGACCAAGACGGGGATTTTTTTTAATCTCCCTTGAGGACAAATGCTTTTTTTTTCCCCTCTTTATCTCTCTCGAGGGAAGCCTGACATAATTATGAATGACATGGGAGCAGTATTTCTTTCTTCAAACTGGCATCACCAGAAAGCCATCATGGCTTCTTCTGGGATTAATTTATTGTAAAAATATTTTACTTTAAAGTATGCATTTGCTGTAGTTCCATTTTTATAGTTGAAGGTACGCAACTACATTAAGTTGCACCTCCATTAGTAACTGATTTTGTCTCTTTCACAGGCTTCTTTACAATTTGCAATGTAGCCATAAGAAAATTATATTTGCCTGAAAATTCAGGTATATATTTAATTTCAATTAGATAAGCTATTTGAGCCCTAATTATGTAGAGAACTGTTAAAATAAAGTGTAAAGGCTTTCTCTCCAAGAGATTATAAGGTATTTGAGTATGCTGTATCATTTTTTAAGATAGGAAAACACAGAGACACAAAGATCTCGTTTTCAGACAAATACTACATTTATTTAGACAAGATTAAAATTTATTAACTAAACCTATTAAGCTTGAAACAAATTTTATAATTCTTTGAATCACAGCATTTGTAGACGTTTTCAGTCCTGTGAGCTGTAGCTTACAGGTACTCTAAGCAGGAACTCTTTGAGATAATTTGAATGTATCAGTTTAAAACCTAAATATTCTTAGTCTCTCCTTTTGCAGTTCCTTCTAGACTCTCCAAAAGAAAGCAGAAACTATCCCCTGTCATGATCCTAGCCTGGAAGCAGCACTTATGCTTTGTAAAAACTTAAAGCCTTGAAAAGACTGATAGAGCAGCATAGAAGAAATTGAGGCTGCATTCTATTTTATTTATTTATCTGAGGATCCAAAATAAGATTGCATCAGTTTTTTTAATGTGCCATCTGCATTTCAGTTATGAAGCTTATCACAAATTGCAAATACCAGTAGCAGAGCTGCCTGTTGGTGTTTTCAAAGCAATGAAAGAAGAAATGAAGGACTTCCAAAGCAGTTAAAACACGGGGCACAGGAGCTGTAGTTTGGGTTGTTGGCCGTGCATGTGTCTGTCCTTGGTAAGATGTCTGCTCATCAGAGCACTTGGGCTTTATGTACTCTGAGTGTCCTGGCAGTCCTAACTTGTACAGTAACATCCTGTGTCTCTTTTTCTCTCCCTGTGTCTGTGTCTCCTTTCTGTTTCACTCTGTCAGAAATAAATGTTCAGATGTAGTTGTCTCCTTCCACAACCCCTCCCTGCCCACTTCTACCTGAATCCCCAGATCACAGAAATATTTATTAAAGATTTCTGTGAAAGACCTTTGGCCACACCGTTACCCAGACCTGTGCTTCACACAGACACCCACCTGCTGTGGTTGGGTGTGGATGGGTTGCAGCACCCCCTGGATTGTGTGCACTCCTTGCTTAGGCTCCTGCTGTTCTCCCTCTTCTGGCTCTGTACTCAGCTCCTGGAAGGAGGGATTGTTTTTTTTGCCAAACTTTCTTTTACCTGGGAGCATTTTCTCCAGGGACAGGACAGCTCCCTAAGCCAAAAGGATTTTTAAGCAGTTTTTATCCTTCACAAGCATTATTTGGGGGGAGAATAACAAATAAATTCTAACTGCCCTTGTCACTTTGTTCAAGCAGATTGGTCTCAAACTTTTATTGCTGCTTCCGGTGTTGCGACCCGTAAAGATTACATTTCCTTCAGATGAACAGTTTTATGGACCTAGAACTTAGCTTAGCCTGATTGCATCTGAATGCCAGCTTTTGTCTTAGAAAGGGTGGCAGATATGACTCATTAGTAAGTCAGTTCTGCAGAACAGCTGTTTGCATAATTCTTCCAGTCTGTAATATCTAGGAGCAAAGAAAAGCCTTCTTCCCTGAACGTGCATGTGTATATACATGTATATATATGTGTATGTACACACAGAGAATTTATACACATAGAAACCCATGGGGTTTGCAATGCATATTTAAAATAGAAATGTTGTTCATTATGTTTCTGCATGTTTTTAGTTTAAGTAGCTGTGAAAGAGGGTGAAAACAATCCTTCAGTTCTTCAGTATGTGGGGTACTAGTCTCCAGTGTAGAACAACTCATATGTTATACAAAATGAAAAGAAAAACAAGGAGTCACAGAATTATAATACAAATATTATTTCAATCTCTTCAACATCAAGGCCCAAACCCATGTGTTTTGAGGCTGAAGAGTTGTTTGTTAAGTGTTAAAAGCATCCTGGTGTGCCTTTGAACTGAGAACTAGGATTTCCATGCCTTGTAAACCAAAGCTGAAATAAAAACACAGGACTTGGGCAGTAGCTGGGCCATATGAGGTGAATCTTTACACTATAAAGAGAGAGTGCCCTTGTCAAAAGGCAGCAGAACTATAGCAGTGGAGGAAGAAATCCAGGCTGAGAAATGGTTTTCAGAAACTTTGAGGCACATCTGACTTTTTTGACACCACTTGTCAAATGACTGCCAGGAAGCACAAGCTAACCCCTGACAAGCTGGGTAACGAAAGAAAGCACACTCTGAATCTTATCAGAAGCATAATTTGAGGTGATTCTATTTTAATCTTAAGTAGGAGAGCTGAGAGTAATGAACTGTTGTGTTACATCATTTCATAGAAGTGAAGTGACTGGAAGATGGTACAAAAACATGTATTCAGAGCCTGGTGTGGAACAAGGAGATGAGCACTGGAGTGACTGGTTTGACACATACTTATTTCTGCCTGATTTCCATGTGAGACAACAGTTGACTACCAGAGGCCAGCCTTCATACTTTATAAACTCTCCCTATTTTCCTGTGTCTCTGCATCCACTTAGTGGATGTGGCTCTCTGGCCAGCAGGCTGCCTTTTCTCAGTCAATGCCATTGACTCCTTGCAGGGTCAGAGCACCAGAAGATGAAATCCCTGACCTAGAATTGTCTTCTTTTCTCAGAAAATTACTGTGCTGTTCAAAAGACTGCTTTATCTCCTGTTTTGACAGAAGAAAAGTCACAGTATTCTATGTCTTAATCTGCAAAGTAAAGTTCAGCATGGCCTCTACAGAGAGATGCCTGCATGACCACAGGAATAACACAAAACTGCACAATGTATTTATTAGAAAGTGTTTCTAAATTATATAGGAAATTAAATACTGACATTCAATTAAAATGTGATTTGTGTTCTCATGCTCCTTTTCCCTGAGTTCTGATTTCACGCAAAAAATGTGTGGTGTGAAAGCAATGCTTATGTGCTTTTGGAGCTCTGCTCATGCCTGGCCTGTCCACTCTGGGCTCAATCATCTCTACCTCTTCTCTCTGATACTGTGCTAAAGCTTGTTCCCAAATGTGGCTGCAAAGCCAACTAACTGGGATGTGTAGGTGTAGTGCAAGTGAGGACTTGATCTCAGACACACTTCATGCCTATCCTAAGATACAGTACAGGGGAAGCCTAAGAATTCACCTAACTCAAAATAGGAATTTTTTAAAATTTTAAAATATGTCAAAATTTTATCTCAACTCTCTTCACTATCAAAAAAAGGCCTGATTTTTTTCACCATTATAAAAATAATTAAAGAAGAAAAGCATATTACTGTAACTTATATACTATAATTTTAAAAATCATTGTGCATAGAGGCCTTGATTGGGTGCCATGTGCTGGGTGACCCACCCTCTGCTCAGTCCTCACTCACCTCATATGAAACAAGTACTAGACAAAAGACTCTGGAAGAAGGTGAGGCAAGTGAAATAGTCTGCATAATTTAAGAATTTAATCTGTCCACATTCCTGTTCTAATGCTGACCAATTCTGTAGTGTTGGAACAAAACTGATTTTTAAAACAATTTATTTTGTATATGGAAAAAATACTAGAAAAATTGCCACTGAGGAGGTCAGTTAACTTTAATAATGGAAAATAATTTTTAGAAGTCAAGAAGTTCCCATGTTAAAATCACACAAAGTGTTTAAAGGCTGCAGCATATCATGACTGTACAGATTATAGAGTTTCCATGATTCTGCTTTTAGATTCAAAATGCACAGAGTTACTGTCACTAGTGTTTCAGTTAGGAGAAACCAAAGGTCTCAAGAAATTAGGGATGGAGGGAGAGGAAGAAAAGGAAGGCAGGAAGGAAGGAAGGAAGGAAGGAAGGAAGGAAGTCAAATTCATGACAAATGAAGTTTGCAGTAGTAGTAAGACATCAGTCAAAAAATAGGCTGAAAGACCATGAGTTAAGGTGGCAGACAGCTCTGACAGTGAATAACAAGCCTGTTATTTGAAGGCTAAGGCTGAGATCCTGTCCCTTAGTGAAGTTAGTGGAGCCCAGGTTTTCATTCAGGGCTAGAGAAGTGTTAATATCCAGTGCCCCGGGTAAGTTTGTGTGGTGGACATGTCACAGAGATGCTGCCCTGAAATTCTTGCCCTGAAATGCACACGTGTTAGGAGTTATGCAATATATTACTTTCTTCTTAAATTTTTCTTGGGAATAGTCTTAGATGATGATCTTCTTATGATTGCTGACCAGACTAAGAAAAGTCATCCTCTGATCCAAAGAACTGAAAATGCAGCCATCCTTCCTGAAGAAGCTGCAGGCAACATTCAAGACTTTATGAGACAGAGTGTTGACCTCAGTACATCAGTAACCTTACCCACCTGTTGCCCCTGTTAGTCAGGAACACTCTCACAGATGACTCTGAAGGAATGAAATGCAGCAGCTTTGTTGGTATCCAGTCTAGCTTCTCCCAAACACGGTCACAGCCCAGAAGAAAGCATAACATCGTGTGTTTGGAAACAACAGCCCAGTGATGATGAAGGCATCATCTGGCCCTTTATGACTAAAACTATGCTGAAAACAATCGACAAATTTACAAATGTGAATCAGTAAATGTACAAAGAAAGTCAAGGAGAAATACTGGCAGTAAAAAAAAACTTATTTAAAAAACTTATATATATTATTTTCTTTTTAAATTATATATGATGTACAACAGGTTTGTTTAGATAGGTGAATATAGTATTTAATAAAAAAGAGTTTTCAGTTTGGAAAGAAAGAGGAAGCTGAGTGGTCTGTAAGATCATTAATTTCTTGAAGGAGACAAATCAGAAATTGCTATTCAAGTGTTCCTCATAACATAAGAACTTAAAAAATTATTTTGAAGTACATACAAACTCTCAAAAGGGAAATATGCTTTAAATGATCCACAAGTAATTTGAAGATCTTACTGCCACAGAACGACTTGGCTTCCAAAAAACAAGTGAGCTCCAAAAGTAATTAGATAAATAAATGGCAAAGCAATTCACCCAAGCCAATCTGAACACCACGATGCAGATGCAGCCTCCTACTCAGAAAGTCCCTAAAAGTGTGCATAGTCAGAACTTAGGAGGCTGTATGAAAAGGAAGCATCTCTGAAAGCAGCCCTGATTATTTTTCTGATTAGCAGTTGGATAAAATCAGAGACATAATAATAGTGGCTAATTGTCTTTTGTAGCCATCTGTTGTGCCTTGGGCAGTTTTGGGTTAAGCTGTATTTTTTTTTTTTCCAGGAAAAATGTAGGTGTGGTAGATGAAGTCAGGAAATGCATAGCTGTAGTGGGCTGTTGAGCAGTTTAGATTGGAACACCTTTCATATAAAAGGCCTTGAGGTACATAGGGCTTCAAAAATGTGCAGTGATGGTAAAAGCCCTGAATTTTACAAACCCATTTTACATCTGGATTTGTATAAAACTTGATCTTGCTGGACTGTCTGAACAATCTGAATTTTACAAATCCATTTTATATCTGGATTTGTATAAAACTTGGTCTTGCTGGACTTTCTGAACAGGTGCGTTGCTCTGGGAGCACCTTCATCCAGTACAAGAAATTGTAATGAAACAAGAACGGTTCCAAAAATTGCATTGATCCAGTGCTATATCATAGAACGTCCCCACTGGAGTGTGGTCCCATGAGCAGGTACCAGGATTTGTGATGGCAGCTCTTAGTGCCCTGAAATGTAACAGCACTTGGTGAGCCCTGTATAGCACAGCATGCTGATTCCCACTTCCTTGTAAATTACAGGAATATCTGTGTTGTGTAAATTATAAAATCAATTCAACTGGTGGTTTTCACATGCCTCTTAGTCTGGTGTGTCCCTTCCTACACGGATGGAAACACCTGTCAGTATCAGTGCTGCTGTATTTGCTCCTGCCAAGCTGGACATCATGTATAATGTAGAAGATTTATCCTTCCAGCAGAAAGGAAAATTAAACTCTCATTCCCCTCACTTTCCCCATCCTTACTCCTTCCTCAGTAGGATTGAAAATTCCACTTCTTTGGTGTCTGTCTCTGTGTTATTTAAAGAAGAAAAGTTTAAAAAAATAAGTTAAAAGTTTGTCTAAAGATACCCCAGCTGGTTTTCTGTTGACAACCCTGGATGGTGGTAATGGTTTAGGTTTGGCAGGAAGATCCTGTGGCTGCAGAGGTGCAGGAGTGGGATCAGAATGGTTCCTTTTGTGCATCTGAGCTTTGAAAGTGGCAAACTGGAAATGTTGGATTTAAGCTGGATTTCATGTTGGATTTAAGTTCCATAATAAAAATAGATGTCCTGGTTAATCCCACATTGTTACTTCATAATCTCTGTCCAGACCAAGTGACTTCTGTGGGGACAGTTGAGTAACAGAAATGTTTTAATTTCCAAATAATCAATGTATTTTGGAACTGAAAAAATTCTTACTACAACACTGTACAACACTGTTCCTCTGCAACAGACTGCCTAAAGGGAAGATGGCTCTGGTCTTTCCTATCACTGAATATATTTATGTACCTAATTATTGTTGTAAATCTTGCCAAGCAGGAACTACTAGTTGGTTGAAATGCTCATTTTCACTTTGTGGTATTGCTTCCTCTGTTTTTCTTTTGTTAGACACCAATTATCACAAGTATCATAATTAGAAATAAATCCTGTTTTAAAGTTTGAGAATTAAATGAAAACTGATACTTTTAAAATATTGATCACAAGTTTAAAAATACTTTTTCTTTAACTCAAATACCAGTATATATCTGCAATTGTGATATAACAAAACAGGAATACATTTTGTAATAAGAATTCACAGTAGTTGATACTGCTGAAAGAAGAAAAGTCCAATTTCTTGAGACTATGAAGATGTCACTGTGGCAAGCTTGTTGATTTTATTTGCTAGGACTGAATTTTTCAAGAACAACATTTCTGAAATATATAGTTGTATAGAGATACATGTTTGATATTTGACTGAATTTTTACTGCTATAGTGAAAGTTTTATAATTGTATGTGTAATTGCTTTAATTATTGAAATGTCTGTTTTATAAGAGTGTTTCATTCTTTGGAATTAATTTGATACAGAACAATGCATGGGCATTTTTTTCTTGGTGTTTTAAAATGACTGTTTTTAAGAAATCCATTTGCTTGCCTAACACAACACAGGAACATTGTGGGAAACTCTCATTATAAATTTTGTCTAATGCATGTTTTTCTTCACCAAATAGTTACAGCAGTAAAAATAATTGTGTTTGTCTTCTAACTAAGATAGAAATATCACAGATTTTGCATTCTCTCCAATGGTCTGGACTTTACAGCTCTTCTGAATTGCCTGGGGTGGTTGTTGAAGAATAAATTGTAGCCTGACGGAGTGAAAAAGCTCAAGTAAAGCAACACAGATCCTTTTCTGATTAGTGCTTGCATCAAATAAATTATTTAATCAATTTATTCTATAATATATATATATATATATATATATGAATACAATTGTTTCACCAATATTGACAAAATCTTTTTAAACTTGCAGCAAGTAGTGGCAGCAATAAATGCAGGAATCATACCTTTAGGAAACACATCTGCTCAGAACAGTCACTGGGACTTGGGAAGTTCCTTCTTCTTTGCTGGCACTGTTATTACCACCATAGGTAGGACACAGCTTTTTATCTTTTTATATTTAATGAGCTGAAACTCTTGATTTCCAGTGTGTGCATGTATCTGTTAATGGTAAATCTTCCAAATCTTCTGTTTTAAGTAGAGAGTTATTTTCTAGCTGCAGGGGCAGAAATAATAGCTGTCTGTAAAGGAGCCCTAGCTGAGTGATTTTTCTGTAGAAAAAAAATGTTGCTGTACATTTCTCTCAAGTAACTGAGAGAGGTTGTGGAAATATTTTCTGGGGAAAATTTGGTCAACTGTACAGTCACAAGTGTTAAATAGGGCATGATTTAAAGCACATGTGCATTAAACCATGACTGAGATGGATGGAATTAAAAGCCTGTGTTCTCCCATTTGATGTTTTTATTTTATCTAAATTCTGAAAGAGTCACTGTCCCTCTGAGCAGGTGTAAAAAAAACAGTGTTTGGTATCTCAGTTTCTTCCCTTTGATTATTGTTCACATGGTATGGAGTTAAAAAAATTAATGTAGCTCATAGCTCACAAAAGGGTATTCACAAAGGTAGATGGAAATTTGGAGATGAAATCATGAGAAAAAAAATCGAGAGTAATATATAAGGAATTGTAGCATCTTCACAATAATTATCACTACATAATATTTATATGCATATTGTGGTGGAAGAGGATGTTCTTTTCAAGTGTTGTCTGGACCTTTTTTCTTTCTTTATTTAGAAGTGCATCAATACCATATTTTTTGTGTGTTTGAGTATAAACATCATGTCTACATTTATTTGTATGAATATTGTGCCTATGTGATATTTTTCCACATCTAGAGTAACTGAAACACAGGTTTAGTGAAACCAGAGAAATTCTTACATCCTTGATTTGCAGCAAATTTACTGATTTTACAGTAGTACCTCCTCATGGTGATAAAAACCATCAAGTACTGAAAAATCTAATTAAAATTAAAGGATGTAACCAAAAAGAATAAGAACTTTGAAAGGACAGGTTTATGATCAGCTTATGTTATCCTCTTTGGGCAGCACTAAACTTTATGTTTAACTTATGTGAACATCCCTGGTCCTATAGAAAATGCAGAATAGTTGTTTCACTTCCTAATAAGGATAAAAGTTAACGTATGAAAGGTGTTCAAGGAATTAAAAGTTCAAAAATTATTTTAAAGCAGTGGAACATTTTGTCTCACCGTCTTTTTTTCTAAGTAAAACTAAGGCTTCTCTAAATCAAAATGTTTTCTGATTTAATTTACTGACCTGATTCTACCAAGCCATGTGTAAGTCCAGCTTGGAAGAGAGCAGAGATCTGCAAAGGCATCCAGGCCTGTGATCCACTGTTCCCAAGAGGAAAGATAACCCAATAGGAAATACATTTGAAAATTAATATTTCAGGTCGTTTCTGCAGACCAGAGTTGTCAGAAGCAGGTCAAACTGGGCAACAGTAAATACTTGTTTCAAGTTTTGTGATAGCAGCCTGAGAAAAAAAAAAATGGGGGTAAAAAGTCTCCCATAAAATATTTTGGCTTTGGAGTGGCTGGGTTTCTTTCATCAGGGACCCTTTCTGGTGGGAAGCTCCCAGCCAGTTGCACTTTTGAGCTTTTCTCAGGATCCAAGGGAAGCAAGATGATATGGAATCTGTAGTGTATTGGTGTTGTCTGAATGCTGTGACCCACCTCACCCCTGGCTCACAGGGCTTGTGGTGTGACAGAAGGTGCTTGGGTGAAAAGCACTTGGACGAGTGAATTACCTGGGAAAAGGGTGGTGAGCAGAACAGCTGGGTGTGCTTTCCCTTAATCTTTGGGTTATTATGTGCCAGCAAGTGATTTTGTGTTCAGAACAGTACCTTTGAGTATATGAGTAACTTTTTGAAAATGAAGGCATTCCTTCCAGCTAGAGGGCATATGGTAATAATGACTTGATTTCTCAAGAGAGTCAAAATGTGGTTTATGAGCATCTCCAGAGAGCTGCCATAGGTTTCAGAGAAACACTACAGATATTTTGTGGACAAAGACAGGTCTTTGTAAATTCATAGAAGTTACATAGAATAACTTTACAGAAATAATTTGTAAAAGACATTTGATAAATATGAATAAAATTTGTAAATATTACATCCTTTATTCTGTATACCTTAAGAAGTACTTGCAGATGAGAAAAATGATTACTAGCATTTAGAGACAATGATGGCTTTCCAGCAGGTTCTGTTGCAGCAGATTTTGCAGCTTTCCACACCACGTATTACTATTAATTTTACCATATCACTTATCCCACACTCTTCCTGGTGATATGTAAGAATGTAAGACATTCAAATGGAACCAGTAGTCTATGAATAGAATTTCTCAAACCTTCCTTTAATGAAAGCAAAGCCTTTTCTTACTGGCAGTAGCACTTGCATCCCACAAATATTTGGTTTCTGAGGAGAGGATAATAAATAAAGCCTTTATCATCTGCCTAAGCAATAAATAACTGCTTTGCAGTTACTGTTCTTGTTGTATCCCTGTAGTGAACACTGACATGAAAAATATTGCCTATCTGTGGCTGCTGGAGCAGACTAGAACCATCTTCTGGATCTGCTGTAGGTTTCTGAAAGGTTCCATTATGTCTCTAGAGTTCCAAAGCCAGCTCACACAAACAGAGCAACACTTCAGAAAACGTGGCTTAGTATTTATGTAGCATTTTTTGAAATCTGTTATAATCCTTCATGCAACTCAATAAATGTTACAGTGCCTAATATAAAATTAGCAAAATCAGGTTGAATAGAATAGGATGCGATACTGCTGCTAGATCTTTTCTAAAAAGTGGATTTAGTTAAGAATCATAATCAAACAGTTTCACAAGGCTTTCTTTAGAACAGGTCCTTGGTTTTAGCTTTGCATTTACTACTGTGATACAGCAGAGAACTTGTTTCGGGAAGGGTTGTAGCTTTGGCTGGCTTAGTTAGGTGTTTTTGCTTGTGAATATGTTTCCAGAGCAAATATACCTCATCTCAACAAAGAGATGTGAAATTGCATGATTATTAGTCTGTGCATATGGAATGGTTTCAGACAGTCTCTTAGAGGGAAAGGGGTAACAGAGGTAAATAGGAATATGAAATTATCTATAAAAAATATTGTTGCATTGTTCCCTGGGATACTGTGCATGCTGCAAAGTACAAAAGAACCTCTTTTTGTCTACCTGAAAATGTCATTACCCAGTCAGT
Source organism: Agelaius tricolor (assembly GCF_023055355.1). Lineage (NCBI taxonomy): Eukaryota > Metazoa > Chordata > Aves > Passeriformes > Icteridae > Agelaius > Agelaius tricolor. The sequence goes on along the minus strand of NW_027269261.1, from coordinate 21,588,488 downwards.
CCAAGACCACATGACCAAAGAAAAGAAAAAGGAGGGCTGGGGAGAAAAGCAAGAAAAATGGTAACTTAATCATAAAGCTGGAGATAGTGCTGAGGAGGAAGGGAAAATAACCTGTATGCTTTTTTTTTTTTTTTGCCTGTCTTTTCGGTCTGAGTTCATTGCTGGTAGTGTGCATGGTTTGTAACCTCTGGTTCATTTCCTTCAATAGGTAGCTGAACTTAGAGATGGGCATCAGACACAACATGTACACACCCCAATTTGCCTCAGATTTATGTTTTGGTGGTGGGGAAAGTTTTATCTTGGTAGCAGGGTAAAAAAGCAGACCTGTCATTTTGAAGCTTGAGACCTGTGTCCAGTACAATGAAAAAACAAAGAAGACATGCCAAGGCCTTGAGCTCAGCAGGTTGTTTTCCCAAATGTCTGGTGTCTCAGCACATAAAAAATGCAGTGTCCTCTGTAATACAAGAAACTGCATGGTGAAACCTCTGCTAGCCTGCTATGGATCTTCATCTAAAAGAGCTGCATTATTTCCATTCTTATTTCAGACAGCCTTATTCCAGTCATGATTTTTTCAAGCACTGCAAGGTAGGCATATGGGAAGAGTGTTCATTCAGGCTCCTGGAAGATGGAGTGCCTTGGATGGCAGTTGAGAGCACGGTGGCAGTGCCAGCAGCCTCGCTGGTAGCTGTGGTTTGCCAGAGTGCATCCTTCCAAACAGAGCTCCTTTAGTGCCTTGCTGGAGCGCATCTTTCAAACAGAGCCTTAGCACTCAAGGATGCATCACAGCCCCATGGATGTCCAAATCCAACAGTTGCCAAAAACTGGGTCCAACAAATCCAAAAAGGAAGAACACATCATTTCTTCTTGTCCTTTTCAAATGTCCTGGCAACTTTCGTCGCCACCAGCCCTTGACTTTGAACCCAACATCTCATGTTCACTGAACAAGAAAACTGAAGAAACTCAACCTCTTGAGAAGTTTACTCATGACTAATGTCTTTAATTTAGGTTCATGAAGTTAGCTATGGAATATGGGGTTTTGGGGTCCAAAAGTGTAACAACACTTTTGTGTGCGAAAGAATGTGAATACAAAAAAAACCCAAAAAAACCAAAACCAAAAAAAAAACCCAAAAAACCCCCACCAAACCAAAAAACAAATAAACCAAAACAAACCACAAAAAGAAATAGAAAAAGAAAATAAATTTGTAAATATTTACATTTTAGGGAACAGATGTGAATAGCAAGCAGCTAAGATACTGAAAAATAGATTTATGTTTTTGACTAGAAATTTCAACCTGATTTGTCATTTTTAAAGCTGCAATTAGTTATGTAGCTTCAAATGCAATTTCACTTTAAGGAACCATTCCTTCTGTCATTTTCCCACTGGCTGGACAAACGATTTGCTTTTGAAGGCAGGGTATTTTAGAAAGTCGTATTACATTGCTTTTTGATTTGAAACAATAATAAAATCCTGCTGCTAAACTGTCCCTTCTGGCACCATTCCACTGCATTTTTGAAATACAAGGTAACAGAATAATGTTCTGACAACTAAAATATACAAAACACTTTTGACGTTACAAAAAGACAAATATTGTTCATAATGAGATGTGTTACCTATTATGTCAGTTAATCAGAAAGCTAAAAATGTGCAAATGACATTGAAAAATTTGTTCTCCTAGTTCAGAAAAGTAAGAAACATCACATGCTTATCTTAGAACATGTTACTTTTTTAATTTGTTTGTGCCACCAAAGAAGAAACAAGGATTTTGAGGATGAGCATAAAAGCTTCATTTTACAAGATTGCAGCTTATCAGAATGTAAATACTTGAATTTCTGTTAATGTAATTGTAAGGGAAGAGAGAAGAAGCAAGCTAAAGAAAGTGAAGTGCAAATGCTGAGGTAATTGAGGAGGGGGTTGGAGAAAAACTCCTGAAATTAAAAAACATAAATACATTTGCCTGAAAAATATTCCTATATGTGACTTTTCTCCATCTTTTCAGCAATTAAATCTGCATTTGTGTCCATTACTTAAATGAACTTAACTCTTGGTGGACATTTGAGTATAGGGCTTCCAAGGCCTGATTCTTTCAGGGCTCCTCTACTAGAAATAATCTTCATCAAGGCAAGAGCAAGGATCTCAGCCTCTACTGATAGCCTGGCTGCACGGGTCAAGGCTTCATAGAGCTTCTTGCAGGAGTTTGTGTGTGGCAAGGCTGAGTATAGCCAGCTGATAAGACCAACTGCAGAGCAGTGCAGAAAAAAAAAGTGGTTAAAATTTATGGTCTGTGAAAATGCGGTGGTAAGAGACATGCTACAGAGGTCACTGGGGAATGAAGTGGAAATGCTCCTTCCCTCTCTTGCTCTGCAGAGGACTCCATTGAAAACTCCTGCTGCTCTCCTGAGAGCCACATTGACTCTCAAAGTGTGTTAAACATGTATATCTCATCTGATAAGATGTCAACAGAAAGAATTTTTAGGTTTAAAAGAATCCCCCTGAGATCTCTTCAGAACTCATTCTTTCCTCCAGGTTAGTGTTGTGCTTACCTTCCCGTCCCTGTGCTGCTGTCCTTAATAGTTGTTGGAACTAAATTAGGGTTTTAGTCTCTCTTTGCTCCATTCTAATTTATTTCCGTTGCTTCTTTTGTTGCACTTTTGAAGAAGTGTCTGAATTTGACCCAGTTATTGGCTGTTGACAAATAGTGCTTCAATTGTGCTCTGGAGAGACCTGTTAGGATTTGGCAACACAATCCTCCAAATATTTCATCTGAACTGAGCATACTCTCTCCCAGGGCAGTAGTGACTAAACAAGATTTCCTCTGTAATTATTTCTCCCAGGAAGAGTGAGTTGAAAGTGTATTACCACTATGCCCTCAATTTTCTCCTGCATTTGCTCAGGCAGTGGGAAAGAGGGCTTATCTGACTTGAATGCCAAAGAAATAATACGTGGACTGTACAAGATACAGGAGCAATAATTAGGATAAGACTGCTGAGAGCTAGGGAACCTGGGACAGTGGTGGAGAAAGGGCGATGTTGAAGAGCTGAAAGGAAATTATATTAGATGAAGAGCTCAGTTAGAGACATTGAGGGCTTGTATATCAGAAAAATTGAATTAAATTGAATGAGCAAATCACAGAAAACAAATTGAGCCTCACTGACCAAAATGACTGGGACTAAGAAAATACTCAAAATCGCCAAGGGTAGCTCTGAAATTGAAAAAGTGCAAGTTTATGGAATGACACACAGCTTTAATTATACAGAGAAGTGATTTCCTCCCCCCCCCCATCGCCACCAGCTCTGTTTTGATACACAGGAATCTGATGTGCAGGCATATGGTAAATTGCAAGCACTTGCATGCTCTGTGGGCCATATTCAGGGTCTGATATTTCTGGTGATATTGTTACTTTAAGTTATCAGCTGCATTAGAACAGGTTAGGGTGATGTAGCCTTTTAGTTGTGAATGTACAAGGGAGGTTTTTTATCTGCTAAGTAATGAATTCAGGACAAGAAATTTGGCAATGGATGGTATGAAGGGGTGCTGTCTTTAGGGAAGGTGGTTGCATCAGTGACATTTCATTTATTTGTTGACCTGATCTTTCTCTTTACAAATTTTTATTCTTTCAGAATTTAGATTCAGAGCTCTGCTAACTACTTTCTTTGCTTGTAACACTGAGTTTCTGACTACATTTATGTTCTGGAATATTTTTTCTGACCACCTGGAATGTTCTTCTACACTGTTGTGACTTCATTAAAATAAGTTTTTCATAAAAAGCCTTTTAAATGCCTTTGATAAGCTTCCTGCTAGGCAGCACTGACAGTTTTGTTTTGGTGTGGTGTCTATTTATTGCTGGATCTTGCCAAGCAAGAAGGCAGACATACCATTTTTGCAGTTTGATGTACTTGCACTTTTTGAGCTTTTATCTTCTTTTTTTTTCCTCAAAACCTGAAAATACTTGTGTTAAAATAAATTTCCAGGTTTGCAGCTTTTTGTCACTCCATAGCCTTTGGTAATTTCCTAAACAGCAGGCTATGCTTAAAGCAGTTCTGCTTAGAACTTCAAGTCATGTTGTGGAGTGAAAATGTCAATTTGTCAGTTGTGACAATCCTCAGTTCACACTGCAAATGAGCAGTGAAGTTTTCACAGCTTGCTCTGTTAATTCCAGTGTGCTAATGAAATTGAATTTTGTTTCCTTTATTCAGATTTCTCTTCACTGGCTGGTTAGAAAAGGGTTTCTGAGCCTCCTGATCATGTCCATTTCCATTCCCAGGTTACAAAAGCTTGTTGCTATCAATGAAGGAAAGGATGCAAGGAAGATTTGCCAAGTAGGGTTACACTGTATGCAGAATGCTAGGATGAATGGCATTATTTCCTGCTCCCTTTTTGTTTATTTTTGTAATTGGATAAGGAGTGGTGCAACCGACCATGAGAACCTCAAATCCTATAAGCAAACAGTGGCACAGGATTTTGGAAAACACTGAAAAAGCCAGAATGCTTTGTGCTTTGACTCTACATCGGGGTCACTGAGTGGGTAAGGTTTAGAGGCCAAAATAAAAGCACCTGTTCACAGTGTGTATCCCCACAGGATGGTCTGTTGGTAAGTTTTGACCATGTTAGGATGTTTATCTTTATGTGCTGCTTCATTCTCAGCTGTTTCCAGTTTGTGTAGTTGAGCTGCTAAGCAGAAGTGGCTTTTAAAGAGGGAAAGGCAGCTGTAATCCATCACAGATTTGTTAGTTTGTTTTTTGGTCTGTTGGTTTTTTTGTTGTTGGGTTTTTTTTTTTGGGTGGGGAGTCATGATAAAAGACTAGCATGGGGGTATGTAAGTTGTCCTGAAAGCAAAGTTCACTATCAGCTGGAATTTCTGCCTACTGATCACCATAGAAAGTAGACACTTTTTAGGTACCTCTAGCATGGTTCTGACTGTTGAGCAATTTTTGCAGATGTGGCTGAATTGCATGTGCATTTTATACCGGGTGAGTACCTGCCTAATATAAATCATACTCTGTTTGCCTATTGTGTTAATCTGAGTGTAGGATGAGGTGGTTTATCTCCCTGGGAATTAAGATCTGAAGAAGGTTGCTTGTGTTGTGTTGAGGCCTTGGTTGATGTACACATCACCTGTACAATTCCCAAGTGCCAGGAATGTCCCTTGGCATTCTGGCTGGTCACAGCAGGGTAGGTACTGGTGCTCATGGGGCATAGCTGGGCCTGGATATTCCAGTGGTGTGCTGAATTGGAGAGCTAAGATGTGCTTAAGGAAGGGCTAGGTAGACCCTTTAACCCATATTCACCCAAATGTTTTCATGCAAACTTGGCTGTACCATTCCCAACAGCTGGTCAGGGTTACCAGCTGATTCTATTTCAATGATTCAGAAAGATAATCTTTTTTCCCCCCCTCCTAAGAATATAGAAAGGAGGTAGTAATGATAGTGTAAAAGACCTTAAAGATTTCTTGAACTGCCACTAGTATAAAATCTGCTGCCTTGTGCCAACAGCATTATGGAGTAAAATATCATTCAAGTATCACTACAGCAAATGGGAATATCCATTAGCATTTCATGAAAGTGTTTCCTTTTTATACAATGAGAGCTCTCTATACTTTATAGATTTCTCATTACTGCCAGCAGCTTGATTCCATTAAAAAAAACCCGTGAAAACCAGAAGGGAAGCTGGGCAGAAATACAGGCAAAGGGAAAATTAACAAAACCCATTAACATTTTTTAAGTGATTTTTGTCTGTGTTGAATTCTCTTGTGCTTTGGAGAATCTCCCCCTCTGGTGTGATCTTTTTGCAAGAGCTGTATGAGTTGGTATGACTGCAAGCAAAGTTGTAGTTTGCATCTCAGTGTGTGTTAAAAATCCATATTTTTCAAGAGTAAAAGTTGATTTCTACAGCAACAAGCATTGTATATGTAGATATATCAGAAGATCAAGAGGATAAAAATTGATACATTTTGATTTATCTGATTTGAACTGCTAGTGCAAATATAATTGTTCAGTATAACATTACAGTCTGATGACTCCAATTTTTCATTTGGCAGAAGCAGATGGTTACAGAAGGCATGTTAATTGCAAATTAAAAGTAAGCTAGGTAGCAAGGAAGACTTGAGGGATGCATAATTTAGGTGATGGTGTAGAAAAGTCCTGTATGTGCTTACATACCTTCTGGTCATGCTGAGTTTTACCAAGGTATAGATGCTTTTCCAGGTGTGAAAAAATGCGGTGTAAGCTAGAGGGAGGATAATTGTCTACTCCATACCAGCTAAAAGCAAATAAATTGTGTGGTAATACAGCTATTAGCCTGTAAAACATATGATGAGTTATTCTCTTGCTCAAGGTGTTCTTATATTGAGTATTACTGGTTAAAATTTTAGTCTGGGCTTGCACAGCAGGATTGGGGAGAACAACATCTTTGTCCTTCTAGATAATGTACTTTGTGAAAATCATCCTCTTCTAGGTGAGACGGTTTCTGAGGTGTTTTTTAAATTTGTTTTTGTTTGGTTGGTTTTTTTAAAATGCAGTTAGAAATGCTTTGTAAGAAATTAGTAGCTTAAGTGTTTCGATTTTTGGTTCTGTGGGGACAAATCTGCAGATTGTTGCTCCTTCATGGCTTCACTGGAGGTGTGATTTCCTCCCTTTCCTGCGCTTCTGTGGGATTCTGATGAGTTTTGCTGAACCAGTAAGCAGAGCAGGGAGAAAGTCAAGTGAATTAAAGACAAAGCACTACTTCATTTGAACATCTTTGCTGTGGTTGCTTCATAGCAACAACACAAACTGTGTAAGTTCAAGTCTCCCTGGACAGAAATTTGTTCATGTTTTCAGTTAGCCTACCTTACCTGCAGGGATCCTTACTCAAAACCAGTTGTCTATCTGAAATCAGTAATTAAATATGCTCAGATACAGTGGGTATGGGAGTATCACTAATATTTAGAGGGATTATAATGAAATTATTTAGCAGGAAAAAGAACTGCGACCTTGAAAACTTAAATGCTTTACAAAATCCAACTATGCTGAGGTAAAATTTAATGCTTTGAATGTAAGCATTGTTTCCATTCCACAGACCTTGGTATTCTTTACAAATTGTGTGTTTTAAGTTCTAGTATCCAGTTTTAAACCTGTATCTGATTAAAGATGATCTGATTGGAAAACACTGGTGATGTTTTGTACCTACTAGAATGTTGTGAGGATTTCTGAGGTTGTAACCAAAAAGAATAACTCAATATGTTGGCTCAGCTCTTCCTTGGTTCTGATAGCCAGGCTCCAACTGTGACTTCTGAATAATTGCTTCCTTGCTGTCATCCCATGTTGCTGTACAGATTTTTCATCTCATTTCCTTCCTCCAGGCTTATAATCTGAATTAAATACCTCTCCAGAATCGATAGACAGCACTTGCTACTTGTGGGCCTAACAAATAAAATCATCTGTCACTGGCATTAGTTGTGGAGTTTATTTTAGTTCAGGAAGGATTTTTCTTTTTGGTAAAGATAGATACTTGAAGGATCACGTTGGTTTTAGTATTTGTTAGCATTTTGTCAACCTGTGAAAACTTCTGCCTGAAGAGGCTGCATAGGAAGGAAATTCTCCTCTTTTCTACTTTTCCAAATTCAGAATATTTTAGTTGTCTTTTTTAACTTCTCAACCACCCTCATTAGCCATAGTTAGGATTATTCATTCACCTGTGAATTTTGCAGAGTTTGATTCTGAAATCATGTTATTGGATCATGTGTCAGTGAGGACTTGATCAGGTTAGCTGAATTCTTTGGAGAGTGTGGCACCAAACTCTTCTAGGGAAATCATGGATGGATGGATGACTTTGGCTCGCAGGTCCTTGAGGCTTTCTTGCTGTGTGATGCGTGGTGCTTGCCATCTGCTGTGCTGGTCTCTGTGCTGTTGTTTTCTGTCTTGCCTATTTTGATAACAAACTCTTGGAAGCAATTATTTTGGGTCATAAAGATAACAACAGAGCCAAGCATCCCAAGTGTCTGTGTTGCTTAGTTTAACTGATGATATGTTAGAGAGGTATCTTGGATTTTACAGTTACAACTGCTAATTTTTATCTCCTAGCTCTGCAAAAAAGTATTTTGGCATCAAAGTTTTCTCAGATCAAGGAGCTGTACTACTTTTAATTTACATAATCTATTTTTGTGATATTTGAATACTATTTTAAAAATTCCACAACAAACTAACTTAAAAAGACTGGAATTTTTTTTCTACTGTAGTGGCAAATCTTTCATTCTTACGCTATAATCTTTTAGTTAAATAAGATAAAGTAATGTCAGGGGCTATTAAAGCTTCTCATTTCAATTTTCAAGTAGGTAACATCCTCTATAGGCAAGAATTCCATTTATTTTAATTGCTTAAAAAGGTCTTTGATTATACATTTTTGGCACCCACTCTAAAGTTCTGTTGGCAGTCTGAATATAGTCTTAGGTTTGGACATAAATATAGAATCATATAATTATAGAGCAGTTAAGGTTGGAAGAAATGTAGTTCAACTGTTAACCAACTAAACCATGTCCTCAAGTGCCACATTTATGTGTTTTTTAAACAGTTCCAGGGACAGTAATTCCCCTGGGTAGCTTGTTCCAGTTCTTGACTGGAATATGCTGAAATCATTCAATGCTGATATCATCAAATGCTCTTAGAAATCTGCCAGCATCATTGCTGGCTTAAACTGTTTCTTCTCTTCAGACTGGCCTGCAGATACCAATTCATGCATTTATTGCACCACAGATTGATAAATTGCCTCTGGTCAGAAAAGCACAGATTACTTGCAAAAAGCCCAGCATTTCAGCTTGTTGAACAGCCATGGCTGCTGCTTGGAGAAATGGGTGCATGAAAATACATCTCCTGGAGTTTGGCATGTGTTAGGCACTAAGAGTCGTGGCAGTGAGCCTTGTGAAGGCCAAGAAACTTTTTTCTCTTTGTCTTGCTCTGGTTTTTCCCTGTTGGAAGAAAAGATGGTAGATATGAAAGAACATGTACTGGGGACTGTCAACTTTGCTCCATGCTTTGAACAGCACAATTGGAAAGTGAAATTCAACAGCCTGAGAAAGAACTTCTCTGACCATATATCTGTCTACTGTTAGTTAAAAACTGGCCAGAAAAAAATGTTCTTACCAGAACAGGAATCCATTATCTGATTCACTGCTCCATTATAGATCATCCAGACTGAGAAATTTTTAATTTTTGTCTCCTTATGGGATTTATTGAGCTTCATCTGAGCCCTGAAGTGATGTTTTCTTAGGCTACATAAAAATGTAATTTAGGTTTGCACTTGCCTAAAATGCCTTATTTTGCTATGAGATGGTTTGTAGATCATCTGTGTGAAGAGCCTTCTATAAATTTGTAATGACTTCTGATGAATATATTTTTCACCTTAGTCAATAGCTTTCAAATCTGTACTTGAGAGCATTTCATGCTCTTGTCTGAACTTTTGACTGCTAATTAGTCATTGTTGTTAAATTGTTCAGAATTTTCACATATACAGACAAATATGAACGGTAGATTTGATTGTTCAGCTAAACCCATAGACCCTTTGTCCACTCTAGGTCAGTGAAGACTTGGAGAGGTTATTATTTGGTACTTTTTGGTCTGTGGTTTTATCTTACAATTTTCAAGCTGTGCTATCGCTATGACTGGGGTAAGGAGCAGTAGCCAGTGTGGTTCTGCAGCAGTAATTAGAGAAGAAATGAGTCAGTGCTATCAGAAGTGCACACATGTTATAACTGAGCAATTGCTGCAAGTAGAATATTAAGATCAAGATAGTTGTCAGATGGGAGGGAAGATACAGAAATGCAAGAATTAAAGATTTTATTTCTAGGTGTCTTGTTAAACACATGGATTTGCAGGTAACTCTGAAGTTGCAGAGTGGTTTTGGTAGGTCTCACAGGAAAAAAATGCTGGCATCCCTGCTGGTTTTGGGTTAGTGTACAGGGTAAGATATCAACTTTTTTCTTCTTTATTTTACTTTTCTTTGAATTATTTTAGGAGGGAGCAATGTTTGCATAGAGTACCCCACTGCTATGGTGAGAAAGCTGAATTGCTTTTATGTCCAAGTGCACACTGTCAGTTTCTCTGGAGCTTGGTGCAGAAGGGTTTTGTTTGTCTAAAAGATCATCAGTATGCTGCAGAAACCAAGGATTGTGCTCTGTATTTTATGTTGTATTCTGCCACCCTTCAGGTTAACCAGCCCTGGCAGTTGCCCCAGTGGTAGTGAGCTTGATGAACCTGCATGATAATTTAATATGGAGAATATTCAATCCTATACAGAGAGATTTACAGATATTAAAACACCTTTGGAGATCAATGGCAACAATGCGAAGGAGAGATAGGCAGGAAAGAAATTGGTAATTTAAAACATTAATTTAAAATTAATTTTTTATATTATCTATAAAATTAAAAGTCTTCTCAGACGAGTCCAGTGAAGGTAGTTCATAAGTGTGGGAATGGTTGCATGCAGAAGTAGATTGCAGTAGGGTAAGATCACTATTACTCTGTGATGTATTAAGAGTTTGGAAGAATGTGTTTTTTAGGGATTTGTTCTTTTATGAGCAAGTCTCACTACATACTGATAAAAACCATAGCAAATTATGATTGAGAAAAATGGTGTAATATGACTTGAATTCACTAACAGGTGATTATTTTGTCAGAAGAGGTATGATTTGTAGAAAAGGACTATCTTTTACTACAGCCACTCAAAACAGCTGGAAGAAAAGTAAGCTTTTTGGGCTTGGCTGAGGAAGGCCTAATTTATACAAAATACTGTTGTTTTTCTAATTGTATCCAATGTTCTACTCAAAGACACTTTTCTCTCCTATCATTTTACCCCACTTATGTTCTTCTACCATCCTGATAATAAGAGGACTCCCTAAGAATTATTTTAACCATCTTGCAGGTATTGAGAGGCTTATGCTTCCACTCTTACAACAAAACATTTTAAAAGATGTATTGTTCTCGCTTAATTTTTAAAATCAGATTTCCATAATGACATGCTACTGCATCATCATAAAAATAGCAAGTACAGAACTGACAGTGGAACTGTAAAGACCCATCTGTGCTACTCATTTTTTTCTCCCACCATGTTTTATATTTAATATTTAGAGCACCTCAACCTTATATATTAATTGTCTAATACTTCTCTGAATGGTTACTCATGGACACTAATTAAAAGCAATCATCCTTTCTGTAATTTGCTGAAAAGAAGAGACCAGATTAAGAATAAATTAATTTGGAGATATGATGGGTAATGAAGCATTCATAATTACTTGTCAGTCAAGAACATATTTTGTAGTACTTTGGTTTCATTTGAGAGATATCCCCTGTCCAGTCTCCATCTGGCTGAACAAGTCCTGTCCTGTGCTCTGCAGCCTTGAGAGAGCAATAGAGGTGGGAATCAAAGAAATGCAGAGACATTCCCCTAGAACTAGAAATTAGATGTCGATGGCAGGATGAGAGCCATATTCAGCTCTCATTAGCATTGAGAAATTTTGTATCTGACTTTTAGAGAAACCAACCCCTCATGAGTTGGTGGGAGTGGGAGGCTTTACACTGCGGTGCTCTGTAAACCCTACGTTTGACAGACATCCGAACGCATGTGCATGGATATGGATATAAAAAGATATCCACCATGGAAAGGCCTGTCAGTCCCAGGCATGGTGTGCTCCCTGCCAGCAGAGGTGCTTGCAGCATGTCTCTGCTGAGGACATGTGCTGTGCTGTGTTTCAGAAGAGTGACAAATATGTCATAGCATCGTCCCTGTCTCTCACAACTCCTGCAGTTGTAAGATGGTTCATTCACTGGAAGCAAAGATTGAACTGCTTCATTCTCCCCCTCCAGTGAGTTCAAGGTTTTCCAAAAGATAATTTTTTGTGATCTACTTAAAGCACCTGTTTAATGATGGGCCAGAGGAAGGAAGTACTGAAAGCTGTTGGAAGACGTGAAAGATTGCCAGATGCCCGCTAGAACAGCGTGTTGCTAAGTAGTCACACAGAGAGATGATGGAAACTTCAACTGCAGCCCTCCCTGAAATGCTCCCACAGAGATCTGCTTATTAACTAACACCAAAAATTCATAACAAGGGAAGCTGAGAAAGCAGCTGGGATGGTGAATGCTTCATTGACAAGGGACCATTGGACACAGAGTAGTGCGAAGTGAGTTCTGTCTCTGGGGGTGCTGTGCCTCTGTCTGGCATACGGCTTCTGGAAAAATTGTAAAGGGGATACACATACAAAAGTGGGATGTTCCTCTGAGTTATCTGGAAGCCCAAATGGGTGTTCATCATCCTTTGTTGGCTTCTTATCCCAGCCTCTTTCCTCCTCTTCCCATCTTTTGACAACATCATTTTTGTGTTGGTTCAGCTACACCCACCTTGTCTCCTTTTCCATCTGCCCCCCCTCTGAACTTACCTGGACAAATGACCACAGAAGTAACAGAACCACCTTACCAGGGAAGGCTGCAGCCTACATCTGAATGAGGAGGGAACGAGGAGGGAACCTGGAGACAGCAGGGCCACCATCTGGGGATGCTTCATTTTATCACTTTTATCACCTACTTTTTGGGCTGGTCCAGTGGTAAGCGCCTCGTAGTAAATCTGTCACATAATACATTGAATTGCCACTATCATTAAATATAGCTAGATATTAAATCACAAAGAAATTTCTAGAGGAATTATAATCTAAACATTCCAGAGAGAAAAGCAAATTTAACATCTGACAGTATTGATACATGCAGCTAGTAAATCTAAACATGAGTCAGATAGAATCATAGCCAACCATGAAAATTTAAAAATAATGCCTGTGTGACATGTGGTGTAGTTAAAATGCTGGGTCCTGAGCCTACAAACATCTGTGTGTATGCCTGGTTTGAGAGGCATGAGGGAGTTCTCTGTGAGTCACAGCCTTGAAGGACTCCTGTGGAAAAGGGATGGTTTTGAGGCTAGAAGACAACATTTGCATGGAAATATACCTGGATTCAGTATTTATGAGTTCAGTGATGCCTAACCCCAGAGTTTTTCACTCTCCTGTTTTGATCTGTGGTAAAGACATATGCTTCTCAAGGCTTTCTGTAGTCATGACATTTTGTTCTTGCTGTGAGGCACTCTGGGAATATTAATACAAATTAATTCAAATAGGCTGGAAAAAATAGTATCATTTTTTTTCCTTCAATCTGGGGAATACCACCAGGGTTGAGAGTAAATGTACATTTACTGAAACTACTTCTTGGTTTCTTGGCTATATATATTCTTAATTTCTTCAAATCAATGCCATTCTAGCTTTCTGTTGTTTATACTTTAGATTTTCATTATTTTATTTTGATGCTGCTAAAGTATTCTCTGACAATATGTCCTTTCACGTAGAAAGATTTCAAGTCCAATGCAATGTCTCTGAGGGATTTTTCAAATCCAACCAAAAGCTTCCTCAGAGCTAATGAGGAATTGGAACAACTTAAATGGAACAGTGAAAGACCTTCAGAAAATGTCCTTGTATGTAAGAATATGAAGACTTCTGGTATCTGGCTACAATATGGCTCAGCTCTGCCATAGGGAGAACAGTAGGATGCAATCTGTGTACAACAAAATTCTTTATTTCCTGATGGCACAAATAATGTATATTTAAAGGTACAAACATATGTTTATACATATGTGTTTGCATTAAGGTATTTTAAATATATGTGTATCTTGGCATCTCTCCAAGAAATATATGGCTTTACCTTTTAATGGTCACTTACTGTAGCCACCTCCAGACAAATAAGTGTATGTTAACAGCTTCTGTTCAAACAGAAATTTCTCTTCAAATTGTTTGCTCTCCTGCAAACAGGAGAGAGGCTGAACAGTTGTGAAAAATCAGAGCTCTCTTATATGCATTTTGTGCCTAAGATCATGTTCTGGATGATGTTTTATGTGTTAGTTTACATGCACCTGATACACCTTGGTAGTTGCTGTATAAAGTCTCTTGAATGTATTTGTCTCTGGGATGTAAAGACAAAAATTATCCCCTCAGCTGGTGTATATATAAGTAGAGACTGATTTGAAATCTCTGGTACCTGAAGTTCCAGTCTGAACTGGGGTGACAGATGATTTCACAGCCAAATGGCTGCACCATTGCTGACCTGTTACTTGCAGTGTTGATGTGCTGACATTTTGGTCTTCTCTTTACCCTGCTATTTCCCTGAGTGGTGGGAGGGTGAAAGCACTTCATGCTCTGCAGTTTTGTCTGTAGCTCTTGGCTGACAGGTGAGCTTGAGTTTCTGATTTGTAGTTTGAGTGATAGCACATTGATCTTGGATGGATGTCATCAGTCCCTTTGAGAACAGTGAAGTGTTATGCAATGTCTCTGAGGGATTTTTCAAGCTTCTTGGGAGGCCTAGCCAGGATCTAGTTTATGCAGGTCTAATCTCTGGTAGAAAAACTAAATATATTCATCTTCTAAAAGATAATGTCTTAGCAACTTTGCTGAGGTGGTCAATGCCTTTGGCTGCTTTGGCTGAGCCCTGGATCCTGGTCTTGGTTTTGGTCAGAGAGGTTTTATTGGAGCTAAATTCTGTGGGGTTCAAGAGTTTGTCAGACTTCTCTTCAGGGGGTGTTACAAAAGAAGTGTGGGAGAAAAGAAAAGAAAATTAACTCGGCAACTGTAGGTGAAAAAAAGTTTACTGACTTTTTTTCCTGCTCTTCATGTTCTGAGGTTTCAAGGCTCTTCAGCTGGGACATCTCATGTCACTTCTATAAAAGATGCAATTCCTCATCCATTTTATAGAAGATAACAAGCAGCACAGGGGTAGCTGGTAGCTGATGCCAAAAACAGTTGTGGGGAGTAACATCTGAGGATAGTGAGCGAGCAGATGTAGCCTTTGTACCAGCTGCGAAATGCAGTGGGGCAGAAGGACATCACTCGTGGCTTCCCTGAGAAAGAGAAATCGAGTTAGCAACATGTCTGTCTTACTTTTTGTCACAAAGAACCTGGAGAAATATTGAATAGCTGATTTTGTTCATCAGGGAGCTCTTACAGGAAGAAGTTGTGTTATAATTTATATTCTTAATTTTATTACATGACAATCCAAAGGCCAGGGTATACATTCAGTTTCAAGGTCTGTATTTTTCATATGCATGACATTAACTTTGCAGGGTGATATTTGTTCTTGAATCAGCTTGAGAGTGGTAGGATTTTAAAATGAGTGATAGTAAAAGGGAAACATGAGCTGCCTAAAGAAGTGTGTAGCTTTTAGTTCCATCCTAAAAAATTGATTTGAAGTTCCTTCTCTCTAAAGCTGTTTGAGAGCAAAGTTTCTCCTAGTCTTGCACCATTGTTACAGGCAAGCCTGCATCTAAGAATATTGATGCCAAGTAAGAAATTAATTTTTTGTTGGCTAAATGCTGCCATATGCAAAGATTAGATACTGAATAGAGGAAACTTTGGGTTTGGGGATATTTTTATGTGGAAACCTGCATTTCCTAATCTAAATTGTGTGGTAATTTGTAGATTCTCAGTTGACCAAAATGATGGTTAACAGTGGGAAGCAGTAGGGAAGACTGGCAGTGCCCTGGATGTTTATTAGGACTCTGTAGTGTGTACCAAGGCTTTATGAGCAGAGGTCTGAGCCATGCAGCTGAGGCACACCATGGAGTTTTCAGCTGAAGAGGGCTCCATGGAAAGCTCAATTCCGGCCTCTGTATTTCTCCACTGCAGACATCACAGCATCACAGTTATGATATATATATTTTTTCCCTCCAGTTGTACTGATATATGAAAATGAGCATCTGGAGGCTATTGTTCAGGATAGAGGAGGTAGCATCAAGTGGCTTAGTCATATCCAGTAGCCTTTTTAAAGATGTGCAGGGAAATAATTTTGGTATATAGAGCCAGTTACTCCCTCTCTAGAATTGCATACACTTATTTTCAGGTCACTGTGTTCTTTGCTTGAATTGGAAGAAGCATTGCCTATTTAGAAAGTAATAAATATACAATTTAAATTTTTCTTTTTTTTTTTTTGTCAATACTTACCAGAAAATATATTTAACCTCAAAGGCAGATTATTTTTTGAGATATTTGAAAATGGTTATATTATTCTGGTAGCTGATTTACATTTTAATTGGCAAGAGTCTTCTCAAGATAAGGAAGATGGTTTGTGTTTCATCATCAACATATTGTGATGTCCAAGTTCTGAGGCATCTCATCAGTACAGGCAACCTGAAATTTCACTTTCAGAACAGTGTCCAGTACATGTTAGTGCTTTTTGGAAGGGTTTTATATACCATTGAAGATTGTGATCTTTAAATTTGATTCCTCTTTTTCACTACAACAGATAGGAGAGTGACTCTTTTTATGAAGACTCATGATTTGGTCTGTTTTCATTATAGTGTGCATGTATTTGTAACCTGTATAAGTGAATACTGAGGGCAAGAGTGCTCAAAGTCTTAGTGTCTTTTTGGAAGGAAATTCTTGTTTGCTTCAATAAATGCAGCAATATGAATTCATAAGAGCTACTGTTACTGTATTTCTGGAACACTTTGATTTAGCTTGAGCTAATTTCTGGAGCAATTTTCTTGACACAAGTAACAAGGAGAGGCACATCTGTTTCACCTAATTAATTTTTGTGTGTGGATGCTACATTAGTATAATTGAAGACATGAAAAGAATATGATACTATTATGTAGAATCTTTTTATGTCCTCTCTGTTTCCTGAGTGTGGTTGTATGCCAGTCCTATGTCTACTTGTTCTCATAATGGATATTTCAATTAGAGGCAGCTTTGGATCATTCAGCTTTACCTGCGTGCCTTCCTCTAGAAGGCATCCTTACCCATTTTATACTACTGAAGGATGAATTTGAGAATAGTATTTCTTTTGATAATAGGTTCCACCTGTAGGTATTTCATTAAGAATCTATTTAGGTTCCAAACTTTTTATCTATATTGATCCTTCTAAATCATAGAAATATGTATAAGTTAAAGTAGAATTGTTTAGAAAAAATATTTCTAGTCCGATTGTTCATAATTTTAATGTA
The DNA here is from genome assembly GCF_023055355.1 of Agelaius tricolor. Taxonomy (NCBI): domain Eukaryota; kingdom Metazoa; phylum Chordata; class Aves; order Passeriformes; family Icteridae; genus Agelaius; species Agelaius tricolor. Next base: position 21,571,495 of record NW_027269261.1, on the reverse strand, counting down.
TGTAGTGCTCTAGGGTTCAGGTATCAAGGAACCCAAATTACCAGCACTCCCTTCTGGAAGAAATGTTATGGCCATTCATGCATTTATAATTCTTACAGTGTGGGATGTTATCCTCTTTGTTTTCTTTCTTTTTTTATGATCTGAATACAAAAACACTACTTTAGAATGATTTTAGAAACTACAGGTTTTTGGAAAACCTTTAGGTCCCAGGGATTCATCCTTTTGACTGGGGCTAGCATATGTTGGACCACAGATACAGAGGACAGTAGTTTTGCGGTCTTATTTTGGGGAGAAAAATTTGTTAAATTCTTAAATGCTTAAATTATTCTAACTTAAATACCTAGGATGCAGTAGGGGTTTGATTAATGTCTTGGTAGCCAGCTGAGAGGCTCAAGATATTTTGATTTTGGTGTGGCAAAATTTAAAATGTGAGATGATAAACACCATAATGTTTGTACATGATCACTTAAAGAAAGGAGTCAGAAGATTTACACTGTTGAATCCCACTTTGGAAATATGAATAGACATGTAATTTATAGACTCATAGAATGGCCTGGGTTGGAAAGGACCTTAGAGATCATCTGATTCCTTCTGATACCACCACCATGGGCAGGGACATGTTCCACTATCCCAGGTTGCTCATAGCCCCATCCACCCTGGCCTTGAACATTTCCAAGGATGGGTATCCACAGCTCCTCTGGACAACCTGTTCCAGTGCCTCACCACCCTCACAGCAAAAATCATCTTCCTAATATCCAATCTAAACCTGCCCTCTCTTATCTTAAGCCCATCCTCCCTTGTCCCATTCCTGCAAGCCCTTGTAAAAAGTCCCTCTCAGCTTTCTTGTAGCCCCCTTTAGGTTCCAGAAGGTGCTGTAAGGTCTCCTCAGGCCCTCTCTTCTCCAGGCTGAGCACTCCTAGTTCTCTCAGGCTGTTTACATGTTTGAGGTGCTCCAGCCCTCTGATCATGGCCTCCTTAGTCTTGCACCAGCACTTTCACATCCCCCTTTTGGCGACCCCTGAGCTGGATGCAGCACTCTAGGTGAGGTCTCACCAGAGCAGAGTAGAGCTGGAGGATCACTCTGGTGCTGGTCACACTTCTTTTGATGCAGCCCAGGATATGGTTGGCTTTCTGGGCTGCCAGCACATATTGCTTGGTCATTTAGCTTCCATCTGTTGGTGTGTAAGCATAAATAATTCATTTGATGGCTCTTTTCCTGCCAAGAGTCACAGAGCCATACTGAAAAAGCAAAATGGCAACAAACATCCCCCCCTCCCCCATTTTTGTGTTAACAGATTAAGCTGCAAGATATACCTAACTAACTGACAAAATGCTTTCTCAAATATTTCTGGTCCCCCAAAAAAGTCCTGGTTAAAGTGAGCTGAAAATTTTTAGGCTTCAGTTTGATATCTTAATTCATTGCTGGAAAATTAATTCTTATAAACTGAGGATTATGGTATTCTTTTGATGAATAGTCTCTAATAGAATCAGACAATTGCAGCATAAACAAATTAATGTAGGCATTGGGTGGGATATTTTTAAAGCAGTAACTCTTTTCCCAGTTATACCAGTTAGGTGCCATTCTGGCTGCTTGAGGAAAATGAGATCCCATAAGCAAAAACAGCTGGAGTTGCAAAATATTTTGAGTAATATTTTTCCATTTTAATTCTATTTAGGAGTCATATTTAAAATAGGAGACAATTTTGTTCTCAAATTTGGACACTAGATAGTAACTCCAACTTCATTGTTCAAGATGAGTATAAAGCAAGTAATATTGGGGAAGTATATATTGTATTGTTTTCTCTGTTTGCAGTTGTTAAGCAGGTTTCTGCAAAATCAACTGTTGCTATTTGCCAAAAAAATTGAAGAAACTAATTTGCAGCATTTGACTTCTTAGAAACCCTTTAGGATAGATTCTTGCTTACATTGGTTTGATTTTCAGGATCACATATTCCTAAATAATGGGAATCTTTAGAGGGAGAAAATGACATCTAATTTTTTTTTTCTGGCAAATAACTTCTGAGTGAAAATACAAATGCATTTAAAGAAAATGAGTGCAGATTTCTTTCTCTATATAGGTTTTTTTCTCTGAAATATATATTGGGAAATGTTAAATTCTATGCATTTTCTTTTCCAAACTGACCCTATATGGAATTCACAGTAGCTAAAATGTTGATGAAGCTTCTTCCCCTATAATTAAGGATGAGCCTGATCTACTATTTGCTTATTCTGGTAGTAATGGAGTAGTAGTGACCTTCAGTGGGTCTTATTGGCAGATGTTATTTTCTGAAACACATATCAGAGTATGATAATAACAATAAAAAAATTAATATCGATATATACTATCTGCTGAAAATGCTATTAATGCTCTTCTTATTAGAATATATATAAATGTTACTGTTCTTACCTCCCTTTTAAAATCCACCTTAAAAGACTGAAAAAGAGCACAGGGTATGCTTTAATTAATGTGTCTTCTCAGTGCAGGGACGATTCTATTTAAAAGTCATTAAGATTTATTGTCCTTAGCTTGAATAATTGCTGTTCTGTCTGTATTTCCATATGTACTTTCATGTTTTAGGGGAAGAGAAACAATATTATTTTATATTCAGGAAAATGTTTAACTTGTTTTTCAGTTCAAAGAGATATTGTGCTTTTGATGAAAAGGGAGCTGTGGCTTTCAGAACATGTACTGACACTTAAGGAGAGACAGAGAAAAAAGTAAATGGAGGCTTTTGTGATTTCAAATTGGCAGAACTATTTATTCAAAGTAGGAGCTAGATCAAACCTTCATCCATTAAACTTAAAACTTTTATACTGAACGACATCAATATGTACTCCTCAAAGGCCATTCCTTCTCCTTTTCTGCCTTCATTTTACTGTCTGGCAGTGGTGATGCAATCCAGGACTTCATTAGCTTCTGGTGTCTTTCCTGGGTCATCATTTGCTCTCAGGTGTGCTCTCAGACTCTGCACAAAATGCCCTCAAGCAATTTAGATTTAAGTAGGACAGAAGGCTGATAGTCTCCACTGTGATCTAAAGCTGGGGTTGGGGGAGTACCTGGGGGTCTTTTGGGAAGACCAGGGAAGAGGTAGATTGTACCTTGTGCCTCACAGCCATGAGGGTGAGAATCATTAAATATAAGAGCTGGTGATCTGAGGTCAGATGCTCCAGTTGTTTTCCTTTTGATTTTCCCTTTGCTTGATATTTATTTTTATTTTTTTTTACTCTAGGTTGGTGTGATTGGTCTGAGACCATATTCCACACTGGTCTAGAGGAGGGTGAATACATATCCCATAGTCCAAACAAGCCCCAAAGCTGTGTTTGTAGAGGCAGATGGCTCAGTCCACTCTAGCTTAGCTATTTATATTCCAGCTGAGGGCTTTGGAGGCTGGGAAAAGAAGTGGAATGATGCTTGAGAAGTATCTTTACATGTAGGCAACTTTTATATATTTTTGTTTTAGTGTTTCTTTCCTTCATAAACTGGAATATAAGATTTTATAAATATGAGATCTTTAGCTGAAAGCCTTCTTCTCTGTCTCATGAAGCATTCTATCCCCATTTGAACTACTTTCATATGTGCAGGTGAGGTGATTAGAGACTTCTAAAAGATTCCATTTGCTTTGTAAAAGAAAAATCACAGCCTATATACTTAAAAAAAAAGGTATGAAGGTAATAATTGCTCACAATTTTGCTATGTGCTGAGATTCCTGTAAATCTACTGTAAATCATACTGGCTTTTTTCAAAAGCAAGCAGGGAATATAAACAAAATACTTCAGTGTACTAAAAGCAAAAACATTTGGAATTTATTTTGCACTGCCTGACAATAATAATTTAAATGGCTTCACAACATGCACAGAGAAAATTTTACGTTCAATTGCTTCTCTGTTAGGAACTTCTGTTTAGAACCATAAACTTTTATAAGAAACTTCTTTTCTGTAGGTCCCCATCTTTAGACTGCTCTGTTTGCCAAAGAATCAGTGAGAATGTCTAGAGTGGCAGCTCACTAAGGGTCTTGCATGGAGGCATGGAAGAGGCATGGCAAGACCCTTCTCTCAGTGAAAAAGGCAGTGCTAGGTGCTGGTGAGGCACAGAGGGCTCATCCTCCACTGCCTTTTGCAGCACTCTCACTGCGGAGGAAAATCCCACACACCTGCATCGTTTAAAGTCACTGAAAACTGAAAGCTCTGGAAGCAGAAATTAATTCTTGTTCTTTGGAAAATTTCTGCAGTCTTGTAATTGCACTTTCTTGAATTGCTTGGATAATGACATTTTATCAAAAATCTTTTGTTACATGGTGTGGAATTCTGTGAAATTAAAGAGCTGGTGACAGTGTGATTTCTATCATGGCAGTGTTGAAAAATCAGTTGAAAACTTGCTAAAAATTTCCTTTGACAAACTATGTGCTTGTTCCTCTTTGCAGATGTATGTGCTAAAAGAATGAGTATGCTCATGCTCAGCTATTTAACCTCAATAGAGATAAATTTAAATATTTTTAAAGTTAAATATGTTACTTGCTTTGCTGAATCAGGCACGTAACATATAAGTAGTTGGAAGTCAAAGGGGAAATTCAGTGGAAGTTACTTATTCTGTATTAGTCTTAATTCCAAAGATTTTTGGAGGGGAAAAAAGAGAATAACAAGGAATAAGAGGCTACTTCACACCTTCATGCACCTGGTGAACCTCACTGGCAAAATATTAATTTTCTTTTTAAAGAAAATAATAATATGAATAAAAATCTTCAGAGCCTTTTATTTTTGTTAGTATTCCTTCTTTTTTAACCTTAACCTTTTTTGTTTTATAATATGCTGGTAGGACTGCATAAAGTAATGCAGTTATTTACTAGTAGTAATAAAATACTCAGCTATTTGACATTATGCACAAAATAATGTGTGTATATTTTCTCTTGAAGACATATTTTCTTTCTTATTATTTGTCTTATAAATATTAAGCAATATATTTGCACATATATTAAATATGTGCAAATGAGGAATTTTTCCATCCTGGTATAGCTACCTCTATAGGTATTTCTATCATTGCTGCCCATCTGCCCTGGACTGCTGTTTTTGCCAGGATTTCTCTGGATAAATGGGCTGTATATGTGTAGCTTACAAGGAAGGATAGATACAGGAAGAAAAAAACTGATGAGGCTAAATAATTGCATTTTTGAACATTGACCTGAGGAAAGGCCTCTTGAAGTGAAACAGGGTGTGTGAAAAGTTTAAAACCAGAAAGAGGATTGTAGTTTACCTAACAGGTCAGGGTACCTGCAGTCATTTTGACCACTTGTGTCAGCTTGCCATGGTCTGATCCAAGGCTGCTGAGTGCAGGATTATGGGATTTGCAGTTCTTGTTTTAAACCTGTGACTTCACTGACCCCAAGGTGTGTTTACAGTTTGTTGCTCTAAGTCTGGCAAAGTTTAATTTGTGAGTGCTTCTACCACATTTTATTTTTTGTAGGGAAGATAGAAACATGTGCAGGCAGGGTGGTTTTCTGTTCTGCAGGAAAGCATATGGATTGCCTTGTCCCTAGGATGGAGAGGCCAGCAAGAGCCTGTTTTACCCAACACCCACTGAGAATTGATTTATTTGTAAACAAAAATGCAAACTTGTTTCTAGGAAACAAAATGGTTGTAAGAAAGCCATCAAACACTAGAAAAAAGTTATTTCAGATTTCCATTAAAGTTGTAGCATCAGGTTGTTTTTGTCACTACATGTAAAATTCACTATTTTTAGTTTTTTTGTGGATCACCTGGAACAATGTATTTTATCTGCACATCAGTATATTGCTAATGAAGTTTTTTTGCAGAATGAATGTTGCTTTGTCATATTTGATATATGTTTACACTTGATAAGCATATGTGGCTAGGGAAAGTTCCATGCGAGGGTGGAATATAAACTTTTCACTTTAAAGTGCATCATGTTTTTGCTAGCTGTGTTAGCCTGGCATCTTGCTCCCATGAAGCTATCTCACTCAGAAGAAATAAGCAAGTGGGAATTTCTGGTTTTTGGAGCCGATTCAATTTTGTTAGAATAAGAATTAGAGGTAAAAATTAATGCAAACAATAACAACAACAACAAAAAGGAAATAATTGAAAAAGGCACAGAAGTTCTACTACTGATGAGATGTAGATACTGTTTACTGGGCAAAGTGACAGCTGAATGAAATGCAGAATCTGTGCTGGGAGGCAGAGCCATCTGAGTTGATGTTTAAGCTTCTAAGAATATTTTAATAATCATTACCCAGTTCCTTTAGAAATTGCCTTAGCAACTCAGTGTGAGCTATTGAATACTGCCAAATCCATACAGAGACCTTTCTTGGAATACTCCTTCACCTCTCCAGTACAGCATTTTGACTTGAAGGAAACTTACTTTCTATGAATATTTATAGCTTGTTCTTTTACAAGAAGTTTTATTGATTTGATTAGTGCTCCCACAGAACACAGATGAAAAGAAACCTCTGAAAGGAGATCAACCTCTGTCTTGTCAGTTCTTGAATATTGCACACTTTATTAATGTCAGTCTAGGCTTTCCTGTTATTATTCCTAGTTATAAGAGAAGTATTGGTAATGTCTTTTTTTCAGACAGATTAAAAATCAGGTTTTTTATGTATTTTATTTTTAAGACAGAACATCAGAACCTTCTAAATAATCTATTTGCAGTTTTGTGACACAGAATTATGGGCTAGTGCTAAAAATCAGAATCTTGTAGTTTGGGATCCAGAGAATACCAAACACTCAATAAACAGCAGGAATTTGTGACAACATGGTTCCCAAATCCCTGACTAAAACTGTGAGAATTGGCTTCTAGAAGCTGGAGTGGGTGAGTGAAGTGGTTGAGTCACCAACCCTGGAGGCATATAAATGATGTGTAGAAGTGGCACCTAGGGACATGGTTTAATGGTGGGCTTGGTGGTGTTAGGGTAATGGTTGGACTCAATCTTTAAAGTCTTTCCCACCCTAAACAATTCTATGAAGAAATTACACCAAACTTCTGTAAAGCAAAGATTTTTGGTTTCTTAGCAGACCATGGTCTAAAATAGAGAGAACTTCATCTCTGTTATTGCACAGGGCTCTTCCATCAGGAGGATTCATGCAGGAATTTCTTAAATTGAAAAGTTAAATTATTTTCTGTACATGCAATTGATGAATTAACTTGAAGGAGGAGCACTATCTGCATATTCATGATGGGATTCCACAGGCAGCAGCTTGTGAGCAAGGGCTGTAGCACACAGTATGTTCATAAGTGAAAAAATTCATGTGTATATATAGCACAGAAATGTACTTGCAAAGCAAAAGTATTTGTATTCAATTCATTTGAGGTTTAGATTTTCAAGTAATCCTTGTACTTGTTCAGCCTTCAGATTCTCTTGCTCTGTGTTCAGGAATGTATGTGCATGCACATGTGTTGGCCCTGACAGGAGGGGAGCCCAGAGCTTTTGGATATTGGCAGCACCTATCTCTGTGTATCTCTAGCTTGAGCAAGCCTGAGGGTCTTTGGGGGCTTCAGATGACAAACTTCCACTAATTAATGGTCAGTATAATGCATAGAGCTCAGCCACTTGTTTGGTGTGAGTTATCGACCTAAATGATAGAGAGAACTTTGGACTTTCCTTCCTTCTGTGCTTCAGTTACCTACCTGTAAAAAGGAGAATAGGAATTTTCTACCTACTTTGCAATGTTGGGAGGGAAGTCACACGGAGAACTGGAAAAGCCCTTGTACTTGTAGTATCCAAAGCCATAAAACCTCATGGAATATGTGTTTGTAGATATGCAAATATACAGAACAGGCATACACAAGCATGTCAAACTGGAAGTGTAGGAAAGAGTCAAGAGAAGGAAAGGAAAAGGGATCAGTGTAAAAATGGGGATTGTTTTCCACACAATGAGTACAAGTTTTGCTATTTCTGCAGTGTATGGAGGGATTTCCCCATAGTCAGTATGGGTACAAACATTGACTTTCTGTTTAATGATTATGTCTAGAGCATTATTTATGCTAAAAGGAATATCTTATTCATCTGTGATTAAGTGCATATCTCTGCTTTGACACTGTTGGGCAGGGATATATTTAATCCTAATCTCCTGAGCCCAAGTGCTGATCTCAAGGGAAAAATGCATTTTATCTTCTAGAAATTCAATGAGGTACCTTTTATAAAGATTTTACCAGATAGCTCCTTAGGGCCTGGAAAAAGCATCCTTTGATCTCTTAAAATCAATTTGACATTCAGTATCAAAACCCACGTGTGCCCTTTGAGAAGGGCAGTCACTGTAATTGAGTGGGGTGGTCAGGGTGGATGTGAACCACGGAAACGCCACTGACAGTGGCACACAGAGTTTGGTGGCTGAGGCCAAGGCCATGGCAGCTGCTTCCCCTGGCTCCAGCCTCCTGGGAGTCCGCAGCCAGGAGCTCTGCCTTTCCTCTGACTCTATGAAATCTCAGTATCAACTTTCTGTAATCCACTTTTGTGTAATTAGGAGTGTGCCTGTTCACCAAACCATTTATCCTCAGTATTGAGCTCTTCCATCAATGGACTGCATATCCAAACCTACTGCTGAGAGTAGTTTCTCATACCTTAAAATATACAGCATAAACTTGAGATAATTTAATTTCTTTTTGATATCTCACGAATGATGCCTTGTTTAATCTGAGGTTTGTCATAAACATGGAGAAAACATTTGCTCGTACTTGAATTTATCTTTCCTTGTATAGAAAGAAAATGTTTCATAACTTCCCCAGAACTTTCAATTCTACCTGAGGTACTTGAAATAAATGAATCATAGGTGGTAGCACTCTCTTCCAGTCAATTTAGCAAATAAAATCTAGTCTTAGAATTATCAAAAACACCTATAATCTCTCACATGGGAAAATACTTAATTGCAGCTAGGTAGTTTCAGTAGATGCCCTGCTTTGTCTAGGAATTTTATGTAAAAAACATGCTCATTTTGGAGTCTCTATATTTTTAACTCCACTTTGAAAATGTGTATCCATAAGAGTTTTCTGAAGATACTGGTTAACTAGAAAGCAAAGGAATTGCTCTCTCTAATTAAAACACACAAAAAATTTAAATTAGTTTTCAGTCTTCCTTTTTATGAAGGTTTGAATACAAGGATGCTTGCCATCTAAACAAAAGTATCATGTCAATTGTATGAGAATTCATAGCATTTCAAGCTTTTTCATATTTGCAATATAATCTATTGTTTGTCATGGGGGAAGACTCAACTAGAATTTGAAACTTCAAACATTGTTTTGCTCAAAAGCAGTAATATATAGTTATTAAAGTTACTTGTATCTGCTTAACAGCGAATCTGCTTCTCATGGGAAAGTTACAGATGCTTTCATTCTCCCAGAAATATGTCAAAAAGACTATATGAAAGTAATGAATCCTATAAAATATTTCTTTGTTTGGGGTTTTTTGGTGGTTTTTTTGGTTTTTTTAAAATCCTTTTCATTTTGCATACCCCTACTTCCACCTCTATAGCTGACCAAAGGGATACAGATTTCCTTTGAACGTGATTTGAATCTCGGGGACTCCTAGGAGTTTGGAGCTGAAACCCTGGAATATGTTACTTTTTTGAGTGGAGAAATTAGTTACAAACTACTTACAATAGGCTTTTATTCTTAATTCACACAGAATCAAAGAATCAGAATTCACTCAAGGGTTACTGGAAGCTCCTTGTAAAATGCATTTCTTGTCCACAGTTGCTTGTCAGAGACAAGTCCTTTGTTCATTAAAAGCATACTGAGAATTTAGCAGAACATGAAAGGGATTTGGTGAAATTAGGAGGCAAATCATCCTCCTGGTTATGAAAGCGAAGTGGGGAGGGTGCATCGGGGAAGGACAGTCTGAAATGATGCTGACAGTATTTTGGATGAAACAGATTCCATTTAGCAAGTTAAATTTTGTACTCTGTACTGCTCATGGCAGATAGCATTGATTAAAAGCTTTGAGAGAAGATTTCCGATGAATTTAGAAGTTTAAATCAAGAAACTTGTAAATTTCCACAATCAAACCCAAGTATATTGGGTTGAAGTGGGGAATGGACCAGTTCTAGGAATTTCCCCCTCAGAAACAGGGGAAGGTTTGAGCAGCACAGGACTGAAAATGTGAAGAATAAGCAGGGCACTGAGGCTGCCTGTGCAGTTGCAGTGAGCACATCCTGTCCCCATCCCATCCAAGCAAGGAGCTCTGAGGCAGGGAAGAGCCAGCAGACTGTGTTGTCATGTGGCTGATTCCCCAGGGTTTGTCTGTGAGCAAGGCAGCCTTTATGCTGCCTCTTGAGTGGAAAGGGGAACTCTGAAGTGAAAATATACCAGGGAGCTACTGCATTGCTACTGGGGCCAGATGTTCCTGCCCTCCACATGCAGGAGCTCTGTGGTACACAGGGATATGCAGCAGAATTCCTATGGCCATGTTCTCTTCTCCCAGCCAAAATTAAAGTTTCCTTGGTTTTTACCTAGCAACAGAATTCCTCTTTTTTGTCTTTATTATAATTATTTAAAGAAAGAAATAATACTTTTCTGACACCAACCTCTTGGGAATTACATCAACCATATGAAATATAAATACATTTTCTCTCCCGTTGTATAAATAATGGATTAGGTTTTCACTGGAGCAGTTGAGAGTAGGATTTAAGGACAACTTGTGTAACTCTCAAAGTAGGCTGTGGTGTACAGCAGCAGACTGTTATAAAACATGACACAGTAGGAAATGTGATTAATGTGTGATGGAAACCCCTTGGTAGATCAGGTCACTAAAGTATGTACCCTACCCATGGTTTGTGTAATGCTCAGTGAGCATCTGGACAGAAATGAACTGCTACCTGGTGGAGTGCTATTTTATCCAGTAATGTGTGATTGAATCATACAAATATCACAAAATACCTTTTCTGTGTTTATGGAAGAAAAGCACTTGGCAGTTTTTAGGATAAAAACCAAGAATTTGAGTGTAAAAATGAACTACCACCCTTCCTTCAAGGAAGACATAAGTCTGATTTCGGGAGAACACCCAGAGCTGAATGTGAACTTGGTGTCCTCATACCAATTAGCAGCAGATGAGAAGCATGCTGCAGAGCAACAGCCCCTGTAAGAGCTCTGGGATGCTCACAGAGTGCCTGCTTGTGTTATGGGGCCAGCCAAGCAAAACTGCCTGCTTGGCATGTGCTCCACTGGGCTGGTGTTTAGTCACCATTGCAAGACATTGCTTTTGTAGAGAAGTAAATAAAACGTGACTGCCAAATCCCCTAGCATGAGTTTTCTAAATCTGGTGTAGCCAGACCCCTGATTCTGAATTGCATTAAGACCTCCCAGGAATTATAACCTGGAACAATTCAAGCTTCTGTTGATCCATGAACAGGCATGCTTATGAAAACAGAGCAGCTTGGATCTGTTTGTCCCTTTTTATTGGTGATGAGCTAATTTTATTTTAAAACTTTACTCCTTGGTGCACGAAGGGACAGAGTGAACTCAGTGGAGCTGAAATTTCCTGAATTATAATTTTAACCCTGACTCTGGTTTAAGGAAGCATATTGGGTTGGTCTAAAGTTGCTGTGACATTTTCCCAGTTTTCTGATGCAGGCTTTCTTTCATATATTAGTGCAGGGAACATTTACAAGATTGTAGGACTCTGCAACCTGTAATTGGTATTTCCTGTGATTTTGTTCCTTTTCTTTTTTCTTTTTTTTCCTTTTTTTGACAAGGTTTGTGAGCTAAGATTTAGGGAAAATTTAAATATCAACTTTCTTTTCTCTGACTGAATTCTATCAATATTGCATTTGTTGTTTACAGAAGTGCAGTCTGATAACTCATTTCAGAGAGGATTATCTAGGAGTAAAATATATTCCCATTGTCATTTAATTTTATGGTAACGAATTATAAAATGGCCTGGGTTGGAAGGGATCTTAAAATATCATCTAGTTCTTACTTCCCTGCCATGGAAAAGGACATCTTACACTAAACCACATTGCTCAGGGCTCCATCCAACCTGGCCTTGAACACTTCCAGGGATGGGGCACCCACAGCTTCTCTGAGCAACCCATTCCAAGTTAAGTGAGGGACAGTTTTGTCTTGTGTGTTCTGAAAGGAAAAAGTAGTTTTAGCCACAGAGCTTTGGTGTAGCTTACCTACATGAGGGCAGAACCAGAAATTAAGTAAATAGGTTTCATAAAGAAAATCTACATTTTAAACCTTCATGCTCAGAATCTTTAGATACAAATGCTGATAAATAGCTAAGACATTCATTAAATGAACTCTATATTGCTGGAATTTTGTCAGGTTGTGAAAAAAATGTTAAGCTACTTTAAAAATAAAATTTCTTGGATTGTTTCCAGAAAAATAGATTTTCTTTGAGAGATTTGTGTGCATATAATGTTTTTCTTATGAAAAATTTAAGACACTAAGATGAATTTCTCAACTACATGCCAAACCACTTTGCTTTTTATTTGCAAGTTATTTTTCTAACAAGAAGGTAATGTTAAAAGAAGCTTTTGTCTGATTTCTAAAGGTAAGTCTTTTTAATGACAAGTTTTCCCTTTTGCCTCCTTTGAAGGGCATGTTGTTCTGCTAAAAAGTGAAATAATGTCAGAAATTCTGGGGTGTTACTGCTACTGCTCCCTCAAAACATGACTGATCCTTTGGAGGAGAAAAATGTTTGAATTAAAACCCAGGACTTAAGCTCATGAAACTTTTTTGTAGGGTTCTGCCTGTGTGACCTTGTCCAAATCATTAAATACTGATCCTGGGAGATGTACTGAGGGCATTCCACAGGTGCTGCACCCTGTGCTCTTTGTATTTCACTTTCTCTGTTCTGAGTGGACCAGCAGCAATCGAGCCATCACAGGAATTTGGGCTGCTCTTTTATACAAGCCTGTGAAGACAAAATGATTTCCACTTTCAAATGGACAGAGCCATGAGCTGTATCTCTAAGCTTTGTTTGAAGGAACCAAGGCCTTTAATAATGAAGAATCTAGGCAGTCCCATTTATGGTAGAAATCCCTGTTTTGCTCATCCAAGTGGTTTGGGCTTTTTTAAAGCCACTTCACTTTGAAGCTTGGCCCATGTGAAGGAAAATTGTGTTGCTTACAGGTGCTGTGTTGTGTTTACACCTGTGTAATTTACAGGTGCTGCAGCAGACACTGGCAGTCTAAGGCATAGATCAATCAATTGCTATTAACTACATGTAGCAGATGATAAGAGAGTGGCTCAGAGAGGATTGTACAACCTACATTTTCATTTAATTTCTCTGAATGTTTGTTGTGTCATATGGTTAACCTGGTTAGCCTGTTTTTAACTGTTCTGTTCCCACAGTTCTTTTAAAACTTAAAATGTATTATGTGTAACCTATTAAACATCCCAAGTTGTTTGTAATTTAGGCTTTGGAAACATCTCCCCACGCACACAAGGTGGAAAGATATTCTGTATCATCTATGCCTTATTGGGAATTCCTCTGTTTGGTTTTCTGTTGGCTGGTGTTGGAGATCAACTAGGGACAATCTTTGGAAAAGGAATTGCCAAAGTAGAAGATACCTTTGTTGTGAGTATGCTGACTGCCTCATTTTGTTCTTTTGCTGCTTGTTCTGAATCTCACAAGTGAAATGAAAAGCCCTGAAAAACAGGGTATAGTTCATTGTTGCAATCAGATGTACAGGAAAAGGTAGGAAGGACTTGGCACAGTCTGAACTTGCTAATGAACACCTCTGAGAATTGGGTTACTACTATTGTTATGGCTGGGAAGAGGAATAATTCCCAAATAATTTTGGTTTTGCTCTTTTCTTGTTACTCGTAAGCCTGCTGTGATGCTTACCCTTAAAGGTTTTTATCTAGATTGTGATAGGAAATGTATTCACTGGGGTTTTTGAAGCAATGAATGCTTAGTAACCAACTTTTTAGCTGTTTGCATCAGCACTGCAAGTGTTAGGACTGGTCTTCCACACCAAGCCCTACCCTTGCATGCAGGACACCTTTTCTTTATGGAAAAGGTCTGACATGGCTTTGTTTTTGATGCAAACTGGGCCTGTGCTAAGTAGTCTTATGTAACAGGCAAACACAAGCTTGAAAGCTTTTTAAGAAAAGGCATTTTTGGCTTTGAAACATCAGTTCGTGTCCAGACAAGGTACTAGTGAAGAACACAGATTTCCATTGAGATTTGTCTGAAAAAGGCAAGAACATTCCATAGGAACACTTTATAATTTCTGGGTTTTCATAGCTGATTTTTTTTTCTTAAAGGTATATAAGTTCTGAGATCAATTTCTGCCTCTCTTTTGCTTGTAGAGATAATGATTTTCCTTTTTTTTAATTCTGGGTGTATCCCTACAAGAAGAATGCCCCGAGATAAAAAGCAGTATCATCCCCTCTTTTGACAATATCTGAGTGAAAACATTGATCTTGATGTTGCAGTCTGGAACACTCTCTAATTCTGTTTATTAGCTTGCCTAAAGTACTGGGAGATGCTGATGGGTCAGAGCAGGTGTAACAGCTTGTGTTATTTTGCCATAACACAAGCTATTACTCTGTTTTGGGTTACAAAAGCTTGACCTTGATCATGCTGACTGTAAACACAGTTCCCACTGAAACTTAAAAACAAGAAAACATCCATTGTGAACAACACAATTTCATTTTCAGTTGATTTCTGTGCAAGTTTCTTGTATAATCCCTTCTTTTAGGTTGAACTGACATGCATTGGATGGATGAAAAATGTCAAATTCGCTGGGCATGCAAAATGGAATTTTGCAGGGGTCTGTTCTAGCTGTAGTGCAGTTTAGAAAAATGTTAATAGCATACACCACAGTTAAATGATGTGGTTCATTAAATCTGCAGATGGTCTCAAGCTGGGGAGACAACTAAAACTTGGAGGATCAAAATGATCTTAAAATTTTTGAAAAGCAGTCTGACTAGATAGGATTAAATTTAAGCAGGACAAATTCAAAGTAATGTATGAAGGAATAATAACTTATGCAGCTGCATGTCAGGAAACAGCTGTCTAGGTGCAATTTTATGGAAATGTTCTGTGGACTCTAGAAGTTTACATGCTAACATGGGTTAATGTCATACTGCCATGGAAAATAGGCAAAGCATAAGAAAGGCTCATTCCATTCCATTTTGTGCTATTTTTTTGATATCTACTTTTGAGTACAGCACTTAATGAAACATGGGCTAGTTTGCTGGTGCCAAGGGATTGCAAGAAAAATAGGAAGGGAAGGAAAAGGAAATAAATAAATTTGGTTTAAAGAACATGTAACTGAAAGAGAACACCTGTGAAAATTTGGTGGAAAGAGAAAATTAACAATTTCTGTATTTGTCTTGGATAAGACCATAAACAGTATACCTAAACAGAAGGAGTTGACATGTAGGTTAAGAATTAGGAAAATTATCAGATTACAAGAGTATGATCACAGGTTGCCTGGCCAATGGCTTAGGTGGGTTTATCTTGTCCTTGGACAGGTTTGGCTCTCTTACATCCCTTCCAGCTCTGCTTTGTAGGATATGGTTTAGCTGATTATTTGATTGCAGAGAACTTGATTAAAATTCACCTTATTTAGTTGATTATTTGTGGATGTACCAAATGAGAGAAATTGCAGATGCATGCACTACTTTTAACTCACTCAAATATCTAGACAGCCCTCAAAACTTTTACATCATCAGCTGTTGGTATTACTGAATGCTACACATCCTGCTCACCCATAAAGAATCCAGCCCTGCTCTGCATTTACTGCTGGCAAATGTTTCCTAGGATAGTCATGCTTGCTTTGAAACCCTTTTCAGAATAAAATCCTGCTTGAGTTTTCCTGTTTGTTTGAGAATTATAATGCAGTCCTCTAAAGCTATGTAGTGCGCACTGGGGGGTGATGGGTGCTGATGTGCATGGGTGCAGTTTTATTATCAATGGGTTTCCTCTCTTTCCCCTTTCCTTTCCAGAAATGGAATGTGAGTCAGACAAAGATTCGCATCATTTCAACAATAATATTCATTCTGTTTGGCTGCGTGCTGTTTGTTGCCCTTCCTGCAGTTATATTCAAGCACATAGAAGGCTGGAACACGTTAGATGCAATTTACTTTGTGGTCATCACTTTAACTACCATTGGATTTGGTGACTATGTGGCAGGTAAGATTTTTTTCATAACTCTGTCTTATAATGTTTTGCACAGTGATATTTATTCTGCATTTTTTTCTTGGTTTTGGGACAGAAGTATCTCTCTTGTGGTACCCCTCTCCCAGTTTTATCCTTCTTCATTCATGTGATGGGGCCTGTCCTTGTTTTGGTTGATGTGACAGCATAGAGACAGAAGGTGGGACAGTGAAATTCATGGTGCATTTCTCTGCCTACTGTTTTTTTCTGGTCCTATCCTATTAAAAATTAAGTGGAATATCATTCAGGTAAGGGTTTTGTTTTATTTTACTTACAGGTTACAAAGTGCAAGCACTAACAGAGCATTTTAATCTGAATACATTTTTCAGCTGGACTTGTTTGAAATTCCTCACCCTGTGAAGTGATATAAGTTTTGTGTGCATCCCTTACTTTCAAAATATTCCAGAGCTCTCTTTCTGCCATTGAAATGTCTGTATTCTGTAGGATCTGCTACACCCTACTCTGTGACTCTTTGTCAGTACACATTCGCCCATGTGTTTTTTGTAATGTCAGGAGAAGTTTTAGCACAACCCATAGATAACGTGTCCAATTCTTATGGTTCCATTAAGCTGAATTAGTTGTAAATAACTTTGATATACTGAGCTAAAAAAAAGTCTGGGCCAGTTCTCTGTGTTAACTTCTTTTTTGAAAAGATGTCAGTGGTGTTAGTTCACCTCTTAGATTTGTGTAATTGTATGCTGTTTGTGCTGAGAAAGCACATTGATCCAAGTCAGTGATGTGTAGAGGTGAGGATGAGGAACTCGGAGCTTTGTGCTCCAAACCTGCGGCTTGCTTTCCTTGGCCTGATCTGATGCTTCTGTTGATACAGAACCATAATTTCTCTCATGAAATGCCTCTCTCCCACCTCTGAACTCAGTGCAAGGCAGAGGTGGCTCACAAGGCCTTTTGTGCTGGTCTGCTCTCAGTGAGAGACTCTGCTGGAGGGAATTGTTTTTAGTAGACACTCCCAGGCTCTGGGCTCCTCCTGTGTGTTGTGTGAGTCCAAGTGTGCCAAGCCAAGGTTCTCAGGTTGGGTAACTCCTCTTACAGATGCGCCTGAAGTTTTGCCATGATGGCAGAAAAGGGTCTTGTCACTTGCAGAGGTTTTTCAGATTGGTGAGGTCCAACAAGGACCTCTAAAGTGTTGGAACTGCTTGACAATATTTATAAATGATGTGGGAAAAATGGGGGTAAAATTAGTTGCTTTTGAAGATACTAAGCTACTCAGGAAACCTTCATTTTTAGACTGCTTGCAAATTTGCCAAAGATTCTTGTAAATTATAGAACTGAACTGTAAAATAGCAAATCAAATTTCTTTTGACTTTTACATAGTTATTTGTGATGTTTCCAAATGTCTTTGTATATGTCTTGACTTCTGCCTTTCCATTTTCCTTCCTGTATTCTTTTTCTTATTTTCATTTTGTCTTCACAATTTGTGATTCTGGTCAGATAACAACTAGCATGAAATTAAATAAAAAATTTATGCCGTTTCTAAGTCAAGAATCTGGGTGGTTTAGACTTTCATTCCTAAAGGGTATGTGGATGACAGGGAATAAAAATGATAGTGTATAAAGGCCTGGTTATATTTACTGTAAAGCATTATGTGAAATGGCCCACTTGGCTCTAACTAGAACACTGAGTACATTCATCATTACTCCCATTATAAATTTCCATAGACTTTTCTATTTGTAGACCATTTGATATCATAATTTTTTTCCTACATTGTCTGCTTTTTAATTCTACCAGGAAACACTTTCTCTTTCTACAGAATGTCCTTGAATTATATTGTTCTATAGCTGATGGCCTTTTATGGTTCACTTGAAAGATGTTCTTTATTTAATTTCAAATCCTACTGTATTCATTATTTCAAAGCATAGAAATGTTGTCTAGTTTCTTTGAGCAACATGCATCGGACTTGTATTTGAACTGCAATATGTTATTGACTTAAAGGGGCAATGGGATTTGTACTTGCAGAGACAACGCTCAAGAGAGCAGGGTTAAGTGGCTGTCTCCATCACAACTGGGAGGTTAACATTCCTGTGGGACTATATTCTGACAGGGATGAAGTCAATAATATCTTTGGGTGAGCTAAAATACTCTGGTTTTGGCCGGTGACTTGATGGATTTTTCAAAAATTTGGTTTTTTTGCAGTACATAATTGGCCAGTTAAATAAAAATTTTGAAAAAGAGGGTAAGGTATTAATTGATTGAGCTTTGCATTGTGGAAGTTTTCAGTCATTGCTGTGTATATAAGTACAAAATTATTTGAAGGAAACTGACATTGCAATTCTCAATAGAGCTGATAGAATTTGTCCTAAGAGCTAGGCTTCCTTATTAATTTTGAGGAAGTATGCAGAATTTTTTATACCCCAACAAATTAGTACCTTTTCTTCGTGATTTTTTGGTTTGCTTGTTTCTCTTTTATGTAAGTCATAACTACAGAGTGGAGACTAAGGGCCGCTGATATTTTTGTGGTAGGCTTTGCCTGGAGAACTCTCATTGAAGTTTAGGAAAACTGGGTGTCGCAAACAAGGGAGAAACACAAAGAGTTAAGACCTGTAATTCTGTATAAGGCTGTAAAAGAGGTGGTCATGATAGAATATTGTGGTTCTAGAGCGTGCTGGTCTTGGTTCTGGTTTGCCATGGTGAGGCAAAAACCAGCAGACAAAATGATGCTTCAATCTGTTTGATGCCTAGATGCAGCACATTTTGAAAACCTCCTCACAATGACATTAATTTATTAGTTTTTCTGACTTTTTTTCCTTAAACAATACAGTGAAAATTACCTTCTTCCACTTAGCATTATAGTCAAACTTAAAGCATAATGGTGGCAGTGATGGTCTGCTTGACAATTATATCAGAGTGTACTTCTTGCAATAAAAGTCAAATTGATAATTCTTTTAGCGCTCTGGAGTCCCACATGATAATCCATATATGTGTGTCAGTTTTAGCCCATAAAATTCCCTCAAAATGCTCAAATTCCTATATATTTGAAAACTTTCAAATCTTTTTCTCTGGGAACTGCCATCTCAGAGAAAAAAGTCATAATTTTACAAGCCCCACGTAATCCTGTGGTTGTGTTAACATTTGTGTTGGTGTATGGGGAAAAATTTCTGAAATACCCATAATTTTTCACTAACATGAAGCTTTCTGCTTTCTGGTGCCACTGCAAGTAAGAGCTGTAAAAAAGCCCTGAAGAACTTTCTGGAGGTAAAGAACAGAGTGTTACTCAACAGCTGTACCAAGAGGGAACCAAGAGCTGAAGACAGGATTCAGGAATGTAATGGTATCATTGACTGTAGTACAGGCTGTCATATTAGAAATTCTTTTAGTTCTCCAGGATTTTTTTTAGAACTTTCTTTTTTGTCCTGCGGACCATGTACTCTACTCGCAGAAACCAGAATGAGGAAATGTTTCCTTTGTTAGTCAGAGTCTAAGGAGTTATTTGGAGCCTGTGGAAACTTCAGCTGGGGTTTCCATCAGCAAGAAAAGCCTTAAGGAAAACATAATAGACTGATCACTCCTGGTATATGCAAGGAAGGAAAAGATGAAAAGCCCTTGCAATTCATGTTCAAGAAAATATATGAACAATATTCCAAAAAAATGACTGCTTCTCTGTCTTATGAAATTAGTTGATTTTTCAAATTTTTAGAATTGTTTCATTTTTTTGGAGGGAGAGAAATACTTTTTTTAGCTAAAGAAATATTATTGTAGCTTTTTGCAAAAAAAGAAGAAAAACTGTACTACAGCCTGCACTGCCTTATGAATATCAGGACATAGTCAAACATCCCTTTTCTGGTTTTCAAGAGAAAACATTGACTTTAACATGACAGAAGAAAACCCAACCAAAATTATTAATATCTTGTGAAAGAGAAAAAGAAATCTTCTCATGTTGAATGTGTCATGATTTCAGTACAATGAAATATATTTCTGGGTACTAAGGTTTGCACTGAGGCACATGAATATATCTGTATAAATGGCAATATATTGTTCACATGCACAGATAAATTCTTTAACTTGCAGTGCAGTTTGGAAAGTATATTCAAATATTTCTAATGGCATTAATCTAACATGTTTCAAATTTAAATGAGGTGACATGTCCCAAACTTGGCTAAATTAAGTAGAAGGCAAAAATATAAATAACATATCAGTAGTCTGTTTCACAGTGGAGCATAATGATGATATAAGATTGTCCCAACTGGTTTGGTGAAACAGATCACAGAATTCTGAAAATGTTACTTTAAAAATGTATTCCAACTCTTGTTGCTTTTGTGGGAGTGGTTTTTTTCTTTTTTCCTGGCTTATTTTCCATGTTTAAACCCTGATTTTTAACTTACTGCTTTTTCACTGTTTCATTCTGTAATCAACTCTGCTGTATTTCCACTGTGATGCATACACCTGGCTCTGCGCTGTGTTTCTTGGCCTGAGACCCAGTTTGTAGAGAAATGAGATATTTCAGTCTCATTTAATGTCACCGAACTGGGGCACTTGACCCAGTGGTCACAGCAGCCCAGCTGATGTGCGGGCACTGTGTGGTACCATGCACCAGCAGAGAGCTGGTCATGCTGAGCCAGGGGTGGGGGTGTCTGGCAGCTGGAGGAGAGCTCTGTGCCCTCCCAGAGACTCCGAGGCCCTTTTTGGAATTTGGAGGAGCTCTTTGCCCCCTTGGGGCGCCGTGTCTGTAATAGGGGCTCTCTGCTGTGAGCTGTGCTTTAAGGTGAAGATGGAGCACTGACTTCTTGATGTCTGTGCAGGACAGCATGTCAGGAGTGTTTTAGAGCTGTGCTTTGTTTTCTGAAGTAGCTCTCCATTTTCCACTGAGTGGCATCAAGTGGCTTCTCTGGCCCACTTACATTCCATCTCTGACAGTGCAATACTGTCTTGGCCCCAGCCTTCTGCATTTCCACATTGCCACATGAGCTAGTCTGTCCCCACCTTTTTTTTTTTTGCAGTCCTCAGAGGTAATTCCTTTCAAGCTGCGGGGCTGAACCTCCATGTGTCTTTGGAGTGGGACAAATTGCATTTCTGGATTAAACATGTTTGTCAGGTTTGTCACAACAGGGATGGTAGACAGCTACTTGTTATTCTGCAATTAAAACTGGATTATATAATTTTTCTATATACAGAGTAATTTTTTCTGGTGATGAAAAATTATAGACATTTCCTTGTTTGCAGTGCCAACTTTTGAATAACCCAGAAATTTTTTGCTGATATGGAACTAAGATACTCAATATTGACAGCATTTTCTATTCTCTCCTTCTAATTTTGAAGTAAAAATGCAAAGCCAACCAACTTTATAGAAATAATTACATGTTTCTATTTTGAGCCAGTTACTTTAGAGAGAATGGGAAAAATGAGTAGCAACAATGAAGACAATTATTTACTTTCAAAGGGCTTGTTTTACATAAATAAGTAAAAAATTTATACTTATAACCCTGATCTCTTACCTGAGAACCAGAATCTGTTTTAAGGCTTGCCTGGGATATTCAGGAATGTCTTTCTTCACTGAAACAGAGTTCTTCACGTTTGTAAGGAATATGTTTGGGCCATAGAACAACTTATGTTTTCCAAAGTGTTGAAAATCCCATATAAAATTTTTTGGCAGATGTGAGAATGATGGCAGCAGCAATACAGTAGCCTGTGATGTTGATGGATGGGAAAAGTGGTTTTCTCATAATCTTCCAGCAACTTTAGATAAAATCTTTACCAGAAAACACCTTGGCAGTACAGTAAACTGTGGCTGCTCTTGGTAGCAGATTATGGCAGTGAGACTGCTGGATTTCTTCTTCATTGTGGTTTTAACCTATTTTGGGTAGAGGCTAAAGAAAGCTGGGAAAAGCTTTGTCCCTCAGCCCACAAAACTGGGTTTGCCAAATAAGCAACAAGCTTCATCTTCTGCCTTCTCAGCATTTTGCTTCCTAGAGGGCTGCATGAACCAATTTGCTTTGCAAAAGAAACATGATAGTGTATCATGTTGATGCTTTTTATGATGTTGCCCATAAAATCATTAGATTATCTCATATACTTCAGTAAAAGTACATTTAGCTATGCATACTCATACCCAAATGCATTCATATCCATTTAAGTGAATTTGGTAGTTAATGAATTCTTGTAGTTTAAATTCAGTACAGTTGAGTTGTGATCACATTTCTCTATGAAATCTGTTTAATGACATTCCCAGGTAACTTCATTATGGCAGTTTGAGCATCACAAGAGACAGTTATGTCAGGACAACCATCCTCAGGTATGTCTCTCTCTCTCCCTTAAGATTTGATTAAATTGCAAAATCTTCCAAGGAGTCCTTGAAATTCAGAAGCTCAACAGCTAACAAAGGTTCTACCTCCAAAGTCTTATCCTAGTGCATTTCTTTGGATACCTGTTGTCCCTTCAGCTTCAGGAGAGCTGAGCTTCTTTGGGCATGGCTAGACGGAGCCATCTCCTGGCCAGACAGCACAGAAAACTTGGTTGAACAGGAATTTCTCCTAACTCTTGCCCCAGTGATTAACTTTGCTGTAAATAAGATAATTATAAACTGTGAAGGAAGTGCTTCCTGCAGACTGGCAGAGTTAGGTTCCAGTTTCAGTTTATAAAAATAATATGCCAAAAATGAAAAAGCAGCCATAGGGGTGCTTTCTATGATACTTCCTTGTGCATTGTATGAACAGCTGAAGAAGGGGATGAACCACCAAGAGTGGCCCATTACTATAGCAAAGACAGTGGTAATCAACCATTTTTTTTTGAATTACAACGAATTTTGGGTGAATCATCTCTGAAATACTCTTTTACTACTTTTACTAGATTGATTTGAGATGGATGTTGTTAACAAATGATTTGGTGTTTTGTTTGTCTTGTGCTGTGACAAACTCAGCCC
This sequence comes from Agelaius tricolor, assembly GCF_023055355.1. Classification (NCBI taxonomy): domain Eukaryota; kingdom Metazoa; phylum Chordata; class Aves; order Passeriformes; family Icteridae; genus Agelaius; species Agelaius tricolor. The sequence continues at coordinate 21,548,506 of NW_027269261.1, read as the reverse complement.
CTTTGGTGGCTGAACATCTGTTCTAAACAGAGCTCTGTCTTCTACCTCTGCTTGGGACTACAAAGGCATCGAAGGATATCTACCTTCACAATGTGGATTCATCTCTTGGATAGCTGAGCAAACCATTGCAGCTCGATGCTTTTTTATTTATTTTTTTTTTATGGAAAGGTATAATTGACATGAAAATAAAATTTCTGTCTGGGAGGGGTCCATACAAAGCTAGCCATCAGTAAAATTCTTTGTTATTTGCATGTAATCTCAGTCATAATAAAGTTAATAAAACCATTATTCTCTGAGAGTCAATCTCAGTACCATGACAAGGCGCTGGATATTCTGGGGGCAATTTTCCTTTGATTTGCTTCAGTATAGGCTGCAGATACATAAAACAAAGTACTATGTACCTGCACAGGCTACTTTAATGTGCCTGAGAAGGTTTTACTGCATCGTCTCCTCAATTATGGGCAGATACACACATCAAACTTCTTCCAGCAGCCCAAACTAAAGTCTGGTTTTATTTGTTGTAACACAGCTGAATTACAAGTGTATGGCTTCTGTTTTATTGCACGGGGAGATGTGAAATGTGAGTAATTTGGTGTTGTCAGGAGCCCTGGATGAACATAACTTATTTTTGTGTGGAAATAAGACATCTGTTCCTTATAGCTGTATTATACCTGAAAGCTCTATTACAGACACCTTTGAAATTTATACTTTTTCATACTTTAACACTGAAAAGAAGTGACTGGTGCTAATCCCACTGGCAGTGGGATTCAAAAAACTTGCCTTCAGCAGACTTCTTTTATCCACCCTTTTTTTTGGGGGGGGGCAAGGGGGGGCAGGGGTGGTATGATCAGTTCAACTCAAGTCCCTGCACTCTGGTTTCCTTCTGCAGAATAGAGAAGATAATGTTTGCCTACCCACCAGGGACACTCGTTAATGCAGGTGCTGCTCTTTCTTTACTGAGGCTAAAGGTTTTATATAAGTATTGAGATGTTTTAAAGTTCTTGCCAAAACAGATTTCTCAGGATATGAACACATTCCATTCTTTAGAACAATACTTCAAACTCTGGTACAGCATCATTTTTTGGAGCAGGTGGCAAGTCATTTCATTCAAGCTGTCTTCAGTGACCTCTGTCTTCAATGACAGTGTTTCAGAAGTTGAATCAGTTTGTGTTCATTCAATAGTTATTATGAATTGTTAACATTTTTTGTCTAAAATTTGCAAACTCCACATGTTACTGTTAAGAATGAGCTAATTTATATAATTTGTTCAAATTTTTAAAAATATTTTGCATGGGTAAAAATACAGAAGATGTAAGAAACTTAACTTCTTTTTTCTAGGAAAATTAATTTAAAAACATCTTTGCATCTATAGCTATTAAGTGTGAATTAATTTTTACTGTATTGTTTTTCAGGGGGTTCAGATATTGAATACCTAGATTTTTACAAACCAGTGGTGTGGTTCTGGATCCTTGTTGGGCTGGCTTACTTTGCAGCTGTCCTCAGCATGATTGGAGACTGGCTAAGGGTCATATCAAAAAAGACAAAGGAAGAGGTAAGAATATTTTGAAAAGGGAAGAAATATTCCTTTTTAAAAACTTTGAATAGAAGCCAGGTGAGCTTATAGTTGCTTTTGCTCTTAGGGTGCATAAGTCAAAGCTGTTTGTGCATGAACTGTAATGCTGCAGCTCAAACTGCAGGAAACTAGGTAGCAGTCAATTTAAGCATAGTGTTTTATTTTCATATATCTGCATAGAAAATGAGATTAAATGTATTATTAAATTAAATGTATATGATTAGTTGCACTTGATTTATGTGGAAAAAAATCCTAAACTACTGTTCTAGGTAGTAGAATGTAGGCCTTAATTTTTCAGGTAAAAACAATTCTGTTTTGTTTCTATAAGTGATGCAGGTATGTAAAGACAGTACTTAAGTGTTTATATTCGAGATACCATGCTCTATAGTGGTAAGAAAATAAATTTTTCATATCATGCAAGGTATTGGAATGAATTGTTTAACTATCCCTGGGTGTATTTTACCATAATACCTTCCACGTAATTATTCAGTATCTGTAGTCAATTATATTACTTTCAATTGAAATATGTTTTCACTTGTAAATTTCACTTGTTTTATCTTGTTTTCACTTGTATTTATAATCCCAATGATACAACTTTTTATGTTAAGTTTTGTCATTTAAGAAAATGTCCTTGTTTTGAAAATGTTTGAGTGTAAATAAAATTTCCTTCAATTGTAGCGTGCCTAGTTCAGGTTTTACTGGAAGTCTGAGAAATTAATTTTGTTTGAAGTAACATATTATTTCCCTCTAATTTAGCTTGAGTTCTTTTGCACGCTTCAGTTGATTTATGCTACTCAAACATAAAAACTCTAATTTGTTTTTGATGGAATGAATATGTTGGCTACTGTGCAGTGGCCTGCTACTTACATTGTTTTGAATAGTTTTCTTAGCTGCAGGGCATGGCATCAATGCCTGGATGTATTCCTGGCAATCCTGGAGTTCCCAAAGCCTTTGCTCTGAAGGGTGGCTTTCCCCTACTTGCTTTCACTGGCTGCAGTCCCTCAGGGTGCCTGCCACCTTCTGAGCAGGAGCAGGGCAGCAGGCAGGAGGGTGGCAGCTGGGATCTTGCCTTTGTAAGGAATGTGGGGTGGGGAGCCCTTTTCCCTTGCCCTTGCTGTGCTCGTGGTTAGAGACAGCACCGTGACAGGTCTGCTCTAAGTGCACTTTGAGCAGGCAATTCATAACCACTTAGCCCTGATGCAGAGGACAATATTTATTCAAACAGTTTCAGTTCAAGAGTGCCATCTTTTGCCACATGCTGTACATTTGAAAGGGTATTTATAGCTTCCCTTCCACAATGAGCTCTGCTATCGCCCTCCACATTTGGGGAGCTGCAGGTATCATCGGAGTGTTCTCAACAGCTGACAGGATCACAGTTCTGTTTTCTAGAAAAGCACTGAGGCTGCCTTTAACAGCCAGCCTTACATGGCTGACTCTGGCTGCAGGGAACCAGTGCATCCCCTCAAATGCCTGTAACCTGCGTGGTTGTATTTGGTTATTTTGAAATTCAGAATTAGGTTGGTCTCGCCCGTTTTCCCCTCTGCAATAGGAAGAAGTAGGAGAACACTGGCACAGGCTCCCCAGGGAAGAGGTCACAGCACCAAGCCTGCCAGAGTTCACAAAGCATTTGGACAATGCTCTCAGGCACACCTTGGAATTTTGTGCAGAACCAAGAGTTGGATTTCAATTATCCTTGTGGGTCCCTTTGAACTCAGGATATTCCATGACTCTAAGAGTGCTGTTTCCTCTGGGCAGTCTCCTGGTGTCTAACTCTTGTCAGCTTGGGGCATTTCCTAAGTTGTCTTTAGTTTCCCTGGGTTACTTGTGCCTGGATGTTTTGGAAAAAATGTGATGTGACTGAGACACTGTGACTTCAGACTATGCAAAAATATTCTCCAGGCTTGTTTTTGCTGTATTTTCTCAGACACTGATGACACATTTTAGTTCTTCACACTACTTCCTAGAATTAATCAGATCTTTAACCTCAGTTTTCTCATATTCTTTTCTGTTATCCAGACAGCATCTTACCCAGAGATCTTAGTATCTTGACTATATAGTTGAATATATAACACAAGGAGGCTTTAATCTTATTAATGCATTAAGAATGTTTGAAATTTGTAGCTCTTTGTGAAGCTATTTCAATATAGGCTAGTTCTGGAAAGGATTTAAAGACACATAAATTGAAGGAACTCAAGAATACCTCTAACACATCAAAAGCATTCCTATTTTTATCAGGGAAACCTCTTTGCCAGGTTATGCAGTGCAGTGCTGAGCTTTCTTTTCTCAGGCACTGGGAATGTGCAACCTAGTCCATCTTTTCATTCTTTCTCACCTTTATAGCCTAAACAAGCATATTCATTTTGTCTACAGCAAGGAAAGCTTCATTCTTCAGATATATCAGAGTTCTCTTGGCTGAAGCAGGTATTGGGAATTCAGCTGTATACAAGTCTCATGTGTGTGAGGTTAGATTAAAGACAGACATAACATAATTGGTGCCATTTGTTCAATTAATGATATCTCTGATGGTCAAAAATCTCCCTCCCTACTTCTTAAGCCATTGCCCAGGCATGTGTGAGAATTCATAGTAGGAATAAAATGCTTAGCAGTTTAAAATTCAATAGTTTTAACAATGGCAGAGACCAGTTTGAGAATTTAATTATTATATACCTTAAGTTGTGTGGTAGTTAGAAAATACAAAAAAATATTCCATCTTCTATCCTGAAGATACTTTGTAGGAAGAAAGTAATATAAATAAATTGTATTTTGTTATAAGATTGGCTATAAGCATTTTACAAATATTCACTTTTATACAGGTTTCATTTTATGATAAAAACTGCTTAGCCCATTCTTGCTATCTTCCTGGGAAAATCTGAGTGAAGATGCTGAAGGAGCTTAGTGGAAATGCAGTTATCAACTCTCTTCTGTGCCAGCAGAAGCCAGATGAGACTGAATGTCTTGTCTTTTTTCCAGTTAAACCTAAATTTACAGTGGGCTGTTCCAGCTTCTATGGATGCAGATTATAGCACAGGAACCTCTCTAGAGTTCCAATATCCATGTGTGCAATGAAAAAACCTAGTTCAAAGTATGGAGTGTATTTTCAAACTGTCAGTCCTTGGGGAAATAGCCCCTTATACCTAAAAGTAGCCTTTGAAGTGGGAAACAATGCTATATATTAAAACCTATTGAGATAGAGAGTCCATGAAAAAATCTACAGAACTGTGATAAGTGCACTCTGAAAGCTGAAGCAGTTTAATATATTTCCTAGGAAATAGGATGCTGAAAACTTTCCTGAAAATTATGGGGATTGTTATGGGTATAAACAAATAAACCAGGTTTTGTATAGGACTTATATTCTCTTTCCTAGAAAACAGTAACATGTTTTAGATACAGGAAGGAGCAGATCATTCAGTAGTGATCAATTGTGCTGGTTTCAGCAGTCTAAGTAGAAAAATCTAGAGAATGTTACCCGAGTCCAGAGTGAGACAGAGAGGTTGCAAGTGTTGTTCTTTACTTCCCCCCAACAACCAAAACTAGATATCATCAGAGGTATATTTCTTTTGGTAGGCAGACCTAATCTCTTTTTTGCCTTTTCCTTTAGTCTAAAGTAAAAAGTATCAATAAATACCAGGATATTTAGGGCATGATGGGAAGTCCTCCTTATTCCAGAGAGGAACCATGCTGTTAATGGATATCACCTAAAATCTGTAGTTCTAGTCATATATTTTAAGGTAGTGGTGTTGTTATTAGAAGCAGTTTACATAAGACTTTGAGGTAATAATGCATTTCACTGTTTCAACAAAATAAAACATCTATATTCTTTTCAGTACACTAGCAGGAAAGTTTGCCATATGCAAGTGGATCTGACACAAAAAAAAAAAAAATCTGATCAGAACTGCACTAATGCACAAAACTGCTATATTTTGTTATTAAGATCCAGATAACCAGTATGTCAGTCAGTTGCTCTGGTGGCTTTTGTCTCCTGAAACACTCTGGAGAACTTTGAATGCATCAAATGGGGAGGGAAGTGAAAGACAAGTAGAGACAGAAGTGGGAGTTTTAGAAGGATAGATCTGGAAGCAGCTCATGTAGTAAGATAGATGAAATGTCAGAAAGTCACTGGAACATGCTGTGAGCTGTAATCTTAAGTAGGCGATCTGTCTCTGAAGTTCAGCCTCAGCTATACTAGCTTGCCTTAAACTCCCTCCTCTTCATTATTCTCTACACTCTGATTACTCAGAGCACTTTTAAAGTCTTCTGATTTTAGTCTCTTTGAAAGGTAAATTTTCAGCAGGATTTTTTCCTTGTCATATTTTTTCTTTTACTTCTGTATGCCAAGCTTCTGAATTCCAGAATTTTCAGCAAAAAATGCCTACCCAGCCAACATTCTTAGGCATTTGGGCTTAGGATCCTGGAGGAGCCTGTTCCCTTTACTGTGTATCAGGAGTCCAGGTGACAGACTTATGTTAGATATCAGCTCAGTTTGGACAAATGATTTTTTCATGCTGCTGATCTGTCTTTAGAATTGAGCAACATGCAGCCAGCTTTAAAGACCAAGCCTAAAATTTTATGAGAAGTAGAACATTCACTTCTTGTGGAAATTCAAGAGGCAGCTGCTATATTTGATATTTATAAACAAATTCAACAAATTTGACTCATCTGAATCATCATTCAGTTTAATCTTCTTGGCACCAGTGACAGAGCTGTCACTCAAATATGTCAAAACAGAATTAGACTTGTCATGATGATGCTGTGGAGGTTATTGCACTCCCTGTATTATTTCTTGCCTTTTTATTAGCTTTAGGCTGAAGGTGCTCACCCAGCAAGAGGGACCCAGCAGAAAGAGAACTTGAGTTCATTTCTCATAGCCCCCAAAGAGAGACCCTAGGTGTAGGCTTGTATGAATAAAAAAATGAAAAAAATTAGTGGACTCAAGTGAGGAACAGTTTTGAAGGGTTTTCATCCTCCAGGCAAACAGACTGTCCTCAGATGATGAGTAGTGAGGGTGTATGACCAAAAAGGAGGAAGAAGTTGTTCAGTTGTTCAATGAACTCTTGACCTGGCTCTCCCTATTTCAAGAAACAAAATCTGTTCACTTAGAAATGAAGATGGTAGAGAATAACTCTTTAGCCTGGTGATCAGAGTCACTTGCTGGTCCATTTTACATTGTTTCAAGTGAGATGACTCAGCTTCTGTTGAAGAAAACAACTATTTAGACTTTTCATATATCCACTCCCCCCAACCAACCAACCCTCCCACCTCCTGGCAAAAGAAAACAGACAAACAATCCAAAACATAAAAGAAAAACAGACAAAACCATAAAAAAATCTCAAAACAAATCCCAACAAAACAAAAACCTAAAACCCTTACCAACCAAAACCGAAAAAACCAAACCAAACTGCAGCAGTTTTGCAAATTTTATATCCACAAGTTCACTGAACTGGTCAGGCTGATGTGATGGCAGTCTGTTCCTAGAAAGCACTGAATTGGAAATATTTATGGGAGACAAATACAGTGTCAAAGCCATGGTGTGCAAAGTAATTTTGCAATGCAGTGATTAATGAGGGTAACAATTCTAAGATGTGGAAGCAGGGATTAATCAAGTTTCTTTAGGAAAGTGGTGGTACTGCTGCAAATGTTGTTAAAAGGAATATACTGGAAATGGTATACGCTAATATACTGGAAAACAGCCACTAGATTTGTGGTCTAAACTTCAGGAAGAATGCAGAGAGCTACAAAAACAGCAAAGGAAGCATCTGAAGAGAAATCTGTCTTGCATTAAGAGTTTTTTTTTCCAGTACATCCAAGATGTGCAAAAAAGTCTATTTGGGAAGGAACAGCCATGTTTGAAAAGGTGATTGTTTTTAATGATTTCTATGAGATGGGGAGAAATATAAAAGCTTCCTACAACAAAACAACTGCATGTCTCTGTGTGAATTTGCCTAGCAACAGGACAAAAAATTCAACCAAAACAAGCCCAAAATAAAAGGTGGGAGTACAGTCTCTCTGCAGCCCAGAGTCTCAGGGATGTATAAAGAGTGGTTTTGGTGTAAGGAGGAGATGGAAATGACTGGCGTGGTTCTGAATGAGATTTGTTCTCCTCCTTTCTATGAGTTTAGGTTATCCTGGTGATGTTCCTGGACCTGCCCTAGCAACAGTCTGTAATACTGAGTTCCTATATTGATCAGTCTTTTAAAAGTCTGCTGTGGCAATGTGTGCAATAATGGATAGGAAAGAACATCTTGTTCTGGGAATTTCAGGAAAACTAAATAGCTGATGGCTTTTGACACTTTTTTGAGATCTTTCCTCATAGTTTTGTGTACTTTGGACATGTGATGCTTGCTTCACTTCAGATTCAGCACACACACAGATAACATCTCAACAGTTTTGCTGTGGTTATATCTATATTTGTATCATGCCTCTTAGCTGGGCATACCAGGCACTTAGAGACTGCTGTTTTGTTACTGCATATTGAGTACCAAGTCCTGCTGGGGTGCTGATTACAGGAGATGTGCTGCCAAGGACACTTCCATGAGGAGCAGCATGGCCCAGGGCATGGGGACACTGTCAGTGTCTCTCATGGCAGCCCCTGTGCCTGGCCCTGCTCTCCCACAGTGTTCAGGGAAGAATTACTACAGTGAAGGCTGCAGGCAGCAAGGGAGTAAAGGCAAGAGCTATTGAATTTGCAAAAATAAAACTAGAGCAAGAGACTTATACTTCATAATAAGGGAAATTGATTAAAGAGAGATCAGTTATAACAATGGCATTTTTTGGAGTTAATTACCCATGAAGATTCCCAGAATATATATTATGATGATCTACATTGAGAAATCTTAATTTTTGGAGATAAGATGTAATTGATCCTTTGTTACAGCAAAAAATGTATCTGTGGTTTACTTTATTGTGGGGCTGAAAATATTCCAGATTAAATATCACTGATATCTTCATGATTAATATTCCTGAAAACCTTACTTGTTTTTTTTTTTAGGATAATCTCAGTGCTTGGACATTGTTAGGAAAATACTCCAGAACGTTACTAATGCTGAGTGTATGAATCTGATAGCTGTCTTGAGGATGAGTTCCCAGACAAAGCAAGTTCAGCAGAATGCCCTTGCAAGTAGGTGTGGTGATGCTGAGGAAAATGCTCTGCAATTGCAGATAAAAGGGACCAAAAAAGCTAAAGAATACTGCCTTTCACAAGGAATAGGTGCAGTTGTAATACTAGTGTTGAACAGCCAAAGTGGAGCTTTAATATTTCACACAAATATCACTCCAGATATTGACACTAGAGAGTTAAGAAATAAACAGCTCTTTCTGGGACTTGACCAACTAGTTAATATAATCATTCCTTATTACCAAGTAGAAATTAAAAGTCCTTTTCTGTGTTTGTTCTTTTTTAGCATATGTTTATAAGCTAAAAAAAGTCCAGTGAGTTTATGAAACAATTGTCTCTTTCCTCTGGGAGAAAGTTTAGGCAGTCTTTCAACTGCCTGTGGCTTGGGTTTCATTATGCTTCTAGTACAGTTCTTAAAATGTTTGCTATTTCTGGCTGCAGCCAAGTCATTGGCTGTATAGCACAGGCAGAGGAGACACACTGTTCCCCTGCACCACCTCAGGCTCAGCTGGTAGAGCTTTATGCAAACCTAAGTAGTTTCTTGTGGCTAATACAGGTGCATGTCATTCACTCTCACCAGGTTGAAAGAGGGGTTGGATGGCTCTCTGAGGCAGCTGAAACCACTAAATAGAACTGATTTTTAAAGGAAAATTTCAACTTTTTTTTTTTTAATCTTTATCATTGGAAGTTAATAATAAAGGAGAACAATAGAGAGTGAGATAATCAGGCCCATAACTTGTCTACACTACTGAGACTACACACATGCAGATCTATAAAAAGACATATCTGATGGGCCATATTCAATAATAGCTTTGAGGAAATACCTAGCATAGCAGTCTTCATATTTATGGAAAAAACAAAAGGTGAAACAAAATAACTGTGGTGACTCTTACTATATCTGCTTTTGTTTTGTAGGCATGATTTTTAGGCTGTTTTTATTTTGTTGAATCAAACCATGATAGAGGAAAAGGCCATTTCTTGCATCTGCCATCTGTTACATCTCCATAAAACATATTCCCCCAGCTGCCACCATAAATGTTCCTCCACAAATAAAATAATCAAAATTCATAGGGTCTCTGCATTCCCATTGGAGAATGTGGTTTATTTCATCCAAGACATCAGATGTGTTCATGGAAGTTATGTGGGTGAAACCAAACAATCATTGCTCACCAGAATGAACTCACAATCATTGCTTATTATGGGACTCAACAATCCAGTTTCTATCAGGAGAGTTTTGTTCCCAAAAATTTCTGACCACCATGGCTACAAAAATACAATTGTCTTTGTAATTGAAGCCTTACCTCAGAAGATGACAATTTCACAAAAGAGAGTCTTTTCCCCTCTGATATTTATCTGAAAAACAGAGGGATATGTATACCAGTGAGTGGAACCAAAAAAGGCATCAGTTCCTGCTTCATGTGTGCCATTCATCTTGAAATTAAAGTCTGGTACCTTGAAGACCTGGTGAAGGAGAGCTGCCTGCCACAGAACCGAGGTCCTGACAGGATGGAGGCATAGAAGAGGGTGGTTCATCATAGAACATGGTGGACCTGGGAAAGCTCAGCACAGATATCTCATTAATGCCTGTGATATTTCTTGCTTTTTGTGGCTGTTTGCCTTTAAAGACAAGTAGAGCACACTCTTCTCTAAAACCTCTCCACAGGTATTTTGGGTATGTACTAATAACACTATAATAGCAGAAATACTGAAAGCCAGATCATGAGGTTGGGAATTTTAGGTGGAATATAAATGAGATTCCCTTCATATGCAGCAAATGCATAGGTTTCACTAAAAATTTTTGTGAAGCTTCTCTTTTTCTCTTCTGCACTCTGGTCTTCTCTAGCCTAAAGAAACTGCGGTGGTGAATAGAAATTTGTGTCAAGCAGCAACTTGCATGGGAGAAGGCAGCATATGCCGGCCCAGAACTGCAGAAAAGAGAGATGGCGGGTAGGAAACCCCTCTGATGCACTCAGGGATAAACCCACCCAGCAGCTGAGTTGTTAAACCCATCACCCCTCTCTGTACCCACATTTTTTAAAGGAGCTTTGTGAACAATTCCTGCAAACACTGGCTGAATTTCCTGAGAGCTAAGACGAAATGTTATGCTCTGTATTCTGCTGCCTGCATAATTTGACATGTAATGCACTTTCTAGTTTTGTCTGAGTAGCATATCATAGAGAGGTTAATTGGATGTGTTATTTTTAAGTTGCAGGATAAAATACACTGGAGAGGAAAAATGAAGCTATGAAAATTTGGAGAATGCATTAGGGAAAAATATGAGAAATTATAAAATTATATACTGGGCAACATCTAGATCATTAAGAATATCTGTAAGGAAGGGCACCTGTTTTTCACCCTAAAATGTTGTCAAATGGGTACCTCCAGCTCATCTACTTGCTTTTTAAATTCAGTTTTTTGCCTTGCACTAACATGCTCATCATAAAATGTATGAGCCCTGTATGCCAAAGGGAAACAACATAATGCTCAGCTGTGACAGAAAAAGCTGCACACATTACTTTGAAATATATGTTTTCATTTTCTTGCATGACATATATATAATGCTATTTTTTTCATATTTTCTACTCAGTGGTATACGTCCTCTAGAGTATGTCATAGCTTTCATGTCATATATCTGAGCTCCATCCAAGCAGGATATATTTCTTCCCCCTCTGTAAGTAGAAGTAGATTAACTGATTTTGCTGTGATGTTGGGGTTTTTCAAGAATATCCCTGTGACAGAGGAGGGAGCAGAACTAAGGCAAAGTTAAGTTAGGCAAATGCATTTGTCTTGGTCTATTTAAGGATGTCCTTAATTATGCTTTTGATTGTTTGTTTTCCTGCTAGAGCACAGATGTGGCTTAATTCAAAGTACAGATTACTTGTATATGGCTACATGGCTTGTGCTTTCCAGACACTTAATAGGATGAGTGGTTTTCCTGAATGGTGGGAAGTTTTGCATGCATTAAGTATTTGGATAATTTTGTGAGTGTCCAGAAAGATTCTCAAACTCTTGACAAGTATAAGGAACTAGAGCAAATGTACTGAAGCATGAAGTAGGTGCTTCAGTATGTTGAAATGTTTTTTTAGTTTCAACAGTAGCATCCCCTTGGATGTTTTTGCTTTCTGGTTTATGCTGTTGGCCTTTATCCAAGTGCAGAGCTCGGCTGGACAGAAAGCTAAAACACAGTAGCAATGAAACTGCATAGGAACTTTTGACCCTACTAGAGATATTGACTGAGAGCCAGTTCTAGGACATTATTAATTTAGATGGATTTTGGCAGGGGTAGGTGGAGTGGTGGCTTAATGTCCATGTTTTCTAGTTCTGTCAAATTCAGTATCTGTCTTGAAGTTATATTGGTGATTATGCAGCCTGGGAACTGTTTGGTCATTCAGGAAGTTCATGCAGTAGTTCAGTGATGTCTGCTTGTTTTTCACTACAAAGACCCCCCAGAAACCCAGTAATGACTTTAACAAGAATGAGTAGAACACTCTCCACAAATGGTTCAGAGATAGTTTCTCATTATATCCTGAACGAGTAAATGTGACATCTCCACCACAGGTAGACACATAAATTGGCACAGACATTTGGAGGTGTTACTGGAGATGACCTGTGGTATTTGAGATATCCTCATAGGGTTGTTGGATATGGTGCAGATCATATGGGATACCCTGGCAGTGGTAGCTGGAGGCCAGGTGACCTGGGCTGGGCAAGGAATTGGGTCAATACTGTTCATTTGTTGGAAAAGTTGTGGGTGTCGGTTTTTGGGGGTTGTTTTGGTTTTTTGATGCCTTTTTATTTTTAATTTTGTTTTGTTTTGTGGTGAAGTGTGCTGTGTGGAATACTTAGTTGTGTTACTATATACCATAATTCTCGAGAACTTGTTACTGAGACCTGTCTTCCCTGAAATCATAAGGCAGCAGGGTGCTGCTTCCTGCTTCTTAAATACATAATGCAGTTACTTGCTGTTGATGTTCAGCGTAGCTAGGTTGATACTCCTTGTGAAATATGTCTAACACCTTGCAGTCTAATTTGGATTTTGATGCGGAGAAAGTCAATTCAGGAGCTGGGATAGGGACCATGTCCCCATTACTAGTAGATTTCTCTTCCCTGAAGGTTAAAGTGAGAAGCATCACCAAATTAGTGCTGCTTCTTGTATGGCTGAGTCAGGTGCTATCACTGTGACATGTTTTTCCTATTGCTTCTGAAATATTCTGTGACATTCAGCCTTATGTTAAGTATGTAGTTGTCAATAATTTCTGTGACTAAGAGGCCTTGTCCTCATGTCACACTGCCCCCAACTATGACAGCTGCAGAGTCTACAGTGCTGTGCTGTAATGAGGCAAGAGATCTGGAGAAAAGTAAATTTTTGATACAGTATGTAGGTATGCCAAGAATTTAATTTCTTTTCAGCAGCACAGGCAACTGGCATTTCAGTTGCTCTGCATGAGACATGTTTTGGTTGTCAGAGCCCAGATGAAGAGGAGCTGTAATGCAGTGTGTTAAAATGTCATAACCTAAGGAAAGAAAGAACCTGAACATATGACAGATATGTCCCTATGGATCAAGGAGGGATCAAATTATATAAGCAAGTTACTAATGTGCACTGGTAGTTAAAATGGCACATTTCTTTTCTTATCATCCTTTTCCTCCAACCCCGCTTGAGTCTGAAAGTGCTATGGAATTAAGAGTTTTGTTTCAAAGAGGTAATATTTTTGAATGCATTTCAGTTCATATGAAAAGGAGGGGCCAAAAGCCCTCCTTTGGGGCATGCATAGCTCAAACAGCACTGAACTCCTGGTTCCTATTGTGTTCCAATTCTCTCTGTTTTTCTACTAATGCATCATGATTCCACTTAGCAATAGCATTAATAACAGCATGTTTCAATTTGTGTTTTCCTCCTACAATATTAATATAAACCAACATCACACCTTTGGTGTATGGGCAGGTAGAATTGTGTCCACCATGCTAGTGTTCCACACCACCTTAATTGGAATGAGCCCATGTCCAAAGGCGCATTTATTGATGGTCTTCAGCTGGCTGAATAAACTTGCTTCCCCAAAGAAATCTCAGATATCCCAACAACTGCAATTTTAAGATTCTCTTGAAAACCTTGAATGCCCAAGAACAGCTTGCCCTTTGCAAGACAGGCCATCACCAGGAACATTCTGAGCCTATCCTGTAGTTTATCACATAAACTTGCTTTCTTCAGAAGCAAGGCCAGTTGATTTTCTCTCCCAGACAAATATGAAATTACGTGGGGACTTAAAAAGAAAAAAGAAAAAACCTGAAATATTAATTTTAAATCCTGATAGCATCTCTTGAATGTGACCACATGCAATGCCAGATATGTGTGCCTGAGCAAAATACCTGGTCTGTTAAAGGCCTACACAACTGGTGAGGGGTATATATATTTTTATATATACAATAAAAAGGAAACCTGTGTTCAGGCTTTTTGCTCCCCTTGACAGAGCCATTCTCCAGGACCTGGGCAACCTGCATTTAGTAAGGCTTAGAAAAAGGAAAAAAAATGCCCCAGGGTTTGCACTGATAGTATTTATCATTTTTTTATTACTTGTTTGCTACAAGTAAAATATTGGAGCAGCTAAGATGTTTCAGCATTGCAGATTTCATTATTTTCAGATCTGAAGTTTAATGTGTCTGATCCTAGCTGCACAAATTAAATACTAATAATCATTCAGCTAGGTGAGTCCTCTGTGTATTGCAGATAAATACCCTTGTTTTAGAAAACAGACCTTTGTCCACATTTGTCATCTGTGTAATTCACTGAAGTAGAGATGAATGTAATAAAATGACCCTTGGGTAAAGAGATCATCTTGTTTTGTTTCTGGAGGGGGGAAAGTTTTCCTGAAACTCTGTCACTCCTGGATGAGCTTAATAATTTTTACCTTCATCATATTCCTGTTTTCCACTGCACTGCAAAGCATGAATAACCTTGTGGCTTTTTCTCTAATGGTTTGCCCCCTATATTTCTCTGTGTAAATTATTTTTTCATTTCTGTGTTCACCAAGTCAAAGTTTGCTTGCCAGTGATTGAAATTCTGGACTGGACAGTACCAATTAGACTATTTATGTGGGTTAAAGTCTCCTGGAATGCTCCACTTTTGGAGTTATGAGTAGTCTATGTTCCCTGCGCTGTACCTTCCCAATATTAAACTGTTGAGGGAGAAGAGATTTAAAGAGAAACAATCTATTTCCTTTTGAGTTACAATGAGATAATATCAACAAAGGTGCCTCCCTTAGTTACCTATGTAACTTATTTAATGTAACACTGGTTTGACTGAAATACAAGTGCCAAAATATAAATAATAAATAAATGACAGGCCACAGTTTACCTCAGACTAGATCTGCTTAGTCTACCTTATGCCATATCTGAGGACAAATAAGGATGATTTGGGATTCAGGCCGGGAAGCAGACATGCCACTGAGGTGACTTTTAACTGTTGCTGTGTTGGTGCTATCTGTGAGCAAGTACTGGAAAGAGGATGCAAACAGCCAATGGTTTCCTTTGAAAAGCTTTTCTGTCTAAATTTAGAAAATTCTTTGCTGAGTCTCCCAAGGATCTTTCCAGAGACAGTGAAAGTGCTCATAAATAACCCCTCACCCTAGTAACAATACATAACACAGCCTGGATTGCTGGGATTTCAGCATCCCCTGACCAGCTGGGTATTGTGCAGCTGTCAAGCCTCTGCAGCTTCCCTGTGTTCCTGACTGCCTATGATAACAATAATAATAAAAAAAAAATCAGCAGAGAAGACTTTTGTGGTTTTGGAACTGTTGTTAACTCTTACTAGTGCAACATTTCTTCTTTAGCTGCTGTCAATAAAAGAGTGAGTCTTTGGCATGAGAAATTTGTGCCAGTGGCAGCGACAGCTCTTTGGCAGCCCTGCACTCTCTCCATGCTCCTGAAGATAAACAGTGTCTGAAGTCCTTGGTGCCATAATGCTTCCTTTCTATTGCTGATTTTTGCTGCAGGTCGGGGAGTTCAGAGCCCACGCTGCTGAGTGGACAGCCAACGTCACCGCCGAGTTCAAGGAGACCCGGAGGCGCCTGAGCGTGGAGATCTACGACAAGTTCCAGCGTGCCACCTCCATCAAAAGGAAGCTCTCTGCAGAACTTGCTGTCAACCACAACCAAGACCTGACCCCCTGCAAGAGAACACTGTCAGTGAACCACCTGACCAGCGAGAAGGACCTCTTGCCAGCTCTGACAAAGACGGACAGCATTTACATGAATGGTTTGACGCCGCACTGTGCAGCAGAAGAGATAGCCGTGATCGAGAACATTAAGTAGCCATGACTTTGGATCCCAGCCCTTGGGAAGCTCTTGGCTTAGACTAGCCATACACCTTTTGTTTCCACCCTGTCGATGACCAGTGCTAGCAGCATTTTATATGTGTGCATGAGTTCCACAGAAAAACTCCAGTCCCGAGCTACCATCGCATCTCTTCAGAGACACATAGATGAATGGCACTGCTGTTTCCAAAAGATGCTGGAACAAGCAATGTTTTCTGCCTTTATCTGCCCAGACTGTTTTTCACTTCTAATGTGCCATATGGCCTCACGAATGAATCTCACTTGTTTATGATAACAATGTAGCTTTGAGGGATCAGTCCTTAAAATTTCAGGGTCTACCTTACTGAGCCTAGGAATGGACAATTTCTGGACTACAACACATTTGTAAATGGCAAGAAATTCTTATGCAGCCTTTTACCTAAGAAATTTTGGTCAGTGCCTTATCTTTTGAAGAACCAGAACCTCTACAGTTCCTGTACGGCTTTTGTTTGTTTGGGTTTTTTGCATGAGAAGTGTATTTCATTTAAGCCTTTTGTTCTTCTTGAAATGGTGGTGTTTCAAAGGTGTCTGTTGTGAAGATACCAACCAGCATGAATGAATGCCAAAACTCAACAATCATCAATTGATGTTGTTAGCTCCAAATTTAAAGGCACTGCAGTTTCAGAAGTTGCAAACCTGTCCCCCAGAAGCATTTTGTTTTACTCAGGTCCAGCTGATACTCGTTCATGCTGACTTGTAGGATTTGTAGACCCTTTTCAGGTCTTAGTTTTCCAAGCAGTGTTCAGCAGTTTTTCTCTGCATCAGATGTACCAAAAAATCTGCAGCTTATCTATCACTAAATCGTTTAGTAGATGACAAGAGCAAGTAAAAATTACTGTTTTGATGAGAGGCAGGGGGAGGCTTTAAATTGCTGTGTTCTAATAATCACATCCAAAAAAACAATGTAGAAGAATACAGCTATTTTTAATAAACATAAACCTTCTGCCAGATATTTGGTATGAAAAGGATTCTTAATTTCCTTTTTAAGCCAAGTCACCCCAGAGGCTCCATGATATTTTACCCAGGAATCCTGGTGGAGTGCTTTCCTGAATGTCACATGGGCTGCCTGTGCCAGAGCTGTGGCTAACGTGGGAATGCAATTGAAACTGGTATCACTGTGACTTTCTACATTTCAAATAGAAATGGCTCTGAATAGCAATGCAGGCATGAAGAAGAGCTGATAAATAGCACAATCTGAATACCGATGATTGTTCAGACAGGATAGGCTGACAAGAAGCAGCTCTAAACCAGACTGTGGGTTTTCTTTATTGGTTTTAAGAAAACACATTAATTTTGTACCTTCTGTTTTGCTTATAGGTTGTACATAAGATTCAGAAGAAATGCAGGATGGAATGGATAATTTTGCATTTTTTTCCTTATGTTTAGTCTATTGTAATCTGGCTGTACATAAAATGAATAGAACAGGCCTTAAAGAAAAATTTAGGCTCTGTAAATTAAAAAAGAATGGGACTTTGCTGATTGGGCATGATTCAAGTGGCAAATCTTACAGCATCTCTGACCATTAGATAACATACAAGATATGAATGTTCATGTTTTTTGGATGCTTAGCTTGTTTTCTAATAAATATAAGTTAATATGTACATTCAGTGTAAATATCTGTCAATTAACATTTACAGAGAGTACGCTTTTAAAACTAAGAAAGTTCCATGACACAGCACCGAGCAATGCTCTTATAACAAAGACCCTTGTCTCCCCAGCACAGTGTTCTGAATGTCCACATGGCAAGGGTTCCTTTTGCCATGTATAAACTGTGAATTGTAATGAAAAATAAAGTTTTTAATTAAAATAAATTTTCCTGAATCTCCTGCTTGCTACAACTGGAATGCTAAGGAATAATTTGTGAGACTGATTTTTATGCTTTCGTTGGTTACAGAGTATAGCAGTTTGCCACCTGCTTTAATTTAAGCTGGTTTAGCAATAAAGGCTTGACTTACCCAGCACAGAAATTACTATTTTTTTTTCCTTGATATTAAAAAATATGCTCTTTGGTTGCCATACCTTAAGTTGTGTTCCTTGCTATTTTGTTTCAACAACTCATCAGGATTCCCTTTCTTCCATCATGTGCTCCAGAGCTCCTGGCAGTTGCTCCATCCTTGCCCTGGGGAAGGTGCAGGGGCTCTGCCCCTCTGTGCTGCTGGCTCTCCTGTGGCTGCTGGTGCCTTTCTGCAGAGGGTGTGAACAAGCACCTCTAAGGACAGCAACCTTTCAACTGCAGCAGTTTTCTCTACAGTCAGTATTTTCCAGGGGCCTCTTTAATTAGGTCTTGTCCAAGGGAATGAGAGCCCACACCAGCCTGGTGGTAAGTGAGGAAGACTGGGGTTTTTGTATTGTTTCAATCTGATGTGTGTGGGGTGTGTTTTAATGCCTTTTGGAACTGATTTTTCAGAAAGGGACAGGCAATGTTCAAAGTTTGTCCTTGATTCCCTGAGATATCTTAGGTTAAAGCCTTGTTTCCTATTACCAACCTCTAACCAGCTTGTTTCCAGTTACCAGCCTGTGGAAGTGCTGGGCTTTGTAGTTTCTTTCATTTTAAAGAGTCTCAGGACCTGTTGAAAAGACTATATTTTTTGGAGGTCCTGTGGCAATGTTTGAGATACAAGCATGGATACTTAAACCCATTCAGGTTTTATTTGCTTTGACTTTTGAATAGATCTCTGGGAAAGGAATCCCTGTTAATTTATATATATTTATTGTTTCACTTTTGTAACAGATCTAAATTATCCTCCCTTATCAAAATTGATTTACCTGTAGGGAGCAAAGCATAAATAAATAAAATCCTTTATTTGGAAGTTTAATAATTGAAGGAGAGAAGATACCACAGTCCAGATGGTATAGGTAGGTAGAGTTATCATGATCCTAACATGTCCAGTGTCATTAAAGTTATTGGAAAATCTTTTCTTTTCTCTCCACATACAGTGATAGACCACAAAGTCTGAGGATGGCTCAGTTAATTTATAACACTTGATGAACTCAAAGGTTTTTCTCTTTATTCCCATAAGAGCAGATTTTTGTATTAAAAACTTTGTCTTTCTTGCCTCAGGAACTTTTGCAAAGCTCATTTTCCCTTCCAAATATGGAGCTACCTAAGCATGAACTAGGATCCATTTGTACCTTCTTTTCTGTCACCCATACATGGAAACATTTCAGACTGTTAATATGGTTGATACTTAATCAAGCTTGTGAAAATAGTAAGGGGCTGTTTTCTTTAATACTGAAAAGAACAAAAAAAGGCATTGAAAAATACCTTCTGGATGAGAGACAAATTGTGGCACATATGAATCTATAAAGACATGTGCCACCTAATAGAACAATTTATTTCTCAGTATTACAGTAAACACTTCATTAAAAAAAAACAATTTGAAATCTCTTGAAGTGGTAGCTAGAGGTGATCTGTATTGTTTACTGTTGGCTGCGGTAATCTTGTAAGTTTTTTTCTTTGTATTTTTTGGTGTGCTGTACCTGATAAAGTGTCTATGTTGATGAAACCCTCAATTTTTGGGTAGCCCTGCATGAGAGCCAAGGAGATCAAGCTGCAGAGAATTTGTGCCATGCCCCATTCTTGCTTGAGTGCCTGGCAAAAACTTTCTTCAGCATCCCCTCCGTGTGCTTTGTAGCCCCAAGCTGCCTCTCCCCCTTTTTCTGATATTGTGGGAGCCTTGAGGTGCCACTGTCAGAGCAGTGAAAAGCATGGAAGGATCAAGCCCAGAAGCTTGCAGAATCTCATGAGCATCCCAGCCATGGCTCCCTCTCTCTCTCTCCACCTCTTCCTGATTCCCTGGAAGGGAAGCTTGAGGGTAACAGAAATCCACAGAAAAGCTAAACCTCTAAAGTTCCCACCCTTGACATGAGGTGGACCTACCTTAGGTCACACTCTAAGACCCAGATGGCAGATGGCAGATCTGAACATTTGTTTGGAGTTCTTCCTCCTCCAGCATTATTCCTACACCAATGACCTCTAAAGAGGAGCACAACACACCCTGCAGAAGAACAAAGGAGGCTGCTCTACTTTCAAAAGCAAAGTCAAATCTACATGCCCATCAAAAGTGGATGTACATTTATAACTAATTCTTGGGAAGGAGATTTTCCTGACAGGGAAACTACCTGCAGTGTTGAAATACAGCAGAAATGCTTCTAATAAATTCCTGTCATACAGTACTGTGATAATTAACTTTTCTTTCCTACCCTGCAGTACTGTTTGAAAGGATTTTATACATATGGAGAAATACACATTTTGCAGGACTTCCACAGTTAATTATTTCATAACTAATTTTTTTTTTTTCTGTTGCCCTGCAGATTTAAATGAACAACATAACCTTATAGTGAATAAAGTACTCCTTTTGGGGAAAGTAGACAAGATGCTGATTTAGTGTTATTGGAAATAACAAGCTGTTGAGCTACATGGAAATTAAAAATGTCAGCTTTTTCATTTGAGCAAGCATTCTCTGCTTTGCCAAATTATTGTTACAATTGTAAAGAGCCTTTGTGAGAATCGATAGGTATAGTTTTATTGCACTTGGAAAACTTGAGTTTTTCAATTTTAGGCCATTGTTTATCATGCTTTTATGAACTTCCAGAGGAATATATTGAATAGGCTTGTAAACAAGTACATTACTTATTGTAGAACAAGAAGTCTCCTTCATACATAACAACTGATATAGGAGCATATGCAGCTTTATGTTCTGGACCCAGATATATTTGTGCCTTTAATATGTATTGACATTGTTGCATCTTAAATTGTCTAAAAAACCCATTTTGGTATAATGACTATAATTTCATGTAAACTCAGTGATTTGAAAATATAGCTCAATTTTCAGTCAGTATCTTAGAAAATCAATAAACTTCAAAACTTTTTATGAATTATAGCAGTCTATCAGCACTGGTGATATAATAAATAATATCTTATTGATTGCCTGTTTTAGTTATTTCTGAATATTAGCTGTTTTCCTACCACAGTTGCTGGAGACAGATAATCATGAAGAAAGCAACTCATCTCCACGGTTTGTGATCAATACACTATGACTGGGCTGCTGGTATGAGAATTCTTAGTGATTAAAAACTAAGATATTCTGTTCTGCCTGCACTGTTACTAATTATCAGTAGTAGCATTCATTAAATTCTCTGGCTGCACTGATTTTTCTGGGAATGTCACAAGAGTGTTTATACAGACCTCCCTAGTTTGACTTTGGCAAACAAATGTACTTAGTGAGAAACTGCTTTAGAAGACTGTGTCAATTCAATTGTTAATAATAGCTAATTCTCAAGACTAATTATATGCAGCCAGATCTTCATCCTCCAGAGAAAGGCATATAACACATCTATAATAGAGATCCTGATGGGAATATACTATTTGTCTTTAGCAATAAATAACAATATTCTTCAGAAGGTAATCAACAGCCTGAAATGAGTCCTTAAACAGCAGTTTAGTGTTGGCTCCATTTTTTTTTCTTTCACTATTAATTTGATCCTTCAAATTAAACAGGGTGTTCTGAGAAATTTTGCTGAAGCAATACACTTGCTGTGAAAGATGTATTTTAGTCTTGTTTGGCTCAGGGGATACTGAGACTAACCTTGCTGAGTGACTAGAAAAGTGAACATATATATTGAAAATTTTCTTATGGGAACATGAGAGAATTCCACACTGTACTGCCGATTTTGACTTTTATACCAGTGACAGGTCTGCTTCTGTTTTGTGTGGATTTTGCTTTTTCTGCAAAATTACAGTATTCAGTATTCAGGCATTCAAGCATGCAAAGCCCACTAGATCTGGAATGAAACGGGATAAAGAGAGGTTATGCTTTAACTATCCCAGCTGTAGTTAGCATATCCTTCTCTGTAATGTATTGGCATTCAGAACCATTTGTCATCTTGCTTGTTCTGTTACAGAAGAGAAGGAATTTACAGATTTGAAGGCATCATGTTGCACATTTGGACAGCATAATAGCCCAAGAGTTGCGGGCTGGGCCCTTCTGAACTGCAGACTGATAAGTCACAAAGTCTGAATGCTTTTTTAATAGAGAATACCACAGTGGCTTGTAGCAAAAAGAAGCATAAAAAATTAGGCTCTGCTGTGAGAAATGAAAGTGGGAGTAACGTGTCACATACCATTGTACTTCATAAAGTGGAGGTGGTACAGACACAAAGACCTTTTCACTTCTCAGTATCCTCAGGGACTGTCAGCAGAGAGTCAGAGTGTAGCCTGCATTATATCACTGTGCCTTTCCCCCTTGCAAGCTCTGAAGGTGCCCCAGCTGTAGAGGCACTGTACCCACTGTACCTTCCTGAGTGCCTCTTGGCTGGCAGTGGTGGGGCAGCTTCACTTTCTCTTGCTCGTGCAGCACAGGTGGAGTAAGAAGAGATGGGTTGGGCTGTTGTAGGAATAACTTCTTGTCCTTTGGAAAGAGGCAGGACACACCTGAACACTGGACCAATTTCACCTTCGCTAACATGAAGTCCTTAAAACTGTTTTATCTAGAGAAATGTTTTGGAAAAAATGGATTCCCATTTGCTCTATCAAGATCAGAGCAGAGGCTGCAGTTTTGTTTTATCACTGCAGCTGCATGCTGCTTTTGAGCTTGGCTTGTCTCTAAATGAGCAAGACTAGCACAGCATTAGCACTGGAAGTGGTTTCTGCTTGTGTAGGCAGAAACTACAAGAAAGTCATTCTTTAAGAGTTAGAAATTAAAACATTCCTCCAAATGCAAGCTGCTTGTTGATGATCATGGAATCAGGTTTAGAAAAGAAACTTTTATTGTCAGTATAGAAGGGCTGCATTTGCACATTGCTCCATACTTACTGTCCTTTAACAGAGCTGCCTGCTCCAAGAGTAAAGGACAATGGAGAATATGTAAAGCCTTTAACTACAGAGCACACCATAAACCTTTCATCTTTTCTGTTACAAATCCAAAGACAGTTTCCTGCCCAGAAAAAGGAGAGTGCAGAAACCTACCACTAGCTACAAAGATAAGGCAGACTCTTTTCCTTTTATTATTTTACTTGTTGTTTCTGTTTGTCTGTGGGCTAGAGTTAAAAGACTTCATAAATTTTAATGTGGCATCCAGCATATTAAATGTAACTCGTTGAAGCAAATTTCTGTTCTGTTTGCCTCTGGTTTGCACATTTTTGTACTATTAGAAGTTAAAAAAAATTCTCCAGGGTAGGTGAAAAAGGGCTATTTGTGTGAGAAATGCTTAGGAAGAAATAAGCATCTGACTAGTGTTTTCCCAATTAATGTGGCAGAAATTTAAAAAAAAAGTATGTTATTGTGGAGACCATGGCATGACATGATCATGTGCAGACCAGCATGGGGCTGCCATGCCCTGCAGTACCTCAGGGAGCTGTTGGAATTGCATGCAACAAGCATAAAGCTGCTCTCCTACCTCTTCCAGCTTGTCTGCCTGTCAGTTTAGTAATTTAGCAGCAAAAAAAAAACCCTTTTGAAGCCAGTTAGAAGAAGAGGAAGACAGGGGATACTAACCTGAACAATGGGGACAGCTGAGGTGATTATGTCAAGTTCTCAAGTGTCCTTTTCTCCACCTGAGCTATTTGGGAGCTGTGTGAGAGACATACCTTCACAACTGAAGTGCTGTCTCATCTCTGCAGATATATAGCTTGGGTTTGAAACTGTCTGTAAGCCTCCACTAACTCAGAAATAAAGAAACTAAAATTGATTTCAAAGAAGTAATAGCAATTTTTTGGAGACAGTTATTATCTTGGGGGCTTTGGATGGTCTGTCTGCATTTGAGCTATACCTGAGGCAAGGGATTATTACAAACTGGCATGAAAAATCAGGGTACTCTAAAGTCAGGTCCTTTACACCTGACTTTTTATTCCTTTGACATCTTAGAGATAATGATAAAAATTAGAATTAAAAATCACCAGCCTAAAAATTCCTTACAAAAATCCCTGAACAACAAAACCCAAAACCAAAACAGTCCAACAATGGCAAATTCATTCTTTCCTCAGTATTTTCCAGCAATATCCCCCCACCTTAATGTGACTTTTTCCATCTTCCCCTTTTCCCCATTTTATTTTACACTTTTTGTGTGGTTGAGCAGTCAGAGAGGAATTTGAGAGTTAGGTTTTTGTACTCTATTCCAGTTTGGAGCTTACTCAGGGAGCAGAAAGATTGACTTTTTTTAGCATAGGTAACAATTTCATTGGGATATCTCTTTAAAAACAAACAAAAACAAAACAAAAAACCCCCAACAAACCAAACAAAAAAACCTAATATGGAAAGCATTCTGGATTTGCTTTTTTGTTTTCTTTTTATTGTTGCAGATTATAGAATGACAGAATATTGTGAGTTTGAAGGGACTCACAAGCACTGTCAGGGTCATCTCTTAAGTGGGTGTTCCATCTGGGGATGGAACCCCCTACTGTGTGTGTTATTAGCAGCCTGGTCCAACCAACTGGACTGATCTCAGGGTCTGAGTTCCAGCACATTCTTCCCTTTGCGCTTGAGAAAAACTCTTTAGAAGCATTTTATCCCCTTTTCTTCAATCTCTAAAAATTTCCCTTTTACAGTGGTAAAGAGTCCTTTATGGCTGCTGGCATGCCCAGAGCAAATTTGTTGTGGTCACTCATTTTGTTTCTGTTTCTATTTTGCTGAGATATTCCATATCTCTCTGAATCCTTTTCTTGTCCTGGGATTTGGAGACAAGAGTCACCTCTTTGCTCTCTGCTCCACTCTCTGGCCTGCCCAAAGAGGTTCTTTGTTCATGGCTGGTGCATACTGTGGAAATGCAGATTCATGATGTGATCATACAGCTGTTATCTTTTCATAGATACCAAAGTGTCTCATTTCTCTCTTGTGGCAAGGCAAATGAGTCATCTTGAATATCCTCACCATGCAGACTCCCAGGAACTTCTCATATTCACTTGATTCCTTGGTTTATTTATTGCCTTGGACATCTAGTGAAATGCAGGGTGACTCTTAAAAAAGGAAAATTGTTGCTTATAGAAGAAATCTTTTTGAATGAGGATATTAAAAAAATTGTTGAGTGTTCATGGAATTAGGATGATGCTATAATTATTAACTAATGCAGTTTACTGGGAAAGATTTGTGCCTATGTAATAAATAAATAGTAGTGAGAAGTATGAGGACTATAGATAAGTATGTAAATTTTGTTTGTAAGCTTTATTTGAGAGCACTCTAAACATCTGTCTAGTCATCATGATGACAGGCATGTAAAATTAAAACCAACGCTTGGGGTTTGGACTTTTCCCCTGAGGAGAACTGCTGGCTCACTGCAACTTCCTAGCCTGGAAACCAGCACTCATTAAGTATCCCAATTTTTCTTCAGAATAGGCAAACCTTTGAGTACAGACTCCTGAAAAGTGCATGAAGGGGAATAGACTGTGGACCCATGCTTTAGGCTGGAGCAATGGTTACCTCTGTATTCCCTTTCATGGGAGATGACAGCAATTATTAATTTAGTAAAAAGCTGTGCTGCCAAATTTCAGCTAAATGCTGGACGTGAATCTACTTTGATACATGAGGTAGCCAGATTGGTGGAGTGCTTCAGGGGTGAAAAATCTGAGTCCATTGGCAGGTACATGAAATAAAAAAAAATGTACAAGAGAAAATATAAAAAGAGAGTCTTGCTTTGAGCATTGCCTCCAAGAATCAAAAGCCCAGGAGGCAGAGTCCTGTTTTTCATGTCAAATAAGCTGTCACTAAAGGCAACATGAGAGTCTTCTCACAGGAGCAATTATTTAAATGGATGTCTTTCCATCTGAGCTGAATATGAGGCCACACTCTCATTTCTATACCTCTGACTAACTCTGTTCCCCAGTCTCCTCCTGGGGTAGGGTAAAACAGGGTGGTTACTATCCACAGGAATGGAAGGATTGGGCAAAAAATAGGAACACAATGATTGTGGAGAGAACTTCAATGCTGTGTGCCTCTCCAGGGTTCTAAAATTTGGACGAAAAGTGTTGTTAAAATGTCTTTCCAACCATTTTCTTTGATCCTGTTTTTGAAATTATGCTATTGTGTAGTTTCTGAATAAGGGCAGTACCAACAAAAGTCTTTTCTTGCAGTTTCTTCTCACTTGTTTGTGCAGTTGAGCCTTGCATATAAATATCACAACTGCTTCTGCTCCAATAACCCACAGAGAGATATTGTCCTCAGAAAAAAAGTGGGAGAGTGAGGACATTGCAGGAAAGGCTTTGCTCTAAACCAACAACAAAGCTTAATAATTGCAAAAGCACAATTTATGCAGTGAGTGGGAGCTTAATACCAGTGCAATTAAGTGTAATGACATCACTAATCTGCCCAAATGTTCATTCAGCTTGGCAATCAAATCTACAAGCCCAAGTCACTTTCAGGTCAGTGGGGGACCTGCAGCCACCTCAGCTCACTGTTCCTGTGGCTGAGTGGCAGAAGGGCCCAAGTTGCTGTGGACAGCATCCCTGTGGTGATGAGGGGCACTGAACTGGGGCTGTCCTAAGCTGTGCAACCTCCTTTCCCTTCAGACCTCTTCTGCTGGCCCTGTACTGGAAAGATGCACCCTGTGTATCACAGTGACAAACATGAATTAAGGCTGGGAGCAGAAGAGTCACCTTCCTGTGGCACCTCCAATCACCTGAGCTTCTGGGAGATTGGCTGGTCCAACTGGCAGATTTCTGAATGAGTGACAGTGAGTGTCCTGAGCTGCCTCAATGTTCTTTTGAGGTTCTTCATCCTGCAGAGCAGCCAAACCACCTAAAGATGCTTTTTCCACCCAAGGGAGTGCTTGTCCTATCTTTGTCACTCGTGGTTTATTCCATATGTAGCAGCATAGATGGGCTGGCAGGTGCAGGTTTTGGTTTTTTTGTTGTTGGTTTGGTTTTTTTTTTTTAATAAATTAAGATAGGAAAAGGAAGTGGATGAAGGGGAGGAACTCAGCTTCATCTTCATCCTTCTCCAATGTCACTCCTCACACCACCTGAAAATGTTGTCAAAGACTTCAGGCCCATAGAGGGAATGAAAAGGTCATGGTATCACTTGACTAAAAGAAAAAAATAAAACACCACCCTGAGAAAACACTTTCTAAAGCAATCTTTATGTATGTAAGACTCATAAAGGAAAGGACACACTATGTCTAAATTTTGCTTTGCAAGTCACATGGAGATGATGAGCACAAGAGATGAGGCTGGAATATCATGTGGTGGGACTGATCTATTTAGTCTTGCCCCATTTTTGAGTGACCTCTGTGCAGCTGAATTCTTACAGTATGTAAGAGCACCTGTCAACGACTGGTTTGGGGTTTTTTGTGGAATAAAATATACAGTTAATTAGCATACATTAGAATAACTTTTAGCCCTCACTTTTATTATATTAAAGAACATTTTCATTACAATTCATAAGTCCTCAAGTTTAAAAGATCAAGCTTGACATAAATAAATCTGAAGTGACAGAGACAGAGACCTCTGATCAAATGAGGGAATGCTAAGCTTTTCAGCTAACATGAAAGACTAATTACTGAAGCGAGACTTAATAATTGATGCCTTCATTCAGTATAGCTCTGAGATTTAGGTCCAATAAAGAATTTATGTACCTAAAAATAGTAAATACAGAACCTAATTTTCCATCATTTGGTCCCCAGATAGGGACCCAGAACCCTGTGCATATAATTGAGGCCCTAGAGCAACAAAGCAGTCAAGAAAATGTCTCAGCTCATCAGATGGGGGCTAAGCTTGGTGCCCTCAGCCTGCCCACAATCAGCCAGGCTAGACGTGACTGGGTTGATGATGTGTGGGCATGTGGCAGTGAGGGGTGGCTGAGCAGCAACTCAGCTGTCCTGCCTTGGATAAGAAACATCAGGGCTTGCTAAATTGCCATCTTCTTTAGCTCCCCTTTTAATCCTCATGTCTAGAGCTGGTTTAAACAATAGAGATGCCAAAAAAGCAGAAGGAAGCCTTATATTCAAGATGTGTCTGAGGATGCTGGGACATGCTTCTTCACAGTCCTTGAACTAGGATGTTACTGAGGTTTTTGCCCCCTCAAAGCACTTGGCAGGACTTTTTACTGTGCAGCCAAAGAAGGCTGAAGTGGGTTTTGCTACTGTCTCTTTTTACACAATAGCTCTTACCCTGGAGCTCTCTGGGAGACTGAACTTCATTAGCTGGAGTGAATGATTTACTTCTCCTGCTTGAAACTGAAGTGGAAGATGGCAGAGGATGGAGCTGAGAGTGTGGAGCACCTGCAGCTCAGGTGCAAGAGTCCCTCACAGCTGAGCCCCATTGCTGACTCGCTGCCCGTGTAAAGTGAAGTGATGCAGAGTTAACCAGCTCCTGGGACAGAGATTGGCAGAGTCTCCAGCCAGGGAGACATCCCTGGGTACCAGCCTAAAGAGTCAGGCTGCATCTGGAAAACGGCCTAATCCCAAAAATACAGGGTTCTCCTGGATGGAAAGGATTGACCCAAGACTTCTGGTAAAATATGGTGGAATTGGGACCTGCAGCAAGACAGCCTCTGCTCTGGCAGCTGTGGTGGGGGAGGTGACACCAGCTGGTGCAGGTGTTCATGGTGCTGGAACTGATATCCAGGGATGAGGGTGGCTCTGGTGGTCTCTTGGTCACTGGGCTCCATGGAGAGCCTGAGCCTGCACAGAGAAGTGTGAGGATTTGAAATGCCCTTGGATCACCACTGGTGCATCCCAACAAAGTGTGGTGAGTGAGCTAAAATTAGGGGGAGGGTTGTGTGTGGTCACTTGCTCCTGTTTTGAGAGGGGACTGACTTCAGGCTGTGTTGGAGAAAGGGGAAGAAATCTGTCTTGAGTATTGGTGTTTTGCATTGGTTTTCCTGTTTGGTTTTTTTGCTTGCTTGCTTGCTTTTATTTTAAATAGATGGATGAGGGTTTGCTGCTGTTTTGCTTCCCACTAAGACTGCCTATGACTGGAGGGACTGTAGGTTTATGTGGCTGCCAAGTAGAGGGGCCTCTGCAGAGGTGAGCTGTATCCAGGCAGGGAATCAAGGGACAGGTGGTGTGGAGCTACACTGCTCCACAATTCAAGAAACTAATATTTTCTAACACACCATGTTGCTGCTTTTCTCCCAACCTAGAAGTGAGAATTTTGTTAAGTCTGATGTTGCTTTGTACTTGAGCCAAGTTAGTGATGCCTGCTGCAGAAAATATTATGACTGGTGGTGACAAGTTAATATTCTTCCTACAATTATGGCATTCCTGGAGAGCTATAGGAAATGTCCCAAAGATATTAAGTAAACTAGATGGTAGGGAATCCAGCAGCAACCCTGCTGCAGAGAGAGAAATTGAGCAGAAGCAGCACATTAATCAAATGCTTAGGGGAAAAGAAAATGTGCTGTGCAAAATCAGATGAGTTGCCTGTTACAGTTCTTCATGGTTTTTATGTTGATAGCTTGCTGAAAAAAATGCTTTTTCAAGTTTATTGCTGAAGGTTACTTAATGAATGTGGGGTTTTGCCAGATATAATTATAATAAAAAAGTAATTATCAGTGTGTGCTACTGCTTCTCAGAAGAGGAGTCAAGCAAGTCCACATTTTAGTCCGTTTTCCTAGAGGAAGAAGTCCGGTGCGAGTTGGCTTTTCTATAAGTTACCTCTATGGCCCTTTGTTTTATATTCTCTTTTGTCTTTGGTCCAAATTCATCAATCTGATGCAGTGTGAAGAATGATACCTAAAAATACATCATTATTCCCAGTCTTATTTTTGTGTCTCTGTTTGCATATTTTGGGTTTTCAGGGGAGATTTTTTTTTTATGGTTTTGTGTGTGTGTTTGTTTTCTAAAGAAATAAAAACTGTAGGGCTGTCAGGTGAATTTATCAAACTAGGAAAAGCTAAATGTGGTTCTGAAAAAAGTGACACTAGGTTTGGGTATACAGAAACAATACTGAGATAATTCAGGGAAAATCACTACAAACAACTGAAATGTTAGATGGCTTTGTTGCTCTGGCTCTCAAAAAAACCCACACTGCAAGCCTCCCTTTTTGGGCTGCGGTGGGCTGGCTCTGGCTGGGTGCCCAGTGCCTACCAAATTCACTCCATTGTGCTCCTCCTGAGTTGGAGAGAAAGAATGTTGAAAGCCTTGTGGGTCAAGATAAGGAAGGGCAGGGAGGGATCAGTCTGCAATTACTGTCCTAGACAAAACAGACTCAAGGGAAAATTAATGTAACTTACTGCCAATCAAATTGGAGCAGGATAATGAGAAATAAAAGATAAGTCTTAAAACACTTTCATCCCATGCCTCCCTTCTTACTGGCCTCAACCTTACTCCTGATTTTCTCTACCTTCTCCCCAGCAGGGTCTCTGGGGAATGGGGGTTGTGATCAGTTCATCACCAGTCTCTGTTGCACTTTCCTCCTCAGTGGGAGTACTGAGTGCTCCTCCCACCCTTCCCCTGCTCCACAAACTTCTCCAGCACGTGTCATTCCCACAGGGTACAGTTCTCTGTGAACTGCTCCAGTGTGGATCCCTTCCACAGGGTCCAGTCCTTCAGGAACAGGCTGTGCCTCTGTGGGTGTGCCACAGAGTCATAAGTCCTGCCAGAAAAACTGCTTTAAAACAGGCTTCCTACTGGGTTACAGCCTTCTTTCAGGCATCCACCTGCTCCAGAGTGGGACTTCTGCATGGGCAGGGTAGAGATCTCCTCCTCCATGGCCCTTCATGGGCTCAGGGCCACAGCTGCCTCACTGTGGTCTTCATCACCAGAATCTCTGCTCTGGTGCCTGGAGCACCTCCTCCGCTTCCTTCCCTGACCTCAGCGTTGGCAGGTCTGTTCCTCTCATGTATTCTCACTCCTCTCTCCAGCTGCAGTTGGTGTTGCACAGGTTTTTTCCCCTCCCTTCCTAAACACATAATCCCCAAGGTGCCACTGCCATTCCTGGTGGGCTCGGCCTTGGCCAGTGGTGTGTCCATCTTGGAGCTGGCTGGCTGTATGGAGTACAAGGCAAACTCTCAGAAACTTCTCACAGAAGCCACTCTGTTACCAAAACCCAGCCTTGAAAACCCAGTACCTGGTAGTAATAAACAAATATTTAGATTTAGTTTTGAAACTTCCCCCCCAAACGACTGTTGTTTATCACTTTGTCCTTCTGTGTTGGTCTAATCCCCTGGCTCTGCCCCACATCCCTCTGGGAAAGGCTGTGTTCCCTCCTCACTCAGAGCACTCCAGCTCTCACTTTCATGTTTGCATGAAGGTTCCAGTCCTGGCTTTGAATTGACTGTTTGTTGACACTGATGCCAAGCTATGGCAATAGGACACAGCCATGTGCAGGAGACCACAGTGTCTGGAATCAAGGGCTTTTGGATGGCCACACGGCAATGTCAGCTGAGATACTGTGGGCAAATAGAGTTAGAAATGTTTTGTTTGCTTTTCCTGCAGAGAAATGGATTAAAAAGCAAACATTGCTAGGTTCTGGTTTGCATCTGCCAGACGCGTGTGCTTGATTATAATATCTTCCTTTTTGCATTCGGCGGGGATAGACACTTCCTCCTCCCTTTATTCTATCCTGCCTCAGCCTGCTTCCACTCTGGTGCTCTCTTTGTACTGACTACACTGTAGTTTGGGGTTGCTTTGGGAGCTGCAAATGCTGTCCCCTGGCCCCAGGCAGATCTCTCCCTGAGAGCCTCCCTTTGTGCATGTGTATGACTGAGCTTATCCACCTTCATCCCTGGCACGAGCAGAGGGAGCCAGGAGTTGTGGGATTGCCCTTGGAGAGTCTGGGAATTTGTTTTCTGTGTGTCACCCACTGGCAACTTCACATTTATGTCAACCTGCAAAATATTGCTAGGGTCACAACTCCCCAGTTGTCTGACCATGTTCTAATCTCTGCCTGTAGAGGTTTGTAAGAAATTTTGCATTTTTGCATGAATGAAATAAGAATTGAAGCATGTCTCTGAAAGTGCTGAAAGAGGCATCAGACCAAGGACTAAAAGAATGGCTTGTGCCCATAAAGAAGGATGCTGCTGCCAGGTTGCTGTTTCCAAAAGTAAAATTGAGAAATGAGGTTTTCATGTTGTGACTGTGCTGGCAAGACGACAGCACAGATGACTCCTTGGTGAAAGATCCTAACAACAGGAGGCATGTGGCTTTCTTTTCCATGGCAGCTAAACAATAAAACAAGGACTTCCCCACCCTCACTGCCTTGGTTTTTTTTTTTTTCTCCACCTCTGTTTCTTTTTTTCTTTTTTTTTTCCCCTTTTTTCTTCTTTTTTATTTTTTTCTTTTTTTATTTTAATTCTTATTCATTTCTATATCCCTCTTTCCCCTAAGCAGGAAAACCTTTGAACAGTAAATTTTGCTGGATTTTGTGGCATGGTCCTTTCCTCTCATTCCAGAGAGGACCATTCCAGGGCAGATGTAAAATGCTTGACTGCAACACTGAGCCACTGTCAAATGCCAAAATCTCTTCTGCATTTCATCAAAAGCATCTTAAACTAGACTTCTCACCAGAAATATGCAAATATTTTTAAAATATTTATAAACTTAGCAGGTGTTTATGTGTTTCTCAGGTAAATTTTAGAAGATCTGAGGGTTTTTGTTATTGTTGATTTTGGCTAGTTGGTCTTAGTCTACAATACTCCTTCAGACAATTTTCTTGATCTTATATTATATATGTATTTATATTTCTTACTCCTCTGGTCTACTCCCAGCCAGCAACTAAGTGCCATGCAGCCACTTGCTCACTCTTGTGCCCCTGCTTTAATGGGAAGGAGAATCAGGGGGAAAAAAGGTAAAACTAATGGGTTGAAGTTAGAAAAGCTTAATGATTGAAATAAACTAAAATATGGTAATAATAAGGAAAAGGAGAAAAAGAGAGTAATAAAATTCAAGAGAAAAAAAGTGGGGCACAACCCAGTTGCTCACCACCCCCTGACTGATGCCTAGCCTGCCCCCAAACAGTAATCAATGGCTCCTGGCCAGCTCCCTCCAGTTTATATACTGGGACTGTCTCACAGATGAGTAGTTAGACTTTTCAAGAATTACCATCAAAAGTATTGGCAAAAAGCAGGTTCTAACAAGAATTTATGAATCCATGGCCAGGCTCACTCTATTACTTACTACATAGAGGAAGGACACATAAGAAAATTGAATTTCCATTGATTTGGAATGATTTAAATGAGGATCAGGGATGCAAGAAGGAAAGGGTGCAAAGAATATGGGTACAAAAAGATAAGGGTGCAAAAGGGCTTATCAGCACTTAATCATCAGCAAATTTAGCATTTAAAAAAGCAATTCTATAGGATTTGCTACAGTTATAACCATGACTTCATTACAGATTCACAATAAAAGCACTCATACCATAATCAAATCCTAGGCAGAGAGGTGTGTATACATCTATATAAAGATAAAGGCTCCTATCCAAAACTCCCCTAGGGCTCAGAGAGTACTCACATCCAATCCCTTGGTGTTTCTCACCAGGCATGAGCTGCACTTGGAGCAGTCTCTGTGTGGCAGGGGTATCAGCCTCTGCCTTGTTGTCAGTGGTGGTCCTTTGAGTGCGGCAGACTTGAGGGCTCCCGGGCTCTGAGAGGTGCTCCAGGCAGGGAGAGGGGCTGGCACAGCCAGCTGCAATCCAGGAGAGCTCCACGGGCCTCATTTGGGACTGCTGTTAATGAGATCTCGAGATGATTAGCTTCAGTCATCAGTAACTTTCCATCCTGCCATATCCCAAGTTGGGAACTACTGGAAGCAAGAGTCCTGTTCACTTGGGCTGTGATTTGGGTAGGGAATGTCCCAAGGCTGTCATGGGATGACTGATTATCCTTTGTTCCCCACCTTGGTCCGGCAGCTGATGCTCCTGTTATGGTCAGGGCTGCTTCCTGCACTATCTGTATCCTGCAGGAGCTCCTTGCAATGGGCAGGGATGCCTTGTTGCCCAGCTGCCCTGGTAAAGGGGCACTTCAGTGCCCAAATGGTTCAGTCAAGGCCTGCCAGGGCTCCTGTAGTGCTGTAGGCATGGGGAGAAGGCTGCACCACCTCAGTGTGACACTCTATGGAATGGAATATCCCCTTGGTGAGTTTGGGCTGCTGGCAGAGCATGGAGAACTGAAAAAGCTTTGATTTAGACTATTTCTACAAGTATTTTAGGAACTCTTTTTTAGCATTACTCAGTAGCAACTAAACCATCAGGGTCTTACCAGCATTATTCTCATCCTAAGTCCAAAACACTGCACTGCACCAGCTACTAAGGAGAAAATTAACTATCCCAGCAGAAAGCAGGACACATATATTAGGTTTAATATGTAGTCAAACTACTGGCAAACAGAACTTCAAAATTAAATCAAGATTGTTTAGAATAGGCTATGCAGAGCTGCACTCTGTAAAGAAATTAAACTGTATGTTGCCTCTGTCCTTCTGTAGCAATGACCTGAGGAAACCCCCACTTTCAGCTTTCTGGTATCCATAGGGCTGCTTTGCCCCCAACCCTGTATCAGGTAGTTAAATATTTTTAGACTGTGTGGTCATATAGAGCTTAGTTTTGGAATTAAGTGAATTTAATTTCTGCATATTACTTGTACAGCCTGATTGGCAAATCCTTCAACAGGGTCAGGTTAAACAATAAAACCTGAATTTTTGAATTTGGTGGCTCTGGCAGTTAATGATTTTGGGATACCAAGCAACAGGCTCTAGCACTAAAACGTGCATTTTAAAAAAGATTGTAGTTTATTTTCAAATTGTGCTGTAATCTTGATGCTAATGAAGAAAAAGAGGGGTGGATTTTGAACACCTGCACACTTTTCCCTTGGTTTTTGATTATGTATAAGTGTTAGCATTTCAGGATAAAAATACAGCAGTGTTCAGGCCAGCTCTGAAGGATGTTAGCACATTTAAAGATATAATATTTGTTGAGAGAAGAGAATAAAAGAGGAAACACGACCATCAAAATGGCCATATGGTCTCAATAACAGTACAGCTCCAAAAGGAGCTGCAGCTGTGTTAAGTGTATCTGCTTTGCACAGACTCTCACAGTAACTAGAATTCAGTGTTACTGAGCTACCTAAGAGGGTAATTGTACTCGGATTTTCAGCAGACAGCCTCCCTAAATGCAGCTTTATATAGTTCTATTTCTGCCAATAGCAAGGAGGGTATGAAGGACTGAAATACTGAAGCTTTTAGTAAACAACATCCTCTATGGTCTCTTCATTTTCTAAACTATATCCAACTAATTATTCATTTGTATAACCTGAAGCTTGGCAGAGTTTCATCCAAATCTCAGTGACACTCTTATGATCTGGAATAATTTTCCTGTTGAACTCCCTACAAGTAATGATGAAAACTGAAAACCTACTCTGCTTGCTGCTGTCCTGGCATGCTGAGTCTGGTTTCCAATTTTTGTCTTTATTAGTTTAGGCAGAAAAGTTGGTAGGAATTAAATGTGAGATCAGTTTCATAATGCATGTCTGGGTATTCAAAAGTGCTGATAAAATCTATTATGAATTATGTGGGTCAAATGTCAATAGGTGCCAGACATCTTTCAGGTCTGTGAGCTTTACATCAGCTTTTGGAAATCTGCAATGCCTTTGAGAAATCTGCACCCTCCTTTGGAGCTACTATTAGGTTAGCCAGTACCAGAAAAGGACTCTTGAAAAACAGCAGTCTATTTTCTTGCAAGTCATACCTTTATTCACCCACTTTCCTCCATCTGAAATGACAAATGCTAGGATGGAACACTAACTAGAGAGATATCTGATCATTTCATCCTAGCATGATAGATTAGATGAAGTGAAACCCAAACTAAGGTTATAAACAGTCACTCCTATCTTTACCTGGTCTTAATTTTGTTGTTTCTGAATGATGTGAAAATATCTATATACACTGTTTTTTGTTTGGTTTTTTTTTGTGGTGAAGGCTCTTGGCTCTACGAAATCTGCTTGGCCTCTGGATATCATTTACAGCTGTCAGAGGAGCTTTTGAAGCTAGATGAGAGAGCAAATCTGTTCATGGGACATCCACATCTGAAGCAAGTGACTAGAGAGACAGTCAAACCTTATCATGTCCTTTAGTGCTCTTGGAGATGCTTTCTAAAACAATGAAACATTTCTGAATACAGAAGTACTAGAATACAGAACACTGATTACAGACATTTAACTGTTATACTACTTTTCTCAGTCTTTCTTACCTGAAGACTTCTTAAAAATTAAGGACTATGCGGGAAATTCTTTAGGTTTAGTATAGCTGATCTGAGGATATCAAACATTTCAAGCAAAAATTTCATACCTCTGAAATCACCACCAAAATTTCACTTAATGATGTGATTGACCATAAAACCTGTGTCTGACCTTCTTAGTCCCTTACTAGGAAGAGATCTTTGAGACAGGAAACACAAAGACATTGGGGTTTGTGTTCTATGATCTACTGCTGTCTATAGTGCTTTGGAAATGGAGGATGCATTATGTTTATCATCATCATCATCATTTGGAATGTTATATTGGGCGCTCAAGATTCATTTGAGTGGGGAGAAGATGAAGTTGAAATACATTGGAATTAAAAAACAATGGGGATTTTTTTCAAATTTGTTTGCTGTTTCAGTGTTTTCTGAGGGGTAGGACAACACAGGAAGCTTCCAGCACCTGTCTGTGCTATTCTTGCCCTCTGGATAAAATGAGGCTTTTCATCTCTCTGAGTATCAGTATTCTGTCAGGGTTGAAAATAAAGGTATTCTTCAAACTTGCTTTTTATTCTTTGAATCTTCAACTCCTTCCAGGAGGGGATGGTAATATTAGTGTGTAGGCACCTGTTTGATCTGAAAGGGAGCCTGGGTAGTTTGATTCCCAGTGCTTCTGGGCATAGCCAGCCTAAAAACATATCCTTTCCTTGCAAAACCTGAGTTTTTGTGGAACATCACAAAAGATCGTGCAATAGAAAACAAATTCTGTTGTCAAACAACAAAAAATTAGGATTTTTTTGTTTCCTTTGTAATGACCAATACTCCTTAATATGTTTTCATACTTCTATCTTCAAAGTGGTAGCACCCCATCCCTTCGTAGCTGGGTTTGGTTTGATGTTGTAGTAGCAAAGAATCTCAATGTTCATCTTGTGCTGCACATAGAGGTGTCCTTCTACAGCTTGGTCTAAGCCAGCCAAACTTGTCTTATTTGAAAATCATGCTGAAGTGACAATGGGTTTTTGTTGTTGTTGACTGGTTATGCTTTTGCATTTCCCTGATTAATGTCAAGGTATTATCCTTTGAACCAAAGAGGTAGAAGTTCAGCTGAGAGTATGTACTTTTCTCTGTGGCACGGGTGGCATGTCTGTTTTAATCAAGAATAAAGCCCAGAACATGTGTGGTCATCTAGAAAGGTTAAGAGAGTTTTGATGCCTGCATTTTTTTTTCTTTTTGCTTTGGGTATTTTCCCTGACAATTAAATATAAGTTTGGAGAACATTTCTGTTGCTATTGAGATGGGAAATAATTTGGTGCCTCCTAATGATCATCTCTGACTAAACTTAGGGACTTTATGTCATTGGATTTACCAATTCAGTGTCTAATTCTGCTTTTAATTTAATTGTAGAGAAAAGCAGTACAATTTAAATTTGGGGTTTTGTTTTTATATTTATAGTTGGTAATGTTAAGAGCTGGATTCTCCAAGGATATGCAAGCCTTTTCTTCATCATTTGAAGTCTAAATTAAAGTGGGTGTTTACAATTTTATATGTGATTAATTTTTTCTATTGGCTTTCATAAGTAGCCAGTAGAATAATTTATATCTGTTAAAAAATTAGTCTGAATTCTAGAAGTGTGTGTCCTGGAGATAAATTTCAAGTCAACTGGGCATCTTCTCTTTTTTCTTCAAGTAAGTAAATATCCTATTTGCCTTTCAAAGAAATCCAATTCTTCCAGCCATTTTTTGGAGTGGTAGATGATCTAAACTTTCTAAATCAGTGCTATGGATCCTGAATACACGATTTAGTTCTTTCTAGAAATAATTTTAAGCAAGTGTACTTTTAGCTGTTTATTTCTGAAAGTTGAAGTTTAGTTAGCGAGGGTTTCATTTTGTGGGAATTGTATTTTCAATCACTGCTTGTGGTACAAAATTAAGAGAACAGATACATAATGTGAAGCAGTCTGCCCATGTGAGACTTGAGATGAAGATAGCAAGAGGAAGAGGCAAGTGTCCCCTTCTGTTAGGAATCAGAGGATTTTGGTACCTGAGCTGGATAAGGCCATTTGTGCTCTGTGGCCTCATTGAAGGATCTGTGACATAAAGAGGGCTTCACTTTTAGGTGTGCATATGGAGATAGAAGTTTTCCAGCAATTCTCTAAAATTAGATCGAGGTTTATCTAACAGTAAATGAGGCTACACTATTAATCTTATATGGAAGTACTATAAAAAATGATTTTTTTTGAGGATTTATTGTGTATTTTGAAGTAAGGACTTAAAGAAGTATTGTGCTCTTCTTCACAGAGGGAAAAGAATCTGAAAGAAAGCAGGGAAAAACTCTTCTCAGGAAGACAATGCCGTTTCTTTGGCCTGTATTTATTATATCAGGTAAAGTATACCTCTTAACTGTACTAATCTAAAGTTACATGGTTTTCTTTTTACAAGCTGGAGAGGAGAGGCTTATTTTGAATTAGCCATCAAATTGACTTGGGTGCAAATTTTACCTATACCATATGTTATAACAGTGATTTAGGGTTTTTTTAAATAGTGCAGTACATGAACAACATGCAATACATAGTTATAATACATAGTTATAATAAAGCATGTAATACTAATGTAATGTACATAGACATAAAACATAAGATGTTCTACTTTGCTCAAGAAGAGAAGAATTCTCTCCCCTTCACACAGTTAAAATTCCTATCCTTTACAGTTGCTCTGTGGGAAAAGGTCATGCTTGGTTTAGATAGATAACTTACCTGGATGTGTCTGGATTTAAATTTGAATTCTGCTGAATATTGAAACAATACAAATAGGAAAATGTGTTTCAGATCTAATTCTAGAGCTTTCCTTGAAATACAAAACATTTTTTAAAGGCTGAATAACTGCTTCTAATTAAAGCATTTCTAAGGGATGGCCTGGGTTGTTTCAGGCTGCTTTTTTGCTAAAGTAGAATTTCTCGAGGTCCTTCAGGGATGACCACTTAATCAAGTCGGTTATTTCCCTTGTTGAATTGCCAAAAACCCTCCAGGACAGTTTACTGACTTAGTTGCTGACTACTCATTGCAAACCAGTAAGCCTAGCTCTTCTGCAGTCAACCATAACTTCTCCTGATTGTCATCTGAGGAACTAAACACACCATGTTTAGATAGGAAAGATATTAATAAAACTGCAGATTTATATTTATATATTTTGTTTATATTACGTTGTTCTTCAGCAATTAAGGATTTACTAAAAAAGGCATTCATTGCCTTTTTTAGCATATGAACAGAGAATGTGCAGCTCTCCAGGGCTTCATGAACCTACTGTCTTCTATAATTTTCAGTTCTTGAAAATTTAATTTTTTTGAGCTTTGCTGACATTTAGTTGAGATCAAAACATAAGAATACCACCAGCATAACCCCATACCTTTGCTTGAGGGTAGCTAAAACATTTTCTTATTTTTTTGTCTTCTAACCCAGAAAAGAATGATGAAGGAGGGTTAATTATTTCTGAAAGCAGATTTATTTTTAAAACTCATTTACGGAATTTTACACCCACATATATGTAGATATGTTACAGATGGTGGTGATCTTATCCTTAGGGGTAAAAAATTAAGGCGTAATTTCAAGCAACTCACTTCAGAATTTTTCCTGGAATAGAGTGCCTAATAATTGTCCTCTTTTTCTGCCACACGCAGTGGTGAAAAGGGAGCAATAGAAGTGCTCCAGCTATTCTATCTGAGATTAAATTGAAAATTAAATGTTCTCTACTCAAAGAAAACTACCCTTAGGAGCAGGTTTCTTACCATTCAGTTCCTATTTTTTTTAATAAGCTAAAAGGCATTGTCAGTAGTCACTATACCAGTGTAGCTATTGGCCATCCCAAAAAGAACCATCAGACATCTTCAAAGCCGTGTCACGTTCAGCGCCGAAGTTGATGAGTTCGGGCGAAGCCGCCTCACGTTGGGCGCCAACTGCAGTCCCGTCCCGCAGCCACTGGAGCTGACGGGGCCGGCTAGCCGCTCCCGGAGTGACCGGTGGAGACCACGAATCCTGCCACTCCCAGGTCCTCTGTGAGAGCCCCTGGGTAGTGGCTCCGTCTGCGGCGTGGTGATGCAGGCCAGAGCAGGACTGCGAAGCACTGCGGCGACGGAAGGACGGAGTAGACACATGAGTGGACGCCAAGGCGCTTTATCGACCCAGGCAGGGCCAGTGACAGCATCAGGGAAAAACGTTGGGGAGGCACTGATAAAGGGGAGGGTGTGATGGGAGGAGACACAAGGGACCAATGAACGAAGCCCAGGGGAGGAGCGAGGGACACAACTGAACCAATGAGAATGGCCCAGAGGAGGGAAAAGGCTCAGGGGACAAATCATATGTTAGGTAAGGGAAGATTGACATAGAAAGTTCTTGAAATGAAAGGGGGTTGGTTACAATGATGGACAGGTAACTGGTGGAAGGAACTAACCATTATGAGGGAGAACATGGGGTGAACCGAGGGTCAAACCAAAATCTTAACCTATAAAAATAACCAACTTTACAATAAACCCATAGAGGACACACAATGCTACACAGTGGTGCCTATAAACTTTGAAATGTTTGATTGGAAACCCTCCACCTTTCTTATGCAAAAGAATAAAAAGCAAGGGATATGCACTGAAGGAGGTTGTTATTACTAATAGTGGTGTACTAACATTTCTGAAGTGGTGCTTCTTGAAATGAGTGGCTGTAATGCTAGAATTTCATGTTCACTTGTGAAAGTGCCAATCATAACAACTGATTTTTGCTGCAAGTGGTACAAAATGAGGGTCTGAGTTTTGTGGGCAAAAGGCTTTTTCCTCAAAGCCTTAGCAATTAAAAGTGCTGTAAATTGTGCCATTTGGGAGTCTGAGCTGCTGTGCTTACAATCCCTTCTGGATGGCACAGGGGAGGAGATGGAGATGAATAAATGTGCTTGGAAACCTGTGAGCTTGGAGATTTCCACAGAAGCATTTTTCCTATTTTTGTTTTTCATTGCACATCTACATGACAAGGCATGATGAAAGTTAATTTAAGAAGCCTGAAAACTGCACAAACATTTCACTGCTCTGGGAAGAGCACATGGAGGGGTTGTAAAGGTTAGGGCATGCTCAGCTTTGGTTTTGTCCTAATGAATGTGTGAGCTTTTCAACATGAAGGACTCTGCATGGGCGCTCTATGCTCAGCAAGGTTTATAAACATCGTAGCTGTCAAGGGCCAGCAAGTCTCTACTAATTACCTGCAAACAAATGATTATGCAAGGTACTATTAATAGGATCTAGGGAGCCTGCCTCCTTGACACAAAATCCATAGAGTGATTAGGGCTTTGCAAAGTGATAACTAACCAAAAGAAGGGTCTTAGGAAGGTTTTCTGACACTTTCCGTTATAACAGCTGGAGATATGCAATTCCATGAGCAATTTGGGTTAGGAGGCTTGTAAAAAAACCCTACAGTGCTAAAGATTGGAAAAAAATTGTTTGCAGAAGGTAAAATATATAATGCTCTGAGAAATTGTTTGTTTTATTATAGTTAAGTGTCAGTTGAGGAAATTGTTATTATTTTGCCTCATTAGTAATAATTTTTTGATCCCTCACTTCTGGTCGCCAGAGAAGACAGCAGCAGTGGTGGTGCTGGAGGGGAGCAAGGCCTTGCTGTAGGGCTGGGCTTGAAGCTATTGCCTTCCAAAAACCAGACCTGATTCATTCAAGACATATCTTTGAGAAACTCTCAAGGTAGGTGGGGATGGCTCAGTTTCCCACCTGGTATCAAATGATACCCTCCACTGATGTGTGAAATGCTGGCTGTGAGCTACTGTTTGAAGGTATCACTGTAGTCCGTACATTTTACGTTATATTTTAAGTAATAATAGTCTGTAAAAGTAACTGATACATTATTTACATTACAAGTAACTCTAAGCAAAACTGTGCCCAAGCAAATACACTATTTCTTCCCAGGTGTTGATGAAAGGAAAAGACTGCTTCTTGCACATGTAGAAGGACAATAGAACTGAATCCGGCACTCTCTCGTTAAATGTAGGACAAGTAATATCTTTTTACTGAAAGAGATTTGATTACTTGGGGCTACAGTAATAATCATTAAAAAACCCCACAAATATGCTCACATTCTTGGTCCTTTTCTGAGTTCCATTGTATAGTGGAGGGATATTTTCAAGGTATTTGCTGGAGACCAGAATATTTAGATGTTTCATAAGGAGCTTCAGTAGTCATTCATTGCATCAGCCTTGCTTTTAGGCCCTCCTATCCTGTGGATATGGATGCTGACCATCCCTAGATCCAAGCTGCCATGATCCTTGTTCGTTGTATTAACTCAGGAGTTAAAGCTGTTGTGGTATTAAAATCTGGTCTAAATGTATAAGGATCATTTAATATTCTTCCCAATTCTATAGCTTCTCTGATTGCTTGTTTGTTTGGTTTGATTTTGGTTTTAATGCTGATCTCCTCCTGCTCTTCAAACAATAAACTGAGTTATGTAAAAAAGCACCAAGTAAAGGCAGAGGTGCTTTACATAAACACCTGCACACACAACAAACTATGTTAAGCAGAATGAGGACTGAAACTGATGTTTAAACTCCCTCAACCATCTCCTCTCCAAAATTAATATTATCTCTCCAGGGAAAGCTTAGACAACTCTTCTCTGCTATTAAGGCATACTGGTCAGAATAACAGTGATTTCAGAGGTAGCTTGTTTGCTTCCTTGCTGTAATTTGCAAATTAGAGGAGAAGGGGGAAAAAATGAAGGAACCGGTACTTTCTTTCTTAGCTGATTTGTATTTTTCTGAAGTGCTAAAAAGATGAGAGGAAAACATTAAAAACTTAGAAAAGGGACAGATTTAGCTTCATTCTGAAGGAGCCAGGCAGTAAAGGAAAAAGGTGTAAAATGTGTTTGTGAGCTACCCTGACTTATGATATTTAGATGTATGTGATTGCTCTATTGACGTCAGCTGGCAGGATGGGGTGGTGTTCTTCCAGAGCACTTATTTTTTTTTCCTCATTAGCAAGGAAGAGCTATTAACCTTTTTTTTTGGTATTATGTCTAATTGAAGCCACAGCTTCTGCACCATGTTTTCATTTCCAGCTACTTGAAAGGATCAAGGACAAGCTAAAGAGCCTCCTGTGACCTGCAGAACATTAAAGCTTATAACCTCTGGGAGTGATCTGAGAACAGCATAGGGTTTGGTGGAGATTTTTTTTTTTCTCCAAATATCTTAATGCTTTACAGAAAAGTGTTTCAGGATCCAAGCTGATGAGCCCTGTCTCTTTTCTTTCCTATTTATTTTTTTTGTGGTTCATTTTTTTTCCAGATCAAAGCATCTCAGCAGAGTTTCTTTGATGTCTCCCTAGCTCTAGCTGTATCATAAGCAGTTTGACACAGTAAAAAGGAAAAAAGCTTTTGTGAAAAAATAATTTTCCAGACAAGGCAATTTTTCACTCAACCAAGTAAGAAGCTAACAGAAGCAAAGGTTTATACAATTGATGTTGTTTTGATTCTATGCTTAGCCTTCAAGAAATGGAGCACTTATCCAAGATAATTTTTTATACTCCTGCTGGTTTTTCTTCTGGAGGTTCTTGTATGGCACCTCTCGGGCTCTTCCCTAGCACTGACCACAGAAAGCCTCCTTGTTCCATCCCAACTGGGACCTAAACAAGCATGAAGCCTTTTGTGTGGGAGAGGAAAACCAGGCCAAGTGTGTTTATATTGTAAGTTGTTAATAACAACAACAGCTCTTGGCTTTTGTGAAGCACACATCAGGCAAGGAAGGTAAAATGCTTTTAAAACAGGCATTAATTAATGTTGACAAGCTTCACCTCCCCTCTTCCCTTGCCATGAAATTAGTAATGAGCCAGGAATGCGGATTGTCTTTAAATCTCCTTCCCCAGATGGTGACCTGCCCCTTGCCTGGCATGGTGGCTGTGCCAGGGCAAGGTGAGGGAGGAGATGGAACTTTTCCCTCTGTTGCTCCGGTGTAGCAAACACAGGCCCTGCCCTCTTTTCCCCTACCCAGAGGGGCTTCTGGCACCCAAAAAGTCTTGCACAACCTGAGACACAAAGTGGCTTTGAGGAAAAGGTGTCTGAGGTGTGTTTTGGACTGTCTGTAGAAATGGCTGAAATGGCTGCTGTTCCTTAAATCAGTTTGCCCTTGCTCAGCTACCCGTAGTGGGAAACAACAGGTTGTTCATGTGGTAATGGGAATGGTGAGGAAAACTGGTTGAGCAGCTGCTCTTCCCTAATGGATTCCACCATCCTGTCATTTCATTTAGTGATAAAAATCTTCAAGCCAAGTTGGAATCACAAAAAAATCCAACCAAAACTGCCACAAACTACAACCAAACACTTCCCCTTCCCCAAACCCCCAAATCATACACCCCCACCAAACCAGTCACAAAACCTCCCACCCTTTTGGACTTGCAGTGCTAGAATGTAAAAATACTAATATAGGGGAGTTAAAACCCATTCAAACTATTTATTGCTTCCCCTTTCTGTAACTGCAGAGGGAATTTTGTACATGTACACCTAGAGAAATGTAGAGTGACTACTTTGCAAGTTATCTGTTGATGCTCTGTGAATATGTTGCTCTAATCTTACATATAAAATTATGACAAAGTTGTCTGTAGACTTCAGCAGCCTTTGAATTAGACTGAGATTTCACAAACTGACCTCAGAACAGTTCTCCCTATGCACAAC
Source organism: Agelaius tricolor (assembly GCF_023055355.1). Classification (NCBI taxonomy): domain Eukaryota; kingdom Metazoa; phylum Chordata; class Aves; order Passeriformes; family Icteridae; genus Agelaius; species Agelaius tricolor. Next base: position 21,503,682 of record NW_027269261.1, on the reverse strand, counting down.
CCATGTGCTTTTCTGTGGACCTGAGCTTTCCCTAAAGCTGCTTGGACAAGTTGAACCAGGTAACAAATCCAGCAGAAAACTGTGCTGCGTTGGTCTAATTCTTTTTCTGCTGAAACTTTGACCTGAAATGACTTGAGCAGGATCTAGAGAAACTATATTTTGATGCATAAATAACAAAGAGAGGATGTACCCATTTGTTTACAAACAAATGAGTCCCTTGAGGTATGGTGGCATTCACAAAAGTGTCTGTAGTTTTACATGCTGCCAGTTTTCCCACATTTTCACATTGTTTCTGTTACTCATTCTTCTCTTTACTCAACAGCTGTTCGTTCATAAAAATCAGCTTGTTGAAAAATATGTAATTTAAAAGCTGTTTTGAAAGTCTGCTCAGTGAAACATCAGCACATGGGGGTGTTAAGTGTCTCTCAACCAGATAATATTTTGAAAGGCCATTTGTCACAGGGTTTCAGTTTTGAACACAAAATAAAAAGTTACCTTCTAATAAGTAGCTAAAAATACATACTCACACAGAAATACAAATCCCTGGATATATTGTCTTAAATCCCTCAGTAGAAAGTCTTACTGAATTGAGAAAATCTGTGAAGTGTGGTAATGGAATGCAAAATATATTAAATTACATTCCACCTTAATCAAGAGGTTCTTTGCTAAATAGTCTGTAAATATTTTAGCTGGAGAGCAGGAGCAGTCCATTACAGCAGAAATGGCTTTTTTTTTCTTCCTGTGCCATGAACATAAACAATAGTATGCTGCAATTCCTGGCTCCAAGTCTAAAATATGATTCTATATCTCTACTAATTTCATCTAGCTCAGAGGGAGTCTTATTTAATAATATCAAAGTTATAATTGATAGACTAAATGTCTCTATCATTTTATGATAGAAAATTATCTCAAATATCATTTTAGCATCTTTTGTTCTAAAAGGTCTTTGAAAATATCTTTTAACAGCCTAATGTAAAATTAGTAGTATATAAACTTCCAGATGAATTCAAATTTTCTAATATGGTAATTATTTTAACATAGTTATGAATAATATACAAGAGTGTATAATTGTTAATCTTCCAAGCAGCTGAGGATCCAAAGTGTGGCTTATAAATTAATGACTTCCTTGGGAAAAGAAAATATAGTGTTCAGTGGGCAAGAACATTAGACCACTACTTTATTAAACAGAAAGGACAAGGAATTAGTAAGAACTATATTTGACAAAACTAGACTGATGTGAAAACATAAGGCATGGATATTTAGCACTGCTGGGCACGTCCTGGTCTTCTCTTATAATTGTGTTCATGTTGCAATCTTTTGCTTATATGTAATTTTGTAGCCAGAATACTCAAGATCTGTTTTGTCCTGCATCCTACCCCTGTGGTGGGCCATTGCTTCTTACTTCCAAGCAGAGTGTTCCAGTATAGAAAAGGATATAATGATCTCTCACATCATTACAATCCATAGCTATCCTGAGGCTTGGCGTTCCAAGCTTTAGTAGATATGATTGATCTACCTTTAAGTAAAAGCAGTTGATTCCTTCTACTGCAACTGAATTATAGATACAGTGTTTGTGAAGTATTTTTTTTATTGCTAATTATCTGCATTGCCACATTACCTATATGAACCAGTTCTGGACCAGATCTTTGCTGCATTAGGAGCTTTGTAAACATTGAATAAAGAGGGTTTTTCTGCCCCAGAAAGCTTGATATTTATATAAAAGATAGGCAGGAGATTCTGACTGACAGGTGTAAGTTGCAGTGGTATGTGGGGACACACACACAACACACAAAACTACAGCTTGGAAAAGAGCACTTAAAACACAAAGGATTCCTATATGAGCAGTGCAGGAATATAATGAAGATTGGGAAGGCGTGACTCCTGGAGTAGACTTTCACTGACTTGACTTATTTTCATTAAGTTCTTTTCTCCAAAGTAACTTTAGTGTGCAACTGGCTACTCTGGAGTTACTCTGTTGAGCAGCCTCCCCATTTCATATTTCCTATGTGTGGTACCTGAGAAAACAAAATTTTTATTGAATTGTCAAAAATAGCAAACATGCTAACAGTGAAGGATGAAGTCCCCGTGGCTTATTTTCTGTCATTTACTGAGTAGCAAACAACAATTCACAAACCCATTTCTCTGCTCTCAGTGCACAGTGCCCCATGTTACTAAAATCATTTGGTTTCTCAAATCTGATTATGTTCATACTATTTCTGAAACAAGACATTTCCCTTTCTGTTATCTTGGTTAATATAATTTCCAGCACGCATTTAGAAGATCAGAGAACATCAATGACTACAGATGCTCCTATTTTTATGGCACATATTGGTCATGGCTCTCCACAGCCAGAGATGACTTAGTTATGGGCTTCTGATTATTAAACCTTATAATAACATAAGGCATGCTATACAATCAATTACAATAAATGTCTTAATTGCCAATATCTACCAATTTCCTGTTATTCTTATCTCAATTATTTCCAAAAGAACAAGTTGCCTAAGGGCGATTATGGGTGTTTTATGAGCAGAGCTGCATGACTTGAAGGCTGCAGGGGCAATGCATGAAAAGGGGCAGAGGGACCCTTGAGGATCCTCAATCATACTCACTTATCATTGTATCTCACTATGGGAAGTGTGAAAGGTCCCCACCTTGGCTGTGCACGTCATGGTCCTGAGCCCCTCTGTTTCTGTGCTGGCTGATTGGCAGCCTCTGGTGGTCAAGGAGAGAAGATGATGATGGTGGTGACAGTAGTGTCTACCTGCTAAACACCTTTGGGTTGACTCATAAATCATTAAATGAAAAAAACATTCAATATTCAGTCTTTCTTTTTTAGCTTTCTGATCCATTGGTTGTTCCTCCATAGCAATGCAAGCTAGAACAGTCTTTGAGAGAGAACTGAGATTCCTCTGCAAACCCTCTGTGAAACAGCAAGTACAAAAGATCACAGGGATGACAGTGAAATTAAGCTAACACTTGGCAACATCTCATGCATTGCTGGCTCTGAAGAAACAGGCCAAAGTCACAGAAGCATGCTGTGAAAGATCATCTTGTATATGCAGGGAGAATATGTAATCTGAACTGAGACCGACAAACTATGACATTCATTCCATGAAAGAAATTAAAAAGCAATGGAAAAAAAATTGGTCCAAATCTTTTATGCAGCAGGAATTAGGGCCCAAAACATCCTTATTTCATTTCAGGGAATTAACTAAAAAAAATTTTTGTTTTGTTTTTGGCATGTGCTCAAGAACATGGAGAACATAGATATAGGGATCTTCCTGGCACTCACAAATCCACCCCTGTTTGTGACTTCCACATGTTTTCTCTGCTTGTGTCCCCCTATTTCCCGTGTTCATGTGTTGCTGTTGTGATCTTCACCAATTCAAGGTGTTTTCTCCCTCCTCCATATTATCAGCTTCCACTGGTATGGGATGTAGCTACTGAGTTTAGTTGATAAACAGTCTTTGCATGAGATATCAAACAAGTCAGAGGTCCAGAAATAATTGAATTCAGACCAGATTCTCAGATGCATATCCAAAGTAAATAACACTTGCTACTCTCCATAAGGAACAACACTGTCCTCAGTAGATTATTCACAAAAAAAAAGGAGTATTTGGGGAAAAAAAATTATTGGACAAGGATTAGCATATCATTCACTATGGAGAAAAATATAATAAAACCACCAAGGATATCTCTGAAGCTACTCAGCTTTCTATTTGTTGTCAAAAACCAGGACACTTATTTCAATGAATTGTAACTACAAGGAAGAGATACTCAAGCTTTCCTGCTCATTATTAGAATACTTCAACTGGTTCTTGTGCCATAGAAAATTAATTAATTAATCAATTAGTGTGACAGGTCTAATTGTGGGAACTTGCAAGGTTTTTATAGAGTGATAATTGAGGATTGAAAATACAGTACAAAGTGTGTTTGGGCAGGTTTGAACAGGTTTGGAAAATATGCCACAAGAATTTAGGACAAGCTGACTAGAAAGGGCAAGGAAAATTATTTGTTATTCTTCTAGAAAGAATAAGAAATTATGTTTCCATTGGTAAAAAGTGGAGGGATAAAATTATTAAACGAAGCAGGAGACAGTAATGGAGTTTGAAAGTAAGCAATTTTGGTGACAGAAGGAAAATTATTGTTTGCTTTCAGTTTTATGATGCATTTTTTAAAATTGAATCAAAAGTCCATTCATAGGAAGCTTTTCCTCAATAAGGAGCTATAAATTATTAAGTTCATATTTAAGTTCAAAGGGTGTTTTTTGAGTTGTTGTGGGTTTTCTTTTTTTTAATGTTATTTCTTTACATGGATAAAGTTTCTGTCATAGAGGAGCATTTAGTGTTCTGAAAACTGAAGCAGAGAGCAAGCAGGCATTTAATTTTTTTTTTTTGGCAGAATAAATCATAATGAAAAAGTATTGAAATATTATTTGCCAGCTAGAAGGCTGCAGAAGTCAGGAATCACATCCTGGCTTGTGTATTTTGTTAAAAGTTTGTTCTACTGTCCCAGGTTCTTTGGGCTGTGATTGCCAGAGAGATGCTGGGTGGGGTAAGTGGCGCTGAGCAAGCTCTTCCCATTGGCACTGGAAGCTATCTGAGCAGATGGGTCTTAGGCAACAGGGGCCTGAGCCATGGGCTTCAGAGACCAAGGACCAACTCTGAGAAGGCCTGATTCTCCCACATTATCTTTAAATGAGCAACTTCAGTGATTTAAAATTTGAAAATAACTTTTAAATTTATGGTATTCAAACATAAAAGTGTCAGTCTTGCTTCAAGTTGGAATTATTTTCTGAGGCTGTGGCTTCATGGAAGTCTTAGGCTTGTTCTGCTCTTCCATACAGATGGCAAGTTAATAAAGTGCTTGTGATAAAGAGTTTCTAAGACTTTCTCCTTTTCCCTTAGGGGTTTCTATATTCAGACTGATCTGGTGAGTGGAAGTCCTTGCCCTTGATTAACAACAGGACTTCTTTATTCATCCATGTAGGTCTCTTGCCCCCTTTACGCAATTTCTTGCTCATCAGGATGCATCCTTCTTGATTCTGAAGGAATTGGTCCTTGAATGTCAACCAACTCTTTTGGGCCTTTCTTCCATGAAGGACTTTTTCCCATGGGATTACTCCACAAAGATTCCTGAAGAGGCTAAAGTTAGCTCTCCTGAAATCCATGGTTACAGTCTCGTTACCCTCCTTCCTCCTCACCCAATACTGATCTCCATGACCTCATGGTCACTAGAGCCAAGGACTCCCCCAACCTCCACATCTCCAACAACGCCCTCAGTGTTGTTAATATGAAGTCAAGGAGCCCACCATTCCTTGTGGGATCCTTCCATCAGTGCTTTCCACGAATGCCCCGGACTGTTTATGCTTTTCCAGTGGATGTCAGGGTAATGGAATTTCCCCACAAGAACCAGAGTCTGTGACTGTGAGGCTGCTTCTAGTTGCCTGTAGAAGTTCTGACCCACTTCCTCCATGTGCTTGGGTGCCCTGGAGTAAATACCCACACCAGTGTTACCCTTCCTCTTTTGTCCTGACCCCTAAGCTCTCACCTTGCTCATCACCCACCCTGGTGCAGGGCTCAGCACACTCCAAGTGTTGCCTCATGTAAAAGGCAAATCCACCTCTGTGTGTTCCTGGTCTGTCCCTCCTCAGGGATGTGTGACAGCATTCCAGTCACAGGAGCTGTCCCACCACATCTCCGTAATCGCCCTGAGGTCAAAGCCCTGTGACTGCTAACAGATCTCCTGTTCCTCCTGTTTGCTCCACATACCATATGTGCTGGTGTACAGGAACTTCACAGAAGCATTTGACTCTTTCTGTTTCCCAGTAGGGTTGCAAAGGGGTGTCCCATGGTCCTGTCATGTGGCTACATCTTTGGGTGCTTGTACTCAGTGAAGGTGTCCCCTCCAAAGGCTCCTTTTGCTGCTTGGGTGGTCACTATGATTCTCCCCTTTGCACAATTTATCTCTGTCAGGTCTGGTTACCTGTCTCTGTCATAGTTACATCCCCAACCCCCTTCAAATCTAGTTTAATGCTCTCTCAATGAGCCCTGCTAAGAATTTTTCCAAGAAGCAAATCTCTTTATACAGCTCCTGACCTTTTTGTCTTGAAGGCAATAATAATAATAATAAAAAAATCCAACTTGCCAGGAGCTCTCTCAGAGGTCAAAGAAAAAGGGAAAGGGGATTGCTAACAATAGACCATCCCCTAGCTAAACAGGTTCAAATTTTGATTAGGTATAAGATGGGGACATATTTTTGACACATGGTTCTATGCCAGACCTTGAGCATTTTGAAGGACCAAGAGTCCTTGAAAGTATTTCTGTGTATGAATAGGAAGGAAGTTTTGTCTCACTCAAAATCATGTTATTTAATCCTGCATTAATATTGAAAAAACTCTGAAACAGCAAAAGTATGAATCTATTGATTGCTCAAAACATATGGATGCAACAATGAACGTAAGCACTTGCTTAATACTAAATGTTGAATGAGGCTTCTTTCTTTGCTTAAAATTAACTCCTTTCCAAATATTTTGTTTATTTTGGGCCTAAAATTTTCTTTTATTCTTGAATATAGGGTAAGCCTGATTAGGGAAATACTAATTTCATAGTCTCCTGATGTAACCTGTTTGAAATATGTTTCCTATGTGCTATTTTTGAGAGCTATTGCCTAGCTATTTCATCAGTTCTTTTCTTCAAGTGTGCTGGATAATGCCAATACATTACACGTTGACAATGTAGATGGATCAGTGTAGATGCACCTGCTGTGGAATCCTGTGGGACTCAGTCTGCCACATTTGTATGTGACAATCTCCAAGAGGACCCCAGGAAAACTTTTTAACTGCACCCCATCATTAAACTGCCTGCTTGCCTCAATACTTTTATGGCCTAAAACTGCTGTTACTGCTTGTGGGAGAGCTCAGTGGAAAATGTGTTTTTCCAACACTTACTTTACTGGGAGGAAATGTAATTCATGACACTCAGCACTTTAGCTTGTAGGGTCCAGGATATGAATGCTTTATCAGAAATTTTCCAAACAGGAAGGGACTTGACCATTATCAAGCTCCTCAGTGATAAAGTAGAAAAATGTGGGAGTATTTCACTCTAAGCTTTGCACCTGGACATTGAGAGCTCATAAACAGATGGGGTTTTTTCCCATTTTGTAATTGGCAGTCCTTATTAATCCAGTTTAGACATCCGGAACACCTGTTATGGGAACAGCAGAAGTGCCAGTGGGTCAGCTTGGATATATCAGGAAAATTACATTCCCTGTTGGCAAGTTGGGCTTTTTTGGTGTTGGCTATCTGGTGTTTATTAATGCCTCATGCTGCTGTCTTTAAAAGCAGTAAGAAAAGCTCACAGGTGATCAAGCAATTTTGCATTCCTGGGAAAGTGGTGTATCCAGTGTTAATTTAATTGGACATCTGCAATGCAGAATTGAAGCTGCATAGGACATAAGAGCAATGAAAATACATTCATGCAAGTTCAGAACCTTTTTAGTCACTTCCTTTTTAACTCAGTGATCTCACTGAGCCTTAGGAGAGAGAACCCACCCAGGTTTTCTTGAGTTAAAATCCACCTAGACCTTGAGTATTCTATTTTGGCACTGTTTTTGTTTTATAACCATATAATTGTGGTTTTTTGTAGTCATGATATGCAGGCACCTTTTCATAACACTTAAGAAACCTGGGGCTTAACTCTGGTAGGAAACAAACGCAGCTATGGTAAAGCATGCTTTGTGTAGTCTTTGTAGCAATAAATAATGAATCTTATAATTAAAGGATGCTCAGCACCCCTCTAAGAGTAGTCAGCTGACAATACTGTAGCTGATAAAATTATGGTGTGGGTATATTGGTAATAACATAATAAACTTGATTACTTCTCAACTTCTAATTTTTCATGTGGGTTCCAGCACAAATCTCATTTTCTAAACTACTCTCCTTGCACCAATATATGCATCACTTAATACTTGGCCACAGTTGTGTTGGCAGTTCTTTACAATTAATAAAATGTAAATCATAACAATTGTTGGATGAGTTCTGTGGCTGAGGATAGCTTGCATTACACTTATTAAATATTAAACATGACCTATGGTCGTGCATAATAACATCCATTGATGGATTAATAGCATCTATCCTTGGCCCACAAGGTGGCCATTTCTAACTTCCACAGTAAATGTCCCAGAATGGGGACAGTGTCCCCAGATGACACCTTGCAATCCCATCTGTTCTTGAGATACTGTGCATGTATTGTTACCATGAAAACAGCACAGTTCTACTTTCTGATTAGCAAACCCTGAGAACTACTTGGGCTTAGCTGTTTAACTTTCAAGTGTTTTCATATTTCATATTGTGCTAAGGGAACAGAATTGGTGCCAACAATCAAGTATAAAGGGGGCTATCAGCACAGACAAGGCCCCCAGCTCCACATGAGACCTTTTCCTTAGAAATATCTGAAATAATGAACTCTGCTCTAAGTCAGCAGCAGAATTTCTACTTTTACATGCATAAAAGAGTGTAATCACATGGAATTTAAATATATTTAAATTCTTACCCCGCAAATCAAAGTTCTGATCCAGTTTCTATCAGTTTAGGAAGGAGTTACCAGAAGAGAAATCAGTCTTTCAGTGTGATAACCAGCAGTGATACACAGGCCATGAAAGTGTCCCCAAGTGTACCACAGAATAATCAAGAATATTCCATTCACTTGCAGCATATCAAGTGAAATCCTCACCTTTCTGAGGCTATTGCAGGTTTTGCAGTCAATCACAGTTATTCATCCACCAGACTGCCTCAAACCCAATAATGAAATACGTTACATTAATAACTGCGGGGTAGAGAACTATATTCAAAGGCCACACACTGCAGTTTTTAAAATTAAGTTATTCAACAGGAACAAGTACATTTCTGTTGGAAGAATCTCAGAGAAGAAAGTGGTTTCTTTGGATTTTATATGCACTCTATGAGCCAAAATTTTGTGCTAATTTTCAGTAAGCAGCCTGACTTTCACATTATAACTAGAAACCATTGAGTTCTTTTAAAATGGTGTTGCAAGGCAGTCTGAAGATCTCATCTGGTTTACATCCCTGGAGGCTGAAAGCAGGAAACTTTGGAGCCTCTGAAGGATATCTGGAGAATTGATAATCTGTAGACAAAATTTACAGAGAATTCCTGTTTCAGGAAAATTTCGAAAATACCTTTTTCTTCAGTAAAAAAAGGTTTCTGGAGGCAGGAAGGCGTTTATGTATATTCCCAGGTTCTTAATGTGGAAAGTAAAAGGAGGCTTGTGCAGCTGAGTTGGTATGCAGTTTTAAAAAGGGAAACTGAAACCCTAGGTGAAATACTAGACTTCCCATTCTTATGTAGGAGAAAAATTCATGAGTCAGTCACTAGTAGATTGTAAACTTCCATAACCCATCAGTAAGGCTTTGTATTCCTCACATTTCACTCTGGATGGCTTAAAAACACACATTAGAGCCTGAAGTTAAGGCAGTAGTATTATAAATATGTATCATCTTCCCCCCATATTTCAGTGGCAAACATTCATCTTTTGAGTCATCATGTGGTTTTGCACATTTTCCTGGCTTGATATCAGCCTCCAGGGTGTGATGGGAGGACCCACTGCTGTTCTGCTGCCTTGTGTGGTGAGGTGTGTTGCTCCATCTCCATCTCAACCACACACAACCTGTGTTGGGAAAGGAGAGAGATGGGAAGTCTAACCCAGGAAACACCACTCTATTCTGATCTTGAAGGTGGCACTAAAATCTACCAAATATTATGCAGTTTCAGGGCACCATTGCATCCCTCAGTGACCCCTGATGAATTCAGGGCAAAGGCTTACTTTTTTGAGAGGGCAAAGAGTACAAACTCTGTGATGTTGTCGTGCACCAGCAGGACAAGACAAATCAAATGCAAAGCAGAGATTGTATCCGGAGGGCAGTTTTAAACCAATTCTGTATTAACGTGTCCACCAGAAAACCCTGGTGAATAATGATGGCAAATGTGGGCAGATTAAAATGTACAGACATTCTTCAGGAAAAATCCTCCTCACATTAAACATGAAGGAGAATAAAAACATAATGAAATTTTTGAAATTTGGATGAGAATAAAATAAAATTATGTTGCTTTTGTAATCCTTGAAATCAAATCCAGAACACTCCAAGACAAAACTAAGGAAACAGGTCAGAGCAGAAGTAATTTGGGCAAAAATGGGATGTTACTGTTAATAATGTGTGTTATTTCTGATTTGGCGTTCACTCTTAACTGAAGTAGGATTTTTTACTTTGTTATATGCTGTGGTATTTGTGGATTGTTGCTCTTAAGTTCCATATACTGATTAAGAAGCTGTGGATCCAACAACAGATGTTGGATCTTCATGTTACAGATGGAACGCAGAAGGAACTTCTGTTTATTTAAACTTTTATTCTGTGTTTACAGATGTGTAATTAGGATAGTATTGGGACTTCCTACTGTACAGGTACATAGGAAACAAGCTGATATTTAGCCAGTTTTTAGTGAGTGACTGTACCTTTGACAAATAACAGAATGGTTTTAACAGTTCTCTTAGCAGGGAGGCTGAATAAAATCAAACTGGGAGAAGCCTGTACCAGGCATGGCTGAGGCACAAGGTGAAAAGTATATTTCACTTGTTCTTTAATTCTTTCCTGGAGATTAAAACGACTTTTCTATCCACAGTGATTAATTAGTCTTCTTTCTCACAGGTTTAAAAGAAAAAGGAGTAAGATCTTTAGAGGCAAGTGTGTCCATAAATTGTCAGCAGCAATTTGCATTGTTGATGTATTTTGTCTCACAGAAAATGATGTGTGAGAGGCTGACCATGTCCTCGAAGGAACTTCAAGACATAATGATAATTTATTTGAAGGGAGGAGAATAACTATAATTAAAATACAACCAAAAAACCCCCAAACCCCTACAACCTGAAAATAGCTGTAATGACAGCACAAGAGGTAATAGAACATGCAGTATGTGAGAGTTTTAATGCAATAAATCCAGGACCCTTAGCCATGTCCTTAAATGTGCTGCTTTCAAGTTGAAATCCTCCTGATTGCTGAGAGAACCTTGAAGCATAGAATATGAATGAGTGGTGTCTTTTCGGTTTAGCTATTCCAAATGGAAGACAAAAGAAGAGCAATACAATTTCAAGTACCGATCAAGTTGCAATCTCAGTAAAAGGAAGAATTAGCCCCTTTTCTGAGCCTTAGGCTAGCTGCTATTCTATGTTTAGAGGGCCAAAATCTGATTAATCCTGGCAGAGGTACTGTAGGAGGGAAGGGATGTTCTGAATACCTCATTTGGCCTTTTCTGGCCTTCTGTACCAGTGTGTATCAAAAATGTATAAATTCCAACTCTTAATGCTTGATCATCTTTATTTGTGAGTGAAATAAAAATGGGGTCCAAGTGTAAATGAGGATCAGTCCTGTCAACACTCACAGTTCAGATTTTTAAGCATAACAGTGATATAAATGTTTTTATTGTCTCATTCCCATGGACTGTTGAAAAAGCGAAGAGCACTTTCCATCAGCACAGAAAGATAACACCACCCTAAAGGGAGTCAGACAGACTCTACTTGAATGTCTCTTGACATCAATCTCCTTCAAAATCCCAGTGTTTCATTTGTTCAGTTTGCAAATGGATGCTTCTATCTCTCCCCAGATAACAGGGGATAATTTAGAGTGAAATTCCATTTGGATGTGATAGTGCCCCTTGAAGGTTTATGCAGGTCCAGGTTCAAGAATGCAGTATCTCAGAGCTGAGGGAAAGATGTAGCAGACAACAATACTGTCCATAAAATGGTCCTCAAGAGACAACCATAAACTTTAAATGGTTGTCTGCAGGGATGGGCATTCTCAGTCTCTAAGGCACTTTGTTTCAAGGCTGAACCAAAACCTTTTCTTCTTATGTCCACCTGGAATTTCTCTTGCTGCACTGTTCAAAAATTGCCTCTCATTCTTTCTCTTTGTGCCACCAAGAGGAATTCTGCCTTCTTGATAGCTTCCATTCAGCAGCAGATTGCTCCTAAACCTCTCTACATCTAAGGCAAAGTCCAAATTATGCAATGATTTAGACACTTAGCGTTTCTTTATCTCCACAAACATTTTAATTAATTTATAAAGTAATTACGCACAAATTTTGTGTATTGTTAAGCAGGCTAGTAAAAACTGGGAACAAAGAATAGTTGTGCCAAATTACCTGTTCAGAGTGATTTTCATTATTTTCATCTTTAAAGTCTAAAATCACAAGGGTCTCCAAGAAAGATATATTATTCATACAAAGTACTAGTATCTTTTGAAAATGTAGTGTTTGCACTCCATTGAGATGAAAGTCTGGAATAAATATAAGTGGTAAAAATTAGCAGTAAAATCGCTCCATGCTCTATCACTCCAATTTTGGATAGATTCTGACCTCTGTGTAATCTGTGATTGCAGTTGTTTTTAGTCATCTAGAGCTTAAGATTTCCATCAAAAATATAAGTTCCAAATTGTGAAGAAATCATATCAAAATGAGAGAAAAAATCATCTTTCCTTTCACTCAAAATGAAATATTATCTAAAGCTACACTTCAAGCCCATATTTCATTGAAGTTGTTTGGGCTTCTTGGGCAGCACTGGCAAACAGAGGCAGGGGCTGTGCTGTTCCCTGTGCTTTATGGGGCCCTGTGATTTAGTGAGCAGGCTGCTGCAGCCAGTCAGCAGAACTCTGCTGGAGGATGCCCAACGCCACAATATTATTTGCTTATATTGACATGCCTGATCATCTGGGGCATGTGAAACTGCTCTGTATGGGTGGCCCTGCTGCTGGATCACATGGGAGACATAAAAGGGGACAAAAAGGATCCTCCCTGCTTTTGTCAGTACCCTGTACCCTTTGCCCAGGGGCAGTGTTGGGTGAGGGATGCAGGACAGGAAGGTCAGGCAGGGAGCACTGAGGCAGTGGCCATGCTCAGTGCCATGGGAGCAGGCAGAATGCACAAGTGGGGAAATGCCCATGGGAAATGAGCAACGTCACTGTGAGGCCACTGCCATTGTCCTAGAGGGGTTGTAGCAGTCAGGAGAGGTTTCCCATTGCTGGAAAAGAACAACCATGTTCAAAAAAAGAGGAAGAAGGAGAAACAGTGAACTATCAGCTGATCCCTGGGAAGATCACAGAGCGAACTCTCCCTTCTTTAAGGGAGAACAAGTCTGGGAGCAGCCTGTGTGGATTTGCTAAGGAACATGTTGCTTGTCAAACCTCATTGCCTTCTATCACGAAGTGTCTGTTCCAGTGGATGAGGTGGGAGCAGTGGACAAAGCTCCACTTTAATCCAGCTTCCAGCATGACCTCCCGTGGTTTCAGTGTACTCAGACTGGATGGGTGAACAACCAGGCCAGTGACAAATCAGCTGGATTGCTGGGCTTCAGAAGGAATGGTCTGCAGCTGTTGCCTGGATACTAGTGGTACTCTAGGTTTTAGCAGAAGCAGCAGTAATGTGCATTGTCTTTGTTTCTAGGTGGTGGGACAGAGCCAACCTTTACAAGCTCACCAATGACACTAAGCTGGGGAGTAGGGCAAGGAGACTCAGAACCTGGACATGCTCAGAACTTGTGTGTTTGAGGATCTAAGCAACCTAATCAAACTCTGGAGGAAGCCCTGGGGAGCAGGGGTTGGACCAGATGATTTACAGAAGACCCTTTATTATCCCACATTTCTATATATTCTGTGAAAGAAGCACATGTAGTATATACACACACAATATATCAGGGTGTTTTAGTTAAGGAATGTTCAGCTTTATTGTAGGGACAGAGCTGCAGAAAGCCCTTCATTGACTGAAACTGTGCTCCTATGTGAGCAGATGTATAAGATTTATCATTTTAAACAGGCTTATTCTATGTGTGCAGAATCTTCTTGTCTTTAAATTACAAAGTAATTTTGTTCCTTGCAGAAGTAATGAACCACAAGAGATGTCATTTATAATGCCCCCTTTCAGATGTCCTAGATTAGAAACAGTATGCTAAAACAATATTTTTACCTATCGATCATCCTGGAGGCAAGAATTTGTCATACTTTTACAAATAGTCCCCTTTGGCATTGCAGCTCTGTCTAATACAAAATCTAAGATAAATTTGCCACTTCTGTCAGCTTCTACCTTCTCTATGGTAAAATTTACTTTTATTTTAATTACTTTTACTTTAATTTGGGCCATGGACTTTGTAGACAGAAGTTCAAAGTGGTTAGATACAGCTTGTGCTTGCCTAGGAAACTGAAAACTCTAGTGGGGAAACTTTGCCCAAACAAGCGCAAGACAAATTGGTGGAGATTTAAATCAGGTGTGACCAAATCTAGCACTTTGTCACCAAGGCAAACAGCTCTGCAAAAGAAAAAAAATAGAAGAAAAAACTAATATAGTAACAAACCTCCCAAAGAAGTTTCCCTCAGCTGGTTACTGAGCACTGTTGGTCAAAAGTGGATGAAAACTGGGAAAAAAGAGTTCCTGAGAGATGTGTGGAAAGTGTCCAGGGAAAAATCCAACCTTTAGTACTGTGAGTTCCTGAAACCATGATGGTAACATGTAAATGGATGTAATGGCCTTGATGTAAAAATGACTCGATGTAAATGGAGAAATGAGGTTTTGTTTGGTCACTTTTTTGGGTAAGGTGAGGTTTTCTTTGGTTGCTGCGTTTCCTGCTCCAAAAGGTAAAAGCTGAATGAGTCTACCCTATTTCATATTTAAGAAGGGTGGAAGGGCAGCAGTCAGGAGCCTGCCTACATGCCTGGCAGCACCTTTTAGTGACCACAGCTGCAGACCAGGACTTCTTGGTGGGCTGGGAATGGCAGAGGCAGAAGAAGGTGAGGGTAGGACATGGGACCTGCTGCAGAGTCTCCTCACAGAACGAGCAGCCCCAGGCTGCTAAGGCAGTTTCCACTGATGATTTGCAGCACAGGGGAGAGTCAGAGGGCTCTCACCCCCTTCCTTTCTGCTCAGTCCAGAGAGCTGGCAGCTCTACATTTGTGTTAGATGCTGTTTCCTGTGTGCAGGGGATGAGAAAAGGACCAGAAACAGACAGGTGGTGAAGCTGCCTTGCATGGCTTTGATGGATGTGAGCTGTGAGCACCTTGTGTGCTACCAGGAGGCCTCACACTCTTGGTTACTGACAAAGAAGTACTGGATAATCTGCTGAACTTCGATTACTGCTAATTAGGTATCCATACTCTGATTCATTTGGAAGCATTTCTGTTCCTTAATTCCTACAAAAATAAAACGAGAAGCTCTAAACCAAATTATTTTGTTCATAATCCAGTTACCACTAATGAACAGCTGCCAAAAAGCCAATTTTGTCTAAATAGTGTAATAACAATTTGCCAATGGGCAGCAATGTAAATGAGCTGTCCATCATGCAGCACTATCTTAAATTGAAAACAAAAGAAAGAGATCTCTTCCTTCTCCTGATTTTGTTCTTACATAGACTGAATTTGACAGGTTGTGGAAAAAAATCACTGCAAGCTTATACAAAATATTGTGACTGATACATGTCTTGGGAAAGGAGCCAGAGATCAGAGTCTGTAACTACTCAAAATTGTCTAGGTGCTTTATGCTACCAACTTGCTTACAACTCACAGTAAAGGAGGTGACAAACAGCTCTCCCCAGCAATGATTGTACAGAGTTTGAAGCTTGGACAGCTTCTCAAAAATGCTTGTAAGCCTGTGCCAGAGGAAAGAACCAGAACCCTGCAAGCAGACACAGGGCTGTTGTTTAGTGCTATAAGCCAGTTCCCAGCTAGTCCTCTTGACCCTGAAACAAAATGCCTGAATTCTTATCCCTAAACCCAAGCATAGGAGGCAGGTAATTGGCTGGAAAAAACACACTACATTTCAGATATTTGTTACGTAATTACTTTAGAATTGATTTAATCTGGAAAAAAAAAAAAAATCTTCTCTATGAGTAGATCTGTTGCAGGGCTGATTTCACATTTTCTACATATTTCTTTTCTCCCTCAAATGTATCAGCTGTGTTGCTAGAATGCTTGTCTGCATATTCTGCTGGTGGCATATGTTTGAGAAAGTCTCAATAACAATCCATAAACAACCTGAGAAGAAATTGGCTCTTTGGAAGATCCTTCTGTGCTACTGTTCTGCTGTCGTTTGGCAAAGGGGAGATGACAGAACTTCAAGGTGGTATAGAGTGGAGAGAAGTTGAGGTGCTAGATCAAAGTACTTTAAAAAAGAAAAAAAAACTAAGAGCAAGTGAACAAAAATCCCCACAAAACAAAACAATCCCTCTGAGTTATTTGAACTCCATTATTTTGACTCAGGAATTTGTGTGTGTGGGTGTTTCTGATCACAGTGAACATTTGGAGAGGTGGTGCTTTCCTACATGCTGGCAGCAGCTGTGCCAGGTCTCTCCAATGCTGGGGTGCCCCTCCAGCTTGCTGCTGATGCCCCTTGCACTGCAGAGCTTGCCAGGGCACATCCCGAGGGCAGCTGCCAGCCTGTCCTTCATTATTTTAGGTGGGATGAGACAGAAACAGTGAGTGTGCATTAGCTCATCCCTGTGTCTGCTGCTCCAGCATGGTGTCAAAATAAACATTGCTGTCCCTGCAGGAGTCTGGCCCCTGGCTTGCTCTGTCCTTCCCTCGGAGAGCAAGAAATCCAGAATGTCTTTCCCAGGCTAAGCAGAGGCAGATATACTGTAGCAGTGCAAGGAGATGGATTTATGTGATTGCAAAGGACAAAAGACAAAGAAAGCAGTACCTTTAAAATAAAATGTAGGGGAATGTGTGTATGTTTCTTGTCTCTGTGATTTCTGCCATGGTTAGAGCAAGCAGTGTGGCAGGAGGCAGGGACAGCAGAAGGAGGTTGAGTGGAGACGCCTGCTTGCAAAAAAGTGCTGCTTGCTGGTACAGGGCTAATGCCAGTTCATAGGGCTGTTTAATTCATCATATTAGCTGAAGGACTCTTCTTTGCAAGAAGATCCTTTTAATAATGTCCAGTATATGACAATTTAAACTTTCTAATAGAGTCCAGACAGTGCTCTACATATACCTTCTGCTGTTATAATGTAATAACATTTTGCACTTATTGATTTACCATGCTATCTTTTAAAGAAGACAAAATGCTTATCTGTGTAAAAATGCTTAGTTCAAATAATCTACTTAGCAAATGCTTAGGCTTGATAGCTCATATTGCCACCAGATCCAAATTGTCATATGATCTTAGGGAATCCTGCACTGAAGTCCCCCTGGGTATAGCCAGGGGCAGAAGCAAAGGGGTGTGAAGTTGGACACAGGACAGAAGAGGATGTCTGTGCATTTAAAAATTTCTGGGTGCTTTTCTACATGATATGATGAGGATGACCTAATTCATTTGATGTTGTGTTATTTTTATTCTACCAGTCTGGAGGGTTTTTTCTTTGCTTTCCTTTTTCTTTTTTATCTTCCCCACTCTGAGAGGTAGGAGGCTTATCTATGACTTACCCATGCTGTGCAGGACTGATAGGCTTCTCTGTGCCTCCATTCCTTTCTGAGAAGCTTTTTTAGCTTCTTTCAGTACAATTCAGTTGCAATTTCAGTACATCAGTTACTTTCAGTACAATTTAATAGCGAGGTTTCTCTAAGGCCCATGAAAACAGGTAGGCAGATAAAGATGCAGACTAACTGTGGTTCTCTCACTGCTTAGTTGGAGCTCCTGCTTCATTAGGGAGTCCAGACAGGAGAGACCTCACAAAAACCCCCTGGTAGTGATAGGTTCAGTCAGAACTTGTAGCTAAGACAGCAAGCAGGAGGCAGAAATCAATAAGAAAGCTGCCTTCATTAGCTCCCCTGCTCTGCAGCCCTTTGTTTTCCCTTGACATGTTGCACGTAGGCATATTTACACCACTGTTTCCTAGCAAGTCTTGACTTCTCATTGACCTCATTTTGTCTCCCTTTTTTTTCTTTTATTTATTTATTTTTATTTTGGATAAAGGGTCCTTTCTCCTCCATCATTCACTCCAAGTTATTTTCTAGTCTCCTGGAGTATTTTCTACCTTGCCTCATGTTGTAGAGCCAATTCTGATTATGATTTGGTGCACATAAACAACTTATTTTCTGTGTAAATTAGTTAAACTGGTTTCTAGAGCCTAAAGAAAAGTTCCTTCTAAGAGGCTGGTGGAAGGAGGCAAAGAGCCTTGAAAAGCAGGCAGACACGAGAGACAAGCAAGACAAATGGCCCTGATTTTGTTCACAAGCTGTATGGGATTCGAGGGAAGGCAAATTAACTCTCTCCTCATTTAGTTAAGGGTTCTCAGCGATGGCAACAGGAGTGTTTTTCTCATCAAATGAGGAATGAGTGAAAACATAAGATGATTTGGAACTGAACATATTTGCAGTTGTTTATGTTTTTGTCTAGCCAGATACTTCAACATTCACTATCATTTGCCCTACAAGCTTAAATTATGAATTATTTAAGGTAGAGAAAATATTTTTCATTCCATTAGTGCAGTTCATAGTACAGTGTGATGCTGATCATGGCTGTGGCTTGTACATTGCACAGATGCAAAATAAGAGAAGAAAGCAGAAATTTTGGGGTTTTCTTCTTCTTTTCTTTTTTCTTCAAAAAATAAATTCTGTATTGGGAAGTACATGCACACGCACAAGAGTCTGGGTGCTGAAAGACATTAGCTTGCAAAACAGAAAGTTTCCAAGTGGCTTTGTGAGCTAAGAACTGCTTTTCATATTTGCTATTTCTTTAGAAATTGGAATTTCCAGCTTAACATGTGCTAAACTCTACAACATGCAAAATACATCTTGTGTCAGCCAGGAAATAAGTCCCCAGGTAGTTGTTAATATAGGAACCATGAAAAAAGGGGAGCTTTTTGATCTTATATTTGGCCTGGAAAGGCTTTTCACATGTGAATTGCCCTAGCACTACCTTCTGCATGACTGTTCATCCTGTAGAAGATTTTAAGAGGGTTCAAGAAAATTATGCAAACCCCTGCTTTGTGGGTTACTTGTAGATAAACCAATCCCAAAGCTAGTGTTAGATGAAATTATTTTGGAAGTAGCAACAACACAGGAGTATGGTGTCCAAAAAATTAGCTTTTCTCATTGGAAGGACACTAGATTATGCTGTTTTAACTATATTTTATTATTCTAATCCTCTGTTTACAGCCGTTTGGAGGTAGGGGGAGAATGGTTGTGCATGAGGAACATTCTCCTCTTGATCCAACATTCAGCTCACTTTTTGTGAGCTACTGCAGACCCACCATAGATAAAACAAGAAAAGGTGTTCCCACATTCTTGTGGCACCACATGCTAGATTTTTGCTTATATGTTCATGGTTAAACTGATTTAGGGCCAAGATCAAACTGTCTCCCCAGACACCCCTAAGAGCCGAGCAAAGATTGTGAGAAGGTTTTTGCTTGTTTTTAACACTTCTTTAGATGCCATGGAGCCATCTGTTCCCAAGGTCCTCCTGGAGCTCTGCTTAGGAAATCTGAGGGGGTCTGAAGTGTGGCAGTGCCCTTGACATGGTTGTAGCAGATGACTTTCTGCAGTTAAAGCATTTGGTAAAATGTGCTGGGAAGGTGCTGTATATTGAGAAAAGCTCCAAGGCACAAACTGTGCTACTTTCAGCTCTGCTACTTTTGAGGAGGCTGCAGCAGCTCTGTGTGACAGTATGGTCGTGTATGTAAGTGTGTAAGCTTGTTTAGATCTAGATCCAGGATATTTAAAACAGCATTTTGTTCCATTCTGTGAACAGACCCTGAGTTTAGCACTGTTTTAGTTGGGGCCTTTTGTTTGTTTGGTTTGGTTTTTTAATTGATTTATATTTTAACTGAAGTGGAAACAGTTTAGCAAACCCAGACCCTTGCAAACAGATTGTGCTGACTATGAGGATAAGTTTGTGGGCTGAGTTTTGTATCTGCTGAAACTATAGAAAAATCTTAGCGTGAACTGCAAGCTAAGACGATGTTGTTGCTCAATTTGCTTCAACTGAAAGTGTCTGCAAAAGATCAGACTAATTAAGGCTGTCTCTGAGGGCCTTAAAAATGCACATTCTTATTAAAATACCCTTGAGCTTTTAATTATTTTCAGGTGGAAATGCAATAAAGGGTTGTGCCTGGATTTTCTATCTGAAGCCAGGTGGGTGCCTCAGAGACCTGGCTGGCAAAAGTGCGGCTGGTTCTAGAGGACAGAGACAAGAGTTTAGGCAGAAGCTGGGGCACAGCATGAACATCCAAGCATACACTGTCTCTCTTCTTGTAGGAGATGCTTCAATTTGTATAAATAAAACCCAACTCCTGCAGACTCTTCTGGAGCCCCAGAGGCCCCAGCCTGTCTTGGTTGCCCTTTCTCTTGCCCTCCATCCACTGTCCTGGGGAACCCACAGATGGACAAGCACACAAGGTAAATCTGTTGCTTTCTCTTTCCAATGAATATTTAAATTCTTACGGCAAAGACTTTATTTCTGTCACCCCTCTGCATTGTTATTTCGTTTGTGTCCATATAATGTGGTTTGAAGTATTTTTTTTTTTCAGCCTTGAAGTATAGATTTATTAGGAATACAAACAAAACTATTTGTCAACACTTATTTGGGTTCAATGCCTGAGAAAAGAAACAAAAATCTGCTCTTCTTTGGTCTTTGTGATCAAATATGATTTGGGCACAAACAATTCCTGTGAGGGAATGCTATGCTGATTCTTCAAGAGTCATTTCCAGCTGGAAATAACAACAATCATGAATAGCTGTCAATGCACAATGTGTGTTTTTCCTCTGTGATTCAGTTCCCAGCCTCTCACTAGTATGGAATCTATGCAGCTCTAATCACCTTATTTTATATATTTGGGTAATTCAGAAAACATACATGTCATCTTTTTGAGGTGATAAAACATAGTTTGCATAAACCCCCCATAATCTTTAATAATAATCTTGATTATTCTGACAATTTGCAAATATCTTGGTTTTTTGGCACTTCAGAGATATCAAAGTGATATTGAACTAATGAAAATTTATTGAAATTCTAATAAAACATGAGGAAATGGACTTCTATTTTGATGGACTCTGATCCCTTCTAAAACATAAAAGAAAATCTCTAGACTTTTAATGTTGCTTTACATACATTCTCACAGAAAGTGTATAAATATGAAAAGGAAGAATTAGCAGAATTCCAGTCAGCTGGGGAGATCTGATTTTGGTGGTGTTTAGCCTGAAAAACAAATCTGAGGTGGTCAATGATGGGAATCTGACATGGCAGGGAATGCTGTGAGCCTGGGGTGCCCCAGAGCTGGGCAGCTCAAACACCTGCCTGGAGAGCAGCTCTGCTTCTCCAGTGCTACAAAGTTCTGTCAAAATTCAACACTTCTCTTTCATGAAGCCTCAAAGGGCTGATACTTCTGATCTGAGATGAATTCCTCTGTGATATTACCTGGTCTTGATGATGCAAGAACTGGAATACCTCTCCTATGGAGACAGGCTGAGACTCCTGGGGTTGTTCAGCCTGGAGAAGAGAATGTTCTGGGGACACCTTACAGCACCTTCCAGTGCCTAAAGGGGGCTACAACTGAGCTGGAGAGGGACTTTCTGTAAGGGCATGCAGTGATAGGACCAGGGGGAATGGCTTCAAACTGGACTAGAGTAGGTTTAGATGTAGAGAAGGATGGTGAGGCACTGGAACAGGTTGCCCATAGAAATGATGGATGCCCTGTCCATGGTTCAAGACCAGGCTGGATGAAGCTTTGGGTCTAGTGAAAAGTGCTCCTGCCCATGCCAGGGGGCTTGGATCTAGATGATCTTTAAGGTTCCTCCCAACACAAACCATTCTATGATTCAATCATTTAGAGGGCTGAAGATTAAACATAATTGGTATTTTCAGGCCTCTAGAAACTGAGGCTGTATTACTTTGCCTGTCTTAGCTGATCTCAGCTGATGAAGTACAAAGATAAAACAACCAATGAAAATAACTTGTTCAACATGGATTATTCTTGAAAATAACTTTCATGCATGCTAGTTGTATATGAAAGTTTTATAGCATCTGCTAAGAGCTGACATTCAGAAACTAGCCTAAATTATGACTAATCATAAGGATTTAATGGTGGGGCTTCTGTGCTTGTCTCAAGTGAGATGAAACCTGTGTCTTATGGCAGATTTGCCAGCTCTTCAGCTCTAGAAGGTTTTTCTAATTTTTGTGTGATAATGTAAAGAAAATTCTTTGTTCTTTTCAAGTAAGAATCCAGCTTTAGTCCTTCAGGACTACCAGAAAAGTACTCCAGTACTCCAGGCCAGAGTGCTTGTCCTGCATGTAAAATCCAGTTTGATGCTTGTAGCATCAAATCTGTGTCTCCTGAGCATGAGATGCTCCAAAGTCCATCAGGCAATCTGCCCTGTTTTTACTACCAGATGAGTGGTACATGCAAACATTTTATCTCAAGAATTACTACACTACTATGTGAATCTGACAAAGTTGGCCAAAAAAAAAATCCAGATAATTGTAGCTTCCATAGACTTTCTTGAGTGCCTGTTGGTGCTGCAGGTAGACATCAGTGTTAAAATTCAGGACCTTGTAGTGCTCTCTGAGTGCAAATTTCTGCCAGGATTAGCAAATTATTGTGATCTTTTGGACATTCTGGGAAATGGTTTTAGGAATAGCCAAGAATAAATATGCATGGCGGTCTGAAACTCTGCAAAAAAAGGCCTGCATGGAGGTGTATGCTTGAACTGAATGCAGATGGATGTTTCCTGATGGCTCTGCAGACATACCTGGGTTATGGTTCATACATGATTTTGTCTCTCAGAGGCTGCTGAAACTGAGACTTATTTGTAATAAGGCTGCTTAATTTCACATATAAGTGGACTCTCAGCATAAATAAAACCATTGAGGTAGGACAGAATCAGAGAAAGACCAGATTTAGAATTGCACTAAACTAGGTATCCTGATTTTTAGCTGGGACAATTTTGCTCTTAGAGCTTGGTACATTGCTGTGTTTTGATTTAGTATGAGAATAATGGTGATAACACCCTGATGTTTTGGTTCTTGCTGAGTAGTGCTTGCTTTGTGTCAAGGGCTTTTCAGTTTCCCATGCTCTGCCAGTGCAGAGGTGCACAAGAAGCTGGGAGGGAACACAGCCAGGACAGCTGATCTGAATCTGTTTGATCTGAACAAAGGGATATTCCAAACCACAGAACATCATGCCCAGTATCTAAACTGGGGGGAGTTGTGTGCACAACTGTGCTGTGCATCACTTGTTTGTCTTGGGGGTGAATTCTCTCCCTCTCTCTGTCTCCTGTCATTGCAATTATTCATGTTGTTGTTGTTATGAGTAGGAGTTTATTTTACTTTATTTCCATAATTTAGTTGTTCTTTTACCTTGTTTACCTTTTTTTCCCCCCAGTTCTCCTTCACATCCTACATGGGGGTGAGGGGAGGTGAGAGAGCAGCTGTGTGGTAGTTAGTTGCCATCTGTGCTTACACTACAACACAAAGTTACAGAAGAATAGAAGAATCCCATTCTTTCAGTCAGGAACTTCAGACAGCTCATGCCTCTGATCTTCAGAGAAGTTGAATAACGATTATTATATTTTTGGTCTTTGATTTATTGCATAACTTTAGCATTTCAAGGTAGGATGTTGCCTTTTTAATCTAGCAGAGAAATAAATAAAATCATTCTGGCCTACCTGTTGATCTAGAGATTACAGTGATGAAATACATTAAGATGTTTTAGTTTATGTTGCTGGCCTCTGAAGAAAATGGCAAGTAGAATTTTAAAAAATCAATAAAACTAGAAACTACCATTTTTTATGGCTTCTTTTTTTTTTTAGTGAGAAAAACATTTAAATAATAATATACAGTAAATCAACAGTCTGCGGTTTTTTTCCCAAGTCTGTAGGAAAAAAATGGGTGCTGTTAGGCCTTATCAGAGTACAAAATAGTGCTGACAGTAGACTTGTGTGGGTGAAATCAGAGCTGAGGCTGAGAAGTCAGATATAAAAACTGCAGATTTTGTCTGTTGTTTTATCTTCTACTGCTTTGTTATGCCAATAAAAGAAGCACCCTGTATTGGGAGGGGAGGAGGATGATATCAGTGTTTTCTCAGAAACACGGCCTTTAAGGTTAAATATCAGCAGAACACTAATCCAAGACACTATTATTCCTTGCAGACTTGAAATAATTCAACAGCCCTGACTGTACGGAATGCCACAGGAACAGAGAGCTAAAGCAGGAATTTGGCCTATAAAAATGCAGAACATAAAAACATCAGCATTCTGAGTAAGCAATTCACAGGGTTATTAGGAAGTCTTTAGTTCCCCTCCTGTAAGGGAAAATAGCTAAGTTTTTAAGAGGAAATTGAGGCAAATGTATTTTTGAATTAATTATTTAACTAAAAAAATTTGCTGTAAGTCGGGAGAGATATGTCTTCATACTTTTATAATCGTTTATATTCAATTGGTTTTAGTAAAGCATTTTTTGACTACAGTCTGTTGTCTTCAAGCCTTCTGGCTAACTAGGTAATACTTACTAAGAGGAAAATAGTTAAACATGAGATATGTGCAAATAAAATCCATTACTAATGTGCTAAATGACATTTAGCATCAGAGA
Organism: Agelaius tricolor; assembly: GCF_023055355.1. NCBI lineage: Eukaryota > Metazoa > Chordata > Aves > Passeriformes > Icteridae > Agelaius > Agelaius tricolor. The sequence goes on along the minus strand of NW_027269261.1, from coordinate 21,479,117 downwards.
GACTATTCTTCAGATTAGAGAAAAAAATGGTATATTTTAGATTAAAGAAGAAATATTGTTTGCACCCTTGGGAAGGCTTCACTGAAAAACCTGATAATTAAGAGTGCAGAATTTTTGATTTCTGTTTGATAGTCATTTTAACCTCTCTGCTCACTTCAAAGTAAATCTGCAAGCAGGTGTCAATAGGTGAGCGTGGACTGACAGCCAGCAGTTGCTGAAATGCCACCAGCAACTCTCTAAAGCTATCTGAGCCTGTCACATCTTGACTGTGAACTGAAGTGAAAATGGCTGAACAGGGAAAATATTTTTCATCAGAGTGAGCATTTTCCAGTAACCTTCGTGATTAGACCTCCAAAGAAATAAATACTAAAGCCCTGCATGAAGGACAGGCGCTCCTGTTTGCTTCGTGATGTGAGATCTGCTGCCTGGGCAATGTGAGCAGGCTGCTCCTCCCAGCGAAACAGGGTCTTTAAAGCTCTCTTTGAAAGCTCTGCTGTGCAGCCAGGGAAGCGACGTGCCATGGATTATAATAAACCTGCCCCCACCCCCCTCCACCCAGAACATGGTCAGCACAACAGATTTTTTTTAAAAAAAATTAAATCAATCTGGATAGTTCAGGCACTTGAACTATGTATTTGCTAGATAAACATTTGTGGTAGATTAGAACACAAAGTATTTTATTTCTTGTTATTTCTCGCGGCGCTGTTTGTTGTTTTACTGCTCTGACAAAAAAGTGTGCTCCGTGGGAAGGCATGCCTTGCATTTATGCTGACTTCACCCAGGAACCCTCCCTGGCTCCAGTGTTTACCTCGTGCCCAAATAAAGCACATCCAGATTTGAACTCTTGTCACTTGGATTCAGCTGAAAAGGAAAAAACAAGGGGCTTGGGCCTGCTCGTGCCCAGAGCTGTGGCTTATTTAGGCTCTTGAGCTGTGTGCAGTGTATTTTCTGGAAGGTGTTGTCAGGTTGTCTCAGATATAAAAAGTGGAAGAGGACACACATTATGCTGTTTGTCTACTTTGCAGCTTGAGAATTGTCACCTGTGCTTGCTCCTCCTTTTTCCCCCTTGATCTGCTTTGCCTTGAGTTTTCTTGAGGCTTTGAGTTTTGCTTTCTGATCTGCTGGTGCAAGAAGCAGAAATTATCCATGCAGTGGGCTTGCCATGAAGGGATCCACTTTTCCACACGATGGACAATGTCATAGTGGCACTCATTACGGTGGGATGTTGTAGAGGTCTAACATCTAAATGGATTCAAAAGGTTACAGAGGGTATGTCCATTTGGGGTGATTATATGCAGAAACTTGATGTCTCCTTGTCTCAGATGTTTCTATATCTATATACTTGCAGAAAAAAAAGAGAATCTTTTGATATGTGTTGGTTTTGGAATGCTTTTCTGAACGTCTATTGGTTTATCACTGAAGGAGACAAAATAATGGGCTGGGATGACTCTCTGATCTGTCCCAGTTTGCCTCTTAGATGGCATAAGCAGTAAGAACTACAGGAGTACCTACCTGTTTTCTAGGTCTCTTTTGCTAATAATTCCCTGGGGTCTGCATGGGATAGCTTCTACCCAAACATGCTGCCCTCTGTAAATGCTCTCCATTGAGTGCTCAGTTCTTGGGTCAAAGCTCAAGATTTATATGTCAGCAAGAGCTTCAAGATGATCTGGGAGCCAAGGGTGGCACAAGAGGGCAGTCCGAAAAGATCTGGGGACATGGATGGGTTGCTCTTAGGGTCTATTAAGAGTTCCAGTCATGGTGAGCAAAATAAATCCAGTGTCCATTGATGGAAGTTAATCAGGGGCAACAGGAGATGGGGCTGGACACACAGCATGGGGCTTGAGGTTAATCCAGGAAATCCAGACAGCAAGTCAGGACAGCGAAGGCCAAGGCCAGTGTGGGTGCACCTCCAGCACAGTTCTGGGTCCTGAGCTGAAATAAACCATGAGAAGCTGGCTGGGAGGAAGATCAAGGTGAAGGTGGTCATAATAAAGGTCAACTGGTGGCCTAAGGCTGTTCACGGATTTGGTTCTCAGTGTCAGGTGCTGTATTGGGGTTTGGGTTTATTTGGGTTTGGGTGAGAGTTTACTATATTTTCTAATTGTCAGTAGGTTATTAATATAAGTAGAGGTGACACATGAATCTCTGGTAAGATTTAGTGAAATAGATCACAAACTGAGTAAAAATTTCAGGGGGTGTGCAACACTTTGGAAAGAGAAACAGGAGAATCCAAGCTCCCTGTGCTATTTTAGCAGACCAAGTTACTGGTGTCTCACTAATCAATAAAAGTTAACAGACATTGTTAGGATAACAGGCAGAAGGAAGTCTATAGTAAACAAATAATTTTACTCTCTGGGACTTTGAAGTCAACAACTGTAGCAATACACTATTTAAAAAATGGAAGAAACAAACCAATGAAAACTGTAATCAATGCAGAGAGAATGTGCTTACCCAAGTTCTAGCCTTATTTGCAGTCAATGCATTTTCAGGAATGTGCATTAGTTTAAATCAGAGTAAATTTGGCTTGTGTTTCAAAGATAGAACACTGCTGCATATTTTGACATAAATTTTAACACCCCACTTACCACCTAATAGAATAAGATGAACTTCTTTGTAATGAGCAGTATGGTTTATACATCTGCTGTAAAGCAAAAATAAGCTTCTGTCAGGTCCACTAGATGATTATTGATTTTTAAAATTTGTTTTAAAAAACTCATTTGCAAATTTCTGCCAGTTTCAGAGTCATGGTAACTGTGTAACTGCTTGGATTTAAATCTTGATTGATTATGTCATCTTCACTGTATGCAGACCCTCTAAAATTCTTGTTTATTTATAAATATGAATTTGGCTCTGTAAGATGTAGGATTGTCCTGCAGAGGGAGATTGTGGTTTAGGGGATTTAGATACAAGACTGGGACCATTCTCTGGACCAGGCTGGCCTAAAATCAGGCTGCTGCTTCACCAATACCTCAGCAAAAATGCATTGAATAAAGTAGAGCTGTAGAAACACAGAACTGTGTTTCTGACATTTATCCAGAAAATCTAAAATTCTTCTGAAACGGAAATGCTGCAAATCTTGAGTTAATATTTTTTTCAAATGGACTGTTTATTTTTATAGGAATTGATATTATGCTTTTCAGTCAAGTAGGAATGTTGTATTTACTATGCAAGGGTATAATAGCAACCCTTTAGACAAAATGAGTTCTGAGAACGGGCTAAGAATGAGGCATCTTTCTGGCAGAGAAACTGATCTTCTCCTGAATAATACTAAGCAGCATCCTTTCTTGAGTGCTTTAAAGTTCATTTACAAATTTTCTGTTATTTTTCTCTTTATAATGTGCAATTTAAGCCTGACTTTTCATGATGCTCTGGCAAAAATGCAGATACCATAGCACCAGTATAATGAAGGAAACCAGAAAAAATAACAGTTTAATCATGATAGGCATCTCTCACATGATATATAGAATAATAGGAAACCAACCATAAATTGACTTAAAGAGTAGGAATTAACTTTCAATTTAAAATCCCTGCCCCAATGCAGACATGAGGGCTAGCTCCATTACTGCAGGCTGAGGAGAGAGGATGAAAAAGCAGATAGAAGCTGTGAATTCTTTATTTTTGGAGGGGCTGATGGAGGAAATGGGAATATAAATTAGTTTTATCAGTATTAGTGTATCAAAATTTGTATCTCTGTCTTAAATATATGGCATATCCAATAGTATTGGAGAGGGCCAGTTAGATTGTCTTGCTTGCTCAATCTTGTTTCTCAGAAGATATGAGTAATGGCTCAAATATATAGTTTATGAAGATCCCCTGATGCAATTTTCTTGTTTCACATAAGCATCCTTCAATTTCCTGTGCCACTTTAGTTCTAAAACATTATATTTCAAAGAATTTTCATATATTTTTGATAATATCATGATCAAGATTGGCGTAACAAATGAGATGTATTGACTGGCTACGTATGGAAAAAAATCCCACATCTGGTATCATACACCAACTCTATTGCAGACTTTTCATCTTGCATGAATAATAACAATTAATGATTATCTATACCAAGAGAAAGCATATATTGTCAGTTTATGTAACAATCCAAATTCCTGATGATTTACATGACTCCAAATTTTTGCATCTATAGCTATTCTCTCTTCCCCTTTGTTATCCTCATACAAGACAGTTTCTCTTTTCCTCCATCATTCTAATATGCCCAAGTAAATTATTCAGATGGAAAGTGACACTTTTTGTCTAATAGAAAAATAGGCATTCAAAGTTTCTTTGAGAATTTATATGCTAAAAATTGAATACTAACATTTTATTGGAGAAAGGAAGAAAAAACTATTTCATAAGGCATGCATTTTATGATAAAATTGAAAATTTTCAGAGAATTTTTCTGGTGGGTGAAGAAAAGGAGAAAGGGGGTTCTTTTTTTCAATGCCAAGTTGTGGTTACCTCTGAATTTTCCCTACGCCAAAATTTTTTTGTGTAGTTTCTTTAGCTTCATTCCAAAACCACAGCCCCCAGTGATGCTGTGGGTGGGATGGAATAACAATTTAGATGCACCTACAGCACACTAAGCTCCTCCCCCACCTTCACAACCAGGACACTGAGTGATTTAGAACTCAACATATAAAAATACATAATAGGCATCAACATTCTCACTAGATTTCTTTGGGACCATGTGCTGAAATATCTCTGGAGACCTGTCCTCCATTACCAATTCCTGCAAGGGTTTGAAATGAGCTAAAGCTGTGAACACCTGATTCCCTCACCCTCAGGTTGAGCCAGCACCTTTGAGCTCAGTATTTGGGTCCCTGCATGGTTCATTAAGAAAAGAAGGCAACAAAACCATTATTTTTTAAAAGTCAGGATGCTCAATAACCACCTAAACTAATCAAAAGAAACTGCTTAAATAAAATATATCTTCCATCACTTAAAATACCACTTGCCTACCAGGAAATGACTGGTCCTTCTGCTTTTCATTACTGACTTCTTTTGCTAATACTGCCTTCCTTTTTGTTTCATATATGCAGATCCATTATTGACCCTTCTTTTCTGCTTCATTTGCTGTTTTTGTCACCACAACCTCCCTTCTCCAGAAAGGACTAAAACTAAGGGGAGCACCCAGTCACAGGTCTGACCTGCATTGTGGTTTGACATTTCATCAATGATTTGGCTGAGTGTAGTGATCCTTACAAAGCTTAGTGGCTGCTGGTTTTATCTCTCCTGGGTCAAAAGGCTGCATGTGGGCTCACCAGCAGTAATGTTTTAGTCCTAAAGAAAGTTCCCTGATGCCACCAAATGAAGCATGTTCCTTGTGGGCACCATGTTTTGGGAGATTTTATAGCTGATTAAGCGAAGCAAGTTACTCACTTAATGGGGAAATTTTGACTGCAACTAAACAATGCCAGATAGAGTTTTATTCAGAAATGTTCATTTTAACAGTTTCTATAACAATTTTTTTTCTTTCAAACAAGCAAATAGTTTGTTTCAAGCTCTGTGTATTATTTTAAACTCCAAACACATTGAACTGTCAGATCCTATTTTGTGCATCTTCTACTTCATGGCAGAATAACCAAGCCTTGCCAAGAACTCACAAGCAGAACTGAGATCTGAGCAGAGAGCTGGGGGTTTGGATGGCTTTGACCCTGACCACAAGGGCATCAAAAGCAGCACTAGCGAACAAGAGGATAGAAACAGAGCACTGATAATTTAATCTGGAGAAATATGTCTTTTATATTAGGTATGTCAGTCTTTGTGTTAAAAAAAGAAGAAAAAAGAATCAGAACTGAGGGAGTAATATTTTCTTTAACAAATGTGTCCTCAAGGTGGGAAAGAGAAGAGCAGAAGACTGTCAGCTCCTTGTTTGCCTTGATGCCTGCTACAAAGAACTTGTCTATTGTCTCCTACACAAATTTAGAAAGAAGAAACCCTTCTCAAGAATATATTTTTATAGTCTCAATTCTCTAACTTCACTAAAAACCTTTTAGATCTGTGTACAGCTTCATCCCAAACTTTCTTTCTCCAACAATTCTTTTCCAAACATGTAACAATGAGACATCTGTGGCATTTTCTGCTGACAATAATTACAGCAAATCACACAAAAACTTCTGCATAAAACCTTTGTTTCTGAAGGCGATCAAATGTTGGCAGCTCAACCTCAGAATTGTGTATTTAAATCAGCCTTGAAAGAGTAATTTCATTACTAACATCAAGCCTTGGAACAGATTTGAAAGAAGAATAGCACTTCAGTGTGTGGAAGATGCCAGCAATTCAATTCTGTTCTATTATCCATGGGATAGAGTAAAAGAGTGGTCCTTTGAGTAGGGCCAAATGCCTAATGAATGACCAGATGGGAGCTTGAAGGCTGTTTTCTTCATGAGGGGTTTCTACTTTCTGTGCCTTGATTTAATATGCAGTGATCATCCAGCACCACAGGACTCTTAAAAGTATGATCCTTCTTTGTGTGTCTGAAAGTAAAACTTTTTAGGTGTTTAGGATATTTTAAGACCAGATATCTGCAACAACAGGATCAGAATGATTCTAGGTTAGATATCCAGATGGATGAGAGACTGCAGGACAGTAACTCCAACTTTGTCTAATATCTGCTTCAGGCCCTGTTTAGACACCTACCTCTCCTACCTCTCCTTTTTTAAGCTCTGATTTTCATATTTTTTGCTTACTTTCCACACCAGTGAAATAAGTGTAACAGAGATCCTTTTCTACATCTATTTCATAGTGTAAATTCTTTGATGTAATTTTGTATTTGTACGACTTTAGATTTCAGTAGTAGGCTGTGGATGTACTCCTGGTATATTAATATGCTATAAAGCAACAGCACATAAAATGAGAATAATTAACATTTTCCACCAATTATTAAATTTAATCTAAATTAAATACAGTTTTAACAATGAAATACTATTTCACCTTATCCATATTTTAATATAAGTATGAAATATTAGCATCCCCAAGGCAAAGCAGCTCCTGTAATTTAAGCCACTCCAGGAAAAAAAAAAAAACCTGGTATAATATTCTTCCAGGGTAATTTCCTAGATTAAAAATATACAGTATAACTTATCTATAGCACTGTGCTTTAAATGAAATATATTGTTAATGAAAACAAACGCTACTGCTTTCACAAGCACCACTTCTGCTCCTGTTAGAACTTGCTCCTGTGGGCCATGGAGGAGTATTTCAGGGAGACACTGTTGAAGCACAGGGTCAGGGTTAAGGCTGGGAGAGAGAGCAAACCTACAGCTCCAAGTGGTGCTGGATTACACAGGGGCGTCAAAGGATGCTGTGGACTGCAAAAACAATGCTCCTCAGACAGCTTGTTGGTGCAGACCACAATGCTGTTCCTTGGCTAAGGCTTGGTCAAAGCCTAGCCCTTGTTTTTGAGGAAATAATTGGGTAGGTGCAAAGTCAAGAGCTTCAGGTGGTGTAGGGCTGGAAGGAGCCTGGCAAAGGAGAGCACAGGCTCCTGTAAGAGCTCTTCCCTGACTCTGTCCTGCTTGTCACTGCTGTGGGTCTTGGGGAAGGCTGTCCAAGAGACACTGAGCACTGGGAGCAGCTGGGAGCAGCTGGGAGCTGCTGAAAGACAGAGAAAGCTGCAAGGTTTGCTCACTGATGACTTGTTTGTGCCCTAAGTGTGGCCTTGGCAAAGCCTCTGACACAGCCTGGAGCTTGGGCTGTGTTGTGGGTGGGGTGCAGGGATGGCCCAGGCTGCTGGGGGAGCTGGGCTGCAATAGGGGCTGCCAAAGAATGCTTAGGTGACAGAAGGATTCCCCCCCAGGAGGTGTTCATGTGGACCATGGCTGGGTGTTCTGAGATAAGGCAAGGCCAAGGGTGTTTATTAGGGTTTAGAGTCAGAACAAGGACAAAGCTGAGTGTTTCAGGTAGTGTGGGGATGCCAGAGCTCTCCCCATAATTCCAGTGCACCACTGCTGGGCTATAGTAATGTGTCTGTAATATGTACCTACCAGGAGAGTGCTTAAAATAAGAATTATTTATAGCTGGTGGGGAAAGGTAGAAATTTACTATTATATAAGGTGTTGGTTAGTTGGTATTTTGTTGGGTTTTTATCTTTTCTGTTTTGGTTAGGTTTGGTTTCCTGGGGTTAGGTTTTTTGTTGTGGTTTCTTTTGTGTGTTTGGGGTTGTGGCGTTTTGTTTTGTTTTGTTTTGTTTTGTTTTTTGGTTTGTTTTTTTGTTTTTTGGGGTTTTTTGTTTTTGTTTTTTTTTGTTATTGTTGTTGTTGTGTTTTTTCTTTGGTTTGGTTTTTTGGTTTTTTTTTTTGTTGTTGTTTGTTTATTTGTTTTGTTTGGGTTTGGGTTTTTTTGAAAATAACATGAGTACTCCAATAGTTGAAAACAAATTCCTGCTTTTATTGAGGTAGAAGACTCTAGAGGAGGGAAAAAAATATGGATATCACAAAATAGTATCTTTCTTTCTGGAACTGAAATACTAAATAATGAAACCCATAGTAAAAAGTGACCAAAGGCCCTTTGATTTTCATAACTTAGGTACATGGTATTCTGTAGTATTCAGCATCTATATAGTTGAAAAATTTATAAAAATATTTTCAATAAAATATAAAGTGTTAAGTTGCACCAGTCTAGTTCTGTGTCTGGAGTCGGGGGAAGAAAAGTGATAGTAAATAAGAACTTCAGAAGTTATTGAAGGGCCTGTCACTTCTCAATTTGTATAAATTGGTCTACAGAGAAACACTCACCACAGTAATATTCCTTAATTTCATCCTTTTCCATCTTGTCTAAAGCCAGGTCAATTGCTGGAAATTATAGAGAGGGACTTAGCAAAGTGAGTACTGATGATGCATTTTGTAGGTCTGGAAGTGGATTTCTGTCTTTAAATCTCCTATCCAAAGCAAGTATATTATTAGGAATTGGGTCCCCTGTAAGAGGATCAAAACCATCAGTTCACCTGTCTGCATTTCTTGTGACAATACTTGATTTCTAATGTGTGAAATAAGAGTTTGGCCTTTAGTATGGGCTTGGCCACCGGAGGCACAGAAAGGCTATGGAGTGGCTGTTGTATCTAATTTACCCTGTGGGACAAGAGGCAGCACAGCCATAGCCAGAGATACAATTTTTTGAGTCTCTATCTTTTCCCAAGTGTAACCCCTCCCTCCCCACCCAGGGTAAATAGACAAGGATTCCAGTTGACCCTAAGTGAACAGTTCATGGACAAGTCCTTAATCTCTGTTCTTGTGTCTAAACATAAAGTCTTGTTTTGACATTCTGAAACTACTGGGCAAGACATGAAGACCAAAATTAGCTTCAGTTCATGTGCTTTTCCTGAATGTCAAGAAAGAAAGGTGAAGGAAAGAGGAAGCACAGGCAGGATTAATTACATTTTTTCTTTTTTTTTTTTTTTTTAATTGTAATTCCTTGCCTAGGAGAAACTTATCAAGCAAAGTATTTAATGCATTTTTCAGAGACAACAAAGCTTGCAAACATCATGTCCTCTTGGCTACAATTCCGTCTCAGTTCCCCTTCTCCTTCCTGAAGACCAGAGGCAAGTAAAAGTAAAAATACTTGTAAATAACGAATTCCCACAGTGTGAATCCACCCTCTGCAGTAATGCCAGCAATCCTTCATTATTTTCTAAGGATGTATCTTATCAAAATAGCTGGTATATGTTTAAATTCTACCAGAATTTTTACAGACCAGCACACTGTGGAGAGAAAAGTGGGAGCACTTTTTTGCACACTGACAGCGTGTGTTGTCAGCTGACATTTGGGCAGTTTAACCCGTGACCAGCTATGGATACAGACATAAATTGCTTTATCCCCAAGCCAAAACAGACTCTGTCTTCAATTACTAAAAGGCATGTCTGTGTAGACATAGCAAGCAGATTTAAAAGGAATATAGGCTAAAGCCAAGGAGATTCCCAGGCTTGTGCTGCTATCTGGTGGAGTTGTCTACCCCAGGGTAGCAGATTGGAAGCAAGGGCTTCTTACCCTGCCCAGTGCAGTAGGCATGCTCATTCCTGCTATCCCAAAGGCAGAATCCATCACAATAGTTATAATGTCATGTTAGATGACATCTGATCCTTGGTCATGTGTATAGTCATCAGCAGCCTCAAGAGTGAGATGTGAACTTTCAATCAGAAGCACAGATTTTGTTCTTGCCTTCGTGTGATGTTGTGAGAAAAAAATTCCTGAAGCATTCAGGTAATCTTTGGTGAGTAGAGGACTCCAAAGCCACACCAGAAATGTAATCTTTCCTGCCTTCTTCCAGTGCTCTAAATCTAGCACCTATCTCCCTGTGCAGCTGTGCACTGATCCCTGCTCCTCAGTGGCCAGCACAGATGTGATTGTTGTGTGTGTGGTGGCTCTTAGGTGTGCTGCTCATGGCAATGCCTGGCCTGGCTGGGTGTAAATCCCTGCTGTGCCCCCAGGTTTGGTGTTTCCTCTCCTCAGGCTTTTTCATTTCAAAGTGTAAGAGACATCTGTTGTAGCAGGTGTCCCTTCACTAGAGCTGTGAGAGAGAAGAAGGAAATACAGAGCTTTGAAAGATAATTTCTGTGCCAGTGTACTCAAAAACACTAAGAATCACTTGGAACTGGGAAGGGGAGGATTGAAGAGTCAGAATCTAAAATAACATCAAGCAGATACCCTGAGAAGCAAGAAGGACATGGGCTGTCACTCAGAAGATCAGGCAGTAAAAAGGCATCCTGCCTTGATGTTACAAAAGCCAGATGGCTTCTCATGAATGTCATGCATATTACTTAAACTCAGCTTCTTCAACTGATGAACTGCTTTAATACAGAGTAGCTAGTATAATGATATTTTTGAGGATGGAAGTGTGATAAAAATTATGAGCGTGCAAACTCCTAGATTGGTTCAAATTATTTATAACTTTTCACAGTCTAAGCTTCTGTCAAGTTTAGTTTCATTGCTTCTAAAAATTATATTCTAGACTGGAGTGCTAAAATGGGGAAAGCTGTCAGGGAAGGAGAGATTTCTGCTATTCAGTTCCCTATTATTTTCTAAACAAGTTTTATTTATTCTGCTGGAGCTCAGGTCATTTCATTTTGAGGGTCTAGGGCATGCATTTGTAATGACACTGAAAACACCTCATAGATAATGAAAGACTCCCTCTAGATTCCCCAAATATCTTGAATAATGTTTTTTTGTTGTTGTTATGAATCTTCACTCACGCTGAAAAGCTCATGGTAAATTCATAAAGAACTGTTTTCCATTTTCCAAATTTATGTAGATATAAATCTAATAAGAGCCACAATAAAAAAGAAACATTACTTTAATTTTATTAATTGTGATATTTAGAGAGTATTTTCTCTGGTTTTGAGTTATGAATTCACCATTTATGCTACATTGCATGAGATCTTTTGGTGGAATGGCTACTTTAACAGGAAAAAGCTCAGACAGAAATTCAAGACCCAGCAATGAGAGAGAAATTGTTAAAAATAGTCAATGATTGACAACTACTGACAGTCTTGTAGGCTCAAGCAGATGTTTCAGAATATCTTCTTGTAAAAATATTGCCTTTTTGGATGGACAGATGAATACATGAAAATAAGAGCTCTTTCTGAAAGTGCTAAAGTCACCAAAAACAGCAGTCCCATGCCTTCAGTATCTGCTGAAGCAGCCCATGGTTGAGGCATTTCAGAAGAGACACAGCATTTCATTCTTCTACTGCAAAGAGACATTTGTACCTCTTCTTTCTCCTTCCTTTGCATTCTGTAGCTGCCTTATTGCAACAGTGGTTTCATCTTGCTGGAAAATAATTACTAAATGTATCAAAGTTAGATCAAATATTAATGTATGCTCTTCATTGTATTTATAGGCATATTCTTACTTTGCTCCAAGTGAATACATGTTTAAGTTTTACTCGTCATCCCCTTTTGAATGAAAATTTTATAATGTAACTTGTTGAGGAATCTGGCTACAAAATATGTATGAATTCATGTATGTTTGACATGGGGATTTGAACCATTTAGGAGTTAACTCATTTAGGAGTTAAATGGTTCAAGGTTTTGAATGTAAAAATAAAATCTCAGGTGTTTTTAAACTACATCTATTATTTTTATTAGAGCTTTTATTTATATACTTCTATAGAAATATTGCTTATGCTTTTATGCAATGGATATTCCTTTAAGAGGTAATCTTTCATTTGCCTATGTAATTGGAAAGGAAAATGTTTGCTAGCAAAAGAGTCATTACTTTGGTTCTTAATTTCCTGTTTATGTTTGAATTGATAGGTGTTTCCTCATTACCATCAAGAAAGAAGAAGTTGGTCATGTATGAATAACTCATTTATACTGTAATCACAAAGCTGCAGCAGATTGCAACTCATGATTCAAAAATCAAAAGGTACCCATAGGTCTCAGCAAACTGGATGGCCCAAATCTTGCCCATAAACTCAAGCCAGAATGAACCAAAGAGCACCCCATCAATCTGTGTGGGATAATCAAGACTTTGCTGGGTATTCAATACAGGGTAAGTTATTTATTACTGTAGCATTATTGTTTCATTTTTTAATCTCATTATTTCCTACCAGAATTCACTGACAGAAGTCTTTAAGAATGTAGTCAGCTTTATGTGATGTTGCATCTAAATAGAATCTTGACTTTCATTTAAATATTCATGTTTCAAGTGTCATTCTCTTTTGCTTTAATTTGCTTTAATTTTTATTTGCTTTTACACTTGTTTTCCCAAAGACAGTACTTTAAATGAAAGGTATTTGAGCACCTCATTCTCATTGATTTGTAAGGAAGAAAGTAGGCAGGGATGTTGGGGAATCTGGCCAGAAGCCCTTTACATGTTTACAGAAGACTTAGAAAAGCATTGACGAGAAATTCAGTTCTTGTCATAGCTGTGCTGTGGCAGCAAGTCTGTATTGAGCAGACCATGTCTTAAAAGGCAGTTTCATCTACATGCTAATTTTGTATTTAGCTTTTAATTATTGTTTTGCATTGGTGTCACAAGTAAGAACCAAGATTTCTTTGATGAGTCAAAAGACCATTCATTAGCAATCAGATTCAACCACATTCAGTAAATCCTGTACTCCAGTCATCAAGACTGATACAGCTTTCAGGATAGAGTTGAAGCTTTTCATAATTTTTTAAAACCTCTTTTTTTTTTTTTTTTTACAGGAGGATAAACCTGATAGTTTAACAGATCAGCAGTTCTCTGAGAATCTTCAACCCAAAAGGCAACTTCGAAAAAACGTGACATCTAGTTAGTACAAAGTGTCACCTGAATCATTTATGTAACATTCCTCCCACCATACTGCTCATAATATCTTCAAAAAAGTGGGTGAAGAGCTACAACAAAAGTGATAATGGAAGAGAAAAGCCTGAGATGTGAAATGACAGCACAAGAGGTACAATTTATACTTCACCTTGTCTAAAGGATAAAGCCAAGGCATTTTCAGGTCGTAAGCAAGTCAGAAATTTTTATGTAAGACAAAGAGCATCACTGTGTTTTATAATGTAGAAATTATGCATTTACACTGTTGTACACATATATGCATTAGTCAAATAACCATGGTGTTTACTTACAAATAGTATTGGACAAAACCAAATTAGGTTCATGTTGATGAGAAATTTTTTGGTCATCATGTTTAGTAGGAAAATGATGGCATTTGGAAAAGGCAAATTTGTTCTATTTGTCAGCTTCACAGAGGAGGAAATAGACATTAGTGATTGGTTCTCTGTTAGTGTTATGGTCACCATATTAATGGGAGCTGGAGTGTCACTGGATCTTATAAAAAGCTCAAATGCTGTTCTGTGTTAGTTTTTACTCTGCCAAAGAAGCTTTCACTATGCCCTGCATAATTAATTACATGTGTTTGTGCAATACTGGGCTTACTTAGATTGAAACAGGTATTAATCATAAGTAATCTCAAGACAACTGAAAATTAAATTTAAGGACCTAAATCTTATCTGTCTTCATATTCGTATGAATTGAGATTAATACCTTGAAAGTCAACATACACAAGGAAAGAATGTACCTTTTAGAGGTCTGCACAAGAGCAAACTGAGAGTTGATTTTGCACTTTGGAAATGCCTGTGCTGCAATATCCATGTAATTGAAGGCACAGATTTTGAACAAAAAAGGCATCAGACTTCTCTGCACTGTTTTCAGTGAGTATTGTTGCTATACCTTCTCCATCCCAGTGGAGATAGCTTTTTCCATTCTTAGAACAAATCTCTAAGACCTCCACCACAGGACTGGTGCTCTCACTCTGCACATTCAGCATGGAGTATCTTTTCAGAGACCTCACCTGTCACACACCACAGGTCAGCCAATCTAGGATGTCCTGAAGGAATTTGCCACACTGAGTTGGGGACACATTTAATCTAGAGCAATACTTCAATAAAAGCTATTTTGCTCAGCAAGAGTCTGAAGCGTCAGGGCCTCTCCATTATGCCACTCATGACTGCATGTTTGGTTGATGCTTATTTTGATGCCTATGGGCATTTATTGTTAGGGACCCTTCAATCCTGGAGCCCATGGGCTCCAGCACCTCTGCCTGAGCCCAGCCCTGAGCTGCTGACCTGTCTCTTGGTCAAGGTGTTTGCTACACTTATTTTTAGGCCTGCTCCCTCTGGCTGGCAGAGTTCTAGGGTGCCTGGGCTCCCTGAATGATCCCTGGACTTGATTCATTCCTGGATGTGCCTGGGTCTGCTGCACATGGCTTTGTTTGTCCAGCTGAGCCTACCGTGGTTGGTGAGGTTGCTGAGGTCACCCTCAGCTCCTGCCTCATCCCCCATCATAGAGCAGCCCTGCTTCTGCTGCTCCTTGGAAGAAGAAATGTATGTTATAAGTTTCTCCCCTCTTTCCACAATAAGCTCTCTTCCGAAAGAGATGGTAGAAGCCAGAATGTTTTAAACTTATTCCTTTGATATATGGCTGCATTACAATGCCGTTGTGATGTACGTTTTAAATTACATGAAGGGATGGAAAACAAAATAATAAAACATAGCTGGCATGTTTTAGTGTGTACTACTGTGATCCATGGTTTGTTGGCGAAATAAGACCTCAGGGTGAGGTGTTTATATTAATTTAGCTTTAATACCCTTTTGTGCTTTGCCGTTTTGCTTTATTTTCCTCAGTTAAGTTTTGTGCTTTGTCACAATGTTCCTTGTCTTCCTCCATGAGCTGTAGTCAGGAGTTTATAACCAGCAGGTTGTTCTCCTGCAATTTTGCTGTTCTGCTCCAGCCTTGTAAAACTAGGAAATAACTTGAAGCAAAACAGCATTTTTCTGTATGCCACATACTAATTCAGTCTACAATTAACAGAGGAATGGATTTCCATGGTCTACCCCATAAATAAGAGCTATTCACCCCAGTAAGGATTTTCAAGACATTCCCTATTTATGTACATATAAAAATATTTTTCACAAACTTCCACCACCAATTAGAGGATCCAGAATGTCTGGACAAGATTGAATGTCAGAGTAAATATACCTGACCTGCTGAACAACATGGATGTAGGGGCATTCCACTTTTTCAGCACTGAAGAGACAACTGTTTGTCATCAAGAGGCATTGGCCACCCTCCTGCACCTGCCACAACTTGCTTCACAGCTGGCATGACACTTGCAATGGTGTGTTTTCTAGCTACTGATATACCAGCTATTGAAAATAATATATTTACTTCAAAGCAATCATTCAGTGCAAAGTATGCAGGCAGGGTAGTATCTGTTCTGACAATGATACCTTATCCTGTCACAGAACAGGAATCTGTTTTTGTCTTATGATTTGTAATGCAGTATGATGTACTCAATAAAACTACTCGTTGTTACATCCTTGTTTTCCTAACAGATGAATCATTAATATCTATCTATACTGATCTATAAATCTAACATTTTATGTGACAAACATCATTAATAGTGAGCACTCAGTATAAAGAAGAACTGCATTATATATCAGAAAGGTCTGAGCTTCAGATATTAAAGCAACAGTCAATTCAAGCATGTTTTCATAGTTTAACAACAATTTAAAAAAAAAACAAACTCCACTTTTCCTTACTGTGAATTTGTATCTTGGTGATCAATCTGTTTTAATAGATGTTGGTTACAATCTCAAATTTAGAAACTGTTATGAAGTACAAACTTTGGCTGCTCTGTGTTCAATAAAATTCTTTCTTTGATTGTGTAATAGAATATTCTTGACTGGGATATGGACAGTTGGCATTTCTGGTGAAGGATTTTTGCTAATTAAGAAAAATTTGATCTGGTACCTTATGGCTTGGATTTACAGACGCCATGCAGAAGTCTCACTCTTGTCAGCTCTTTCCTGATAACAACTCTGAAGTAAGAAGTAGATTACAAGAGATTCTCCATCTGCTTTCTATTGTTTATTGGGATTTTCCAATCTTTTACTTACTTCACCTTTTAATAAATCTGACACAGTAAAAGACAATGTGCAGTGCATTCAAATGTCACTGTCATCTTGCTCTTTTCAAGCCTGTGTTGTAAAAAGCCTTGAGGAAAACTTATTGCTTGCTTATAAAATTATCTCACAGATTTTTCTTTTAAATACACTTGTATATTTACCTCAGAAATTTTTTAACTATGGAAAACTGATATTATTTCAATATTTTAATGATCAAAGTCATGAATCCCTTTGGATTAGAGAATGGCTATTCTCTTATCATAATCTATACCATGCTGGTGTGCTTTCCTTTTTCTTTTCACATTTTTGTCCTTAACTTTCAGCTTAGTTTAAGCTGCAGCACTGACAGGTATAATGTTGATTGCTAGAATTTTATACTGCTTCAAGACCAAGAGCTGTGCAGCTGCACTTTATTTTGGGGTCTGCTCTGCATGGACTGCTTTTTTCTCCTATTTTAATTAAAAATATAAATATATTATAATACTACACTAAGGTCCTTGTGAAAGTTAGGAACATAGAAAAGTGAAGAAATTATTCTAAGCATACATTAGAAATAAATACATATTTTTACTAAAAAAGACCCCAAATTATTTAGCATTAGAGTGGTTGTTTTTTCCCCTGATATTACTTGCCTCTTTGCTCTTTCAGATATCAAGGCTGGGCCAAAACACTTTTCGTACAGATATTCCTGAAGTAACAGGATTTATCTTACAGATGTATCACTAATTTTGGCTATGGTGGATTTGACATTTGATTCTGCATTTTCGAATTTATTGTAAGTAATGTACACTCTAGTTAGAAGTGCATAGATGTGTGATTAATGCTTTCAAAAGGGGTATGTTTTGTTTAAATGGTTATTCAACTATGTGAGAAGGCAGTATATGAATTGCCTGCGTTTGATCAGAACAGATGGTGTTTCCTGTTCTATCTTTCCAAGGAGAGCACTAAACAAAAGTTTGCCGAAATTATTTCCATAAGCCAAGGATACAAATGTTTAAGAGACCTTAGGCTCCAGTTACCTGGGACCACAATATTGCTTTTGAAGTTATTAATCTAAAGTCGATATTTAACTGTTACAGTACTTATGTGAGTAATCAAGTATCACTGCCTTAATTTATTTCTTTGCTATAGGCAAATTTTATTAAATATTCTAAAGTTGAACAGACAATCTAAGAAAGTTTCTACAAGTTGCAAGTTCCTGCAACCAAAGTATAATTATCCAACTTCATAAAAATACATGTCTAACATTGAGAACAATAGCACAGAAGCTAAACTAATTCTGGGTTTTTAGCAACACTTGACTCTCACAAACAAGGGAATGGTAATTTTGTGCAGGAAAAACTGTAAAACAGAACTTGTCAAACTTCGGGAACAGGTAAGACACTTCTGGGAGATCTTTTTGTAGAATCATTTAGGTTGGAAAAGACCTTTAGGATCATCATGTCCAACCATTAACCTAACACTCAAGTCCACCCCTAAACCATGTCTCTAAGTACAACACCTGCATATCTTTTAAACACATCCAGGGATGGTGACTCAACAACTTCTGCCAGTTCCAGTACTTGCTAACACTTTATCCAATCTAAACCTCCCTTGGTGCAGCTTGAGGCCATTCCCTGCTGCTTGTTTCTTGGGAGAAGAGAAAGATCCCCATCTGGATACACCCTCCTTTCAGGGAGTTGTAGGGAGTGATCAATCAGAGGTCACCCCTGAGCCTCCTTTTCTCCAGGCTGAACCCCCCCAGCTCCCTCTGTCATTCCTCACAGAACTTGTACTCCAGACTCTTCAACAGCTTCATTGCCTTCTCTGGACATTTTCCAGCCTCTCCTAGACAAAAAGATGTCGTACAACACTTCCATTTTCTATAGTGATTCTGCTCTTTAATGACCTCTCTTCCTACATAGGTTTCTTCCTGATCTTTACCCATGTAGCATGGCTTGGATAGCCCAGAATGAAAAGCAAGGTATGGTCCAGCTGGGACTTTATTATTTCGAGACAATAATCAAATCAGTTTTTACAAACTAAACAATATCAGACCTCATCATGTGGCTAGAAGAGTGCCAAGAAACACACAACATTACAGCAGTGGTTTTAGTGACTCAGTAGCTGGGACCCCTCCCTTCCATGTCAGCAGAAACCTGCTGATGGGGCTAGGCAGTACAGCTATTTTATACCATTTTGTTTCAAAAGGTCTGTCTGTACTCTGTCTCTGTTAGCATCTTTTATAATGCCCCTGACCAGCAGATATGACTTGAAAGGATTTATTTCTTCATAAAATTGTTCCCAGAATCAAAAATATTTTGCTTTCATATTTTTTTCCTTTGTTTGTGTGCTCATCTGAAAAGAACAAAACCCCAAAACTATTAGTGAGTTTAAAACAAGCAACTTTTCGTCTTATAGTAATGAAAAAAAAAGATATTTTTGTTCATGTGGATTTTCATGCAGGGCACTAAAATTTAGCAAACACAGACGTTTTCTACTGAATTTTATGTTACATAAAAGAGGTTTTAAATTAATCATTATGGCCATAAGAACTCAGAGTAGGTGTCTATATGGAGGAATAAAATTGATTGTGCTTCCAAAGAGTAACAGTCTAAATCAAAAATGCTTTAGCTTCAGGGCCTTTTCTCAAGGCTGTTAATATAAATGCTGATGGAGCTGTGACTATTGAGAATAAAGGACATCCTGCCTCTAGACGGTGGGTCAGTAAATCCAAATAGAACTTTGATGTGTAAGATCATTATAGGCTACCATTTCCTTCTCAGTGTTTCAGAATACGTGTCTCTGTTTCTCTTGAGGTTACCCCATTGCTTAATACATGTTCTCATGAAGCCTGGTTATGGTTTTATTAATCTTTTTGTGTTATTGTTTGTCCTGCTTAGGATCAACATTATGGAGCACAGACAGTAATACTTCTAAAAGCAAAGAATGGTAGGAAAGAGCCATGCTTTTAACTCATTTAAAAACCCCCGAAGAGATCTGAAAACTCAATCAATTGTTGGACAAGTAAAAGAGTCTGTTTTAAAACCCAAGGGGGTACTCTCAGAGGTATGTGTTCAGCATCACTTTCCGTAATACTAATATTCAGGTGACTCAGAGGTAAAAGATTCAGATATTTTATCCTAAGTGGCATGAAATTCAAAGTTTGAAGTTATGGTTTACTTGAAGCAATGGTAGGGAATAGGGACCAACACTTCTAAAACACAAGGTTATTTTTATACAGTGCTTTAAATATTATTATCTCTGAATCCATATAGAAATACTACTGTCTTTTTGTCCATGTTTTGCTTCCTATCTTCATTGAGCTTGAAGAGTTGTTCTAACAGAAATCAAATACTGTGACCCTTGCTCAGTTTACAGTGGCAGTTTTTTGGACCTTTAAAAGGTAACCACAATCCATGCTGGGTAGATAGTAATGGGGAAAGTTTTCCCTGTGAATAGATACCTTAATCTGATCCTGGAGAGCTCAATCCTACAAGCTGACTTTTTTTTTTCTTTTAAGAAACATCATGTTTTATGTTTTTGCTTTCAAAGAGCACTTTCTGGGGAAACACATCTTTGAATATTCCAAATTTATTAATATTCTAAACCAGTGAAATAGAATGCAGCGTTTCTTCCCTGTTTTTTAGTTGGAATACCTTACACTGCTTGCTTCTCCTTCAATTTGAGACTGATGGCCCAAAGTTCTAATTATTGCTAGTATAAGAATATAAACTTCGGCAATATTTGGAAGTCAAAGCAAATAATTTTTCTCCAGTGGTGAATAAACTGAAAGAGGAGATTTGTTTCTCTACTCCTCCTCACAGAGGGGCATTTCACTGCTTGTTGGCTGCCAGAACTAAGAAAGGGAGGCTTCTCTAAGACTGTCCTAACATTTTATAAAGAATCACATCTGATTATCACTACAAGAGAAAGAGAAGGAGGAAACACAAGAGGAGTGAATTAGAACTGTCTAGTTCTATGATTTGCCCTAATCTCCAGGACAAGCACAGTTGAGTATCACTTATTTTAAAATGCGTTCTCATTTACTCTGGATTGTGATCAGGAAAGGATCTCACTTTCTGGTGAACTTTGAAGAAAGGTTTTTAAATGAAAGGTGCCCCCTTGGTTAACTGTAAATTGGAATCTCTGTGGATTTGCATTTGAAGGGCATCAGAGATGCCCTTGCCCTAAAAAAGCAAGTATGATCATCCCTTTAGGATTACACATACCTTAAAAAAGCATTTCAGATTATAGGCTAAATAATAAGGAAACTCCCTGAATTTCACACTTATTGTATTCTTATCAGTCTCTGGGGTTTGGTTGTGGGGGGCTTTTTTCCTGTTTGAATACATACAAATACATTACAAATACATTACAATTCTGTAATATCTCTTGCTACCTGCAATATGTTTACATACATGCTACAGGCACCTGATGAAGACTTAGATAAGGAGCAGTGTTACAAATCTGGAAATATTCATCTATATATAGGAAAAGAATGAGAAGCTATCTTTTCCTTCAGATACTCCTATAGTGAGTACGTTTCCATGGTCTCAGGATATTAAAGTACCAATTCTCAAGCAATTTAATTAATTTTTTTTAAGGGAGAATGATATGAAATGCCATGTAAACAGTAGCAAAATAGCCCTTTTTAAACTTTGAAAACAGCTTTATGATTTGTCAGTTTTATGACAGAATAATAGGGTAAATGCCTGAAAAGAAATAGAAAAACCAATTTAAATAGAATGTATGCAGTTTTTTTGGAAACCCAACAAACAATAATTTTGTTTACAGTCTTATACAAGGTCTTAATGAGGACATTTTCTCCTTTTTAAAAGAAGGAAAGAACAGTATTAATATTTTATTATTTAGAGTGAAGTACATTAAAAACATTACAGTTAATGTTATAGCCAAATATTCAAAGCCCCTGAAAATCACCGAATTTAAGCAAAACTGTCATTCAGTTTTTGACTAGTATCAATATAACTAATGAGATAGAAGAAAAGTGCACTCAACTCCCCATATCCTCTTTTATCACCCTCTTGACTTAAACACTTTTGTTTTCCAGGTTTCCAAAAAGTGCACTCAAAGCGTGTAGAGCTTTTACTTTCCATTAGATTTAATTTTTTTCCTAGGGACTGAAAAGAAAACCTGCCTCAATGTCAGATGGCTCTCAGATGAATATTTAATAATTCTCTCCATATCCATTTACATGGATCATAAATGCTGCCTATTTTCATGTTACAGCCGGTCCATTAAAATGGGTTTATCTTTTGACTGGTTTAAGTTGATCATCCTTTTTGCTTCTATGTATATATCCTTTTTAATTTGAACAGAGTAGCTCTTACATAGCAATATATTGGCCATGGTATAAAAAAATTCAACTATGAATTCGGAAGATTTGGTTTAAGGAATGTCAGTATTCAGTAAGTATGCAGCATTTCAATATTGTTAGGTAACGTTCACTTTTTTTGCTATATTTTCAATAAAGAAAAATATTATTATAAATATATAAAAATTTAAATACATTATAAATTTCTTTTTTTCACATTTACTAATTCTGTAAATGCTTTAATGTACTGTGGTTTAAACAATTTCCAATTTTAAGTTTCTTTTCAATTTTAAGAGTCTTTAGCACAATAAGAAATAGCTGTGAGTTTTCTGTAAGATGATTCATCACCACAAAATGTTGTTAATGAAATTTTTAAAAATGTATTTTAAGTAGGCATCAAGTTCAGATCTTTATTAAAAACCTAACAATATCTTAGACTTTATATTGCTTCTATCGTGAAGCAATTTATCACACATTTACCACACACAGGATGAAGAATTTTATGTCTTCCCTTAATAATTGGCATTTCATTGGGCTTGACTGAAAAAGAGAAAAAAACCTCCTGAAGCCACTAAATTATGTAACTCATAGAAAAGGAAGCTCCACAGGAATTAGACATGAAGGGAAAAAACCCAAACCAACACATTTATTTTCCATAGGATACAGTATGGTTGTGCTTCCAGGCATAAGATATCCAGTCAGTGACAAGCTTTAGGAGGACACATTTTTGTTGTTTAATTGTGGTCACTACAGCCTGAATATAAAGAAGGACCATGACAGTGACCATTGTCATCAGCAGGGTGACAAGGACATATTGTGGTCTTTAAGGAGGACTGAAAATTATTAAAGCACATGCACTGTGCTGTTAGCAAACCCACTATAACCATGACATTAAGTCCAGATCAGACTCAAGTATCCCTTTTCTCCAGTTTGGGCTCCCAGATCAGCTCTGTGATCCTGAATAGGAAAGAAATTATTATTTTATTGGTTGGAAACTGGATTCTTTCTCTGGAACACAACCTGGTGGCCGAGGGAAACAGTAACTTGAATGTTTGTGTGTGGCATATGGCAGTAAGAGGTTTGGAGTAGTTGCTGACTGCCTTCTGAGAGGGGAGCCTGTGCTGGATGGGTGGCTGGAGAAAAGAGGTGGTCTGATAAATAGGCTAGCATGGGGTAAATGGAGAGGTGCAAGCCTGGAGAAATGCAATGAACTTTTTTTGTTGTCATTTAAAACATAGTGTTTCTGATATTAGAAATATGGTAATATATTAAGGGCTTAATTGATCAGTTTGAAGATTTACAAACCAGAAATGTCATCCCCAGCTGTTTGAAAACAAAAGTACATTTCATAATCCTCTGAATTAAGAATGAAATAAAATAGACACAAATACAGATAATATTAGGTGAAGATATAGTTTATGTATTATTTATTTATATATGATTACATGAAAGCATTTTAAATTTAAATATTTTCCATATCAGGTGTGAATTTAATTTAAACAGGAATAGATTAGTGAATGGCACTAAGGAACACAGTTCTATGAAGAAGTTTGGAGTGAAACCACACTGCTGCAATTACCCCAGTGAGCTGCTACTGGCATTTTATCTGATATAGTGTTGACTGTCTTTTCACATCTTGTGTTATTAAACTGAGAATTTAACAAAAATCAGAAAAGCCCATGATTCATAAACTGGCATGTATATTGTAGTATGTGAAGCATTTTTCTGGAAATGTAGAAAATCAGAGATATAAAGCTCAAGTATGCATTTAAATGAGAAACGAATAAGTAGAAACATTACTCATTAAATGCATTTTATAAAAGAAATGTCTCATTATCCTTTTGTGTGACTCATGAAGTCACCATCAACCAGCTTGTAACCTGTAATTATATAGCATTTCTCTGCCAACCTGGGGGTGAAAAATCCATAGTGGGAATTTTATTAACTCTGACTTGGGGCACTGATGAAGATATTGGACTTTATGGTCATGATTTTGAAAATAATGTACCAATTTGCATAACTAAATATTTGGATTTTCATATGGGGATATTTTTAAGCCAAATTTAAAAACAACAAGGTTCCCACCTGTTGAAAGTGAGTCCCTTTCAAGCCAGTTCAATTATTTCCAATGTCTAAAAGTAAATCTACCATAGAACAATTCAGAAATCCTGTATCAGAAATCTATTGAACAGAATTAGGCATTTCTTTACCACCATGAAGTGACATTTTGCTTATAATAAACATGTAGTGTAACTATTGGCATTTTCATCATGCAGATGCATGGCTAATTTTTTTAAAGCAGGATATATTAATCTAACATTAAAAAGAATGATGTATTTTTTGTTATATTTCAGATGCATTTTCTTCTGTTTACTTGGGTCACTGACTGCAAATGAGAACAGTCATCTTTTCTTCTATTTGCTAATTTATGTCTTTGTATTCTTGTTGCTATCACCAAAGTTTGAGAGATCCCCTCAGTTGGTTTTTTTTTTAATACTGACTTGAACCAAGGAGCTTTCAATATTAGCTGTTATACTTTCTCTCAAATGTGGCTTCCACTCTTTCACAACTCATTCCCTCAAACATCTTCTCTAAATTACTTTCTCTGCCTCCCTAAACCATACCCCCAAGGAAATCTTCCACATTTCTATTTCAATATCTGATGACAAGTTGAAAAGCAGTGTGCAAGGTAAGGATAGAACACTAATTGATATAAATGTGAAATGACAGTAATGGTCTCTGTCTGAGCCATGGCTGGAGACTTCTGTGTAATGAAAAACCTTCCACAGTTAATATTTTTTGTCCCTCTAGTAATATTAGCTAAGATAATGTTTTAATAGATTTTTGAACAGAAGTCTTAGTTCTGCTGTGCAAAGTTGAAATATGCTATGGAAGACTCTTTTTATCTTTGCAGCATTTCTAGGGATTTATTTTTTACGGAAACATGAAAAGAAAAAAATATTGGCAATCTTCATTGTGATGAGTCCATTTCAAGAAGCGCTGAATGGTTTCTTTATTATTCATTTCTAGCTTCTCAAGAGATTTCAGAAGTTTTATTCAAAATTAGAATTTTTTTTCCATGAATACGACTTCATGTGTGTATGTAATGCTAACACAGAAAATGGAAAATTACCTTTCCTGAGTCAAGCACTGTGACTATAATATGAAAAGAAAGATGATGCAACACTAATTGCTTCTGTGGTAAGAAAAAATTGTTCTGGCAAGGTGCGAAAATAATGCAGTTTTGCCTTTTATTTTATATATTGTTAGAAGTGGATTTTGTATTTTACATTCTTGTTGTTTGACATACTGCTAATGAACCATTCCAAAATAACAGAGGTTTCTGCCATGCAGCTCTGAGATATGAGAAACAAAGGAAATCACATCACACAACAAAATAACCCCACCATCTGAAATCATCATCAGTGAAGATGAGAATAGGGAGAATACATAAAGGAAAGGTAAAATTGTCAATAGTCTTCCAGGTGACCTGCAAAAGTTTGGCTTTCCCCTACTCTTTACTCTGGGTGTTTCTACTTATGGACCACCCAGGCCAGTTTGGAAGAAGCAGCTGTGTTGCTCAGCAGCTGGGGATCAAGGTTCTCTCTACCTGCATGTATAGGCCTAATCACGGCTTCCCATATCCTCCCTGGAAGACTCTTAATTATATTTTATTTCAGGAGGAAGAAAGGGATAGCATAAATGAAAATTTGTTTAAAATGCATTGAAATATGTATTGGTCCAATAATAATGTGCAAAGGACCTTTTTAAATTTGACAAGACTTTCCAAGTGATGTTTCTCAGAGTATGCTTTAAAAGTTTAGGTTGGTTTTTGAACAGCTTGGATTTAGGTTTTTACCTTGGTCAAATTTCAGTGGCCCTTAATTAGATTATATTCCCCCATATTAAAAGAAGATTATCTTGCCAAATTTGAAGTCATGCTCAAATATTTCAAGTAAACCCAAGAATTGTTAGCCTCTCTAAAAGGAGATCTTGCTTCCCTATTTTTGATATCCAGAAAAATTTCCAGTGTTCTTAGTTTCCAAGTAAAGACCATGGAAGAAACATAACCTGGAAAATTTCAGCCTAAATGCCTGAAGACCAGCAATATGATAAGCAACCAGAGAACATCATCCTGCAAGGAACAGAATCTGGTAAGGTGAAATTAGGGATGCTGCACCTGCGCTGGCTACTACAGAAAAAGTCACATCCTCTTTTTAATTGCATAGAAGGTTTTATTAGTTTCAACATTACCTAAACCTCATTATTTAAGATAAATGATTTAAAAATGTGTGTTAGGAAGATGCATTGTCATAAAGAATGGTAAGGAAGTCCACTAGCCACCAAAGGAAGCTCAGAAGCCATGCTTCACTGTGGTTTGAAAAGCCAAAGCCATTCTTAAAATACACAGCCATATTCAGAGAATCACAGAGTGGTTGAGGTTTGGAAGCGACCTCTTGAGATCATCTGGTCCAGCCTCCCTGTTCAGGGCCAACTATGGCTGGTTGCCCTGGGACATATCCAAATATCTTTTGAATTGGTCTTCAATCAGACTTCATGCCACTGATACCATACCCTGGGCTTGGCTGTTCAGCCACTTGTCAGTCCACCTCCCTGTGTGCTCATGCAGCAACAGCAAGGATGGTCTTGCTGTGTGAGCTCATTGATGTGCTCCAGCTCCACTGCTCTGCTCAAATGACAAACTCTTTTTGGTACAACAGCCATAAGCATGGCTTAATTTGCTTTTTTTCAGAGGTTTATTCTGCTTGTGATGTAAATCAAAGAACCTATCACTGAACACACCTTTGAAAAAGGATATTAAGTTATATTTGTTCACTCACTCAAGGGAAAGCAGAATATGCAGGTGGCAGCCAACATAATTAAAAAGTTCTCATGAAAAGATGTACAGGGAGTACAGACAATTCTCCTCCTCCAACAATTTTGGGCAGAGCAAGCAAGAGCAGTGTTCTACTCTAGAGACAAAAAATCCACACACTAACTTAGCTATTAAAATTATTGTAAATAAAATATTTAGTAAAATTACTTTTTCTTACCCATCTAGAAAGAAGCATGAAGTGCATACACATATACATACACTCACATATGTTTTGCTAAGCGTTGGTTGACAGTCACTTAGACAAGGTGCTGACATTATAGGTGTTACCATTTAAAATATTAACAGAGATGAAGAATAGATTGGTATTGATGTTTAAATTTGTATTTTGAACCTCCAAAAGCTTCACCAAGGTGTTCACACAGATATGTGTAATTTCAAAAAAGCAGTGAGTAAAAATGGAAGCAGCACAGTTTTGAACTCTTTGCAGTCAATGAGGCAAGGTAAGTTCAGGGCACCTTGCTCACAGGTGAGCTTTCTGGATATCAGGGTGTAAGTATCCATCGATTCAATGAGTATCCAGAGGATCAAGCTGGAAGAACTTCTAGGAATTAGCAGGTGTCTCTTCTTTCACGCAAAGCCAGCAATGAAAACCAAATAACAAGAAAATATTTTGAAAACCCTTGCCCCCTTGTGCTGTTGTATGGTATGACACTTTGGTTTTCAAATGGCAGTGAGTAGATCAGCCCACAAATACCCAGCTGAACACCCACTTCAACATTTCTTCATTAGGAGGCAGTCTGATGGCTGTAAAATGAACGTGGACAAGAAGGTATTGCAGAGATGGCATGAATTTCACATGGAGAGGTAATTAAATGCTAGACAGGTCACCTGCTGATGCAGTGGCTTGCATTCCAATGGCTGCCATCAGCCTGTCAGAAAGACACCCAGATTTATTACCAACATAGGGTAAGAGTCACACTGAGGAAGAAGGTGTTACATAGAGTTATTTTGCTGGTAGTTTAGACCAAATGACAGCAGTTCTTTTTGCTCAGAGGAGGCAAAAAGCTTTTTGGTGTTCCAGTATCAACTTCACATACAGAATATGAAGTGTCTGTCTCTAACACTTCAACTGTTGCAATTGAAACAAGGAACCACAAAACAAGTGTTAAAATACTTGAGCATGATCGACCTTGATGGGCTGAAAAATGACAGAGGAAGCATAAAGAGAACAACATAACTGAGTTTATAAAAGTTTTTCACAGATACATATGATATATTTATATTCAACATTTGTGTTTTGCTCTTTAGAAAGTCTCATGTTGTTCAGTCCTCTCTGTGGCTCTTACAAACTCAGACTGAAGAACCAGGACGCTTAATGCACAGCAGTCCAACATAAATGAAGCTCTGCTCCTTTACTACAATCTAACCCTGTTTGTGTAGGATAGACTGCAGTCTTGGGGAAGATATTTGATTACTAGCTACATCCAGATCATAAACAGAATACAACTCCATACAGGAATGTAGAAAACTTAAGCTGAATGACTTAAATGATGAACACAAATGCATCCATTGCACACAAACTTCAAGGGGTTTTCAAATCAAACCAGAGTCTGCAGCAGAGGTGTTCTTCCACTGCCCTGAAAGCAAAAAAGCCTGGACTTCCACAATAGACATGTACTAGCAAACAGCCCCACACTGTGGACACTGCATGTATTAGCAAAATCACTTGTAAATTTAATGTACTTGAAATGTCTCAGCTCACCCAGCCCCACCAGAATATACTAAAAATTACTAGGGTGTGATTAATTTAACACTTACTTGCATAATGAATTTGTGTAGACTACTATAAAGAAGAGGAACTTTTCAAAAAGATGGTAGACTTGAATTTTATTTTTTATTTTTTAATTTAGCAGAGGAACATATCAAATACAAAAAAGCTGTTGAGTGGCATGTGGTCCTGGCAGTCAGATGGGGAGCAGAACTCAGTAGTGCTCTGTAGCAGGAGTATTGGACATCCCACACTTGGTAACTGAGAACAAATGCTGTGTGGGGCCAAAATAAAAATCTCCCCGAGAATTGCTGAACACAAAGATATTGTCTTTTTTTTTTTTTTTCTGAAAATGAAGGTTTTAATAATTTTCCAGGGATTCGGCACACTCAGATACATAGTTCTTTACCAAACATTGATGAATCTTTCTTCCCCTTCTAGGAAGCTGCTTCTGACCTGATTCTGGATCATCTCCTTCCTTTCATTCTATTTTAGGATGGGAAAAAGAGGCCTTTATAGACATTTCTGCTAACATCCCTTTTATTCAGCTGTGGGGTGGAGCTGCTCTGGGCAAAGGGAACGTCCTTGGTAGCCACCCACTGAGCAGCACTGCATCTGCACGCTGAAAATAAAGGTTGTTTCCTAATTTGTAACAACAACCATATGTTCAGGAATGAAGAAATGCATACTCCGCCTAATCCCATGAGCTTCCTCTCTCCCCTGTGGCCTATTTAAAGTTATTCTAACACTCTTTACTGGATGCAGCTACTAAGTGAATTCCCTCCAAACTTTAGGCCCTCCAAGCAAAGTGATTGTAAGCAAAGCTGAGGAAAAACTGAGCATGCATGAACCATTGTTCCTAGTGACTCATGGCATCATTTTCCAGAGTGACTCTGCTAGGGAGGTTCCAAGGCTCCTCCCTTTAGAGCAGATGGTAGAAATGTTTTTATTTGGCATTGTTATTGTGTAACACCAGCAATCAAGACTGACCTTTTACAGGAAGCTATAGAGACAAGATCCCTGTCACAATGGTCTCAGGTTTCATGAGAAAATCTCCCAGTCTATGGACCTACTTAGGAGGCAGAGAAGGAATTTACTACCAAATTTCTCTTGGTTTTCTGGGGAGCCGCACTGCTTCTCAGTTAATAACTAAGCAAAACAGGTCCTTGTCCTTGCCAAAGAGTATCAATTCCTCCCTAGCCTTTAATTTTAAAGGGCTTCAAGGGTACCACTGGGGGAATTGTGTCTTAATCCAATTGATACATCAGAATTTGCCTTCCTTTGAAGAAAATAACTAGCTTCTTAGCCAGGATACAGGATGTTCCACAAGAAAACTGCACTAACACCCAAGTGAAAAAAAGAGTGTACGAAGTCTTTCCTTGTACTCTTAGCTTGAATAATTGCAATTAAAGAAATTGAATTTCAGTGTGCACCACCATAGAGCCAATAACCCATTGCACAGGCCTCCTTAGCTCCAAAACTGAACAATCATTACTCAGAAGTACGTATATTCCATTCTGATGTCTTCTTTTTGCATATGGGTCCATGTGTGACCCTTCTATGTCTGGTTGCTGGGAGAGGGTTATGAATTAATTAGAAGGTCACAGTTGCTTTGTATATTAATATTGTATAAAGCTGATGTGATGTGTGCTTTAAAATAGGCTTGAGGATTTTTTAGTGATTGCAAATCATGTACTTGAGCTGCAATATCAAGAGAAAAGGTCTTGATAACATGCCTTGAATGGTTAGACTAAACAGGAATTACATTTTGGAAGTTTAATAACAATAGAGGCATCTAGTGGAAGCACTGGAGGACTGCAGCTGTAGGAGAATGCATCAATGCACAGCTGATTTTCTTGCATTACTTCTTCCCAGATGGACTTTCGTTTATTGAGTGACAAATGTCAGTGATGGTCAAGTTTTATTTAAGAATAAGCAAAACTAAAATTTCATGGTATTTAGACACTCTGAGGCAAACATGGTTTAGGAGCCAAGCTGAGGCTTGAAGTAGGGAGTGTCAGTCTTCCTCTCAACAAGAAGAAAAGAAATATCCCATCCCAGTCTTTTATCCAGTATTTTAATGGTTAGAGGATTCCACCAGGACATAAGAGAAGTTCAATCTCCTTCTGTGCCTGATAGCACACCAGAACATTTATTACTTCCTATTATTATAATTTCCATGAAAGAAGAGGACAACTCAGCAGAAATCTGAAAGCATGTCTCTTCTTGAGCTCAAGAAGAAATGCAAGCTACAGCCAGACTCTAAAGCATACAGAAATCATGAAGGCCTAGGGCTTAGTGACATGTTCAGCTGCTTTTTAATTTTCCTTTTCTCTTGGGCTGTAGGGCAAAACATACCACAGAAGCAGCTGTGCTAACATATTCAGAACACTTTACAGAAATATTTGACTTTTACACACCATGCTGGTTAGACACTTAGCTCCAGACAGCCAGCACAGCTCGTTTCACTGTGAGAGCATAGGGTCTTGTGAAAGAGAAGTCATTCCTCCAAAAAACTTCAGGGTCTGACCATGGCATCTTCATAGCCTTTGTCAATTTGGCTCTACAATATGACTAGAGGAACAAACCTTTAATTTCCAAGGTATGCAAGTGAGGAAGTAGCCAGGTAACTTCAAGCAGTTTACTCCTAAGCTCACAATGTTTTCAAAACACAGTTTTTGAGCATGCTTGAAGTCTATCTGTTCAGTCCCATGGAAAAACATTAGGTTTAAACAGAGCCTGGATCCTCCCTGTGGGTTTTCAATGTCTAGGGCAAATATCACTGAAAATTTAGGCTCATGTTTGCTTATTTTTTTCCTTGTTTGAGTGTAGGAATTGATCATAAAGCCTGCCCTCAAAAATATAAACCATGATTTTATGACTTCCTTTACTAACCACACTATCATTTATTTCCACCTCAATTTTTCTTTATGGAGTGATGTGATGAATTTTTTTTTTCCCCGAAAAGCCTGCATTGTGGGCTTGGATATGTCATGTCTAGTATTTTTGTCCTGTAATTGGTGAATTTGATTGATGATTGCAGGCTGCAACCAGGCTCTAAACTCCACAGCACTGCTCACTGCCTTCTCATTTAGTTTTCAAGGAACTTTCATTTTCCATGCCTCTCTCATACAGAATTGACATTTACCAGGGGCCTGAGCTCCTAAGCCTGGGGTGCCTGTGGGTGGGAGGATGCAAGGCCGAGTAAGACCTCACTCTAGTCATGGCTTTCAGAGAATTAGGTCGGAAAAGACCTCTCAAATCAAACTCATGACTGAGCACCACCCTGTCAACTAAAGCAAGGCACCAAGTGCCACATCCAGTCTTTCCTTAAACACCTTTGGGGATGATGACTCCACCACTTCCCTGAACAGTCCATTCCAATGTCTGATCACCATTTCTGTGATGGAATTCATCCTAAGGTCCAACCTTAACCTCCCCTGCTGCAGCCTGAGGCTGTGGCCTCTTGTCCTGTCACTCGTTGCGACACCGACCCGCACCTGGCTGCACTCTCCTTTCAGGGACTTGCACAGAGCCATAAGGTCACCCCTGAGCCTCCTTTTCTCCAGGCTAAAACCCCCTCTCCCTCAGCTGCTCCTCACAGGACTTGCGCTTCCAGATCCTTCACCAGCCCCGTTGCCCTTCTCTTTATTTAAAGGCGGGGGTCGCGGCGGCTCCCCGTTCCTTTCAAACCGCCCCAGACGGCAGCGCCGGTGCCGCGGCTCCCGTGCCCCAGGCGTGACGCGGCTCCCGGGGCGGGAGGGCCCCGCCGGCCCCTTCCGGGCGCGTCTCTGCCCGCGGGCGCTGCCGGCTCCTCCCGCCGCCGCCGGGCCGGCCCCGCCTCCCGCACCGGCCGCGTTCCGACACCGCTCGGCGGCCTGTCGGCCCGCGCCGGCCCCGCTCCTCCCGCCGCTGCTGCCATGGCCTCTTCCGCCCCCGGCCGGGCCTGAGCGCCGGGAGCCCGTGAGGCCTCAGCCCGCCCGGCCGCCGACCCTGCCCCGGCCGCCGCTGGGCGATCCCCCGCCGCCTCCTTCCCCGCCGCCTTCGCCGGGCTCCGCCGCTGCTTCCCCCGACCGCGAGGTCCCGGCGGGAGGCGGCGGCGGGCGCCGGCTGGAGCAGGCGGCGGGGAAGATGGCGGGGAACGGCGGCGGCTTCGCCGGAGCCGGGAGCGGGGAGATCATCCAGCTCAACGTGGGCGGCACCAGGTGAGCGGCCGGGCCGGGCCGGCGGCGGCGGGCGAGGGGCGAGCAAGGGGCAGCGCCCAGCGGCCCTGCCGAGCCCGCCGGGCCGTGGCGGGGGTTCGTGCCTGGGGCTGCCCCGCCGGGCACGGCCGGGATGAGCCTTCCCCCAGCACTCTGCGGGGCCGGGGGTACCCCGGGCAGACATGGGGCGGGTTGGCAGCTCCGCGTGGTGTCTGCCCGTGGTGCCAGGGCAGCCTGCTCTACATACACCTTAGAGACTACGGGAATCCGGCTTCCTCAGGGATAGAAGCTTTGCCCTGCTGTCATATGCGTAGGCTGCTAGTGAACAGTCTGTGTAGCAGCCTCAGAGACTAAAATATTAAAATCGCTGATACGATACCGCTGGTATCAACGAGAATAAAGAACTGTATTGTTTTCAAATGTACGCTGGAAGTGTGGAAGCTGGCAGATGTAGAGGTTTTGGCAGGCTGAGGCAGAGAATTGTGGGACAGCTGTAGTCAGAATCTGCGTGATAAACAGTGCAAACATTCCTGTCAAAATGCTCAGGCATGAAATCATTCAGATCATTGTAGCTCGAGGAAACTGAAGTAATGTGTTTTCCCAAGTAATGTGCACAACGTGGAGACAGCTATAAGTAGTAAGAACTACTACTGCTATTTTAAGAATTTTCTTGCATTACTCAGAGCATGGACTCGATCTTTTCACTAAATTGTGTGCTGCAGCCTTTCTTAAACTGGAGTGCCGTAGAAATCAATGCAGAATTCCTTTGCTTTAGTAAGACATTAGAACCTGGTTCAACCCAGAGAAACTGTTTGTAACTTGCGTAGGCGAAACTCACCTGTAATGATACTTTCAGGATAACTTTGATGTAGGCTTGGACCAGATTTCATGTTATGCTGCATAAGATTCTTCAGTGAACTCTGTATCTGAAATTACAGGCCAGTTTAGCTTTTAGGATTTTATTACCTGTGGAATCTTAAAGCTGCTTTCCTTATTAAATGCCTCTGCAGAGAAGAATTATGGAAAGGTGGTAATCAGGGAAGAAATACACACCCTCAGAGGGCTTGCCTACACCGAGAGGTGGGAAGAATGAGGCAAATTAGTCAACATTTGGATGTAAGCCGTAGGAAATGTGTGCATGGATATTTCCCCTTTAATAGAGAGACTGTACTGTAGTACTCCTGTGTGAGAAGTTTTGGTCTTTTGCAAGCTCAGCTTCCCTTGTAGTGCCCATGTCCTTTGGAAACTATACCTGAGCCATGTTTTTCAGTTTGCAAGGGCAGGTGACTCTTAGCTGATAGTGGAGTGGAAGATGTGCACAGCAAGTGGGTGAGAGTAGGGTACTGTACACGTTTCCTCCTCTTCAGTAGTTCTCATTACTCTCACTAGAAACCTGAAACTATTAGTGTTGTTTGTAGAATTGTATGAGAGGAGGAAATGAGCACTCCCCTCTATTTCTGACACAAGTTATACTGTGGAGCACGTACTAGAGAGACCCAGCTTTTCCATGCTCAGACACGAGGTCCCCACTGCTCCCTGGGATGGTCAGGTCTTCTCTCCTGTGTGTGATGGCTCTGTCACTTCTGGTCACAACTTCAGTGAATTCCTTTACGGTGAACAAAAGTCTATTGCAAGTTAATGTTCACAGAAATTACTGTATCAATTTGGGTAAATTCTTTTGACTCTGTATCTCCCTCTAGTTATAATGTAACTCTGCACGGAAAATAGACTTTGAAAATGGTTGTTTTGTAGCTTTCACTTGTCACATCTGTTTCCAATTACCTATATTTTCTTTCAAATAACTTTAAGCTGTCATATGCTTTAGGGTCTTGTGAGGATTTTGCCCTGGATTTGCCTAGTTTTCCTTATAAGAGGCCTGTCTGACCACTGCATGGAGCTGCAGATACACCGATGCATGTAAATGTTGCTGGCTGAGCTTCTTTCTGCATCTGGAAAGGAGGACTCTGGCTGTTTACATAGATTAATGCCTATGGATTAAAAGTTCTAAAGTATATGTTAGTATGAGCTATTGCTTACTAAACTAGTACCATAGTACTAAATTATAGACAGGAAATCCTGGGGCTGTCTGAACACACTGATAAAATTGAAAGAGGATGATGGTGATGCTGCATCAATCCTTATAGTAACGAGCAGTATCTGGATTAATTCTGGATCAAATTAATGTAATTCATTGTTTTCACATGCTATTATATCGTTAAATGTATCATCCCTTACTCTTAGACAGAGGTAGTGACCTGTATTACTGATAAGAAAAGCTGAGCAAAAGTACTTAGAAGTAGATTAGAGAAGTGGTTTTTATTTTTTTTCAGGAAAGGCTTTGTGCATGCTTGTGCTTAGAACACTGACACTGTAGCTTTTCTGTTAAGAACAGATTTGCCATTGTTATGTTTGCAGTGAGCAAATGCGCAATCCATGTTTTATATAGTTCCACATAGCCTCTGTGTTTCTGCCTCTTAGGGGGCATAAAGTAATGAGGATGGGGTTTGTTTACTTGCCCCCCCCTTCCCCCCCAAACCTGGAAAATACTAGCAGTGAAAATTATATAAATTATGACTAAGTATTTTCATTCAAAAATATTTTGTATTTTGTAATCCTGTACTACATGGCAAGTTGCAATGGAATTTTACTTTTGCATATCCTTTTTGTTTTCCATTAATGAAGAGGTCGCCAGAGGTTTCTTAGTCATGGCACTAGTAAGAGGATATGTACAGCCAGAGAGTGATGCAGAGCATGAGCTCATTGTCCAAGCTGCCAGTTCAGTTGTCTTCCTTCATGTTAAATCAGAACCAGAAGTAGTATAAAATAATCCATAGTTATTTATTATGTAAAGTACTGTCTGGCATCATAAGTAATATTATCATTTGTATTATTTCACAATATGATTCAGAGTCAAAAATGTTTTTTTCTTTTAACTGTTATTGTTATTGCCCCTCCCTCCTCCCCAAGAGGGGCCCAAATACCAAAATGGCAAATAATTCATGTTCCTATAAAATATTAACTTGAAGCTCACTGTAGTCTTTTGCAGTGCATAATGTAGCACCCTTTCAGTCCTAACTAAGAGCAGCAAAATAGCGTGCAGTTATTGACAAATAAACCACACTGATGATAAATATATATTTTACTGTTAGGGTTTTGTGTGTGGAGCAGTGTTTGGGTTTTGTGGAAGGTTTTTTGCAAGCATTAATGTTGAAGTGTGGGAACCAGGAAATACAGGATGTTTGGGACAGTGTGTTACAAACATATGAGGAATGTTACTTTTGTGGTCTCCAGATGGTCCTGCTTCATGCTTAAGGACAATCTGTGCAAAGAATCTGCAACTTCTGACTTGTTGCAGGTATTTTAAACATTTCAAACTTCCCAAACCTGTATGATATTAGCTTTGTAGGACAAACCAAGGAATTTTAGATAAAGCAGCCTTGCTTCCAATTTTGCAGTTGATTCTGAACTTGTAACTTTGTTTTCATAGGTTCAGCACATCAAGACAAACACTGATGTGGATTCCAGACTCATTTTTTTCCAGGTATTTGTAATATATCATCACATTCAACAAACACAAATTAACAGTCTTTAAAAAAAAAATGTTCTCAGTTCTTAATTTATGTTGTAAATCATATTAGTGCTTTTCCCCCCATCTCAAGCAATGGGACAGATTAATTTGAAGTAAGCTGTTACCAAGAGGCATCTTCTTGCTTGAATGTATCCATGGCATCTCCTCATATGTGCTGAGGAGCTGTCATTTTTAGATGGAGTATTGTGGAAATAACTTCCAGTTCTGCAGGAAAGGGACATGCCACAGGCTGTGACTCTGTTTCCACTTGTGATATTACTGGCCATATGCATTAGCAGTGCCTTTAACATTTTTGGTTTGGTTTAGAGTTTTTTTGAGTTATTGCTCTACTCTGAGTTACCTCAAAGTTTTGAGGGTTTTAACTTGTGATGCAGAAGCTGTTGAATTATTGAACATCCTCTGTTTACATCAGTGCCATTACTAGTTCTGCAGGTTTGTATTTTGTTCTGCAGCTGCTGTACCTCTATCACTCCATTTAATCCTAAAGCCACAGAGGAAGACCTAAATGCTGGCAATTTTTCTTCCTTACATTTAATTTTTATATTCTAGATGTCTTTCCCAATAAAAGCCTAGCAACTGACATATGCAGCATTTCCTGTTCCTATTTTACTGAAATGTTCAGATAAATGGAATGCCAGGGAAATGTCACCTTCTTTGAGGCATGCAAGGAATGGAACAAGGAGGAATTTCATGCTACTCCCCAGTCTCAACACAAAATATGCTAAGGAGGTTGTTCTGAAAGTTATCCAATACTGAAAAATCTCAGATAATTGTCATCCAGAATCAAATGAAAGTTGTTGGTGTTGGTGCCCATCTTACCTGTAAAATGAGATTTTGACATTGTGTTTTATATGGGTCTGGAGAAAAAATACTTTAATCTGATGGGAGAAGAACTTTGAAGTAGAATGGTGTAAAAATGAACTCATGCCACTTTTGTCCAGTGAGTCCTTACACACTGGGTTGTTTACTCATCATTTTTGCTTCAGCAGCTTTTACCAATTTAACTAGATTTTAACAAACTACACAGCCCTCTAAGGGCCTGGGAAAACTTTTTCATCCTTTCAGGCTATTTTCTTTGGAGATCTGAAGGTCATTATGATGCAGCTTTGAGACTTTCCTTAGGTGTGCATATACTTCTCCTTGGTCCAGGAGAGATATTTCACTCCTCCAGCATTCTGGCTGCTTTGTTTGCTCTGATAAACTGTGTTACCAAAAAGTAACCAAGGAGAGCTAACTGACCCAGAGAGT
The DNA here is from genome assembly GCF_023055355.1 of Agelaius tricolor. Classification (NCBI taxonomy): domain Eukaryota; kingdom Metazoa; phylum Chordata; class Aves; order Passeriformes; family Icteridae; genus Agelaius; species Agelaius tricolor. Next base: position 21,441,778 of record NW_027269261.1, on the reverse strand, counting down.
GTTCCTACCCTGTGTTTGTGTCAATACATTTCTGGGGGACATCTAATGAAGATTTCCTGTTTTTCAGTTTGCTGAGCGGAAGAATTTCAACACTAAAGGATGAAACTGGTGCTGTGAGTAATGAACGTGCTGTAACTCATTAATTCAGTGTTATGCTTTTGGTTAGGTTCTCTCCTAAAGCATTTTCACTGTGGGTGCTAATGGAATTACAGTGCCTGAGTCAGGCTAAACTTTCATTGAAAATGAGTGACACCTCTGGCTTTCTTGCTTATCACCTTTGTTTCAAGCTAAGGGAAACTGAACAATGTTCGTACTTCTATGCTAATTATGCATTATACAGGTAATGCAGAAACAGCAACTCTACTTGTCTTAAACAGAGCAAATGCCAATTGCTCTGTATTGCAGTGAGGTGTGATTTTCATTAGACAGGCATTGCATGTGTAGTTGAGTAAAGCAACATGGAAATGTCACTTTTTTTTTTTGGCAAAAACATATAGCCATTTCGGTCTGTGGTATGATATTCCTAAAGAGGAAACTGTAATTACAGTAATCTTGTTGAGCAATAGTAAGGCACCCAAGTACTTTGCTAAAATTGTAGAGTTTTGATGGTAATTTAATTTAAAAAAGCCAAAACCTATCTTGAGATCTTATTACAGTTACTGCATATTGAACACATGCTAGAAAGTGAAAGCATCCATTGTCCTTTCTGGAGACTAGAACCTAAAGAGCAGATTTATTAAGTGGCATCTATTCGCAACAGTGTTTGTATATATGTCCTATAGGAATTCATTAGTGGACAGTAGACTAATGAGAACAAAGAAGAGGCTCAAAAACTTTGAGTTTTGTTTATCTGCTCACTTCCTCATCTTCAACTCCTCTTTCCCACATTGAGCATAAAATAGTACTTTAGCTGATGGTTGCTCCATAACAGTACTCAAGGACAGAAATTTTTCTTTGCAGATATTTATTGATCGAGATCCAGCAGCATTTGCACCCATTTTAAATTTTCTTCGCACAAAGGAGTTAGACTTACGGTAAGAAGTTCATTTCAATCCAAAATGTGTCTTCAAGTGATGAATATTTTATCTTACTCATCTAGTTGGGTGCCTGGTATGTGGCTCAGCTCCCTCACAGATGTTGGACCAGGCCTAGAGTATATGTATGTTGTGGTGGAAACAGAAATGGTGGCATTCTGTTTTGTTAGTAGATTCTTGTAATGTAGACCACTTCTTGCAGTGTATTTCTTTATTGTTTCTCTATCTTTAATTTAATGAAAATTGAGTCAAATTAAGATCACTTTAAAATCTCAAACATCAGCATGTTGAATGCATTTTGTGGTAATTCTATAAAGAGTTAGGTAGCTTGATATTTAGATTTGTAATATCCAGTTGTATGCAAGCATTTATATTCAAAGTATTGGCTCACTTTGTTCTTGTTGGTTTATGTTTTTTTCCTATTTCTGTAGGGGAGTGAGTATTAATGTTCTCAGGCACAAAGCTGAAGTATTGGCTCACTTTGTTCTTGTTGGTTTATGTTTTTTCCTATTTCTGTAGGGGAGTGAGTATTAATGTTCTCAGGCATGAAGCTGAATTCTATGGAATCACTCCTTTAGGTAACATTTTTTTTCCTTTATGTGAGCTCATCTTATAATTATTATTGTAGTAATGGTCTACTGACAAATCCTGGGCAGTTGTGACCCTGAAGATTTTCAAAGTAAAAGGTTTTAAAAATGGAAGGATATTTGAGATAATGTAATGTTTTCAAGGAAGTGAAAGCTGAGGTCATATCTGGGTTTCCTCCTTAGTGAGAAGATTGCTACTATGTGAAGAACTGGAACGCTCGTCATGTGGCAGTGTCCTTTTTCATGGCTACCTACCTCCTCCAGGTATTGTAGTCATGGTTGCTGTCACTTGTGATCTCTGTGCTGTAACAAACAGCATGTTTAGAATACTGGGCAGGGGGATGTGGCATGTTAGTACTAAGCAGGCTATGTTTGGTTGTAGACTAGAGCAGAGGTTCTTCAGGAGCCTTTCAGTTTAATGTCATCAGCATGGGGTGCTTTCTTCTTTCTGAATGTAAAGTACCTTGGGTGTCCTATTGCCTAGTGACAAATCACCACTAATGAGCTTTCCTTTACCAACATGAGTACCTGTTAGACCTTTAAAATTCTCTGTAGAGATGAACGCATTTCATGTATTAATCAGAAGTCTAAAGGATATCTTGACAGTTACTGACAAGTTTTCTGAAGATAATTCCTTAGATGGTGAATGTCAACCTAGAGAGCAAAAGCATTTCCTGTTTCAGTGTTACAGTATTGCCTGTTTCTTGTAGCAGATAAATTAAATTTTCATCAAAATGCACAAGTGTTAAAGTATTTCTAAAGTGAACTAACATCTGTTATATTGCTGAAGTTTAAGGAGGGACACAAACCATTTTTTTTTTTAAATAGGCATTCCCAGCCGTAAGATAAATAATACTACTGGGCCACCGACTGACATCAGAACGGGTCAGAATGAGAGTGAGATGCATGGAGGTGGTGTCCAGCCTACACTTGCTGGTACGGGGGAAGGTACAGTCCGACTAGGTGAGGAGTGTCAGCTTTAAAACCAAAGCAAATTGCAAAGATGCTTGTCTCTGGGAAAGAAGAGCTGTGTGGCTGTAGCTGGTTTAAATATGCTATTCTGTGATTGCCTGGTTAAAATTGCTGAATGCTTAGTTAAAGATTACTCCCTATACAGTATTGAAGGCTCACTACTTCACAGTCCAGGTCCGAGGCTTGAGAGAAAGGCAAATCAAAGTTCTTCATGCAGTCTTAGCATGGCCCCTTAGACAAATGCCTTATACTGTACTAAAACCATAATCAAAACCAGAGTGGCCACTGTCTCTTTGGTCTTTTTTCAGGGCCTAATTCTTGCTCTTCTACCTCTTCCTTGTTCTTGGTGCCTCACTTGCCCTGAAAGAGTCAAGTTTTTAGAGTAAAGGTAGTCTGCACAGAAAAACTGTAAGTGAGATAGACCTGAATTCTGTCATTTTTCAGCTTTTGACTTTGCAAGCAAAATGATGCTGTTACAAGTGTTGTATTTCTGTCATAATCCTGTAAATCATAGCAGTGTTAGGAAAATCTAGACTATGTTAAAGGGAAATCTACGTAATATGAAAGAAGGGTATGAATTGCTGATTCTTAGTGAGTTTGGAAACAGGCAGCCCTGGGTAAAAGGAGGTAAAAGGTGCATTCCTCAAGCATTAGTTCTGTAGCATACCAAAGCTGTGAGGAGCAATACTGTGAACTACAATCTTGCTGAAAATGATTCTTAAAAACTTAATTATCAAAGTTTCTGTTGCACATCCTAGCAGAGAGCTCTATCCTGTTATAGATGTCTCTGCTCTTCTAATACTTGTCACTTGCCTAACTTCAGCTTTGTTGTTTTCAGGATTTCCTGTGGACCCACGCAAAGTGCTAATAGTAGCTGGCCACCACAATTGGATAGTAGCTGCCTATGCCCATTTTGCTGTTTGCTACAGGTAGGAATAGAGTTGCCTGTCAGTTTACAGGAAGCTAAAAAAATCATTATTATTGGCTAAGAGCAAAGCAAAATTCTTACTCTGAAATAGCAGTAGATAAATGCATTCAGTCTCATCCTACAAATATGAGTTGCTGCTTTTTTTTTTTGGTGAAAATAAAAAGCTTGATAGGAACTCAAATTTTGCTTTGATGTCAGTATTGATACTGTTAGAAAAGTTGCAAATTGATACAACTATTTTAAAGCAGGCCTTTCAGTTGAAAATTAATTTAAAAAGTTTTCCTGCCGTGAGTTTGGAAACAGTCTGTGATGTTACACTGTCAAGGAAACTGAAACAGTTAATGAATTTTTTTGCTACATAATTTTGCTACCTTGTCTTCATGTTTTTTTAGCTGAGCAGATCTGTTAAACACTTGCTACTTCACTTGGATGGCTGAAAAATGTCGTCAATGTCTAGAAAACAAACTGGGTTTTTTTTAAGATCAGGTGAAGATAAGCAACACCTCCACATTACAGAAGCTGTCTTTAGTTCACATCTCATAGTCTTAATTTAATTGGTGGCTGTCTTTCAGATAGAAAGTAATGTTTTAACAACAGCTGTTGCCCAGACCAATCTAACATGGTTGTCATACTGTGGTTCAGAAAAAGAGGGGAGAAGATTGTAATGTGAGCAGCTTCTTTCTGCTTACTGCCAAGCTAAAGCCATATTTGCTGCTTATTCACTCTCTAAAATATTAACTCAGTTCCTTAAACTTTGTAACTTTAATCACATCTAACTTACATGCACCACTGCAAATTTTTTTGGCTTTGATTTGTATTAAATGTGTATTCCCTTGCTCTGCTTAATGTTTTTGTCTGACAGAGAAAGAGGCAATGATTGGCAATTGGTTTTGTGCTAATTGTCCCCTTTTTAGGATTTTATCTCTGACTGTTTTCCTTGGTTGCTAGCTCACTTTTGAAAGATTCTGCCTCTTTCCTGCTTGGTAAACTACTTAACAAGACTTTTTGCCAATGAAATTATGTCATTAGTGATGCTTTTGATGAATCATGTCAGACTTGAATGGCTGGTGAGAGAGGGTGCAGGTCAACATGCCAGTTTAAAGTGCTGCTTTTCTTCTCAGAGACTCAAGGTAGCAGTCTTGTATTCTTTTTTCTTCCAAAACTTGAAGGAGCTCTAGGAATACAATGGTGGAATTTTCCCTCCTTCCTTCTTCTAGATCAAAGTACAGGGCATCTTAAAGATAATTTATTTGTTTTTAATTTTGAAGTATGACAAAAGTCTTTAAAAATTTGATTATAAGGTTTGCGATAATGTCTTTGTTGCATTCAAAGTCTTGCTACTGCAATTGTGCTCTTAAATCTATTCATTACAACTTCTGTATGGTGCTTCAGCTCCAGGCAGGATGCAACACTGAAGTGAAATAATGGCAGCAATGCTAAAAAGTACACATATCTTTTTGCTTTTAATTTTCTATAACTTGACTGCAGAGATCTAGTCTGCTTTAGCTCCATTGCAAAGTATCTAAATTATTGCCTGAATTTAAGTAAGATAAATTGTGCCTACACTATTTAAGTCTTAAAAATGCACAGGAAAGTTATTCTCTAAAAATAAAGCTTGCAGTCAATTCAGTATTATCTGCTTACAGTACACCATAAATAGAAAATGTGTCTGGAGAGGAGAGTTTTATGCTAAAGCATTATTTGATTTCTTGCATGATATATAAGCAGATTAACAGAGTTTTCCTCTAAAGTCTTACACTGAATGTCATTATCTAGTGTTTGTTAGCCCAAGCTTTTGGCTTCATCTTGTAACTTTCATATCAGATGTGCTTATATTAAGAAAAAGCCCAGTAGCTGCAAAGCACTGAAATAATATGCAATATCAGACTTCAAAATGGGGAAAAATGCAGCTCTTGTAGACTGTAGTTCTTCACTAGAATTTGAAGTTTGTGGCTTAGACTGTAAGACTGAATCATCCACACTGGTTCAGGATCAGCCTGGGCTATCTGTTCCTGAGTCTCTGACATCTGCTCCCTGTTCTCCCCTTTGCCCTTCCAGAATCAAAGAGTCATCTGGGTGGCAGCAGGTGTTCACCAGTCCCTATCTGGACTGGACCATTGAGCGGGTGGCTCTCAATGCCAAGGTGGTTGGAGGACCTCATGGAGACAAGGACAAGATGGTTGCAGTTGCCTCGGAGAGTAGCATTATCTTGTGGAGCATTCAAGATGGTGGTAGTGGCAGTGAAATTGGTACATATCATTACATGTTTATTTTTTTTTTTTCTTTTGTGTGTGTGTCTAACTAGAAGGAAGTCTGAGACCTTGTTTTGAGGTATGTGTGATTTCTGGTGTTCAGTATTCACTTTCATGGATTGACAAAACAAGCTATAGTGCAGCAACCTGTTAAATTGTTTTAACTTCCTTCAGTTCTGCACCAGGAATCCTGTCTCAAAGTCAGAGATGGAGAATAAAAGAGCACTGAGTAACCAATACTTACTGTTCAGTTTGAGGATTTGTGTATAAATTCAAATTAAGAGTTTAAGTTTTCCCTAGACTTGCATTTGAACTAAGCCATTACACAAAAGAACTAAGCTTTGGAGGTGGAAATCTACAGATACAAAGTGATTCTGCTCTTTCCTTTCCTTTGTGTTATTAAAGCCACATTTTTACTTAGAGATGACAAAAATACTTCAGTTCTCTGTCGAATGTGGTTCATAAATGGAGTGTGGAAGATGAAAATTTCTTGAGTTTATATCTTGGGTGTCAAGATAGGAAAAAAGCCCACACTATTCCTTTAAGCATACAGGAATTACTGCTTATACACCTTGGCACTGAAGGACACACAATTGTACGCTTTAGAAACAGCAAGAAGACATTTCCTGAAGTAAATATTCCCTGGTACTGCCTGATGGCTTGTCTGAGTCATTGCTGTTCAAATATAGGGCAAATTTGGGAGGCACTGAAGGGAACAGGATTTACAACTTCCTCTAGCCTAATCTCTGGTGTTTGAATAGCCACTGCTATACCAGTAATGTCTGTTTCCTCTGGCACTGGATACTGCTAACAAAGTGTGACAGCAGTCTGGTTATGTGAGCACTTTTCTCTGAAACTTAATGCTGAGGTAATTTATTATTAGATGTATTTCCAGAATTGAAGCCTTGAGAATTATAGTAGCCATAAATTAAAGTCAAAATTACCAATTTCAAGTTTTGACCCATGTGCCTTTAAAGAAGAGCTTATTTGACAGATTCTCAGGCAATTTCTAGCTATATTAATGGATGTTGCATTTTTTTTCCCTGCATGAATGTGTGAAAACACTAAGTCATATTTGAAGATGGGGAAAGGCAAAGGTCTTGTATGAGCTGTGTACTGCTCTTTTACTTGTGGCTCTTAGAGTTCTTATATATAATCATGGTCAGCAAAATGGAAAAGGAGATTCCATTGTATTTTTAAAAAAATACAAAAGGTGTGTCTAAGAGTTGAATATGAAATTATCTCCATTAAATGCAGTGAGTAATTATCAGATCTGAGAAGCCTTTTCTTCTCCTTTGCTTATGTTGACTGAATCTTAAAGACAGGGAAGAGTTGGTGTGACAGCTGTACTCCTGTAACAGGCATTGCTTTAAGCACTCTGCCATTACATTCCTCCTGCATTTTCTGGTTTCATTAGCTGCTTGTGGTACCTTGGGATTTGCAGTAAGATACAAGAAGCAGCATCTTGGATTTTTTTAAAATCAAGTGCAAGGAGACACAAAAAACCATAAGTGGACTTTTAGTTCAAATAAAAACTCTAAAATATGCCAGTATCGCAAAGTTCTGATAGCTTAGCCTATGACTGAAAATGGCAACAAAGCTGAAGCAAGGACTTTTGCTAACCAGGCTGTACTGCATTCAAGTGACACTGTGAAACAGAGTAATTCCACTTGGGGCTGGAGGAGGGGGGAAGCAGACAGAAAGTGCCTGCGGGATGAAATTCTCAGTCAGACTGACATTGACCAAAATGTACTGCTGTTCTTTTGGATAATAGGTCATGCTGATTGGTTTAAAAAATGCTTGTGTTTAATAGTTGTAACTTGAACGTAGCCGTTTTGTTTCCTTGTGGAGACAAATGCTCACAGTGCTGCTTTGTGTTAGAGATACAGTACATTGCTGTCATCTTGTGAAAGAAACTACTTGTTCCAAACAGTTGCTGGAGCCTGGCAACACCATCCCCAGCAAATTGTGTGGGCTGGCATCTCTGTGATAGAGCTCTCCCAGAGCGCTTTCTTCCCTTTCCATATTACTTACATAAGACACTGCTGCCGGCTTGCTGCTGTAAGCACTATTTTACTGAGAGGGACCCTTAGGACAAGAGCCTGTCATTACATATAGTGTTGTCTCCCCTGTGGACAAGTCTCAAGATTGTTGAGCCTAAGCAGGACTGACACTTCAAATTCCTCCAGACCATTCAGGCTGTCTTCCTTGATTTCCTTGAACCTTGTCCTTCTCTGGAGTAATCAATTCTAGTTGTTTCTGTGGATTTTTTATTACTGCCTTTTTCGTGTGCCCTGTACTGCTGAATCTTATCTGCATTGAATGATTGTACTGTGCCCTGGAAAATGGTTTAGCACCATAATTAAAACAACTTCCTCAGATTCCTTCTTGGATATTACAGAGGGCTGACTCTTGTGTGGGAATGACAGTCTGTTCATTTGAATTTGTCCTAAACAATGTTGAGGAATTTTCCAGCTGTTGGATACTCTTGTTTGGACAACATCTATCTGCTACAGTTAAGGTATATTAGTGAGAAGTAATATAAATATATAGAGTGAGCAGGATGCAATAGGAAATTTGTGAGTGAAGCTTACACTTTGGTGTTGTAATGTATCCCCAGAATTTTTGTACTTACCAGGCAGAAAAACATAGCCGAGAAGTATTTACAAACCAAGTTAATTACAGGGCTGGTTTGCTGGACTTCATAGCTGGCAAACTTGAAAATTACCTCAGACCTTTTGAGTATGCTGTAACTGTTAAATGCATGGCCAATAAGTAGTACAAAATGTAGTATGCTATCCAAGTTCACAGTTCAGTTAAAGTTATTCATGTGGGATCTATGATGAGACTTGGAAGCTCTAAAGAAAGGATCAATTTTGTGGAAGGCCTCAGATGTCAGGGTCAACTACAACCACAGCCATCAATGCCTGTCAAGAGCTGCACTGTGCTGATTTTTATTAAGTGAAATGTTCTTGATGACACATTTCTCTCACTTGGAAGGCCAGCATTTATTTGCTGGTAAGTTTTATCTTCCAAATTTGAATAGTATGTGATGATTGGAAACTACTTCCCTGTATAGCTTCAAGTTTTAAGAGCCTGTTAGCCTGTACTCTCTGCTTATGGACTGCAACCAAATAATGGATCTGGGAATGGAAAGAAAGTAGGCTTTTGCAGGCTGCTTATTTGTCTGAGTTCAAGTGTTTCTACTAAAAGAGAAATTAGAATGTATTCAAATATGGTCACATTTGAGTTGTTCAGTCTTTTCCAAAGAATAAGGCTGAAGCCTTGTAGTCATATTTAATTCCTGAAATCCATTTTCAAAATATTTTTACTTGACTGGACTTACCAAAAAACCATCATCAAGAATTTGTAATATTTTAACAGGTAATTGCAAACTAGTATGTCACAAATTTGCAAAACCCGTGAAATTACTGCTTCTTAAATGATGCTTCATAGTCACAGCTAAATTAAAACCCACAAAACAACAAAAATTTCTGTTTGCTGTAATATAGTTTATTTATTTTAAAGCCATTGGAGAACTTGATGGCTGTAGAAAAATATTTGTATATTTCATAAGAGCTTTTAAGCTTCTCTTGCCTCTTTTCTCCTTTCCAAACAATGATGGTATTAGCAGAGATGACATCACAATGCCATTCATTGGAACCCAGTTTACTGCGTGCATGGTGCCTCACCGAGCACACTGCAAACCCAGTTTTGGCTGTTCTTTACTTGCTACTGGAATAAATGTGATTTGATAATAATGGAAAGATTCCATTGTTACTGTGCTTTTCTCTTTATTTTAGATGAGCTTCACAGCCTCTTCATTTTTTGCAGGAGTGTTCAGTCTGGGAGTGCCTGTAGATGCTCTCTTCTTCATTGGCAACCAGTTGGTGGCTACAAGCCATACAGGGAAAGTTGGAGTGTGGAATGCTGTGACTCAGCACTGGCAGGTCTGTTCAATGTTCCACATCACTTTTTACAAGCTGGAATGCCTCTCTAGTAAAAAGAGAATAAAATCATTTAAAAGCATGTGGGAAATGCTAATCACAAGGTTTTCAGCCCGAACTTGTGTTATGAAGTTTATCACCTGGGTATTGTGCCTGTGAACAGAATGTTGACTTGTTTGGTGTTGCTAAGTATGCTTTTTAGGCTTTCAAATGAAAGGATGTTGTGTGTTTTGGGGTAATAAATGTCAAGTACCAGTGTATTTAAACTTCTTTATGGATTACTAACTTTGTAAAAAGTTCATTAGCATCATAGGAAAAAAAATCATGGGGAATATGTGACAGCAATTTCCGGACCATCTGAAAGAAAACAAGGCAGTTTGGTATCTGGGGATCTTCAAAGATGCTTTACAATAGGAGACTCTTTGTCAACAGAAATACATGACTGTACTTAATGATGCCTGTCTTGTGTGTGGATGCTTCTGGCTGCACTGATTCTTGTTGTCCGAATGCACACTAAATAGAGAGATCCATGGAGTCAATATGAGTCTGAGAAACAGTCCAGCATTCAAATAACAAAGCTTGTGATGCAGCTGGATGTATACGTTTGTGGCACAAAACCTGGATGCACTGAAAATCCCAAAAATGTCTTGCAAATCTCAAGAGGCAGCACTGACCTGAGGCTGCTGCACTGTTTGCTGACTGAGTTCTGATTTGACCTTTAAGTGACAGTACTGGTAACAAATAACATAGATAATAGGTGTGGGATAACTCTGCTTCTGCATCAGAGACAGGTTAGTATGGCCTTGAATCAAACAAAACATTGTTTAAAATTCTACTGATGGCTTTCAAAATCTTCTGTTAAGGAACAACTTAATGCTATGTGGCAAGCTGGTGTTTAACAGTATTTTCTAAAGGAACAAGTAGTAAGAAAAAAAACCTGCTGTCCCATTCATCATCTTTGTTTTGGGGGGAGCCACAGAAATCTTTCTGATCACCTGAATATTTGACTTGGAATAGTCAGCTTGACTGACTATTCCTTTGGTGAAAGCATTTCTTGTTGAAGAGTAGGAAATCTTTGAGAGGCTTATATACCAGTCTATATTGTCTACATATATACCAGTTTATATTGTCTATAAAACATTTTGGATGGTTTTTTTCAAGAGGGTGAGAATAGCTCCTTTTATAAACAAACGAAGTCAACCAAACACAAAACTAACAAAACCCACCCACATAAAACCAAACCAACAAACAAAAAACCCAAAACAATACCATTTCAAGGTGCTTTCTGTATCTTGGGCTCTGTTGCTAGTAAAAAAAACCCAACCCACAAATGTCTTCCTGTAGATTTTAATATCCCTTTAGAACACATTTTTTCTTGAAGAACCCCATAAAGATGTAAAGTGGCAGGGTTAATCTTGAAATTCTTAATGAGAATATCTGATATGTAACTGACTGCTTTCTATGAGTTGTCCACAGCTCTGGACTTAGGATGCAATCATACTTCCTTCAGTGAGAGAGGTTTTTGTAGAACAGTGTGCTGATGCTCCATTTCAGAACAACAACTTCATCTTCTTTCAGGCTGATGTCTTTCTAAGTTCTACTTTTATTTGTGCAAATCTATTCTTCCTTATGTGGTGATCTCTGATGTATTACACCCTGAAGATGTAATTCTGATCTCTGCATCTTATTAGTTTTTGCATCTTCTTCCCTTCTTGGAGATTTTAGCAGACTACTGGGGTGGTTTCCCTAATACTTATTCCTCTGGCAATGTTCAGTTGCATGCTAAAAGGAGGAGAAGGAGGGTGTGGGTGCTAGATACATTAGTAATGGAATTCTTAGCAAAGGAGAGCTTAAAGGAAGCAGAATATGAAGTGCTATAGAGTAAAAGGTAGCATAAAGTAGAGTGGGACAGAAAATCCTACTAGGCAAAGTGAGGACTCTCACTGGCCACGCTTTACTGTTATACAGGGTTGCTCTAATGTTGTTTCCTAATGAAAGTTCACATCTTGGCAGATGCAGCTGCTGAATCATCTCTAGTGTTCCTATCTAGGAACACTAAGCAATTCTCCCTACTGCAGAAAGAAGGAAGATAAAATGTTTTAGGGGCTTACAGACCATCCTTAAGTTAGGAAGGGGTACTGGTTTAGGGTCCAATCTCTTTGGGATGTGGGGAGGTTTCTTTGGTTGGTTTGTTTGCTTTTATCCGGCTGATTCATTGTAAGTATTTTGCATTTTTCAAGTCTCTGTAGCAATTGGAAGGATGATGCTGGTCAGAGAGAAATGAGAACTTAGGCTGAAATGTCCATTAATTAGTATTCAAGGTCTATTAAGTTAACTGACTGAAACATAGAGTACAGGACAGATACCATGACACTGTGCATGTTTGAGTGCTCTGGATAAAATGGGTTTTGGCTTTTTCCTCCTCAGCACTGAAGCAAAAAATAATTGTTTGAAATAGGACATTTTACCTAGGAGAAGCTAAACTTTTTCTTTGCTTGAAATCTCTGTCCCACTTGGAGGAATAAGCATTCCTTTTAATCCTAGAGGGTAAAGAATGGGCACATGTAATCTCTCACCTTGAGTTGTAGACCAGTAAGTAAAATATGACAGGGCTGTCTTCCAGTTTGCTTGGTGTCATTGTGTGTTGGAAATGAGAAACTGTAATGGAACAAGAATTTTTATCCTTCATTATATATCTGCTAGAGGCAGAGATTTCTGTAGTTTGGCAGAGTGATAAAACATAGAATAAAAGAAGGCATAGATTGGTAACATCTAGTTCCTTGGTCCAGAAATCTCTTAAGGACTTGTCAGAAATGGAAGAAGGGAGAGGACAGAAAGAGTGAAACACACTCACTGGCAAATGGGAAAAAAAAATCTACTTTTGAAGACATGGTGTAGGTGCAACTCTCGAAGCTGTGTTCCTTCACACAGAGAAGGATCTCCCAGAGCAGTTATGCTGATTTGTCTGCTGAACTCCAGGACTTCAGATCCAGTTTGGTAGAGGAATACTTCAAGAATGCCATTGTACATGCAAGTGTGTGCACAATGGCTTCAGTCCAGTTCCAAATTCAAATGATGTTCAACAAAACACACCAAAAATGTCTGAAAACTGAGGAAGTAACAACTTAAAGTCCTGATTTATTATTTCTTCCTTTCTATTTGTGTTAGGTTCAGGATGTTGTTCCTATCACAAGCTATGATACTGCTGGGTCTTTCCTGCTGCTGGGCTGTAACAATGGTTCTATCTACTATATAGGTAAGAAATGGGAGCAAGGTGGAATAAAAAGGAGGTGCTACTGTTTTTTTGTTACACTCTTTAGTTGACTTAAGTTGCATCAGAACAACTCTGTCTAATGAGAGTAAATATCTCCTCCCCACAGACATGCAGAAGTTCCCACTTCGAATGAAAGACAATGATCTTCTTGTGACAGAATTGTACCATGATCCCTCCAATGATGCTATAACAGCTCTCAGTGTCTACCTCACACCTAAAACAAGTCAGTATTCTACCACTGTCTCTTCACTGAGAGTTTGTTAGAAATGTGCTTTTCTGTTTTCTAAATGGACATTTCCTATTTCCTTTTCCTTTTCTGTGATGCTTAGCAGGGTTAAAGGTAGGCCTTGATGTAAACAAAGAATTTTTCTTCATTTATCATCTTCAAATGAATGATGAACACTAGGCACAGCTGTTTTCCCTTACACCTGTAATCTGTATAAATAGGTACATATACTTACATGTATTCCTATATTAATGCTTGTGTCTAATGTATCTTGGTAGGTTTTAAGCTTTTTGCACCAGAGAGGTGCTTGGGTTATGAATTGTATTTGCTGAAATAGTTTGTGCTGGACTGGGCAAGGGGGAGACACAACCCTGCTGCTGTGTCTGACTTGATAACCAATAAGCTAAGAAACATTTCCATATGCAGCTTGATGATGCTTTTTTAAATTATGGTGCAGTTATCTTTTAAATTAAAAAGAGAAACAATAGCAACAACAAAAACCCAAAGCAAAGTAAAATTCAAAAGAGCCCAGACTGGGAGAAAGTTGTTACTTTCACATAATAATATGGATACCACAGTGACTTTTAAAATTGTAATTCTTTCTTTGCTTTGCTTTCCTATTTGCCTCCAACTAAAGCAGAAAAATAAATGTTACATGGCACCTATAGACCATATCACTGTGAGGAGTGCCAAAATATCTGACTATATGACTTCCTCCATTTCTTCTTTGAGGAGGGAGGAGAAAATGGGAAAAGAGGCTTTTGTTAAGACACTGTTGAAGCGTGTAGTATGGAATCAAACAAACCTGGGGTCATTTTAGTGGCAAAGTGTTTATGGGAAAATAATGAGTGTTTAAAAAACATAACTTTCTTACTGTGGAAGCTTGGAAATACTGCTTTCTGCTGTCTCCTTCCCTGGCCCCCAATAAGCCTAGCTTTTATTCCTGGGGGAACAACTGTGCTCTTGCTTGTTGTAGGTGTAAGTGGCAATTGGATTGAGATTGCATATGGCACCAGCTCTGGAGCAGTGAGGGTGATTGTGCAGCACCCTGAGACAGTTGGGTCTGGCCCTCAGCTCTTTCAGACCTTCACGGTTCATCGAAGCCCTGTCACAAAGATCATGCTCTCAGAGAAACACCTTGTGTCAGGTAATGTGTGCACAGATGGGTACTGGTGGTTCTCCCTCCTCCTGAGCAATGCAGTATTTGTATGCTATGCTCTATAACTTGCATCATTCCCACATTTTATAGAAATGAGTTGGACAGATGTGGGGATAAGAGAAGGGCTAGATTTGCTTGGATCCTCTTTCTTAAAGTAAGCTTCCTTCAAAGCCTTTAGCAGTTGATAGGCCCAAGTTTTATTTGACCACATACTAGAACAACTCACTCTTTCATTTGTGTCTTATTTGAAGGTTGCCATTTGTTGAAATAAAAGGGCTTGTAAACAAATGTATCTATGTGAAGTTTTATTGTTGTGTGCAGGTCCTTCCGCACTAGTTTTCTTTTAACAGCCTTTAAGGAGCTTTCTGGGCTGCAGCAAAATGTGTACCATCTCCTCCTGGGCCCTAGAAAAAGCCTTCCTATGACTTCAAAGGGCTGTCTCTGTTTCTTTTCTCTGCAGTCTCCCAGTGTCTGTTGTGCTATTCTTATGCTTAGGAACGTGTCTTACTTGCAGAGAAGATGCAGTCACTCCTTCCTCTGTAAAAATCTATTTCATCTAGAATCCAGCAGCCAGGGCATGGCAGAGAACTGGTCTACATCTTGCTGCTGTCCTGTTATTTAAAAAAAAGGAACAGGAACATGATACCGGATTATACTGCAAATAAAGAGCCCAGAGGTCATCTGTTCCCCTGCAAGTTGCTGCTAAACCCTCAGTACCAGGAGAGGGCACATCTCTATGTACAAAACTGAGTTCATGAATGAATTCAATGGAATAGGGCTGTTGTGTGAGGAGGGTTCTGCTGCCAGGCTGCTCTCATGACATCTTGTCCTAGCATCTGCACACAGGGGACTGAAAGGGGCTGTAGGCTATTAGTGCTAGACCAGACCTTAGTCTGGTGCACCTATCTCAGTTTTTTGAATTTCTGAATGAAGAAACAAAACTATTAGAAAACAGGACATCAGCAAGAATTTGTAGACTGTTAGAAAATTGTCTGGAGATGCTGTGTGACCTCACATTGACTAAATTGTTGATCACTCAGTCTTGAAATACTATCCATACACATGATCATTAGAGAAGTTTATCTGAATGTTTTGTAATCCCTTGTAAATGCCTATCTTTTCTTTTCTAGTTTGTGCTGATAACAACCATGTCCGGACATGGACTGTGACTCGGTTCCGGGGTATGATTTCCACTCAGCCAGGCTCAACCCCTCTTGCATCATTCAAAATCTTATCCCTGGAGGAAGCAGAGAGTCATGGCAGTTACTGCTCTGGAAATGACATTGGTAGGATGTCTCTGGTTTGTGCTGTGCCTGTACCTTCACTAGTCATATAATGGTTTAACAGACCTTCAGCCCTATAACATGCAAGATAATGGGTGTAAACTCTTATGCACTGCTCTCCCTTTGAAACGATGGCAAGGATCTGTAAGATTCACTTGGAGTTATTATTTAGGCTATAGAGAGTGAGTACACTTAAAGGACTTACTCTGAATGACAGAAAAAGAGACAAAAAAGTCTTTGGAACACAGATACCGTACCTCTCCCTTGAACAAACTGATGTAGCATTTCAGTTCTGATTTAACTAGAAAATGAGAGAAAGCACAGGAGACTGTATTGAGCAGATGAGCATAGCAAACATTTGGTCTACTGCAAATTCTAGTTCACTGTTCAGCTGGAGTTAAACAAAGCATGGAAAAAAATTCTTAAATGACTTTGAAGTGGTGACAAAGTTCACTGAAGCCCTGCAACTGCAGAGGCAAAGGGTGCTAGCACATTGCTGTAACAAGGTATACTGAAGGAACGTGTGTTGGTAAATATGGGTAGACAGGTAGTTTAGATTCCTTGGTGGTCTGAGCCTCACAAATGAACCTTTGATGAATAAGGTGCCCTGTGAACACAGGGTGGGGTCAGTTGCAAGAAATCTGATTAAGCCTTTAGACATGTAGGAGCTGCAAAATAACAAATTACTTACTCTTATTATAGAGACCTAATGTAGGGTTTGTGCTGACATAGTAATTCCTCCAGGAACACACAGCAAACTTAAGAATGTGTGTCCCTTAGAAGAACAAAAGCTGATTTAGATCTGTAGAGACTGCTAACCATTGGATGGCTTTTGCTAGCTACTGGTCATCTTTGGCTTCCTGCTCTTGATACTTTAAAATTGCAGCGGTCATACTCATATGAGTCTGGGTCTTCAGAACTGTTTGGGGGAAAAGTTGAGAGGATTGAAACAAACAAACAAGTGATCTTTCCTTTTTTTCCTCTAGGACCCTTTGGTGAACGTGATGACCAGCAGGTGTTTATCCAAAAAGTTGTTCCCATTACGAATAAGCTGTTTGTTAGGCTGTCTTCAACTGGGAAAAGGTACATCCATGTTTTAAGTGGGAAAGAGTCAAGACTAGGCCTGTTCAGGTGGTGATGTCTCCCTGCTCCATGCTGAGTGCATGCAGTTGCACATAACAGCCTTCTATTATGCTCGACACCTCTGGCTGAACTCTGCACGCCAGTAACAGACCTGTTACTTAATGATTACTACAACCTCAAAGGCTTTTTGAGAAGCCTGATATCAGAGACTCACTTCATGATGGAGCTCACAAAACAAACATTTCTGTGCCTCTACAGAATATGTGACTCTCAACCATGGTACCATACTAACATTTAATTTCAAAACTCATGCTGGATTTGCTGGTGGGAGGGATTATGCTTCTCACAAACAGGCTTCTCTCTTTTTTTGCTTTGGCCTTGAAGATATTAGAACCTTTACAATGGGGGTCCTGTTTTCTAGGTCATCTATTCAATTATCTTCTTAGGCTTGAATTCATAATATTCTACTAACATTGCTGCCAACATAGTAAAAAAAATGTTGTCAAATCCACAGCTGCTTTTCTTCCTTTTAGGCTAGGAAGATGACAAGAGATCAGAAAATGACAATGCATCTCAGTTCTATGCTTCATTTTTGCAAATCTTGCCTAATAATTTTTAATCTGGATGAAAACATTAATGCCTCAACACTATGACTTATTTTGGCACTGCTTGGGTGAAAAGTTCACTACAAACGGCCAGTAAAACAAACTACCCAGAGCATGAGCAGCTTAGTTTTGGGAGTCCTTTTCTTCTCATCACTCCTCATAAGCTGCTCAAATAAAGGGGAAAAAAGTAATGGAGGTCTGCCATGACAAGTGAAATTGCAATTGTGATATGACAAGTTATCTTTATAGATAACATCTACATTATAGATATATCATCTTTGTTTTTTTTGTATATCTTTTTTTATAACTTTTGTGGTTAAATGTGCTGTTTCTGCAGGTTAGTTTCCTAGAGTGTCTAGCATGTGAAGGGGCTGGTTTCTGTCATTGTTGTGAGAGCCTTAGCTTTCTTATCATTGCAAATAGCAAACGGATATAGAACCATGTGGGGGCTGCCTAATAAACAAGCAATAAGAGTGCAGATGGACTGGGGGTGGGAAGGGATTGTCCGCAGCTGAGCAGTGAGCCAGTCATACAGGGGAAGGGAAGGAATTTCATCTGGAGAAAAGGTCTTTTTTCTGATGGCAAGTTTGGCGCCTTCTCAGAAAATGAATGAACCAGTACTGACTTCAGTCGCCAAATTCTGCCAGGTGCAATTGTTCAGGTAATTTGGGATTTCTCTTCCTGTAGGATCTGTGAGATCCAGGCAGTTGACTGCACTACCATCTCGTCATTTACTGTGCGAGAATGTGAAGGATCCAGCAGGATGGGCTCCCGGCCACGCCGCTACCTCTTCACTGGACATTCTAATGGCAGCATCCAGATGTGGGACCTGACCACAGCTATGGACATGGTTAATAAGAGTGAAGACAAAGGTAAGTTGTGTTATGCCAGGACTGTGGTCTGGTTGTTGTTCGTGTCCTCAGAGGTGCCTGACTGCAGTAAATGGAGTTGGCCTCCTTGACCTGCTCTCTCTCTTGCAGATGTTGGCGGCCCCACAGAGGAAGAGCTGCTCAAGCTGCTTGACCAGTGTGACTTGAGTACATCTCGCTGTGCCACACCCAACATCAGTCCTGCCACCTCAGTTGTTCAGCCAAACCGGCTTCGGGAATCTAATTCCAGGTAAGTCACCAAGGGTGGCACCGGCCACAGACACCAAAGGTTTTTCAGGTAGGCAAACGGGTTTGGTGAATTGAAGGCTGTAGCTAAGCCTCTGAATTCATGCCCTAAGTGGCTTAAACTACACACACATACTCCTTGATTTCTACTGGTTTGTATGCATGCAGACTGAAGTATTCTCAGAGAATCTGAAGTGATCTGGAAGCCTTTGTGTGGTGGCTGTGATGAGTGTATTGCTATTTTTTTTGTAGTGGTAATTGCAGTGGTAGGTGGGAGCAATGGTGTGCAGAAGAACTGGCTGCTATTCTCAGCCTAACATCTGCTCTTCTTGTATTTTCTGAAGCCTCCAATTGCAGCACCATGAAACAATCCACGAAACTGCCACGTATGGCTCTGTGAGGCCATACAGAGAAAGCCCCCTCTTGGCAAGAGCAAGGCGGACAGAGAGCTTTCACAGCTACCGGGACTTCCAGGCTTTTAACTTACCCAGCAAAAGCCCAACAGAAAAGGCAGCTGCTGCAAATGGGAATTCAAGCCAGACAGAGGCCAGGAAGGCAACAGCTGAGGGCGGTGCAGCCGAGAGGAAGGCAGTCCAATCAACAGCACTTGAAGTGCGAGGCACAGGTGTGACAGATGCAGGTGGGTGTTGCAGTACAGAGGTTCACCGCCTGCCAGAGAATTCTCTGGATCTCAAAAGAAGAGGACCAGAAGAAGAGAATGAAACCAAAGCAGAAAGCAAAAAGAAAATGGGATTTGAAGGAGCTGGTTTCCTGGGAAGAAAGAAAGTGCCTCTCCTGGCCTCGGCACCAGTCCTTGCTGAAGGTGGGCCTGAATTACCTGGTGCAGCTTCTCCATCACCTACAAAAACAGCTGCTTCACCACGACACCGGAAGAATGACTCATCCTGCCAAGACTATGGCTTGTGAAAATGTGTCTGGTGGCTAAAACAAGGTGCAGGTGCCCTCTGGCTGGTAGTAGGCATGATGTTACATGGTGTGGGTTGTTTCTTGAGTGAGATTTTGTTCTCATATAAATATTCTGTTTTATTCTGTTCAGAATAAAACTTGTAAGGTTATGAGAAAGTTCCTAGCTGCTGCCAAAGCTTTGAAGGGTTGTCCACATCAATGTGTGGCTTTATGTAATGCTCCAAAATGTAGTACGGTACTTGGTCCAAAATTTTGTTGTGCATTCTTGCGTAAATGTGGTCAGGCATGTGATATGTTGTCATTATTTTTGTTTTGGGGAAAGGGACAGTGCTAAAGGAAAACTTGGTTGCTGAGCAGAGGATGCCCTTTAGATGCAGCTGCACATTGCTCAACAGCACTGCTGCTGTCTTGGGTGGATTTTGCCTATTCACAGAGCTGCCTCTGTAGTCTTGTCTAATGAATGGGATCCTTGCTCTTTATGCTGCTGTCTGATATCTGAAATGTTTTGTGCAGGTTAAGGAGGAAGCTATCCAAAATAGCATATGATTTTGCCTCTTAGTCCAAATAAATTGCCAGAGGAGTGTTGCTTGTACTTTCTGAAAATGTGTGGTATCAGATGATGGATTTTGCTGATTGTGACTGAGAGAATGCATAAAAATATGCTTGGCAGAATACACACAACTCTTGAGGGCTTCCTTGTCACTTTCTCTGGAAAAAGGACAGAGATGAATATGGGAGTAGGTTTACTGTCATGGTGTAATAATTCTCAATTACAAGTGCCTTGACATGGTATTTCATACCTGTGTCACACTGGCTGCTTGCTGTTTGCACCTAGTTTACTGTGGATGGTGAACAAGTTTTATTGCCTGTGGATTAGTAATACATAAGGAGAAAGGAAGGATGTGACAGCAAGTGAAAAAGCGTGCTTGGAGTTCAGCATTTATTAATGACCTGTTTTGTTGGGTTTTTTAACTTGAACTGAGAGGGAGGAGAAGAGGGAGTGAGAGAACACAAAGGCTACAACAACTTCATAAGAATTCCTTCAGTGCTGTTTATTCACCTGTACATGAACACAATTTTGTGGTGGAGCTCTGTCAGGCCAGGAGAAAACATGGACATCTGGCCATGCAGGCCCCTTTTAGCCACATGCTGGTTTTTGGTCATGTAAAAGACTTTTCCATACCAAACATGCTGCCCTGCCCCCCTCCCTCCCTCCCTCCCCTGCCCCTACAACCCTCCTCAGCTGGGAAAGTTGGATGAGAGACAAAGATGGGAGCCTCTACCTTCAGTCTTTTACTACTGTATGACTGAGGGATTGTCAAACTATTCTCTTACCTTTCTGAGGTGTCAGTGCTAGCTCACAGTTTTTACTACACAGTGAAAGGGATGTTGAAAAAAAGGCCAACTTACCCTCCCTCCCCAGTCCCCTCCCAAAAACCAGTTTTATCTATGAACTCCAGGGCAAGGGGTGGGGAAACAGCAGCCCTATCTCTGCCTGCGAAGGCCATGCAGGCTGCTTTTGGCAAGTTACCCACTTCCACTTTCTAGAAAAGCTGGTTTTGTTCTTCAGAGGTGGGTGTCAGTGAATGTGGTGTGCTCTTTGGTGACAGTGCTGAAGCCTTTGATGACATTGACAAGATCTTCTTCATCTACGTACTTTAAGAAAGGGAAAAAAGAAGAATATCAGCCAAAGCTGTACCAGACTAAAGGTGATTTCTTCATTTCTCTTTCCTCCTACCCACTAAAACTGGTTCTAAAATAGATAAATAAGTGCATTTCTAATGTCTTACTTTTCCTCCCAGGATAAGATAAGAACCTAAAGCATTCAAGCACTTGAATCCAAGGCAATTAGGTTTTCACAATAAGCAGTAAGTTAAAAAAACCACAATCAATCCCTTAATTACTCTATATATCTGACGAATGGTCAATAATATAGTGTTTGTTACAGTGTACTGGGGAACTTGGAGCCATGAAAAGAAAAAATACATGTTTACATTTTTATTTTGTGTAACAACCTCCTCACGCATGATTTAGGTAAAATTTTGTTCTTCAAGCTTCCACTGCAGCCATTCACTAGATTGATTTTCAGGCTAGACAAGGGGTGAACCAAACTTGAAACCACCATTCCTAAGCTACTGTGTGTAATAAAAAGAACTGACTCAAAAACATTGCAGGAGGTTTTTTTGCAAGAGAGTAGCTGAGCAACACAGGAGCAGAGTCTTGTCTTGGGTTTGTTCAGGGCAATGTAAAACAATGCACTGATATGACTAACTAAAAATGAATAAAAGAAACACCATATTGTAACTAGCCCAGAAGCCCCATGCATTTTAGGCATGGACTTCCTCCAAAGTAAGTATTTCAAAAACCTAAAAAACCTCAAGTAAGTGTTTGAGATAGTGGCTATAAAAACAAAGAGCATTAAGTAATTAAACACCTTACCTAAACTATCAAAAAACCCATCTACAAAAAAACTCCTAAAAATAAAAAACCAACAAATAACAGTTGCCACCTCGACAGTGCACTGCCAACAGTACAAAATGGCTCAAAATGCCATAATCCCCATCCACAAAATAATCCATAAACTAAAAGCCAAAAAAATACTCAATAAAACCCCCTCACTCTTCAACAACCCCATTTAACATAGACAAATCTAAAAAACTAAAAATTAACTATAGACTATCATTCCTTAAATAAAGTAACTCCACCACTAAGCACTACCATACCACACATACTAAAAACTCCAATACAAACAATCCAAAACAACAAAGTAATATATCACTATTAACATCGCCAGGACATTTTTTAACATCCAACACATAATCAAAAAAAATAAAAAAACCTATACTAATTACGTTTTAATTATACTTACTCAATAATAAAAAAAAGCAATCAATAACCTTATTACTTAAAATCATGATCTCTCAAAACAAAAACCTTCATATATTTCTAATCCCTAAACTTTTAAAACATTTTAATGCCTTTTTTAATCCCTAAACTTATTCTCTTATCCAAAAATAACTAAAATTTTATCCCTAACACAGAATTTTTACAATAAAAAATATACAATACACCTAAAACTAACTACCCCAAAAATAAAAACGCAATCCCACCATCTACCTTAAACTAATCCAAACTATACAAAAAAAATTAAAACTCCCAAACATCTACATCAATAAGATCATTATATAAAAAATACAGCAACAAAAATATTTTAAAAATCATCCAAGTTTTCCAAAAAAACCAATTTCACCATCAAAAAATAAACATTTAAAAACTTCAAAAAATCAAGTTCCTAAAAATAAAAAACAAAATAAAAACCATCAAATTCCCACCAACATCATCATCAAACTCACATTTCCACCAACCAACAAAAACAACACACAAACTTTTCTAAACACTATAAACTTTTAAAAAATACTTATTCCTAAATACAATCAAATTATAAACCCTCTCTACCTAATCACCCACAAAAAAACTACTTTCCAATTAAACCCTAAAAAACAACAAACCTTTACCCAAATCAAACAAAAAAATCACTCATACAGTAACCCTTAACCCAATCAAATCAAAACCAAATATAAAAAACATGCTCTACTTTACAAACAAAACCCATAATCTAACCTGAAGCCTTTACCAAAAAATACCTAATAAAACTCAAAATCAACCAATAAAATTCCAAAACCAAAATTACAAAAAATGTAAAACCAACTACATTCCAAAAAAAAAAAAAAATTAACAACCTATAAAAAGATCCAGGCTACCTCAAAAATAATCAACATCAAAATACAACTCCTCCTAACATCCCAACTGCCAATACTAAAATAAATATTCAAAACAAAAATTCCCTCTACCCACCATATCACCAATACCACATAAAACAAATAAATTACACTCATCACACAACACACCCATATTAAAAAATCTAAATCACTCTAAACTTTTAAAAATAATTACAAGTTAACCTTAATATAAAAACTTTAATCTCATAAACAAAAAAACTGAAAAAGAAATAACACAAAAGTGTTATTAAACTATTAAACTATTTTAGTTTTAGTTTTAAAACTAAAAAACTCCACCATCCAACCGACCACCAACAAAAAAATTACTTTACACTCTTTTTACTAAAAGAACGTAAATAATTCCTATCACATTATAAAAATAATGGATTCTTATTGACATAATAATTCTTATCACGTTATAAAAATAAAATTAATAATTCTAATCACATTATAAAAATAAAACAAAAATTGAAACCAAGCATGTAAAACTCCACATAAGAACTTGCAACAGCTACTAAAAAAAACAAATCAACCAACTTACTAAACTCAAAAACTTTCAACTAAGCCTAAATATTATCAAAAAACTCCAAAACATTACCTCTACACTAACTCATAAGTAATAACCAATACTCTATAAAAATAACTGAAGAAACCCTAATTGACATTAAAAAAACCCAATTTAAACTACTAAAAACCAAAAAAAATCACTACCGAAATAAAAAAACTATCTTTAAAAATCCACCATAAAAAGACCCATATTCCCCAAAAATCAAACTAATAAAAAACACCAAAACAACAAATAAACTACAAAAAAATCAAAAACTTAAATTAACAACACAAATAATTATTCTTAACTCAATAAACCCATAATACCTCAAATCCTAAAAAAATACCACCTATAAATAAATAGAAACCCAAAAAATAAATTTAATCATAAACAATATTTCTCAAATTATCTATAACTATAAAACATACAGTACCATCAAACAAACCAAACAAATAAAACCCCTGTAATATAAACAATAATCCAAATATAAATATAAAAAACCTAACAAATTAACTACATCACACTACCCCAAACACTCCATAATAAACACTATATACTAACAATAATAAAAACCACCACAAAAACACTAAAGACCTACCCTATACCTCACATTGCAACCCATAACACTATCCTAAACCATAACAATAAGTAATTTAAAAATATAATACCCCTAAAAAAATTATATTAAACAACAAAACTGATTTCAAAAACAGTCTTATCAACACCTAAACTAAAAACCATAACATTAAATTAATATACCATATCCCCTACCATATACCAACTACAAACAAAATTTAAAAAATACATTAAACTGTTAAAAACCATCTAAAAAACATTAAATAAAAATAATTTAAAAATATTAACAAAAACCACCTAATTAACACCCAAAATTCCACCAACAAAACAAACCCTACCCAATCTAAATCCCTATGTACAATAAACAAAACCGAAATCCAATAACACATATAAAAATTTATTAAAAAAAAGTTTAAATCAATTCTACCTCAAATACAAACAGACCCATTAATAAAATTATCATTACTCAAAAACCAAATTACACATTATACCTAATACAAAAAAATAAAACTACACCATATATATCCAAAAAAAATCTAATTATTAAACAAAAACTATATATAAATATCACTGTTTACTAAATATGACTACCATTATCTATCTATATATTCTGTATGGTATATATAATATATATTTATAAAATTTTCAATATATTTTTTAATAACTAACAGTATAAAAATAAAAAAATATTCTAAAATAAGTTTATAATAGTAAATTACATCCCATTCATGTATTTAACCCAAAAATAAATTTTACACCTTTTAAACTAATTCTAAAAACAAAAAAAACCCCAAAAATACCCCACACAATTTATTTTCAAAAACTGCACTCACTCCTCCACATTCCAACTCCTAAATTATATTATCTACAGCACAAAAAACAAAACAAAACTCTCCTTTACTTTTAACTACTTTTTAACTAAGTAAACAAAAAAAATTCCTAAACTATAATTTTTTCCTTTTCTTAAAACTATTTAAACCTACTCTCAACTAAACACCCAAAAAACAACTCACCCAACTAAACCTAAACCACATTTCCAAAACAAAAAAACTGATAAAAAACTAAATAAACCAAACTACAAACCATAAAAAACTTTCAAAATTTATCATCTCTTTTAAAGCGACAAAAAAAAGAATTATTATTATTCTTCATTTTTTATACTAATAAATACTTTTTCTATTTAATAAACAATTTTTCCACTTTTCTCCAAAATATCTTTTCCCAAACTAATTTAAAAAAACAAAAACTTAAATCTACTTTCTAAAAAATCCCCTTTAAATTTTTTCACTCAAATTTCCCCTAAACCAAAACAAATACATTTTTTGTATTTGTTTTGTACACATGTCTAATGTGAGGTTGATAGACAGAAGAGCTGCTGACTTGATAAAGCAGCTGAGCTGATGCTGTGAGGGTTGTCTGCCACCAAAAAGAAGTAAAAATTTTTGTTGTCTGGCTTCTGCCACTCCTGAAACTCACTGGAGTATTTTTAAACTCATTCTAATGTGCACATGGGGGGTTTTGCAACCTCAACTAAGTCATGGTGTCAGCCCGAGGTAAGTGGCTGGAGCAAGAGCTCCCTCTGAGCAGCAGGAGCTGTTCTTTTGGCTAATGGGAGCACAGAAAGGGGCACCCTGGTGAGTTGTTATTCCCCAGGGAATTAAATCACAAGGATTTGATAGCTCTGAGAAAATGGGAAGGCTGACTCATGATAACACTGGATTGGGAAGTCCATGAGCTGCAGAGTGCAGGCTGGAAGTTAAACTGTCCCTAGAGGGGTTTTGCTTAGAGTTATCACTACCTTGTTGGCCTCCTTGGTCCTGCTGTTGGGCTCTAAGTGGGTTGACAGTGATGGAACCAACACCCCTATTCTGTGGTAAGCCCATATGTTCCAGCCCTTCCAGGTGTTTGGTGAACTGAAGGTGAAAGTCTGAGGAAGCTACTTAGATGTATGTGTCAGACTATCGTCCAGTTCATTTGCATTTTGGACAAGACCCACTCCCTAACTTGCACTCACTAACCATCTAACTCTGTTACTACCTAATAGGCCCTTCACCCCCATTCTGGGTTCTTTTTAGGAACCCTAATTTTCATATTTTTAGGAAGGAAATTCATGCCTTACTGATCACTGAAGCCCTTCTCATGCATTTGGTCAGGGAAGGTTGGAAGTTAAAAAGCCTGTTTCCTGGTGACAAGGAGGAAGGGAGGTCATCACTGTCCTTGGCTTGAAAATCATGCCTTGTATCTGTGTGTTCAAATCCCTGTTGATGACACTGTCTAGTTCTGTCCTGTATTAAAAGAGAAATACTTTGCCTGCCCCCCTAACCTTATTCTAGTCCCATGTGGTCAGAATTTGAATTAATTTGTCACACATGCCAGGAGATCTGAGCATTTACAAAATTTCTGCATTGCGACTGAGCAGAGGACAGAGAGCAGATCTCATCAGCACCTGAGTCCCAGTTAATAGAACCGGAGTCAATAGAACACAACCTCCTGCCTCTGGCTCTAAATGTGCGAAGGATGCCAAGACATACCACCTCAGACATGAACATTTGCTGAATTGATGGAAAGAAAAAAACCACCAAATTGAAGGGAATTCTTAAGGGTACATTTCCTTGATAACCATAGAGTTAATAGTTCAATGGAAACCTTAAAGAGATGCACATGGATCACTTGTATCCAGTAAGAGCAGTGTGTGATCACCTGCAACTCTAGAAGAAAACAGTAGACTTGAAGAATTTTGAGGATCTAAGCTATGGCCATGTCCTTCGAGGCCTTTTGGCTGCATCTCCAGGAAGTCATGACATTTAGACTGTCTCATGATTCCAACAGAACAGACAAATCTCTAGCAGGTGACACGCAGCAGCATCCCAGGGGAGCAGGAGCCCTTACCAAGCCACGGCCAGTAGAGCGATGGTTGTGAAGGATGGCATCCCAAGGTGAGTCATCAAAAGTCTTCTTGTCGTAGAGGTTGAGCAGCTGGCTGACACTGCGATGGAGAGAGGCGGGGGAGTACGTGCGGCTCAGCTGGCCCTGACTCGGCCTCCTCCCCCCGGCTCCCAGACGGAAACTGCGGTTGCTCGTGGGAGAACCAGCCCCTGGGATTTTTGTATCTGCCAGTCCCTGTGAGGTAGACACAAATTAATAAATAAAAAAAAAATAAACTGCGTGGTTTTAAATAATTTAGCTGAACAAAATGAAAGCAGGAGTGGAAGAGAACAGAGAAAACCATGCCTCAAAATCATGCAGCTATAAACAGAAGAAAAAAAGCCCAGACCTTTCCCTACTGTAGAACAATCATATAATTAAAAACAAACAAAAAGCCACCAATACTAAACCAGAATTTTCCCCATTTTTTCTCTTTTCTTCTTCCTAAGTTTTTTTTGAAGTACCAACAAGCAGAAGTCCCAAGATTTTTGTGATAGTCTAGACTTGCACAGCAAGAGGATGTTTGCAGATCTTTTCATCACCAGGGGAAAAATCATCACCCACCAGGAGAAACATGCAGTGTCAGATGCCTATGTGCATGCCTGGGTCATCTGACACACCACACGTCTGGCCACTCTGCAAGCTGAGGACTCTACCTCAAAGTGCATCGTGTATCTTTTGAGAGTGACGCTGCTTGATGAATCGGACGTGTCAGCAATAGTTTCAAACTGAGATTAAAGAGAGGGAGGAAAAGCATTAGGGCAGGGCAAGCTGCAGTGTAGAGGTACCTGACAGAGGATGTGAATTAGCTGCAGCTCTGTGAGGGAGAACAGTACAGCAGGATGTGGGGGAGTAGGGGAACTGGCAAAGACCAGACACTGTTTAATTTTTAAGTGGTCAAAGTACTGTGTGAGCAGCCAGCACTGCTTGCCATGACCTCACTAACAATTGTAAAACAAGCAATTTTGCCGCTCCATGGTAGCTCTGTCCTAACTTCTCAGATCAGTCCTTCAACTGCTGCACTAAAAATCTTCCTTTCTATTAAGTCCATGAGCTGTTGGAAGAAGAAAAAGAAAAAAAAAGTTTAAAAAAAAAAAGAAAAGAAAAGAAAGAGCAGGAACATGAGAAGGAATTGTGCAGGCATGCCAACAGCAAAGACATTTTAAAGTCAAGAGGAATAAAACAAGATGACAGACTGTAGAGGAAAAGGAATCAAAACCATGAGACAAAAAAAAAAAAAGTTTCTTATGCTCTTAGCCTTTGCCAGGAGAAGGGGCACACTGGAAATCCCATTGTTTCCAAGAGCTTCTTGGTTGAGGCACAGATGCAGTGTCTTGGCACCGAGACAAGAAGGAACAGAATGCGTGAAGGATGCAGGAGTCACTATGCTGCTTGATGGTGCTCACAGGAAAAAGAAGCTGAGAAGTGACAAGAAGAATCATCTCATGGCCTGTGCCTGGAAGAAGCATCAAAATGGAAGGCATGGCTGCTCCCATTCTCAATCCCATAACAACTGCCATGTTCCTTTTATTTTGCTTTTTCAAGGGGTAGGATAGCGCTACTACTCTGCTACATGATGGAACATGTTTTTTATGTGTTCTTTTTCAGAGTTATAACTTCTCAGGATAAAAAGAGCCTTCCTCTTTATCACTTCCCAGTAGCCCTCCTCCCACCACTCTGATGCCCCCACTGTGGGTCCATGTGCAAAAACGCACTCGTGCATTTTGTGAAGTTCTCTAGCTTTTTCCCTGATTACTCTCGCTCTACTCCAAACCTTCCTGGCATGCTTGTCCTAGAGCAGTCCAGCTGGGTGGTAGATGGATACTGGCAAGAAATAAAGCCTCTCCCTAAGTCTTGTTCTTTGCAGGCATATCTCCTGGATACCTGACAAAGACTGTCAGATTGATCCTGGTTAGCCATCCACAGCAGGCAGCTGGGAACACATGAAAGGTTCCCCTGAAAAGCACATTTTATCATCTACCTTCTCACAGCATGCCAAAGACTTCTCAGCTCTACTGCAGATGTCAGCTAACATGAGGTGACAGCAATGGCTTTGCATTTCCTGTGACTCCAGATTCAAAGTTTGTCTTAGGCATCAGAAGCATTTCAGGGCCTGCAGACCAGGTGTCCCAGAGCTCTGTTTGGACTAAGCTCTTGTAACCCTGCTTGGTGTGCCCACACAGATATGGCTCCTATGGGACCAGACAGTCCTTTCCCTACACTAAACAGCCTCCACTTGGTAACCAAATGTGCAACAAACTGTTGGAAGGAGGAAGAAAAAGTTTGTGTGTGTGTTTGATAGGGCAGGTATCATGGATATAAACTGGCTGCATTTTTCCAAACATACCGGATGGGTTTCACCTGATGAATATACACTCATTGGTGATGTTCTTTTCTGGAGTGGAACTAAAGGAGGCCTGTCTCGTGCATAAGGTTGCTTGTGGACCTTCCTCTGAAGAATTAAGGAGAGAAGAATAGCCAAGAGGATCAAACCTAGAACTACCATCAGCACTGCAAACCACAACTCGTTGTAGAATTTTGCACGTTTGGATTCTGCTTTGTCCTTCTCTCCAGGTGTTGTCAAGATCAGACCTGTAAAAAGAGGGATTAGGGGAGAAAGGGACAGTTATTTCAAGAAGCATTTAACAATATGCCATCCCTTTCCTCACTAATAAATTAGGCAGAAATTTAAGTAATTTTGTCGTCATGTGCTTATTTGCACTTATGTTCAAGGTGGCATAATGGTTCAATATGCTAGCGGGCTGCAATAAAAAACTTACTACCCTCCAGAGACCCTGCTTAAAGCTCTGGCATTGCTGCCTAGGCTGGAAATCACCACTGCATCAGCAGCTCTTCCGAAAGGAGGTAGTGGTGGTGGAATGTGAGGAAAAAAGGGTTCTCCAAGTAACCTTGAAGAGTGGAAATTACTACAGTAATTTCAGAGTGGTACAGATAGAGGACATTCTCTCCAGAACAACTGTGCAGTTACAGGCCTGTGCAGTTAACAAAAGAGAAGGAGGAAGGCTTTAATACATTAATACAAAAGCAAGCAACATGAAACATTTTACTATTTCTCTCCCCCAGCTGCTAGAAAACAAACCAGTCACGTGGTTGGCTTTGCTTATGCACAACAAAAGTGTAAGAAATCTCAGTGACAGTATTTCCTGGTTATTTGGAATCCTACATGTACAACCAAACTCTTGGCCAAGGAATTTTCAGCACCTTTGCTTGCAAGCCTCCTCTTCAAGTTGCCCACAGTGCCATTCAGGTTTTCAACAGACTCTGGGTAAAAGCAGCAATCAAAAGAACAAAGGGGCACAGTGTGGAAGGTGATGGATGTAGAGCAACTGGGAACATTTTATAATGCCTTTAAGGCAGCCTTGCCCGAAAGTCTGCAGGATAATGGAGTGAAAGCATGAAAAGGGATATAAGGGAAATGCGGAGTAAAGACTAATTGCGAATATAAGGCAGATTTATTTTAAAAGGCTGAACAAGATGCCACATAAAAAGGAACTTAATTAAACGAGTTAATTGATTCAGTTAGAAATAGCTCAAACAAGGAACTTAGCAGAAAAAAGCACAGTATTTTGGAGCAATATACTTAGGTAAAAATAAAAGAAAGAATATTACATGTCTGAGGAGAAGATCTGAAGATAATCATGAGAATTGTCCAACTCCTGGAAGTGTTCAAGGCCAGGCAGAATGGGGCTTTGAGCACCCTGGTCCTAGTGGAAGTTGTACTGCATGGCAGGGAGCTGGAAGTTGCAACCCAACCATTTTATGATTCTATGATGGTTGGACTCAATGATCTTAAAGGTCCTTTGCAACCTAAAGGACTCAATAATTCTGTGATATAAAGAACAGAAATCCATATATGGCAAAAAAGCACATTACCTACATACCTCATAAACAAGGCACTAAGGAAACTCCTGCAGTGAGATGCCATCCTGCCTGGCATGCACTAATACCAAATTTCAAGCACAAACACATCAAATGAACAGGTGCTAGGTAATTTCTTCATGTATTTACCAACTCCCTCTCCAGCGTTGTACTTGATGACTGGTGTCATGGCACTCCCTTCATCAGTGATGCAGGTCACTTGAAACAAAAAGGCTGAGCAAAAAAAATTTAGAAAATACTATCAGCAGCAGAAATAAAAATTATTTAGGTGTTGCTTTTCACCATTATTTACCAGCAAACCTTCATGTCTAAAAAAAAAAAGGCAGGAATAGCACACAACCCATCATAATCCACCTGAGTCCCATATCAGAGCTTCACAATTCTTTACACATCGGTATTGAAATTCTAAACTATGAATCATGGCAGATCATAAGCAATCATCATTACGATGCTTCTACAAATTATGTTCTTCTTTCACTACTCAATTCTTCCTTGTCCAATATTTGTGGCAACTTTCAATTTTTTCATCACTTTGCCCTAAATCCCTCATACTTCATTCATGGCTAAAACAAACATATTAAGAACATTTGAATAAAAACAAATAAAGCATTAGCATCATTGCAGTAATCAGAAAGACAAAAAATAAATTACAAAATTCTTTGACATACAACATTCCAATGTCATCAAAACAGAAAAACAGAAAACATTTTTCTTGCTGCTTTTTCTTCCCCTTTTTTTCCTCTGTTGATAATTTCCTTTTATTTTAAAGACTGAAAATTTCTAGAATGAAACTGTATTTCAAAACATGGCTGGTTCCAAGAGCTACTGACTTAATTTGTTTGATTCAAATGAAAATTCAAGCTCCAGTCTTTCCTGAAACTGAAGACTTCTATATATTTCCCTGACTGTAGCCCTGAAGGATGGAATTGCAACACAGCTTCAGGATTTGGGAAAACTTGACCATCACTGTGAATCAAAACAGTCTCACCCAGTCAGGTATAATGTTTAAGAGAAAGCTTAGCTCTATGGATTTTTTTTCAAGGATTTGCTTAGATACTTTTTGGTGTGGCTGTACGCTCCTTTGGTCTTAGCTTGGGATTGAAATGGAGAATTTTTTTTTAAAGTTTGTTGCAGTGTGTTTTTGATTGTCATGCAGTAGTCAGTTTTATAATCCTTCCTATTTTGTATTGTTTTAGTATATTTTATTCCTAATGGATTGTTCCTTTACCTCCTGTGTTGTTGGTTTTTGCCCTAGTTGTCCCTCTCCCCAAAGACCGGCCCTTTTGTTCCCTGTTCCTCCTCCCATTGAATGTGAATCCCTCCCCAAGCCTGCCCCTTTCTCTAGAAACTTCCCTACCAATTTTGTATCCTTTGAAACCCCATTGGTTTGTTTAAGCTATTCTCCTCCCCTGTAGTCCCATATTGGTTTAAACATTGTATTCCCCACCTTGTGTTCCACCTCCAGTTCCTCCCAGTTGGTTGAAGATTGTATCCTCCCCTGGGTCCTCGCCCCATTTATAAGTTGATGTATGCATTTGAGTCAGTGTCTTTCTGTCCCTGACCCTCAGGGGAATAAACTCCTTTGGAAAACATACAGAAGACCTCTCCCTGTTCCTTGTCCCTGTCCTTGGCACAGTCCTATCCCCAATGCAGTCCACCCGTGCCCTAGAGCAGCTATGCCCTAAAGCTGCTCCCTGGATTCGACAGCTTTCTGGGGACGGCCCACTCTCGCTGTTGGGAGCTAGTCAGGCTGAAGAAATCAGGCAACACAGCAAAAGTTCAGCACACAATACTATTAATTTCGCTTAACACACTCTCCCAGAGAGGAAGCTGTGGGAAACTGACTTTTGTCAGATGTCCTTGGCAAGTAGAGCTCGGTGTCGAAGCCGCTGTAGATGCGCTGCCCGCTCTCTGTCAGCGCGTACTCCTTCAGGCGCCCGTTCAGCACGAAGGTGCGGCTCCAGTCAATGTGGATGACGGATAAATTGCTGACCACGGAGAATGGAGCCATGTACCGAGGTGCTGCAGAACAAGGAAAAAGAGCTCAATTCTGTGAATTTCTAGCCAGTAGGCTAGAAGTGATTTGGTGAGTTATACAGCCAAGAGAAAGAGATTCTCCAGAATACAAGCTCTCTGCCACATGCACTCCCCCTTTTCTCTCATAGCCATGTGTATGATTAGGGAAGATACAAGGAGAACAGAAAAAGCTGCTGTAGCATGCCAGCCTCTGCACTGAGAAAGCAGAGATATATCCTGAAATCAAATATTGAACTCCCTCCCTTTGCTTTTATGTATGTGGTACTGACACTAAAACCCTACAAATTAAGTTCCAGCTTAAGGCAGAGGACAGGGAGACACAGGAGGTTGTGAAAGCCTCATTGCAGCAGGCTGGGCTGTGGGAGCTGCTATGACGAGGGTTCTTTTGCAAGCCCCAAGAAATTGCTGAGATCATCTTAAACACATGCGCATACATGAAAACATGGGGTTTCAGAAAAATGAGAACAGATGGCAGGCAGACAGAAAAGAAACCCAGAACTCACTTCAGGGAGGAAGAGTTCATCAGTTGGGCTCAACAGCTTGCTGACAAAAAACTTCATTTAAGTTTGAGGTGGTCCTTTCTTGTGGTGCTGCCATTAAGCCATCTGCCCCGTATTTGCTGTTTTGCTCACAAGAAAGCTGCTTGTCCAGCTGCACTTTGCTGCTAATTGCCCACTGTCACTAAAGCAAGCCTTCGAGGCAAGAGGAAGCAGTCAGAGAGACTCAAGGAAAGAGGGACTCTGTAAGCCTGGTGTGAAGAGGTCAGCAAGGCAAGAAAAGCAAGACTGAAAGAAGAGGACTTTGGACCTAGTGGGTGGGGGATTAAAAATTGCTTTCAAATCCTTTTGTTCTATGTGTCTCACCAGTTCCTTATGAATTTTCCCCATTTAAAAGTTCATAATCATTTTCCAGCCTTTTAACTTGCAATTTAATAAAATACAGCTTTGGACATAAGGGATCTTTCTTTTATTTGTTTGGTTTTTGGTTGGCTGGTTGTCTTTCTGTGTTTTTTTTTTTTCCTTTGCATTTGGTGCGGGGTTTTCTTTTCAGTGGTAACATTAAAAAAATCTGGGCCTGTTCTACCTGAAATTTTCAGCTGAGGATGTATCAGATTACAGATTTTGAGTAATTACTTGGCAGAACTATCAAATGATGCAAAAGGGATTTTTAGAAAGGTGATTCTGAAATCCTGACACGAGATAAAAAGTGAACATCGTCTTTGCCCTGACCTGACAGACTGAGATGAAATGCCCATCTCATCTGTTATGGAATGACTCTGGCTACAGCACTATAGATCTTTTTAATAAAAGCTGATGTTAGACTACTACAAATTCAGTTTTGATGGCAAAATCTATTCTGCCTGTAGGCACAGGTCCTGCATGTTTAATTTCCATGCATACCACCACATGGCCTTAAAGCAGCGCCTGCAGTGGTTGAACAGCAACAAATTCTTACTTCAGTGTTCACAAGCATCCAGATGGTATCCAAGGAAAACTTTCATGAATCCTAGCAGAAGTGTGGCATGAATTAGGACAATAAGATTGTTCCTGAAAACAATCACCAGGTCTCTTTCAAGATCTCCACTTTTCCAAGGGCTTATTTATGGTAGTATATTTATTACTACACATCAGCCTTCTGGTAATACTTAGAACATTTTATGTTCTGCAGCTTTGCTGCCCATTTTCAGTAAAATAAAAGGTTTCCAGGCTCCCAAGATAGAGGATGTGACATCAGATGATGAGCAAAGAAATATTTTTGAAGGAATGAGCAGTTAAGCCCCAGAGAAGAATTTCAATGAATGTTCAGCAGAGACGCAGTGACCAGGGACAGGGAAGAAGAGGTTTCTGGGGATGTCCTCTCTCCCAGAGGTGAGGAAGTAATTTGGCCCTCAGAAACAGGCATGACTGGTCAGTGGTGCATTTCTCATACTCACGCTCCTTTTCCGTAGTGAATCCGATCCATTCGGAGGCGCTACTGCCAACAGAGTTGTAGGACACAACTCGCAGGTTGTAAGTTGTGTAAGGCTCCAGGTTGGACACGTTGGCACTCTGTCCTTTCCCTGTGTATTTCACCTCAGTTGGGCCAGGACTGCAAGCCTTCACTGCTGGCTGTAGGTTCAGAGGACACGCCATGTACACGTGGAGCTCGTAGCTGAGAACAAAGTTGAGATTGTGATGAAGGAAGGGCCCTAAATAACATAAAAGCCAATCCCACATTTTGTCCTAACTGCTGTCTGTCTGGCTAGTGGAGAAGAAAATAGACCTGATCCCAGTTTTTCTCTTGGAGATTTTGGTCCTAACTGTGAGATAACTGGGCAATTGTGGTGGTAAATCACACTCACTGTTTATGCCTGTTACCTTGCTGCCCTCTTCTGCAAGTCAAGATTTTTGCCTAAGTAACTCCAGATTGCTGCTCTCTCATCACTGCCAGTTGAACTCACAACTATTTCATTACTCAACCACAGCTGTCCGACAACCACCTCCACTCACAACAGCTCATCCTTTCCACCTTTTTCCTCCCCGGTATCCTGCTCAGGAGAAAAGCAATCACGGTATGAAAAAACTTCCCAGAAAGTGTTCAGGCTACAGGGAATGTCACCACCAGCATGACAAGGAAGGAGTGTGACTGCCACAACTGTTCAGTGCCCTCAGCCATGGAATTCCAGCTCACATTGTTCTGGCACTAGCTCCAGCCAAGGTGGTGTGCAGGTTCAGCTGGGTGGCAGCTCCTACCTGGTGACGATGCCGTTGGGTGACTGAGGGGCGCTCCACTGGAAAGAGGCATTCCTGGAGGTCACGGTGCGGATCTGCGGCGGAGGCTGCTCCGAGGGCGGAGCCGGCTGCGTGGTGAACTCAGCCATGGGTCCTTTGCTGCAGCAATTGAAACAGGTGCAGGCCTCCACACCAATGGAGTACGTGGTGAAAGGTTTTAGCCCATGTATTGTCTGCTGGGTGGCAGTCCCTTCTGACAGCTGTGAAAATGAAGAGGGAACTTGTCACAGCTTCAAGCACCACAAGTACTAAATAAGAGTTATGGAGGTCAATTAACCCCAGAAGAAGACAGGCAGAAGATTCTGTATCTTCTTTAAGTCTGACACTAATGCAGCTGTTGTGTAATGGGAACTCCGTGTTTTTCTCCCATTATGAAGTTAAAGGACGCTCTTCAAAGGAAAAGACCACGCCATCAGTGGCCTCATGATATCTTTAGCTGAGCTGTGACCACTGTATGTCAACTGCAAATGTCATTCTCAGCAACAGAGAAGCTGAAAGCCATTAAAGGAAGACTCTGGGATAACTGGTACTGAAGCAGAAAATAAATTAATGTGGAAAATAGTTACATGATAAATGTGCTAGCAAATAATAATGCATATCTCAAAAGCTTCCTCAGTATGGATGCAAGAAACAGTGCTGGGCAGCGTGACACCAATGTGTCTGGTGGGTCAGGTGACTCCCAGACAGGAGAATGTGTTCTCTGGTAGGAACATCTGAGTCAAGAGCCAACATGATGCTGCTCTGCATTCAAACAGACGTTGTGCTGAGTGAGCCTGTTAGGAAACTTTCCTAAGCTCAGTAAGGGAGAACTGGCAGTTTTGGCAAAGGAATCAGTGCCCTGCTCTGAAACTGCTCACAGGAACTGCCACTTCACCTTTTTGCTGTAGTCATTTGTTGGTATAGCTTTTCTGAAGCCAAAGAAATAAAAATATGTAGAAAACACCAACAAGGGGCAACATCTGCTCTCATTTGGCAGCATGTGATTCAGCAGAGTTCAGCAAAAAAAAAAGAAGACAGTCAAGCAAGCAAAGGGAAGCACTCGGTACTCCTTGATGCCAGAGGCAGAGGCAGAGGCAGAGCCAAGCCAGCAGCATGGCAGGTGTGAGGGAATGGAAAAGGAAGGCCATGCAGGCACCAATGGGACGAGCTGGCTGAATCAGACACAGCCACAGCCAAGTGCACTGGAAGGAATAAATGGGTAATGTGAAATCAGTAGACAGCTTAAGCTCACGGACAGGACAGTGCATTGCAGAGCAGCTAACCATGGGACGCCAGGAGAGGAAGGCAGTCTGTGACCAACAGCAGCAGCTTGTAATGACAAAATTGCTAAAGCTAGAAAATACAAGTGGAAGTACCGAAAAAGTGCTGACAATACTCACCACCACATCAGTCCCTCTGGAACCATTAGAAAACAGCCTGTAGATACTGACCACCCCGTTAGGCTTAAGAGGGGGGCTGATGCTCACCACAGCCACAGTGGATGCCACGGTGCTGAAGAGGGGAGCTCCCAGGCCCTCGGGAGGGGCAGGGCCTGTCCGGCAGCGGGACCAGCTGCTGGGCGTCCGGCCCACCGAGTTCACTGACCACACCTTCCACACAGAACAAAGAAACTGTCAGCAAAGAGCTCAGGCCTACAAAACACCTGCTGTTAGCCAGAGGGGCTACTGCAGCTCTACTGGCACTGGGTGAAACACGGCACAATGGCACTCCTGGAAAATGCCCCTTGATGGCCAGTC
This sequence comes from Agelaius tricolor, assembly GCF_023055355.1. Taxonomy (NCBI): domain Eukaryota; kingdom Metazoa; phylum Chordata; class Aves; order Passeriformes; family Icteridae; genus Agelaius; species Agelaius tricolor. The sequence goes on along the minus strand of NW_027269261.1, from coordinate 21,404,115 downwards.
GGCACCTGTGTTGACCCAGTAATTTTTTAACAGAAGGGTGGAATATTTCCCACTGCCACACTTAGCGAAAAGAAGCAAAAGTCATGTGTCAGGCAGTGTGTGCTCCTGTGTCTTCATACCTGATCCTCACACTCTGAATTCCTACCCTGTCTGTGTCACACCATGCCAAGAGGATTCCTGGAGGAGCTGCAACCAACAAGAACAGTGTTTTCAAAGACACCTGAGCAAAGATACTCATATCTGGTCCTGACACTTTCTCCCTTCTGCATATTTTCTTCACTTATGCAGGTAGCCCTGATGAATTCAGCCTGGCCTTGGGTGACACTTAAAAGTTGCATTCACCTTGACTGAATCACACAAGCCAAACTCAAGTTATTCTTTTGAACCAGTGAGCTTAACAGGAACATCCCTCTCCTAAAAATATTAATGTATCAATTATTTGGCAATATTTTCAGTAACTTGTAATATAAATAAAGCCCACTGAAGTGTGTAGTTAATACAGCATCTCTCATTTATTTTCACAACAACATTTGCTTTATTGCATGAGCACAAAGGCAATGACTTCAGTTCCAAAATTTCAAAAATTAGCAGCTTGAATTAGGCCTGATTAAAACCCACATGTCTCTATGAACTATGCCTACTGATTTTGTCAGCTACCCAAAACCAGAGTGATCTGCAGACTACATAAAACTCAGCACTTATTAAACACACTCTCCAACAAATCTGCATGAAAATTAAATTTTGCTTTCATCAAGGACTGAATAAACATATGGAAGGATGTATAATCTTATTTATCAAAAAGCATTTGTATAATTAAACACGAATATCATAAAAGGTTGCCTTAGGTCATCATTTGCATGAGTAAGTAATTTGTAGAATGTCAGGAACAATAGACAGAATAGATGGATGCATGAGCATATAGGGTTAAATTAGACTCAATATTAGCCAACCACATAGTGATCAATCAGAATGATAGATCTAAATGGCAATACAAGAGGACTGTCTGAGCGATTTTTAGTGTAAGTATTCCTTAGTAAGCTTTCATGTTGAGCAGTTCTAACTGCAGTAAAACACATTCTTATGTGATCTACTAGGGGCACTGGTCCTGGGGAAGGGAATGGTGGGACTATGTCTTGAAAAAAAACAGGCGGCTTAGAAGTAAGAGGTGTTCAAAATTGACCCTGAATCCTTCCAGATTGCAATAATAACTTTCAAGAACACAGGACACTTTACAAGGAGCCTGGGGAAGGAAAAGGGATAAAAACAACTAAAGTGGCTTTGAAGGTTGAGGTTCTGCCAACTACAAACCCAAAGATCCTGCCTGATTCCATCAGTAACATACAGAACCATGCTAAGTAGAGATGATGCCCTGCAATAAAAAGCTCAGCCAAAGCACTTTCATTTCAGTGGAATCAGTAATGCATCTCTGTTGTGAACTATTCATAAAGTCAAACTGTTCACTTTACTGCAGTAGGTCAAACCCTGTATCTCAGTTCAGTTCCAGCTGCTACAAAGATTTACCCACAGTCATTCATTTCAAGGGTCATATTTCTTTGTGGAAAGAATAAAACTCACATGGAAAGAGCAGCTCTGAGTGTGGCACTGGCAATGGCTCAGTGCTTACCTGGGCTCAAATGCTCCAGTTACATCCAGGCTGTGGCCTTGATGAGCACGGAGCGTAACAGCGCCAGGCCTGACCTGCTGAGCAAGCTGCCCACAGCTGAAGTGAAGGTGAGCTAGGAACAGAGCCTTCCTGTGTAGCACAGGAATTCAGCTTCAGAATGGAATTGCCAAGGAATTTTAGAGGAGAGAGGGATGCAACTCATTTGGCAAGCAAACACTTCACTGAGGGTTGGATGGAGACTTCTCACTTCATCAATCCCCCATCTATTGTAGGTCTCACACCTCGTATTTCAGAAAGAAGACTTAATTCACAGAATCACAGAATAAACTGAGCTGGAAGGCATCCACAAGAATCATCAAGTCCAACTCCTGGCCCTGCCCAGGACCATTCCCAAGAGTCACACCGTGTACCCAAGAGTGTTGTTCAAATGCTTCTTGAACTCCTTCAGGCTTGGTGCTGTGATCACTTCCCCAAGAAGCCTCTTACTAGGAAAGGGCCAGAAGCCAGAAAAGGCCATTGTCACAGAACAGAGTAAGGATTTCTTCCCCATCCCAAGCAGTGTGTGGTCCTCTTGTGCCACAGAACTAGGAGATTTATAGCAGAGAGGAGTCCCTCTGACCCTGGGACACTCTGTTTAATGAGACAAACATTATCTCGTTTGGTCTTATATTTTGTGCAGGACTGATGTGCATTTCAGAGGAAGTAAAACACAAAACGGAAGGCTTGGAATTCCTGAATGTTTCTACTGTCAGAGCAGTCACCCCTGGGAAAGAGAGAAAAGTAGGATAATGACAGTGGGGATGCCATCTCTTGTCCCAGTGCCGACTTCTGCTTCCACAGCTGCATTCATTACTGGATGCCAGTGGCTTTGAATTGCTTAAATAGAGACAAAGACACATCCCTCCCTGAAAACTGTGCACAGAATAATGAGAACATGATGTGCATATGAGTCTCTGGTTCCTTTGAGCCTAGGAATGGGCTGAAACCAGAAAAGCAACATCAAAGTTGTTGGAGAAGCACTGCTGCCTACCCTCCTCACCCTGCAGTGGCCTGTATCAGACACAGTTATGGGTTGGGAGCCCAGCTGAGGAAGAAATGTCCTGCTTGTGTAAGCAGAGGGTGACAGTGACATGCAGTACCTGGCTCCTGATGCATTTTTATCTCCTTTTTAGCTGAGAACAATGTGACAAGGCCTCTTGTACTTGAGCACCCTTCCAAGCACCCTTGCAGAGCTGATGGTGCTGTCCTCACACACAGCAGTTTACTGTCACCCCATTGCCAGGTCTGGGGTCATTAGTGCGGCCTGGGGTTTTAATAGTAATCTTGTAAGAACAATCCCAATCCAGTGCAGCCTGCAAGAGACTGAGTGGACACCTAACTGTGGCCTGCAGCTTCCTTGTGAGGGGCAGCAAAGGGGCAGGCACCAATCTCTGCTTTTGGTGCCCAGTGACATGCCCCAAGGGAACAAAGCGGTGTCAGGGGAGCTTTAGGTCAGATATCAGGAAAGGTTCTTCACCCAGAGGGTGGCTGGGGACTGGAACAGGGTGTCCAGGAAAGTGGTCACAACACCAAGCCAGACAGAGTTCAGGGAGCATTTGGACAATGCCCTCAGGCACATGGTGTGACCCTTGGGGTGACTTGTGCAGGGCCAAGAGTTGGACTCAATGATGCTTGTGGGTCCCCTTCCACAGGAGATTCTGTGACTCTGTGCTCATCCTCTTCGATACTGCAGCTAAGTGGTTAAAGGACTCCTTCAAGAGTCAGGTAATTGAGGTTCAATCACATGATCCACCAGAGGCAGTCAGGCCTGCTGCCCAGGTGGATGACCCCTCTGTTCTTGGGATGCTTTGCCCAACTCTCTGGAAAAAAAAGGCCAAGGTCATGGCCATGTTTGTGTGGGCCTGACAGACAGACATGGTCTGAGCATGCCTTCTAGACAGACACCAGCTACTCAGCCCTGCCAAGACATATGTCCAGCAGAAACCCCCTTGGTGTCTGAGAGTCTGTAACGCCAGCTTCTGAGACAGCTGTGACAGCTAAACAGGACTTCTGAGGATCTGAATTCCAGATTTACACTGACCTAAGCTGGAGTCCCTTAACTCCCTTTGCTTCTGCTCAACCATCTGTAAAAGGATGGATGGTTATAAAAATATTTCCCTGTGAGAATCGCTGTCCAAGTAAATCCTGGTCAGTGTTTGGAAACCTGGGGCAGTAAATCCACAGAACTGACTGCAGATGGAAATGCTGGTGTTTAGCCACTTCTTTGCAGGAAAAAATGGGGCAGCATGGCAACAGAAACCACAATGAGCAGTGTCTTTAAAATCAGAGGTCATGGCTACTCAAGAGTCACCACTAAACAGTCATGGATGGAAGATGTTGCCTGGCTAGCCTGGTTAAACTGAAATTTCATATTTAGGCTTCTGTAAAAAGCTTTTTGGGGTCACAGACAATCTTTATAAATTGTGGTATAATCAGCATCACAAATATTTAATCACAGTCATACAGAAATATAAAGAGCCTAACAGGCAGCAGCATAACCTTCTTACAATTATGAAAGACCAAATAGGAACATGGAGCAAACAAGAAGCAATCACATCTTAGGGATGTATTAAATGGCAAAACACAAAGAGCAGAAAGCCAAGAAAAGTTTCTTGACTTTTTGAATATTCTGCCTCAAAAAGCATTAAGTCTGACATCATGGCGCATGGCTCAGCACCCTGCCAAAAGATGTGTTGCTGTTAAAGGCTGCACTGTCCCTAAAAACCAGGAGAGGGCTCTGAAATCAGCTACCAAAGGTTACTAATTAATGTTTTATCAATCTGCTGGCCCCTGGCTCAGACTGCACTTTGAAGTGGAGCCAGAGAGAGAAGAGAGGGGAGAAAACTCTCTAGAGAGCATATATTCAGAGAACTGAAGAATTCCAGTTTTACAGGTAACTAAGCTTGGGGTTTTTTGGTCATAAATAGAGCCTTCATAGATCCCTGTTCCTGGAAGAAACCTGTGATCGGTTGCTCAAAATGATCACAGTACAACCTGAAGGTTCATCGGCATAGCAAGAAGGGGCAAAACTTACGAAAAGCAGGACAGGACATTCTGAGAAGAGTCACCTTACCACAGTGAGCCTGTTCAGGCCTAGTAGAGCTAACAGCTTCTGCAATAAGGGCAGAAACAAGGGCACCAAAATCACCTTGGGAATAGATACAGAATAATGATGTTATTACTGTAGATGCTGACAGTGGAAGAAGCCCATGAGATGACTTCCATCCCTGAACCACACAGATTCATCTGCTATAACACTCTTGAAGCCCCATATCTGTATCAAGGAAACTATGTTTTGAACTCAAACCCCTGCAAAGGGGACCCTCAGGCAGTGAACAGCCTGTGGAGAAGGTGGAACTGTCCCTTGCTGTAGAGATCTCACCAGGCAGAAGGGTGCTGGGGGCAGCTTGCCTCAATGAAGGCAGCAGTCCTGAGCTGCTCCTGACTTCCCAGGCCAGGAAGAGCTGGGATACCGTGCATAGCACAGAGACCAGATGCTTCCCACCCTTCTTGCTTGCAAGAGAGCAAGCCAAAGAGCTGAATACCAACCAGCAGTGGCTTCTGGCTCCCTCCATGTCCAACAGGCACTGTGCCTTGCGCCATTTTGCACTGCACTTAGTCTACGGTCCATCACAGGCGTGTCTGTGATGGGACAAGATCTCAGCTCTGAATGTGTCAGCAGCTTGCAACAAGTTCCTTCAGACACTCAGAAAACAGCATTTTGCCTTAGAAAAAGTCTCATTAGTAAGTCACCACCTCTCCCTGGCTCTGAGCAGTGCTCAGAGCTGTAGGGAGTTATGGAGGGCTGTAGGTTCTGGGAACCACAAGGTCAGACCAAGCCAACCCTTTTACACATGCATGTAACTCTACTTCTGTGTGTAAGAGTCAGGTACAACTTGGATCTCTGCTCTTATGGTAAGCAAAGACTCTACACACCTGTGACTGCTCGTCTTTCCAAAAAGAATTCAATGCTGGCACAGCTTGGCACATGCCATGAGAGACAAATGGTAGCAGAGCAGTTTGTACTGCTCTTCTCTTTCTAAAAGCTGTTTCATGGAGACCTCAAAGACCCAGCACTACTTTGAGACTTTGCTTTCCATTTCTCGACTTAGATTTGTTCCATTTCTAGCCTTACTTTTCCATAAATGCAGAGTTTTCACAGTGTAATTCTTTTCCAATATAGTAAGATACTTTAGGGTCATATAAGATCTGAAAAGTCAGAAACACAGCCCTCAATTTTTGGTTATGTTCCAATAGCAACCTTCAAGACAGTTGAAGAGACCACGATCTTGGCTGGTTGAAATGAAAGAAAACCAAAGAACCTCCCTCTCACCATCAATTGCAGCATCCTTAACAAGTCTTTGTGAATGGACTGTCATACTGGCTGGCCAATTTGGAGTTACTTATGTGATATCAGCAGAGCTCAGAGCACGAAGCTTATTTACCAAAATCTAGCATTCAGCATTAGGATAATGTATTCACATCTGGGCACTTCAGTATCAGGCAGGTATTAGCAAAGCAGAACGTTTAAAAAGTGGGTGCAGTTTATGGTGGACAGAGCAAAGGTAGAAGAAACTATCGCATTCATTCATGAGTAGGGGAACAAGAAGGTAGTAATCAAATGTGTGCTTCCTGATTGCCCCTTTTCAGATTGCCCTATACTTTTCCCTCTTCAACATTGTTACTCTCCTTATGGAGGTCATAAACATATAATGGAATAGATTTCATATCCCCATTTCTAGTACTGTGTTAATTAGAGCCTCTTAACATTGCTATTCGTCTCCGCTGTTCAAATGCTAATAATAGAACTACTAAACCCATTCTGGAAAAGGGAAAGACAATAGGCAAAAACTTTGGGACTTAAAAAAATTACCAAATTTTAAAGAAAGCTCATTCCATATAACATAGCATAATGCCAGTAATTAATGAGAGATGTAAAAAGGTTTAGCTCTAAAAGATAGAAAATTAAATAATTTGTTTCCTATGGGTATATAATGAGATAGTTACCAAGTTCCCATGAGAGTGATAAGCAGATATTAAAAGGTCTTTCCAATACCTGTAATGGCTAAGGGCAACAGCTAATTCAATAGATTCGATCAAAATCACCACTTCTTTCTTTGCTTCTGATTTATTACTTTGGCTGCAGTTAGTCATCACTCATTTTAGTTTGCTTTTCAGCAGTCATAAATTATGCCTCATAAATAAAAAGATACAATCAAGGAAATCATATCAAGGAAATATCTACAGCCCTGGAGTATATTTTCCCCTGGTACTCACACTAATGTCTTTTTAAAGGATAGCTTGCCATGGTTTTGAATATGTCGGAACCAAAATTTACTGAGAAGGGTCCTGCATGAGTGGCACTGTAAGAGTCTCATTGGTAAACCTGGATGCCAACAAATCCAGTCTAATATCCATATTTAATTTAATGAAAAAAAAAATTTAAAGGTTTTATTGCATCAACACACTTGAATTTAAGATTATGTTGACAAGAGAAACACACTGCCTGAGGTGGGGCTTAATGAACAAAATTATGTGGTTTCAAATGGCCCTCTTCTACTAGGGGAAAGGAAGTATCTCATTCTGCAAGAGGATATCTAGAGGAGGTATCATCATAGCATCAGTGAAACAACAGTTATGTCTGCTTTACTTTTCAGAAGCTGAGGTCAAATGTGGTAGTCTAATGCAGATGTAGTATGAGAAATTCTCTGTAATTGGAAGCAGAAACCTTGTAAGAAAAAACAGTCTTACAAACAAAATAACAAGAAGGGAATGGAAGAAAGAACTACTTTTTTTTAATGTCACTGCCTTGCAGTGCATCTTTCTGTAAGAGAGATGGGAAGAAATGGGGAATTTAAAGAATGAAGAGGAGTCAGATATGAGGGATATTACAAATGGGTAACTATCCATCATTGGTGAACCAGAAAACCAGTTTTACCTGATTTTAAACTGCAGAAGTCACTGACCTGTTTGTCAGTAACTAATCAGCACAAGCTGGAGCTCAGCCAACAATGTGACACACAGGCTGGTAAACCAAGTGTCCTTCCTAGCATTGGAAAATGACCAATGGGGCCAACCTATTATACACCCCATGTAACTGGTCCTTAGTCTTCATGACTTTGCACCCATTTATTTTTAGTTTATTTCTCCAAAATTAGAATATCATTTGTTTTCTCTTTGAGAGGACCCAGCACATAGTTACCTTGGTGTGTCTTGGGGTATTTCCTAGACCTTTCAGCTGGCTGCAGTGACAGGAGGGTGAGAAGGACTCTCCACACATGGAAGGGATGCTGTGCCTCTTACAGTGGTCAGAGGCAGACACCTCCAGCACTGCAGCCCTGTCTCAGTGCATTGAATAGTCCTCTTGGAGAATAAACCTCTGCAGGGAGTCATAAACCTTTCTGAAGAGGGACAATTGTAATTTTCTTTTACACGTAATTTGTAATTGTCTTTTACATGTTCTGTGCCTGCCAAATAGAAATAAGGATGTGTCCTAAACCAGGAAGACATTAAGCCATTAATCTAAAGAAGCAGTTTTAAGGACACAATTAAGTGTAATTGTGGAGGAGTGATACTGCATTTGCATGGAAATCACACCACACTGTGATGAGAGCTCTGCTTTGCACTAAATGCCACAAGTCTCTGCTCAGAAGAGCTTTTCTTTAGCTGAGAAAAACAGGTTTGACTCTATAGGCTGCTATATGGTAACAATGATTCCCAAGGAAGGCCTACATACTCCTGTTTCAGAAATATTCCAGGAAACAAAGGATTGCACTTGCAAACTCATTGGGCCTCGTGAGTGATAATGTTTGTTTTAATCATGGGGATTTTCAGGAGATCACACAGAAGTACATGGTTAATAGAGTTGGGGATATCAAGCAGAATTCCAACAAATACCTAAAAGATGCTCTAGAAAATGCAAGTATCTAAATATACAACTAGACCAACAGAGGGAGTTTCAAGATCTTAGTGTTTTGTTTGAAGTATGGAAATAGGCACTGTATGCCACTTAAAACCCCACTGCAAACTAGCAGGTGCTAATATGCAGAACTGGCCCTTTCAAGTATAAATGTGCTTCCTTGAAGAACAGTGACCTAAGCATTTTTGGGGGCATAGTCCCTTCTGTCAGCATGAGCTTCTAAACTCACGTCATCATTTCTGGAAGTGCAACTTCTGCACCTGGTTTTATAAAACCTAATATTCAGCTGAAGTTTCCAGGAAAACAAACAAATTAAAAAACAACAAAACAAACCAACAAAACCCAATGAAAAAATTCCCCAAAAGCCCAGATTCAAAAGTCCTGATTTCAGGTCCAAAGAAGCTATTAGAGCATTGAACTAAATCTCAATATCTCCAAAAATGCTGGAGAGAGTCCCAGCACAGCACTTTAACTGCATTCTGCTGGAGGAAATTCAGCTGCATTTAAAGTTTTATGTCCAGCAAACAAGCCTCAAATACAGAGACAGGAGAATCAATATCCAGTTTAAGTGAAATATAAATCTGGGTTTCATCAGCATAATAGCAAAAGCCAAGCCCTATACTTATGAATAACTTGTCTCACAGGCAAGATATAAATTGTCAACAATTGAGAAGCTCAGAATACATCCCAGAGGACTGCTGCAAGTGACTTAAATGGAAGACAAATGCATGCATTGAAAAACTTCTCATGGTGAAATAAATGGCCACTGGTGAAGAAAACCAAAAATTATTTAGAGTTCCAATCAAAAGCTCAGCCTAGTTATGGAGCAGAACCAAGATAAAAAGCTACATCTTGAATACAGCACAATACAGCACAGGAATCTGATTAAGAGGTTTCTTTTTTTTTTATCTGTCACTGATAAGTCATTAAAAATGTTGGCTGAAAAAAGTCTCTGTGGTATCCACTTCCCAAAAACAGCTTCTGACTGTGATAATTAAAAGTTAGCCCAGCTGAGAACATCCTATAGCCAATATCTACAACATCCAGCTTGGAGAGTTTTTCTTCATCTAAGAAAGATTCCTAACAAGTATGGTTTGGGTCTGCTACCAATGCTTACTGTCTACTCAGCCCCATCTGCACTTGCATTCACATTCCCCACAGATCCTGCCTAAAGCAGCAAGGAAATCTGGTCTAACAATAGTTCTGCTGACACAGGCTGTACAATCTCCATCCTTGTATCTGCAAGGATAGAGAACTTGATCCAAAACTCAGCTGGACACAGCCCTGAGAGCCTGGTCTATCTGGACCTGCCTCAAGCAGGGAGTTAGACTGGATGCCTTCTGGATGTTCCTTCCAAACTGCATGACTTGATGAGTCTATGACACGTGTGCATGCAGCAGCTGGATAGACTAATGCGATAAAGCAAATTTTTAGGTTTAATTTTTCATGGTTTCTGGTTACTCAAAAGGATAAAGCAATAGCAGTGGAGCAGAGCTACCAAAGAACCTGATCTATACAGTGTGCTCTCAATAAACCTGCAGATGACACCAAACTGGAGGGACCAGTTGATGTGCTGAAGGACAGATCTGCCAGTCAGGAGGCCCTAGAGAATGGGAATTTCAGCAAGACAGATGTAAAGTCCTGCTTTTGGGGAGGAATAACTTCTTGCAGCATCACAGGGTCAGCATTACTGACCAACTAGGGAGTACCTCTGCTTCAAAGGACCTAAAGGTAGAAAGCTGAACATGAGACAACAGAGTAATCTGGCAGCAAAGATGGCCAGCATCCTGAGCTGTTTCACAAGAGCACAGCTAGACAATTAAAGGAAGTGATTAACTACCTTTATTTAGTGTCTCTTTTGTTTTGGCCCCCAAATAACAGAAATATATTGATAAATGGGAGTGTGAGTTCAGTGGAAGGCAACCAAGGTAATCAGGGGGTTGGAAAAGTGCCTGTAAAGAGAAGCCATGGGACTTGTCTTGTTCAGCCTGGGTAAGAGATGGCTTTGAAGGGACTTGATTGCAGTTGTCCTGCAGGCTAATGGGGGGGTGGAGCCTGCTTCTTTACTATGGTATGTTTTGGGAGGGGACAAGAGAAAATAGGTGTAAGTTCAAGCAAAAAAGGTTCAGACTGAACATAACAAAAAAACTTTTTTCCAATGAGGACAGTCAGGCAGTGGAGCAGACTGTAAGGTTACAATCTTCTCCCCAAAGGTTTTCAAGATGCAACTGGATAAAGTCCTGCAAAACCTCATCTGACCTCTTTACTGACCCAGCTTTGGGCAGAAAGTTGAGCTGGATGGCCTCCTGAGAGCCCTTCCAACCTGAATTATCTTGTGATCCTATAAAGTCAATGAACCTGTAAAAGAAAGATTGCTCCACCTTGCTGAAGAGGTGGAATGCACTGTTTCAGGTACATATTAAACAAAATGAGAACACCAACCATCAGCAGCAAATTCACTTTTAAACTAACAAAAAATTGTACTTGTCATTCTAATGACTAATTTAAAGAGAAAACAGTCCCTTTGGATGTAAACTGCTCTAAGATCTAAAATTAATCTAAGATCTAAATTAAAAATTAATTCATAGTAGATTGGGGAGGATGGAAAAAGAAAGAAAAAATAATGGGAAAACCCCTGCCTTTTAAGAACTAGAATTTCTCATAACAGAGACTTGCAGAGGCTCTGGAGGGTACACAAACATTTAACATATAAGATACATGGGCACCTACTGCTAAGGTAAACAAATGCTGAATGAATATATTGCTTGTATGGAATTATTTCCAGCTTCTCAATTCTTTAAAATACATTCACAATAATCATTTGGGTTCCACAATGCTATTAACATTAGAATTGAGATGTGTATGTTCATTGTAAGTGTAAAGTAAGGTTCTCAAAGTGCACTGAAATCCTAATCAGAGCTGCTAAATAGCTTCAATTCCCACCTGATATTCATACTCTGTGTAGGGCAGCAGCTGGTCATCTTCGAAGGAGGTTGAAGAACCATTGTAAACCAGCGAGAGGTCTAAATTTACGTGGGCTTGAGTTGTTCGCCTCCTGTAAAGTTCATAGTACAAAATCTTCCCGTTTGGCTGCTTGGGGCCGCTCCAGAGGATGGAAGCAGTGGACTGGAAGCCGCGGGCTGTTTGTATCTCAATGAGAGGGGCAGGCTGCGCTGCCGGCGGCGCCTCCAGCGTCCGCGCCGATGCCCACTCACTGGAGGCACAGCCCAGCTCCGTGCAGGCCTGGAGCTGCACTTCGTACCTTGGGGAGCACAGAGAGGAGCAAGGTGATTAAAACGCTGCAGATACAAATACAAACTGTGCGTGAGATCGGGCGGATCTCTTCATTTCTCCCGGTCTTTGGAATTTTTTATAGGCATGCAATTTGCATTAACACACGGGTTATGTGCTGTGCCTTGAGTGTAAAGAGGAAGAACACTGTCTGCTGGGTTTTAATTTGGGTGTGGTTTGGTTTTTTTCAGAGCAGTTAACATCTGCAGGAGTCAAGTGATCAAAATCATTTTGATTTTGATGATATAAACCAAAATGATGATTCATTGTGAGAGATGATTTGGATGTCATTTGAGAACTCCAGAGCTCCTCTATTACTCTCTTTGGATTTAGATTAGTTATATGTAAATAGTAGACAAACTTATCAACCATGTAACACACACAAATTATGCCTACACAAATATATAAGGAAAGGTCAGGTAAATAATCGAGAATTAGTGGGGAAGATATTACTTCAGTATCAAGTGCATTTCTGTAGCAGAGTCTGGTATCCTTTCTTAAGTTTTAGCTTTCACTTAATCACAAATCACTTGTTTCCAGCTCGAGGGTTCAAACATGGTCCATTAATTTCAGCCCAGCTACCCTGTGAATGGTCTATGACCATGACTTCGGTCTCCCCACCCTGAATTTTATCAACTAAAGCCCTATTTATTCTCCATAGCAGACACCATGTGAATGATACACCAGTACATGATTGCAGGGTTTGGAGCCTATAGCAGAGTGCTGAATTATCCCTCCTATAAATTACAATCTAACTGAACACTATGCACTTCATCAAGATGATATAAAGTTGGTGTTACTATAAATTCAAAAGGAAAAAAATCCTTGTTTTATTATTTACTTTTTAGCAAACAATCCCATGGGTCTGACTATCTGTTTAAGCAAGATATCTGAGCTGCCTGCCAGCCCACTGCACCACCCCACAACATTTATTCAACAATTGGGTTCTTCCAGACTTACCTGCTGTAGGGCTGTAGCTGTGCCACTATGTATGACCGTCTCAGAAAGGAAACATGAGATGCATCAAAGTCAAAAGTCTTCTTTCCTGTTTCACCAGGCTTGTGGAGAGAGATGGTGTAGTTTCTAATGTCACCATTTACTTTGATAGGAGGATCCCAGGCCACCAAAATCTCACTGGAAGACCATGCCTGCAGCCTAGGAGGCAACATCCCAGATGGAGCAGAGGGGTTGGTTTTTATCTGAGCGGAGGGACTGGTGACGCTGCCCTGGCTGTTATTTGCTGTGACAGTGTAGCTGTACTCCATGCCTGGCATCAGGGTGAAATCGAGATACCGAGTTTCCAGACCGGAGTAAACAAGCACACCATCCCTCCTTAGGTCGTAGCTCGTGATTTTGCCATTGGGCTTATCTGGGAGTTTCCATGTGATTTCAATGGACTCCGAGCCCATCACCAGCAGCCTGGGAGCTTCCATATTTAATGGTGGAGCCTCCATGGTCATTACAGACTGGGATGTGCTAGAGGTGCAGCCCCCAGCAGTACAGGCGACCAATGCAAAATCGTACTGCGTGTAAGGCTGCAGGTTAGAGACTAGCATTTGCAAACTGTTGCCAGGATAATACTCTTCATTGCCTAATTTCAATATGTACTTGGTGATATCTCCATTTTGCGTTTGGGGAGGTGCCCAGGATGCACTGATTTGAGTGGCACTGACAGCCTGCAGAGATGGGGGGTCCACCAAGGCAGGAGCTGCTTCCAGTGTCCGTATTGCAGCTGGCTCACTGGTGGAGCAGCCCCCCATGGTACAGGCAACCACTGCGTAGCTGTACACCGTGTAGGGCAGCAAGTCCTCATCCACATAGCTGAGAGTACCGGCGTCGAAGCTGAAGGGATAGAGAACATCATTCTTCAGCAGCCTGTATGACTGGAGAATGCCATTGGGCTGTGCTGGGGGCGTCCAGGATATGAGCACTTTATGGGGGTTGGCTGAGACCACGGATAAACTGGGGACAGCAAGACCTTTTGGGGCAGTTTGACTAGTCTCTGCCATTGTCCAGGAGCTGTCAGTGTAGCCTGCTGCGTTCCAGGTGCGTATTTTATATTCATACCTTGTCCATGGCTGTAAACTTTTATCATTATAGGTGAATGTATTGCTTTCAGTGTTATATTCTGTGAAAACAATTTTCTCATCTTCTCTTGTTGCTCCGTGCCCTGCAACAGTCTCTTCTGTGTGTCTGTGAATAACTTCGTAGCGAATTATTTTTCCATTCGGATTAATTGGCTGCAACCATCTCAGTTCAACGTTGGTGGCATTCACTGCCTGGATTATGGGTGCCATCTGGGACACTGGGGGAGCTTCATCTGTCCAGACTGGCTGGGGTGGAGAGCGAGTGCAGCCTGCTGCATTGCACGCCTCCAGCACGAGCGTGTACAGGGTGTATGGCTCGAGGCGCCGGAAGAGGAACTGGCGAGATAAACCACTGTACTCCAGGTGGTCATCACTGAAAACATTGTAGGTCTGTGAATTAAGGAAGAAAAAGAAAGGCAGGCAGGGAAGGAAGGCAGGCAGGGAAGGAAGGAAGGAAGGAAGGAAGGAAGGAAGGAAGGAAGGAAGGAAGGAAGGAAGGAAGGAAGGAAGGAAGGAAGGAAGGAAGGAAGGAAAACAAAACAAAACAATTTTTGTCAATAATCAGTAGATGAGACCCTTAATCTTTGCAATAGGGTAAGGACTACTAACCAATATTCAGAAACTTATTCTTGCTGGTAACAATCACCTCACAAACAGATCATGGATACAAAAGGAATGTTTTGATCCAATTTTCATTATTTTTTTCATTTTGAATGCAGTAATAAATCACTTAGTGACAGTTTTCATTATATTTGATTGTTATCAAGTTTCATTGCAGGGCTCTCACGGGCCAGCAGAAAGCTTCTCACAGACTTAAGGGAAAAAACCTCCAAATAAGCCCATCTAGTTGCAAACCTTGCAAGTAAAGGTTTACACTCAGTTGAAACCATTGAGCTAAAAGACATCCCAAATTTCAGAGCAACATTCTATTAAACCGAGGTTTTCAACAAACACATTTTGGTAATGCCCAATTTCATGATGAGTAACATTACGAGTTTTCATGAGCAGCTTTCTATGCATTAAATGAACAATTTGGTTCAGTGTACATGAAAATTTATAGTCACAGAGTAGCACAAGAATGTTATTATTCATTTTAATATAATGACAAGCATAGAGAACTCACAGAGTGTCTTGGGCTTATATAGGACTTCCATATTTTTTTAAACTATAATGCATTAGATTGGGTCTTTTTCATCAAAAAAATGTTTTAATTTGATATTCAGCATTTCCCTTCTGTTTTTTAAGCCAGTGAACTTTCTTTCAAGATGAATATTACCTTAATCATGCCATTGGGTTGAGAGGGCTCTGACCATTTTAGCAGCAGAGCCCTGCCATTTTCTTTCTTTTCCACAGTGAAGTTGCTCAGGCCACTGGGTGAAGCTTCCAAAGTGCGCACAGATGTCCAGGGGCTTGAAACCTGCCCGGCATTGTTTACAGCTACGACATGAATATGATATGTTGTGAAAGGTTTCAATCCAAATAAATGAGCCTGATGCTTTGTTCCCTGAAGCAAGAATACAGATGTTTGAGTTAGTTAAAAAAGTAATCAGCATCTGTGGTTTATGTCACTTGGAAAATGAGGCCTCAGCTATGGGTCACTTCTGACTGCTTTGCAGAATACCCCATCTGGTTTCTAGGATTTTTTTTTGGTGGTATTTTATGACTGAGCCTCAAAAAGAAATTCTTATGGTTTAAAAAAATTATCTATGATTATGATGGAGCCTTTGTAATGAATTCTTTGGGAGTCCTCCACAGTCTGAATCTCAGCTAGGACACAACTTAGAGTTCATTCAGCATGTGTCTGAGCTTCTCAGTGAGGATGAAGCTTCCTGGAATTGGACTCAAGAATGTAGAAATCTGTGGTACATGAGTGATGCCTGCCTCCACAGAAATCTTACACATCTTGTGTGTACATGTGACATTTCATAGGCATGCTGTCCTGCTCTAGCTACTCAGGCCATGGTAATCTGGATAAACAATTTGTGAATCCCACTGGGCTCAGCCAGGGCTGCAAGGACTGGGGCTGACCTGCTGCCACACCAGAGCACAGCTCAGCAGAGGGGCATGGTGGGGATGCAGGCTGATGGACATCAGCCATGGCCAGGAGGGGCCACTGGCATCCCAGCTCACCCCAAAGAGCATCTGACAGAGACTTGACACTGCTCGGGCAAGGAGAGCCGCAGCACAAAATCTGATCTAGGCAGGAAGGCAAAACAGCCGTGGAATTATTCTGAACAGTCACAAAAGGCACAGTGACCAACAAAGAACAGGAGTAACATGTTCCAGTAGGAGACTGTGCAGATGTGTCAGATCAGAAGAACAAAGAAAAAAGGAGTTCAGCTGATCACTGATATATTTAATCTCTTTTTTAGCTGTACTCTGGCATGAATTATATAGACCACAAGAAAGGGAGTGCAGGGATTCAGTTGCCTTCATGTGATAGAAAGAGCTGAAGTCAATTTCCCTGTGTCAGTAAGTCATATTAAGTTGCTAAATGCTAACATTTCCAATTGTTTAATATTTAAACATTTGTTAAGCTATCAGACTCAGAAACAAATTTTAAAGAAATATTAATTTCTTTTTTTAAATATTAAAAGTTAGATCATAAATATTTAAATAGTTATTTCCTCAAAACAATGAGTTAGTCTTTTAGATAAATATAGCACAGCATTCGAATGACCATTATGAATATTAAATCTGAAGATGCCACAAGTACAGATTATAAACATACTTTTCTGATAAATGATTCCTTTTTTCTGTTAAACAGGGCAAACACTAGCAAGATTAATAATGCAAAAAAGTATAATTCTTTGTTAGGAATTCCCAGTCATCACTGCCAAAAAAGCATAAGCTGAAATGCAAATAGCAATCACCTCGAACAGATTATATATAAAAAAGCTCTGGCTGCTGTGGGACATTTAGAGATATCTTTTGTCATAAGAAACATGGAAAGCATGTGGGCTATAAAGCAAAAACATATGTATATTGTCAATAGCAGCACCTGTTCAATTACAGTTTATTTCGGTATGGAGAATTTCATTCAGCCCCTAGATGGCAATACTATCAAACACTTTTTGTAACATGAGTACTTAATGATTAACAATGTGCGTTCAGTCATCCAACAGACTCAAGGCAGCCATTAAAAAAATAACAAACCTGATTTCATTATAGATTCTTTTAATAAACATTTATGGCTTAGATCCTTGAAAGTGGAAGCGTTTAAACTGCCATAGCCAAAAAACCTATACAGCTGACTGCAAAATTATGAACTGCAGGTTAAAGAACCACGTTTAAATCGAGGCTCATGCTTAGCATAAAAATCTGGCATCAGAAATTATGTTGGCACAAAACATGATTAAAATTAGCTTTACAATTGGATGTAGTCTGTATTAATAGTTTTTATGAGGACAGTTATCTATTAGGTTTTCAAAACAGAACTTTTAAAAGCCTAAAATTTACATTCCATGGTTCGGGGGTGGGGATGGGAGGAAGGGAGCACACAGCATTAAATTACTGCCCCTGAACTGCTACACAGAGAGGCTCTCTGAAGGTACAAAC
The DNA here is from genome assembly GCF_023055355.1 of Agelaius tricolor. Taxonomy (NCBI): domain Eukaryota; kingdom Metazoa; phylum Chordata; class Aves; order Passeriformes; family Icteridae; genus Agelaius; species Agelaius tricolor. The sequence continues at coordinate 21,386,597 of NW_027269261.1, read as the reverse complement.
ACATTATTAAAAACATCAGACAAAAAGCAATTGCTCTGCTTTTTAATGAGCTGCATCATCGGGTGAGTTTTTGTGACAGCAATGCTACAAAACACTAGATTTCTATCTTTAAACAGAAAACTGGCATATTTTTCATCATTCTCTACCATTTCCCCACTAAACCCCAAGATTTAATTATTTACAATCCTCACTACACTTTGAAATGAAACAAGGGTGGAGGGATTTCCTTGCCTGCAGTTCATCATGTTCTCTGGAGACTGCTAAACCATTCCTTCCAGGGATGACTTTTATCCCTGGCTCCTACAGATACTTCTTGAAGAGCAAACGGTTTACATGTATTTTTGTTTTGTTTGGTTTTGAAGTAAGCTCAGGGGACATACTCCCAGAATACAGAGCCACACTTTCTCCCCCTGCTCTGCTGCCATTGCCAGCCATGAATTTGCTCAGCTCAAAGGCTGATGCTGAAAAGAGTATGGATGGCAGACTCAGTGATTCATTTCAAGAATCACTTTATGTTCTCCCATGACATTTTCAGCCTAGAAATACTGTCCTACTGGAATGGTCAAATATAAATTGTAAAATATACCTTGCACTGATAGCACTGTAACTTTGGTTTCAGTGGGCAACGACACAACCTTAAATAGGCACATGAACAAAATCATTGTCTGGAATATTCTCCCAGTCTTCCTCTGCAAAGGCATAAACTTATATTTCCCATGTTTACACATGCTAACAGTCCAGATTTCATTCACCATTAAAAGAAAGCCAACAAAATAAAATTTTAATGTGAACATTAAGATGTTCGTAGACTGGCTGACCATGAAATCCAATGGACTTCAAGCCCATGCCCTCCTTTCTCTGTCCCCAACTGTGAAGCATTCATGCTCCATCAGTCATTAAATTAAGAATATTCCAGCAAACATTTAAGTGTGTACAGTCTTACATTCCTTCTCTGTGGCCTTTTAATTCTTTCCTTGTAAACACTACAGAAATGGACACCTGACAAAGGAGGGGGGTTGTGACAAGCCACTGTGACCTGATCACACCCTGCAGCCCAGAGCCCAGCCTTTGGCACAGCCCTTGCTTTTGGTAGCCTGGTCTGCTCCCCTGGTACAGCTCTAGCAGCATCACCAGTACTCCAGGCAGGACCTTTGTTTTTGCTCTGTAAAGTCCTTCACATGCTGCCAGTAGCAGCACAAGCTGTTAACAGCAACAAATACACTTCTCCACTAATTCCACTCTTCTCACTGTAAATTAGGATAAAAGTTATTTAAAATAAAACCTTGTTTTAACACATTTTTCAAACATAAAATGAGAGAACATGAATCATGAATAATGCATTCGTCAAGATTTGCTTCAGATTGCCTTTTTTGTTTGTTTATTTTTTAATTCATGAACACAGAAGTCACTTAAAGTCTGGAAACAAATTAGCATAGTCTTTAATGTCGTTCAAAGGCAGTGGCATCCATAATGCAAGGTGCCTGCCTTCCTCGCTACCTCTTGGTCCTCCTCCCAGGCACAGGCAAGGCTGTGCAGCCTTCAAGGCTCTGATGATTTTACACTGCCTACTGTGATTGCTTTTGACTACTTGAAGTGCCCCTAAGGTGGCAACAGGGTCAAGAGGTCTTTGTAGGTTGAAAATGATCAAAAATTAGCATTGATCTGTAGCTGTCAATAATACTCTGCACGGGTGGACTCCCTGCACAAATGTTTAAACTGCATACAACTACACAACCTAGTCATCTTTGAATCTCTCGATCTGATGAAGCAGCACTTCCAGGGGTGTCACTCTGGGCTTCTCCTCTTTCAAGGCAGGCCAGCTTACCCAGTTGCCCAGGTCTCAGGGAATGAGTTCAAGCTGTGACAGACACATCAGAAGATCTTTGAATCACTGAAGAGCTGCCCAACAGGCAGTTTGAGTATCTGTCCCTTCTTCTGGGGTAATCATCAAAGCTCAGCAAGTCATCACCAGTCATGTTAAGGTTATGCTCTGGTTTCTTCTCCCTCCCTATCTTCTCTTGGTACCATAATCTCTGCTTGGCAGGTGTCTTGAACAGCTGAATAAAAAGCTAGCCCATTCTTTCTGTAGCCTCTAACTAAACGCAGTGGCATCAGACACTATCACACTGCTCACTGTAGTAGTGGCACAGGGATCCAAACCAGCTCTTTCATAACCCATGGACATAAACAATGGGAAGGCAGTTCAGTAGAACATCCCCTTGTCTAGAGGCAGAGTGGGGAACTCTCCCTGAGCAAGGGACGAAAAAGCTATGGTCTCCTGACAGCCATTACATCAATCCAACCATTGTCTGACTAAAATTTCCAAATTCTCCATCAAGGAAGTCAAATAGATTCTTCCACATGTGACAGAAGCAAGGGGGAATGCTTGGGAGTTTATAAAGATACTCAGTTTATCCTCACCTTTGTCATTATTGTCTTATCCAGCTCCCTGTCTAATCCAGACTCTTTGCCATTTTCTGCAAAGCACTGGGAGCACTTCTACCTTGACTCTGATGTTCACTCTTATTTCCCAGACAATTCTTAGCCCCTGCCTTCACTCGAAACATTGCACTGAGCTCATATTCACATGCAAACACTAACTTGTCCTTTGGGCTGCCTTCCTCCTCAGGCTTATATCATGCACGCTGTGTCTTTTCCATTTAAAAAATCTACTCTATTCCTAAAGCCTTATGCTCAGATTCACAAGGATATAACTTATGGATACACAGGTAATCTATGAGTCTATTCCTGTAGCAGTGCAGACTGGAATATAAATTATTCCCATGGTAGTAGTGAAAAATCTTAAAGGTTGGTCAAACAGAAACCAACATGTTATTCATTTAACCAGAAATTATCTTGCCTACAGGTAACCAGAATTTCCATTTTTACAAGAAATTGATGTTGCACTAGTTGTTTTCATTCCAATTTGTATAAAAAATAATTTTAGAATTTTCATTAAATTTTTTTTTGTAAATTTCACTCTTCAAATTTTACATTTTAAGAACTTTGCATCTCATTTCAGAATCTTAAAATTGCCTTTCAACATATATATTTAATTTTAATTAATGACTTGATTATTTGATATGACCCAACAGGCTTTAAATAGCAGCAAAATGTACACAGGTAATAATTTTTATGGCAAATAAAAACCCAAAGAATAAAACTAGACAAATATTTAAATAAAATTTTTAAGTTCGTAAATCCAGATAGTCCCTTATTAAACCTGAAATAATTTTAAAACATTTTTGCCGAGGGCATGTTCATCTAAATTGTCTTTTGTTGGGATGAAAGGACATTCTTCCTTTCCCAGCCCTGAGATGGATCAATGCAGTCTTTTCTTCTACAGTGGCTAGGACATGACATTCAAAAATTCATTATACTTGAATCTGCTTTTCTATAAATAAATATAGTAAATTTTAGTTTAAAAATGGATTAGAATAAATTCAGCCCACAAAGTAAAGCACATAAAATGGCTTCTTATTAAAACATAAACATTGATTACATGATCATAACAATATTCCTTCCTTGAGATTCCTGGCAAAATGCTTTCTTTTTTTTTCAACTTTAAGAATATTCTTGTACCTTATTTTTGATACAAACTGTAGTTTTGCCATCAACACCAGAGAACACAACTTTTCTCTCCTCTGTGACCCAATGTTCTCATGCTTTCCTAACAGCACCATTCTGGCAGCATTGTTAATAAAAACCCTAATCTGCACACCCTGTTTCACTTGCCACATAACTGAATCATTTCCTGTGCCAACTGTCCTACATGGGCTTGTGGATTGTACCAGGAAGAAACCTTTAAAAACAGCAGGTTTTTTTTTTTTAATCTAAATTCAAAATAACCTGCAAGTAACAACAATTAATACCTGATAGAAAATTACTACATTGCAATTAATTTTCCTCCTTCCTGGCAGGGCATGTGGATTGCATGTAGCTGAATCTGCCTGGTGGAGTTGTTGCCTCTTTTCACAGTAGACAGTTTTCTTTCCTGGCACACCTGGGACCTGCTGCAGTCTCACCAGGCATCTGAATCCCCAGCTCTGACTTGAAAGCAAAGCAACACAAAGAAAACTAGGATGCATTGCACATTAAAATGAAATCAAATAAAATCAAGTTGGCCTTTGGGTAGCAGTACACTTTTAAAACACCAATGATGTTGTACTTTTGATGGTAAAACCTTAAAAAAACCTCTTTGGGCAAAGTCAACATTGCTATTTTAGTGAGATTCTCCTCTCCTCTCCTCTCCTCTCCTCTCCTCTCCTCTCCTCTCCTCTCCTCTCCTCTCCTCTCCTCTCCTCTCCTCTCCTCTCCTCTCCTCTCCTCTCCTCTCCTCTCCTCTCCTCTCCTCTCCTCTCCTCTCCTCTCCTCTCCTCTCCTCTCCTCTCCTCTCCTCTCCTTCATAATTATTTCTTTAAAATTCATCAAATATCACCGAATGGCACCTTCTCAAAAATTTATTTCCATCTGTATTTGTCTAATTTCTACTAAGAAATATTGAAACCCCAAAAAATATTTCTTTCTGCATGACTAAATAAATCAAATAAACCAAAATATCAATGACATGACATTCCACTATAGGCACCATCTAGAGGACAATGTCAACATGTTTTCCTAACATTAATATTTTATCTCTAACAACACTCACAAGACCTACTGTATAATAAACCAGTTTTTCACCTTATTTTTTCCCCCATATTTTTCCACTTTAAACCATGTTTATTACTCCTCACAGCTAGAAAGTGAGGTAGAAGGAAAGAAGCAGCTCTTTTTATAAACTGGATAGATGATGGGACAGTTTCCCATAAACTTTGGGTTTACTCAGTTCAAAGCTGACATCACTATTTATCCCAAATGGTACTTTTGCATTCAATAATCATGTTGAACATGAACAAGTAGACTAAGTTTCTCTTCAAAACAGGACAGGCTATGTCTCAAAGAAAAAAAATAGTACTATCTGAGACAAAATGGAGCATAACATAAGATACTTGAATCACAACAAAAACCAGTTCTGTGTCCCCCTTGGGAAAATGTGCATATCTTGTATGTCCTGATCTTTAGCTGAGTGGGGTGTGCTTTGTGGAGAGCTGGTGGGATTGAGAGAGGAGAGAGCAGCTTCATCAGCAAAGACTTCATGGTATGTAAAGTGCAGCACGATATTAAAGCAATGTCAAACCCTACAGAAATGAGCTGGGAGATTTGTGTGCCATTCCAAACTCACCCACCACGTAATGGGGAATCTGCATCAACACATCAGGCAGTGCAGAACTTGCAATTTGCCTTGGTCACAAGGGGAACAGGAATGAAGCATCTTTCAGGTGGAGCTTTATAATCTGGGGCAGAAACACATCTTCAGGGAAGGTAAAAAGCAGGGAAGTCAAGCACACAAGGCCTGGTTGGAGTTTGTGCCTCTTCATTACTAGGTGCACTCATCCAGCTGAACTCCAAGATTATGTTTAACATAAGTACCACATGCAGTGCTCCTGACAAGCAATGACTTTCCATCCACTGTTTGTTAACATTTAGGAGTGGGGTTTCTCTCATGGATTTAATCCATAGTCTGTAGATATGGCAAGAGAAAAACACAACCCACTGCTGCTGTCAAACAGCAGCTAGAGCCTAAGGGCTCAAACCTGCAAATGGTAGGGGGTACATCCTTAATATGGAGCATTAGGGGGTTAATGTTATATTTTTTCCTAATGCCATAAACCGTATTTTCCATTTGATATTTTGGCTGATGGCCAGAATCAGAACAAACAAAATCTGGACTGCCACATCAGTCTTCTTAGTCTCCCTCTTTTTTTTTTGCCTAATACTGTCCAGAGTGGTAGGAGCTTTATAAAACTATATAATGAAACCAAGAATGTTTTTGTTATCCATAGAAATGGGTAATTGATGTCCATGAACTTCCCAACTCAAGGTATCTTATGGCACACAGTTTTACTTTGTTGCAGGAAGAATGTGCTTTTCTCATGACCAAATATCTTGGCTTTTGGTTTCATCTGAAGTTTTGTTTTACATGAATTCACATTGCCCCTATGACATTTTTGACTTCAAATATGTGGACCATGAGAGACCTTCTTCATCTCCTTCCAAATAACATCATGTATGATAATGTGAGGAAAAGTAGCTCCGAACACTGTAAAACCTTTTCCACCTGATCTTAAAATTACTTGGGTGCAGTATCTCAAAATTTCTCTTTTCTGTAAAATTTGAAAAAGAGACTTTGGCTGCAGTTTTGGTGAATTGAAGACAGACAGGAAAGACTCCTTGGTTTTCCTCTATGAAAGCAATTACTTTCAGTTTATGCCTTTGCACAAACAGCCATAACAGGGAAAGAGAAAGGTAAAGAGAAAAAAAGAGTTTGAAGAAAATCTTTAAGGGGAGTTGTACAAGGGCAGTTTGAATTTTAACACAGATTGCAGGTGAACTCTCACATCAGTTTCCTTGAAAATGCCACTGAATGTCAGTTGTGCTCCATAAAATCAGGACTTTGCAGTTATATATGACTTTTCATCATAGGATCTCACATCATGTTACAAACATTAATTAATTAAGTCTCAGGATATTCCCCTGTGTTCCTGTGTGCAGCTTCAGGAAACTATAGTTATTGGTTTAGATCCCATTTTACTCAGGTACAATAGATGTGTCATATTATTGTTAAATGCAAGCTTAGTTTATTCCCTTTTCTCAATCATTCTGAGTCCTTGTCTCTCTCACCCAATACATGCAAAAAAAAGAGCAGTTCTAACTGCTGCTAAGTAGAGAAAGATAGCACAGCCTCCAGGCAATTCACAGCTTTAAATCCCTGCTTTCTGCCAACACAATGGGAAATAAAGGCAGCATTTTAAAGGAGACTAAAAGGTTTTTACTTCCTATTTTTTATTCCTTTTTCTCTGCCCTGTACTGAGCAGTCCTAGCTCTTGATTCAAACTTTGCCTGCTATGTATGTAATCACTTCTGAGAGACATTAAAAGGTAAGCACAAACAATTTACTTGGAGCTACATAATAAAGGCCAAAGTTTAGTCTGAGTGTGTGACTGAACTTAAAAAGTCACCCTTAAAATGAACTGGGTATTTTAAAAAAATGAAGGGCCAAAAAGTACAAACTCCAATCTCTCAAAAGGCTTTTTTTTCTTCACCAGGTTTTCCATTCCTTTCCTCAATGCTTTACACTTCCTACATGGAGATACCTGCTCTCCAAGCAGAGACTGGCTGAAAGTAAAGGGAAGTGTGCAGGCAGCCATTTGGGAAAGGTGCAGTCCAATTATGTCAGTATAAGCCAGGAAAAAGGGATTTGCTCTGCACCTTTTTGTACACAGCAGGCACCAGCAGAAGGCCAGAAGCACACAGTGTTTATGCAGGGAGGGATGACTTCTCTCTTTTCTGTGCCTGGAGGAAAGCTCAACCTATTTTCTGAATATTAGCAGGGGATATTGATCAGACACACATTTAGGTGTACACTCAGAGACATATTCCTCAGCAAAGCACAGCTTCCCATCAAAATACTGAGAGGTTGAGCAGAGATCTGAGACTTTACTTCCAGATCTTTCTGGGATGTTCCCCTGGTTTTGGAGTAGGGATTGCTACAGGGGATCCCTGCCCCCAGTAGTTGTATGAGCTACTGGAGAGCCTCAATGAGTAGCCTGAAAAGCTCCCATGGTAAAAAGGATGGTAAAAAGGAACACAGATCTTGTATTCCCACTCCAGCTACCATGGACTGCCCTGTTGATGAAAATAAGAATGTCCAATAAAGAACAAGTTCTGTATTTCCATGTCCCTTAGCAGCTGTGCCTTGCCATATGAAAGCTCAGAATCAACTCCACACTGAGGAGAGGCTTGAAAAGAAGACAAGAATAAAGAGTGGTAATGGAGTTTGGTAGAGTAACTGGAAGAGAAATCTGCTTTCAGGTTTAAAGTCTTGAACCCAAGTAAGCCAAAATGGAAGTTCGTGGATGAACATCCAGATCCTCCTAGGATCACATGGGTACAATTCCCTCTACTTTCAGCTTACAGGGCACACTGTTGGAAAGAAACTCACCTTGACACAGCATATGAAGCTGTGTCTGCAGACTGCCCATTCCCATTTTCTGTGCTGTCAGGTGAACACTGAATTCATATACATACACAGAACAGCAGACAGCCATGTCTGCTGCAGTGGGAGCAAGGAAAGCAGCTAGCTAAGCTTCACTTTGAAACACTAATGCCTAAATAAAACAGAGACTTTCATCATGTCCTCTCATAAGTCCTTACTTGTGTGGGTTGGGCTTCTCTGTGCAAAGCTCCTGCCAAAAGAGAAGAGTCTGAGCTGCTTGTGGCTTCCACCAGCCAGATGGATTAGTTAGGGAAGAGATGAAATATGTAAATACTGAAATATTACTTGAAAACTGAAGCATAACAAGTTTAGTTTGGATTCTGTATTTTCCTTGCATATTTAAGTTACTTGAGGAATTAAAATTGATCACGTAAGCTTAGTAAAGAACATACTGTGCTGATTTCTGAATTGAAAATGTCTTTTCAGCCCATTATCGACTCCAGCATATTAAGTTGTAAATCCACCAGTTTCACTGTCTCATCTATTGATTAGCTGCATGTATGTATGTTATAAATGAGCAATCCAAAGAGAAATTACTACAATTTAGTCTTTTTGGGACAGACTTGCAAATGTATTTAAGTGCCCAAATATGAGGATAGGCACTCTGGGAAAGAGCCACAATGTTCTCCTACATTCTGACCCAAACCTTGTGTAGCTACTGTCCTCAATTCCTCCCTACACTCTGCACAGAAGAAAAGAGGCCTCTCCAGAGGGAAAGTCTGATGTTTAAGCTTAACCTGTGTTTTGAATGGCCTGTTGGAGAAGCCACACTCTCTCTCAAGACAGATTAGACAGACTAGCCTACATGTGCCATCCAAAGTGTACAGAATTCACATCTGTTATTTTTTTTTTTATTAAATTCACTTAAGACTCAAAGAGAAATAAAGGCAGTTACAGCATTTTCAATCAGCACACAGCAACAGACCCTACAGGTCTGCTCTTTCTTGTTTCTTAAAACACAACACGAAACCATTCACAGCTTCAGAAGTTGAACTGCAGCAGTTTCAAAAGACTTTTAAATCAATGTAAGCTTCCATTTGCCTTTTCAAGGATGCTGGATCAGGGTCTTCATAAGCAGAAGAACAAAACTACATGGTGAATGTAGAGGGCATCCAACCAGAACAGGGATTTGCTTTAGTTAATCAGAAGCAAATGATTACTTAGTTAATACTGAAGCAAATGTCTTCCTGATTTCCATGCACAGGCCAGCATGTTGGACATGATCTTCAGTATGAGATCATGTTAGTCGAGAACAAAGTGTTACTCAAGTGGTTTAAAATTGCCATTAATACCCTCAAACCAAATATCAATATAGTGGTTTCTTTAAAAAGGAAATCAAGCTGTTGTGATGCTTCTATGCAGGACCAAAAAAAAGAGAAAAACTGCAGCATGATAAAAATCTATTGCAAATTTTTGTCTCAAAAATATCTTATTTTAAAAGTCACATGTTCTCAACTCTGTTTTTGCTCAAAGGCAGTACCGTATTTGACATCAGGGCAACTAGAACTCAAACTATTTTTTTACCTGGTGGAAAAATGTGATGTTTTCTTTCCCATTTGCTCTCAGGGTCTCTATTCAGTCTTTTTAGACCTGGTGACTTCCCAGTAACATTAAGCACAGCACTTAAATATGTCACTGTCTTAAGCTACAACTATAGTATAAATCTCATGATCTATTGGTACATCATGGGTCTAGTATTTCTAGCACAGACTAGTATTAGAGAAAATCTAAATTATCATCTGTCTTGAACCCCTGAAGAGAAAACAATAAAAAATAATTTTATTATACCATAATGACAAGAATAATACTTCATCTGGGAGAAGATGTCTTCTGACTTCTCATTAATTCCTTTTTAAAGCCTGTTGAAATATAAGAGCTCTGCAAAGTTTCATTCATTTTGTTTGTGCAGTGTAAAGTTTTCTTTATAGCGAAAATACAGAAAATTTATCACTGCAAGGAGTCCACTTCCCTCACTCTCTTGCAATATTAAAGGTGCATTTGCAATTCTGATCTTATGGGACAATGGTAAACTTGGTGTCTTTTTTTTGCAGCCACTAGAGTAGCATCTCCACACTGAAAGGAATATTTGTCTCACACTAGGAACTCTGTTCTAGATTGGAAAAAATAAATGGATGCATTCAAACCTGAAGGAAATGGACTTAGAAAAATACTTGGAGCAAAATTCAGAACCAAAACAAGTAATGATTTGTGCTATGCTCCAGTACATTAACTAGATCCTGGGACCTCTGTACATCTTCCCATTGTGAATACACTATTCCTCAGTGTCCTTTTGGCTAACAGACAATACACTCCAGGGGTCTCACTGGGGTGGATCAAACCCCAGCAGCCACATCATCTCCACCTTAGGGTGGTGTGGGCAAAGAACTGTTTAGAAGACAAATATGCTACCATAAAAGAGGAAGATGGAACAGCCATAGATTAGTTCAAAGAAGGCAGCCACAACTGCAAAGCCAAAGAGCTTGAGGATGTTGTACTGCAGGTCCAGCTGCTGCTCTTGAGCCAGCCATAGGATGCCTTAAGTGAACATCTACGTGACTGTCTCCCAAAGCTTTGCCTGTGTAGCCACACAGCCCCCATTAATACCAGACCTTTAAAGGACATTACCTGACTGAAGCAGAGTCCTGCCTGTTGTAAAGACTGCAGGACCCACAGAGTATCTGGAAACAGAAACAAGTTCCTAACAAAAATCTGAAAAACACAGAAGTTATTTTCGACTAGGCCCTCAGGACGGAAATTCCTGCTTCCTGTATCATCATGGCCTCAAACTGTGCTCTTAGGAAGGAAGGCTGGCGAAGGGAAAAGAAGGGAGGAAGGAACAGTTTCCACAGTTTGGGTTGTAGGAGTAGAGCAGCCTAAAGGTGCCAGAGGTGTAACAGGTGATATTTGATATGCTAAAAGATGCAACATGGCACCTACTAATATGGTGAGAAACATTTCCCTGAATCCACCAGCAACTTTGGCAGCAAGCCCTCCACTTCATGGGTAGAAACCTGCTTTCCATGCTCATAGTTTTTCTTGGCACTCATAAAGCAGTTCAACAAGCATATCCTTTCCAAATCATCTGGCCTGTCAGATGCTGATGGAGGGACATCTGTACCAATCTCACTCTTTCTTTAAAAACCAAAGAGATTTTCTTTAAAGAATGCTAAAGACACAGACTTGAGTATACAATAAAGTTTTTGCAGTTAAACAATAAAATCCATCTGTCACAGGTCCTTGTGAGTGGAGTATTAATACACTTGGATGCTCCAGATCCTATTTGTCATGCATTCCTGTAGCTTTGGCCAGATAAAAAGTTCAAGGTGCTAAGAGAAATATTTGTGGTTTATGAGGGGATAAACTCATAAATCGGACTTTGTTTCCTCCTAATGGCGATTATATATGTAAACTACTCCCCCTCATTGCAGATAAGTTTTCAGACTACCATCCTCACAAGAGTCTACTATTTTTTGCCTTCTGTTTCTTTGGAAACCAACCAACCAACCAACCAACCACAAATTACTTGTGTTTGGATGTTTTCATTCGTGATTGTACTGGTACTGAGAAGCAAGAAGGACAAATATGAAGACTGTTGTGAATTTTATTGAATCTGATTAACTGTCTGGTTTGGCCTCAATTTAAATTTGTCAAGACTAAAAGTCCCCTGTCATCTTTTCCCTGCTCCACACACAAATGAGATCTTCACACAACTCAGAAACTGTGCTAGGTCTGAAGACAAATACCAGAGCTGCCTGTCAGCTCCTTCAGCAGCCAGACAGCCAGACAGCCAACTCACAATCTCCCTTCCCTTGTCTCTCTGACATTGCTCAGTTGTGCTTTCTATGTTGTCAAAATGCATTTTGACTGGCCTGAAGATCCTGTAGGAACTGGGTGCCCTTGCAAGGGTGCAGAAGTTCCTGCCCTCCAAGGGGCATGGGAGGGGGGAGCAGCATCTCTGCTGGCACAGCAGACCCAGAGTGATGAGAGCAAAGGAAGGCAGGGGTAGCAGCAGCGGGGCTTGGGACTCCCTGGTTTCCAGTACCCCCTGGGGAACAGAGAGCCACAAGTGCACATTCCCTGAACCACTGATGTGCACCCAGGCAGCCTCATCCCAAGCAGGGAACACGGCTGTGCTAGGCAGATTTACCAAAAGGGCTGGCATGTATGAACTATAATATCTGCACATGATTTAAAGCAGGAGGGGTCAAACTCAATACTCCAAACAGCATGCATTATAAACTTCTGTGATTTTTCCTCTTTGAATTGCCATCTCAGAGTTCTCCCTCTACAAACTTAATAGCTATATGGCTGTTTTTGAAATGAAATCATATTGGCTAATTATTCAATTTATATATTTACAATTTAATTCCCACCATGTATGACGAATCATCAGAATCAGGCAACAATGTACCTGCTGACTGGATAACTACTTTCATTTTGGTTTTTGTTTTTCAGCTATTTTTAATAAACTAATGTTTAAGACTGCCAACTCTGTTAATAAAATCTCACAGAGCTTTTGAGCTTTGAAACCATTTTAATACACTTTCCCAACAATCTGAAGAACAACAGAAAGTCCCATTATAATCGAAAAGAATAAAAAAAATGCTGCACTTTGAAATGAGAGCCACATTTTGGATTTCTTTTTCATACCCAGTTAACTTTATATACAGCTACAGTATAATGTGATAGTAAATTTATACCCTTCCATTGTCACCTGTTCAAAATGCATTGGAATATTCAGGGGTTTTTTTCTGTTTCTAAAGTGTCCATCACAGCCTGTGCAAGAACTGGAATAAATAAGCAGCTACATTTTTCCATACTGGAAAAGTTCCAGAAGGGAAAGGGCTCTTGACAAAGCTAAAGGAGTTTTCAAGACACTTTCTATTTCCATACTCGTTCTTTTGTATGCTAGGTTGCCTGCCATTATGTTTATGTAATTCTGACAGTGTTCTTAATGACACACTAACAGATTGTAAAACACGCTGCTGGCATTTACTTGTTTTTTATATTTTTAAAACAATGTCCTTCATGTAACAGTAGTTAAGCGCGGCAGAAGGACATCATTAGAGCCATGGTTAAACTGTAATTTACACCATTAGGAAGGCAGGAGCAATTTTTATTGCCTGGCAATTTTCTTGCTGAAATATTTGGACCATATGGCTCAATTTGTGTAATAACCTTAATTTCAGCACCCTTCAGGTCTGCCTCCATCTCCTACGGAATGGTAAAATGCGGTTTAGCAGAAAAGGCAACTGTCTATACTTAGAGAGTTGAGATTAATAACATGTCACGTCCTGTTTTTGGTGAAGGAATTCGAACAGCAGCCAGATGGTATCTCTACAAATAACTGTCAGGGGTCTTGATCTAATCAATACAATGTATTAATACATCTCCCTTCGCTGCTTCTCGAGGGGCTAGCGTGCAACATCTGGAAAGATTGGGGGGACCGCCAAGTAGAAAGCTGATCCTTTTCAGAATCAAACTGAGCCCAATTAATTTTTCATGTATACTTGATAACTGTTTCATAATGAGCTATGCGTCTTGACGGAGTTAGGGTTGGCGGCACGAGTGGCTTGTGCTTCCTATCCCCATTCAGTCCACTTACAGAAACCAACCCATTAATCAAACTATCTGGCATAAAACTGAAATCTCAGCTCAGTAAGAGATCAATAACCATCCTTAAAAAAAATCCCTATAACCAGAGCAACAACAAAGACCCCACCACAGAAAAGGGTTTAGTGGGCAAAAGTATCCAGGCATGACATTAGTAATTACTTTAAGAAAAACCAAAACTCAGAGCCATACTCACCTGACATGCACCTAAACCACAGAATTTAATATTAGCTTCCTGTCAAAAAGTAACATTTAAGTCCATTAAAAATACACTGCCATTCTGCTTTCTAGATACAGAGGCCATCTGGCCCCTATTCACCATAATTGCTATTACAGTCTCAAAAATAATATTTATATAATGTTGTAAATTAACAGACAGACACCCATTCCCACTCCCAAAGAGCTTTCTGTTGATAAACTCATCTTCTAGCAACATGCAGATATTAGGGTCTTGCTCCCTAAAGAAAGAGGGGGCAAGATTATACATGCATTCCAGGGCTTTTTGTAAAGTCTGAAAAGAGGAGAGAGAGAGAGGTCACTTGGCAGGCAGAAAATGGGAAACTGCAACAAGCATAGGGGAGATGAGCTTGAATGAGGCTGTGAAGCTGAGTGATGGGAATGGATTCAAAAGGGAGCAGTAAAGAGAAAGGACAGGAGGTCAGCTGAGAATACTAAACTTATCTTGCATAGGACACCCCACAGCTGTTTGATGAGAATGACTTTGGTGACTGTAGACCTGGATTAGATTCAAAGGGAGTCCCCAGTGGTATGAGGCTCTATGCTATATTACCAATTCCCATGAGTCCTATGGCTTGCTTTTGCTGCCTTTTTTTTCCTTAAAAAAAAAAAGTAGGATTCTCTATTTATTAAAACTACCCTTTCCTTGCTAAAATTCCCTATGAAATCTAAGCATGTGACATAACACTTCTCAGCCAATTTGAGTAAAAGACCTTATCTGTGGAGGGAAGTGGGGCTGGAGGGTAGGATGGGGGCTGGGGAGTGGCCTTTCTAATTATCAGCTGAAGAATTCCTGTATCTGTAACTGTTGGGCGTGACCCTGGGGATTTTAGGAAGCTGCCCTATGACTTCACCAACAAAGCATTATCTTGGACTTGCCTGATACATCCACTTAAGGACCTTGGTTAAATGTGAATTAAAATCTAGTCAAATCCAATTAAGCATTTTTAAACAGATATCTAATTTGAAAAACATATTACCCAACAAATTTCTGCCTTCTCCTTCTTCATTCTTATTTTCTACTTATAAATGAAAAAGCATCTGCAGCTTGACAAAATGTTGTTTTTTAAAGCTGATTTAGTGTAGTCACATAACCGGGCACAAAGGGAAGAATGTGCTCATATTACATCTTCCTAAAAAATTATATTTAATAAGATAAAGCTTGGGGGGGGGGGTTCTGTTTTGTTTATTTGGTTTTTACAAATTACAAAACATTCTGTCAGTGGTGTTTTTCTACACTGTCTGGTTAGCTTGATCTTACTCTCACAACTGAAATGCAGACACAGAAAAGATCACAGAGAAAAGCATAAATAAAAAGCACATATGGAGAAACAGCATATGGAGCATTTATGCAATCTCATTTTAGTCATCAGCCTTTAGGCTTTGTTGGGTGGTCCCCTATTCTCTCATGGCTGCAGGTGCACACACAGTAAAGATTACCACTTCCAGAGTGCTGCCCACCACCATCTTTCTGCCAAAGAGTAACATCTTTTAAACCTGTCAAGCTGCATTATTCCATTGTGTGGGTTAATAAAGCTGATTAATCAGTGTAAAAATCAACCACTTTCTTTGACTGACACTTATCAGTAGCAACACACAAGTAGACCTCAAGAAAGCAGTCTCATGTGAACAGCTGCAGCCCAAGGATGGTAAATGTCCCTGCCTCAGATGTTCTAAACATTTCATGGTCTGCAGAGGACATTCATGCTCTTAACTAGGTTAGGTGTCTGAAGACAGCCATTATAAATATCTTTCAAAAGACTTAGCTCTACATGTGTTTCACTCATCAAAAAAAGACTGTACAATGGGTGAGAAATGGACCTTGCACAAGGAGAAGCCCAAGGATAAAATACACCAGATTTCCCCAAATAGGTAACTAATTTATTTGTAGAAGAAATTACATATTGATCCAGGCACTCTGGCCTAGTCAATCTGGAGTGTGGTTAGGTGTGGTCAGACATAACTGTATCAGTGGTTTTACTTCTATCTAGTTCAAAAATTTATTGAAAGACAAAATTCTGTCAGCTTAATGTAACACACTGAATTAGGGAGAAACCATGAAAGAAGAAAAGAAGTGGAATAAACTTCTTGGCTGTAGCCTTCACTAATTCAAATCACCAGTTGCCTGACAACATATTAAGACCTCACAGACACCAGACAAACCTTTCCTTCCTAATTCACAGGGATTCTTTCCTTCCTGGCAGAGTTCCAGCAGAGTCTAAAGCTATGCTCCTGTGGCTGCTGGAAACATCCAGGAGACAGTGAAGTGGCCTTGTTTACGGCAAGGATAGTATAAATAGAAGAGCTGAAGCCTCTCTCTTTCTCTCTCACCATAGAACCTCCAGTTCTATTACTACGGTACTCTAAAATCATCAAAGTTGTGCAACAATCCATTTCATCCTTTCTGCTCTAATTAGGCAATTCTACATGTCTGTCTTGATAGGTGAGGCTTACTGAAGCACTTAATCAGTTTCTGGAGGGGCATCATAGTGCCAATCCAAATGCTTATTTAAACAGAGCTGTAGTGCCAAATCCAGCATATTCCGCAGCAGCATGGAAACAACAGAATCTGTGAGACACAGATTGCCTCACACACTTTTTTAAAGCAGCCTTCAATGTGAAGAAGCACTTGGCCTGTATTCATCCTGTATAAGCTTAACAGGTCTATAGATTAAAACATGGAAAGCATTTTACATTACTGGGCTTTCCTGGCAAATAAAACAGTTAGAGCAATTCCAGTACAAGCCCTTCCTGAAACTGTGCTTACAAGGCTTTGAATCTTAAAAACTGCATTTAAATCAAACAATTCATTTGCAAACCCATCACATACAGCACACACATAGTAGGTGGGGATCATTTCATTGAAATTAGAAAGCAAATGTCTCTATACATGAGAGGTCACCAGTTGTTGTACATTAAAATCTTTTCACTGTTAGGCATAATTAAAATACTCTAACAGTGGTTTCAGTAATTTAAACATTGCAGTATTGTTGTAATATTTTTCTAGGCTTCAAGAGTTCACAATTGTTTGGTCCAATCAAATCTGGGAACACTGGAGAAGTTATCACCCATCAAGGTAATTACTTTCAAGTTGAAATAATTACTCCATCAATGTTAATGGTCTTTCAACTTCAATAAAGCACTCACCTGCCGATAATCACAGCTAACCTCTTGCTCTCATGCAATTCCCTCTCTATTTAGCAGGTTATATTACAGCCGTTAGAGTGGTCACTTGTCCTGAACAGCTGCTGAATTTCACTTTGATCGTCTGTGAACCATAAAAAAATTAGTCATCTGTGTATGATTTCCCCTAACCCATAAGCCCTTGCAGAGCTAAGGAGATGATCTTTTGGCTGCATTAGGGCACTGCTGAGCAGCCATCTTGCTTCTGGTGGTGGCCACTTTCCACTGCCTAACAGCAGTACAGTAGCCTAATTAACTTTTGCCCTCCACTGCCGTTTACAGCTTTCACTCATTGCTAGTAGCACATCTTCTGAATTTATGGCATGTACAGGGATTCCTTCACTTACACTCATCCTCCTTTCTTAGGGTGCACTCAATTTCCCAGGTATCTGCAATAGGCATGTACAAAAAAGTTTCACCGGTGCCTCTCCTTGGCATATTTTTTTCTTAATTCTTGTGGTTACAATCTTCATTACTTCTATGAGAATGTTGCCATCATGTACAGTACTAAATACCGCATTACTGCATAGTCTGTACAAGGAAGTTAATAACTGTGTGGTATCTCATCTCTAATGCTGCCAAATGTTCACAGGTCTATATGAGGAAATAGAAGTGAAGTACTACAATGAATATATTATGTATTTTTAAATGTTACTAATAGAAAGAAACTAACTCTGGATGCAGGATTCCAGGTATCTGTAAAATCCTGCATAGGAGGCATGAACATATGGCAGTACTGGCCACTCAAAAACATTTCTGATAATTATTTTTGATATGGAGGCTTTTAACAAGTAAACTATACTTAATATTCTGACTCAGTTTATTTGATATGAAAATTCTGTCTGCTTATAAGAACACAATCATGTTAGCCAAGGCTTCATCCTCCTACCAAAGTCTTTACTACTGCTATTCTGCAATATGTCTACAGATTTCCCCGTCACAGCACCTGCCAAGAGAAGCTTGGCCAGTGCGGTTATATACCATCTCCCCAAATAATGCAAGGGAAGCCAATATGTGTTCTCAACTGTTAGCACAGCTGCATCCAAACCAGAGGCTTTGCTGGGGCAGTGATAGCAGCTAAGAGATGTATTAATTTTTTTCACCCCAAGCTGGCATGGTTATGCTAAAAAAAAGCCTTTAAGGATAAGTTTGGCCTGAGTGCCTCACATTGCAAAACACATTGTGAGAAGACCTGTGCACAGGTGCAGGATTTCCCAGGAATAAGACCTATAATGCTTATACCTATATCTCTTGCATTCTCTAAAATGAAGGTTGTACTTTGATCTACACTTGGCTGAGGTGAATTTAGCACACTGAGACCTTACTTCTACATAATAATAATAATAATAATAATAATAATAATAATAATGATAGGTGGGCACTGCCCATAACAGGCAGTTTTCCTTTTTAACCCTCTGCATGCTTTTCTTTCTCCAAGTGTTTTCGAACAGCTACATATTTTTATGGTTTTTTAATTCTCTTCCTGGCTTTGAATTCTCCTGCTCCCAATAAACAACCAAACACTTGATATAATTTTCATGGGAAAAACAGCATTAGAGACCCATAAAATGTCTTTCAAGAAATGTCCAAACCTACCCACAATTCTACCTCATAGCAACATTTGGAATACAGCAGTTAAAGAGCTGTGATGCTTTGATGACATCTGGCAGGCACTCACTGGCTCTTTAATGAAATCAGCTCTGGGTTCTGTGTTCTCAAGCTTAAGTCTAAAGTTCACAAGAGTGAGAAGCTTGCTTTGACAATCTAGTCACTTTATGCAGATTTCTGGAAATGAGAACATTCTGAAAATCCCTTCCCCTATAAACACGCTCATGTTAATGCTTTCAAGACACTAAAAATGATTCCTGCTTTAGAGGGTTAAAATGAACTGCAAAGACATTGTGGGAGACATTTGTGCTCCTGTAACCAGTCTTGACTTGACTTTGCTCTGCAAATAAACCAGAATGTCAGTTTAACTTGCTGTCACCTAACATCTGTCACTACACTCCTGGCCAAACAAGCTAAGGAAATGGGTGACACTGCTCCCTAACTGTGAAGAATCAAAATGGCCCATGTGTATGTCACCTGCTTCTAACAGTGCAGGACACCCTCCTTTCATTTCAGAGGAGCAGCTTTTGCTCTCAGAATTGAGTTCTCATTTTTATCTCCACAGGCAGTGTAAAATTTCAAGGGGTCAGTGATGGCGTTAAGATACCAGACAGCCATACCTTTCACATATTAACTCAAATATATCTTAATGGGGAGTAAACAGTTGGATTTGGGGAAGCATAGTGACAAGTATAGGGATAAGTCTGTTAAATTGTTTGAAAACCCAGAAGATGCTTCTCATTTGTCTCTGAAATGGATGGAAATGAAGCTGTTATATGAGAACAGTCTGCAGGGACATTAGCAAAAGCTTAATTTGTATTCTGCAGTGTCACAAGGATTGTATTTCTCCTCTAAGTTTTGGTCAAGCTTTATGTCCTGGGGCAGGCAACCAGGGTGCAACCAACAAGCGCAAGGGTGGGATCAGCCACCGAGATTCTAGCACTGGGGTTTTTTTCCTGGAATAATCTAATGGGATAAGCATGGAGTCTAACAGATTAAATAAAGGACCAAACTCATTGCTTTCTTAATACTTTAAGTCTTACTTGTAACATGGAAGCTTGTGAGAGAGAATGACTAATGGCATATCCCATGAGGGAGCTCCAATAGAGATGCTTTAGGAGATTAAATGATTTAGCCTAGTACCATGAAGGCTATATTTTAAAGGGGCAGAAGTTTAATCATTGGAATTCTAGTCCCTTCAATAAAATTACATTTTAATTAAAGTATCTCACTCACAAAGCTGAAGTTAAGGGTGTATCAGCAATTTCATGATAAAATTCTATTTTTTAAGTGTTTCTAACTTTGAAAGTTGCTGTCCAGGTTTTTGCCTGCTGGGATAATTGACCTAACCTCCTGCAGAGATCTTTGATAACATGACTCCATGCACTTTATGTCAATATCTTTGATTCAAAGCTTTAGCTGTTCTGCTATATTCAGAAGAGGTAGGATCTCAGGTCCTTGGTATAAATCAGCAACAATTTCACTCAGTTAACACAGCTGCAACAGTTTAAAGTAAGTGCAACTGATGGAGCAGATGTGCAAAAAGATTTGTCCCCAAAGGGTAGTATAATATTTTAAATAAAAAGGGGTAGCAAATACCATAATTGACCCATGTTCAAGACAAAGGACAGTAGAAAAACCATACAAGCCAGTTTTGCTGCAATGCTAGTAGAACAGCTATACATATGCTGCCAGAAAGTCATTTTGATTCAGGACAGTGTTTGGGGAAAATAAGGATTTTGGAGCCAGGAAAATACTAATTCAGTAAATAATAGCCTGTTAATCTAAAAGGCTTTTAACTGATGCTGTTAAAGAAACACACTGTAGCAACATTATTTAAAATACCATTTTGGTAGGTTTTATTGCCCACAGTACAACCATCTTGGACATTTTCTGTTGTTGTTGGCATGCTTAGAAGACATTGCAATGCATGACCAGCCAGGTCAATTCTGATGTTCAGAACACATTGCATGCTGCTGAAGCAGAGCAGTAGGAGAAGCCCTGGCTTTGCGCTGGTTTTAAAATCTTAGGTGATTCATCACATTTATGATGGTGGTAATTTTTCTTACAAGAAGTTAAGGGAGCTAAGTACCAAAATGCCACTGAACTTTATAATCCCAATCTACTTTTTTAAGCCTGGCATGCTGTGCAATGTGAATGCAACTGCTTCAGAAGGCAAAAGTATATTATTCCTATAAATCAGTTCAGAAACTCTTCTTCTTTTCAGAAAAAAAAAATATTACAAACTTCATCCATTTAGGATTAGACACGAAACTGGTCTGAAACTCTATGATCAAGGGTATGTAAGATTACCAAGCTGGAAACTTCTTCCATTGTGTCATGTGGAGATTTGGCTGAGGAAGTTACTCAAAGGTTACTGCTGGGTATTCTAGAGAAAGCTTTTTGGGATCTTACTTGAACTGCCAACCACATACTTCAAAATTGGGATAACAAAGAATTTAGGGGATTTGTGGTGTTATTCAATACTACCATGGACTAAGAAGATTCTAGGTTTATGAACTTGAGGTGGCAGTGCTGAGGAAACCAAACTTTATTACAACCTCCTTAAACTTTTAAAATTTCTTTTCAGAAGACAACAAAGTACACAAGCTGTCCTAATAAACAACAGTTCAGTCCAACCATTTATAGGCTGTCTTGCTATAGAAAGACTAGAATGCAATATACTGGGGGGAGGAACAGTGGTAAATGCACAAAACACAACCATTTCTCTCACTGGTTTACACAATGTTGTTAGTCAGTTTACAAAACATTGTGTTTTCCCAAATCTATCTTTTCACCTACTGAATAGAAACAGGAAAAGAAAGGGAAGGGAAAGACAGATCAACAGGGCAAAGTAACATTCCAATATAAGTACATGAATTGGAAATAAAAGTAGAACTGCTTTTATTACTGATGAATTATGAGGAGAACATGCAAATGGGTTGCATATATGAACTATGTAATTACTAATTAATTCATTCACTTTATGATTCCAACTGAAATAAAAAAATTAATTCTATACAAGGAGGAGTGATATTGCTGTTCTTTGTGCAGGTCCTGTGAAACTATTTTGTCAGTCAGACAAAAAGTTCAGGACAGTATTTTCAGAGCAAGGCTGACAAATGCATGTGCTTAACTCCTCCAGACATGACATATCCATGCTTTTGAGTAATCTACTTGCCTCTACCAGAAATCCAATATCAGCATGAAATGTTTCAGTCTGCATTGGGCCAAACACAAAACTTAAGCCAACAAAACAACAGGTAATTGGAAACCTTACTTTTCTAACCAGCGTTAAGGGAGACTTTAAAATGCAACAGAGATCAAAGCAGAGTGAAACATCTTAAAACTGGTTTTGTGGCCCAGTTCTTACCATTACTGTGAGTGCTGTGACAGCTGGGCTGCTGAAGGTTGGGTCGCTGTGTTTTTCCTGGTAGACCACTCGGTACAGAGAGATGACCCCGTTGGGGGAGAGCGGCTGGCTCCAGTTCAGCCGCACCGAGTACGCGCTCGTGGCTTGTGCCCAAGGGGCTGCCATGCCCCAGGGGGAAGCTTCCAGAGTCTGGGCGGAAGCCCACAAGCTGTCCACAGAGCCCACGGAATTTTGAGACCTGGCACGGTACTCATAGAGAGTAAAAGGCTGGAGAGCATCAGAAGCATCAATGAATTCCAAAGGTCCTTCAGTCCAGATGAACAAAAGCAGCTCTTCTTGACTGCCCACAGGACGTCTGGAATTAAACCAAAACAGCGTGTTTAAAATAGAAAACTGCTTCAGCAGTCCCATAATAGTTAATCCTAAAGTTCCAAGTTCAGCTTGTATCTCAGAAAAATACATAAATTATTTCTTTGTAAAGAAATGTATGTACATTACACATGCACAAAGAACTGACCACCTATCTTTGCCTCTTAAAAACATTTCCCTGAATTTGTGTTAGGTTCTGAGTAGCGAGGAAGAGATTTTTGAGGCAATCAATGATTCTCCTTTATCTAGAAGAATACTACAAAACATGGCAAACAAGTGTGCTGTCACAGTCCAGGGCAGCAGAGCAGCAACACAACAGTATGTTGTCCTTCTAGGATAGAACATACCACAAATGAGAACTTTCAGAACTTAGAACATGAAATTTTAAATCTATCTCTATTTGCTAAGCAATAACTTAAATTGAAATATGGGTGCAAGTTTTCAGCATTTCTGAAAATCAGTTTATTTACTGAGGTACTCACCTCAGAATCCCTAATTTATGGAAAACTTGTGACCATTTTACTGGAGAAAAATGTAATCTAGTGAATAAGGGATAAATATGCTATCTTTCCCTCAAAACTAAAACTGTGAACTTTCAAAATCTGGTTTTCTCACACTAAATATCCCATTGTTTCTTGCAAGTTGAATAAGAAATCCGTCGTGCATAAACTTAGCTAAATTTGCAGCTCCACCACCAAACCTCATTAAAATATCACATATAATGTTTTCTGTAATAAACAACATATCTTTTTCCAATGCTGTTTTTGTTTAAAAATGCAAACCTAAGATACATGAAGAAAATTCACTTTATTGGTTTTTGGCACAATGGTTTTTTTTTTTTTTTGTGCATATGTACATATATGTATACATAGACACACACTTACATATACATGTATATATACATAGCATTACTACTGCAGATATGCGTGCCTTGGACCTGGTGTTATTCTGAGCACCAGAGATTACAGATGATCCTCAGCCCCTTTGTAATATGCCCCCTTCTTCTATATAATTTACAGCAGTTTTAATAAGCTGAGTACTCATCTTCAAAACAGAGTTATCAAATAAATTCTTTCACTTGGCATAGAAATGTTTGTGTGAAATTAAGTTGGTTACATTTAAACACTGTGATAAATCTCAGTGATGGTTGGGCTTACTGCACATGAATTTAAGTATTTCCCCTACTCTTCACAGGAATCTTGGCTTTTGCAGAACATAAAAGCACTTTCACCCTCCATGCCAACAACAAAAATCCAAATTACATTATCTGCCACTTTTATTGCAAGTAGGGCAAATTTGCAGAAGTAAAATTGGTTTGTCTGGCTACTGGGTGTCATCATCACTACACACACACCAGAAGTTAAAGAACATTTATTTGGCAAGAGAAAAATCTGTGTTTCAAAGAATGCTCTTGGATTTTATCTTGTTAGGTCAAACCAGGAATTAATGTAATAATAAAAAAGCATTGATTTTTTAAAAACTGATAATCTTAGCTGCTTGTAATAATATATTCCCAGGTATTAACATGCAAATATGAATAACATAATGAATGCAAGTGTGTACACAGCTGTTTATTCATCCTTTGTGTATATGCATATATAAGGCAGGAATGAAGACATTATTTTCTCATATGAAACTGAGTAAGTTTTGCTAAATTCTGTGATAAGCAGATTATATGGAGACTGTTATGTTTAACACTGGATATGTTAAAGTGTGATTTTTTTTAAAAAAAAAGAAGAGTGTTGAGGTACAATATCTCTGTCATAGTGAAATAAGCAAATTGTAAGATACTGAGGGTTGGTTGGTAAAACTGGGCAAAGACTGGCAGATAGAAGAAGCAGGAAAGATTCCCTAGAAATTCTTGGTATGTCTGTAAAATTCAGGGTCCAAAATTTCCCATTGTCTCCAAAATTCCAGCAACAGTTTTTGATACAATTGCCCATGCACTATTATAATGGCAAGTTAAGCCTCCTGCAGACCTCTCCCTTGGATGCTGTTCACTGACGTAATGCAAGACATATAATTTTGAAAGGTGAATCATTACTACATCTTTCTCCTGCACCTAAAAATATAGTCTTTTTTCTGTGTACCCAAAAACATGTCTAAAAAAATCTCTGTAAATAAGGGAAAAGAGAGTACATTTTAATGCAAGAAAGTCACATTTAATGTGTCTTGCTGACCAAACAGTATGGGACTCAAATAAATACATAAATTTATGTTTTATAAATATTCTACACTCTGTGATAAACAGTTTTTTCACACTGAATGATCAAATATGCCACCAACTGTAAGCTGATTCACAGGCAAAGCTGTACAATGTAGCTTGGTTAAGTATTTAGATCTTATTACTGCTGAATATTTAATGAATGAAACTTATGGTTAGGTAAATGGTTCCATCTGTAGTGCTACAAACCAGAATATCTTCATGTATGAATAAACTTTGAACAGAAGTGGTTGAACAATCTGTAATCATTTCAATCGTTTTAAGATTTAAGATTCAGCTGCTCATTTAACTGGAAATATTTCTTGTGTACAATGAGCTGCAAAGGAGAGAATAACATTTCCAGGAGCTGGAAGCTGTCTCTTAATCTGCATAGTCTGATTTGCTGCT
Source organism: Agelaius tricolor (assembly GCF_023055355.1). Classification (NCBI taxonomy): domain Eukaryota; kingdom Metazoa; phylum Chordata; class Aves; order Passeriformes; family Icteridae; genus Agelaius; species Agelaius tricolor. The sequence goes on along the minus strand of NW_027269261.1, from coordinate 21,361,505 downwards.
TACATTCATTTTGAAGATGTTCAGATAGTTATTTTTATAAGGGCAAATTCTCCCTGCCCCAGTGCCAATCTGAGGCAGATGACACAAGAAGGAGGATATAATCTCCTTTGTGACAGATAACTCCAGAGCTGTGCTGCAGCAACGCCGACTGCAGCGCTCGCCCCTCGGCTTCCCTGTGTGCGCGGCAGCGGCGAATCCCCGAGGTCTCCAGGGTCAAACCAGAATTATTCCTCACATGTTTACCTTTCACCGTACAACTAAATTACATGTTTTAGTAGTGCCTGCTGCTTTCCTTAACAGTGAGTTATTTTTAGGAACGCTGACAAGTCTCGGGGTAAAATTCAAACAATCAGGGAATCATGCTGTCAAATGTGGGGGGACAATGCAACATTAGCAATGCTCCCCCTCTGCAGTTTCACATTTAATTAAACAAAGAAACCTTACTTACATTTGTATTCAACCAATCTACACTAATGGAGCTTTCATAATTTGGGGTATTTTTTAAAAAACATGAGTTTTGATGAAAAAAAAAACAAACAGAGGGAATTTGAAGTTATTGCATGTAATTTACTAGTTTATATTGGGTATTAGATCAATTACAGGTATAAATAAAACCCTTCAGGAGTTCTTGTATTCAATGACATGACTATCCATAGGGATTCCTACATTAAACCATCCAGCAACATATGTTCCTTGGAAGCTGTCTTGGGTACAACTCATGGTTAAGGGTATACGATTAAGCAATGAATTAATCATAAAGAGTCAGTCTGGAAGCCTCTCCACTGCAAGTCACGACAGCCACTGAGACATGTCTTCTGTCTTAAATTGCTTTCTGATTTTTCTGCTACATTTTCACCAGCACGACTGCTCAGCTAATGAGAGCTACGTTTCAATCTCACAAATATACACTAAATAATATTATGTTATTGGGCAGGACATAGATGGTTTGACAAAAAAATTCAGACACTCCCTTAAGGAAGTTACCAACCAAAATAGTTCTAACTTTATAGGCATTTATGTCTGTAAGGGCCACCTCATGTGCCTCCTATACAGTGCATCCTGTTAATCAACAGAGAGGAGTACCATTAGCTCATGTGACCTACAACTTAATAAAATGCAGCAACAAATATATATATCATCTATTTTCATAATATTTTTTTTCAGAGTAGCAACTTCTGAGGTTGGCAGAGCAATGTTATGTCATGATGAAGTGGAACAGAACTAGATTATATGATTATCTCATGAACCAGATCTTTTCTCATTCACAAACTCTTCTAAGTTGTGGTCCTTGTTAGAAAAGTTTAAAAGCCTCAGATCTGTGTTTAAAGCCACTTTAATAATGAAAGAAACTATCACCATCTCCTCTATCATAAAATAATATTTAAATTTTTTGGTTTCTAGCAAAATGGCTGTAAAACTGGGAGAAGTTTTATGATGCTAGAGGAAAGCATGAGACCTGCCACTTTAATGCAGAGATCTGCACACACACTAGGTCCCCAAGCATTCCAGGTTTTGAGTTAAATGAATTTATTTTGGTGGTGATGCAGTAAGGAAAAGGCACATACTGAAGAAGAAATTACATTCCATAGCCTCCCATAGAAATACTGCAGTCTTGCTGCTATAACAATGTAAGGCCATGTGTGGCTACAAAATGAAAAAGAACTATGTGCTTACATCCCATTTCTGATTTTTTGCAGCTATCTGAGAAAGATTTGATATTGTTGTTGTCTAAGCACATTTAAACTTCAGCTGAAATAACTGCCAAGTGATTCATGCCTATGTAGGTGAATATACCGATTGTATCTGGAGCCCCAGTGCGCCATTTTCATTTCACTTTAAATAAAAAACAAAATGTATCTATGTCAGTCAGTGCCCTTCTGCTGTACTCAGAGGTATCAAACAGGCTACAATTATGATTGTGAAGTGATTGTGTCACATTGGAGGAAGGTTTATTGCTTTTGAGTCTGCTAGGCAGTAACACATTCTGTTTCATATTACTCTTTATATCATTGTTTGGCTGTGACTAGAATAATCAAATGCCATCAAATGCTGTCAAATTCAATTTACAGTATTTTTCACTGAAGCAGGCTTTCTGCATTATATTTCCTGTTTTCCCTTTCTATGGTTGCCATGGAATAGCAGCAGTAATCATCAGCTTTATTTACAAAACCAACAGAGTGAAGACATGTCTTGGGCTATAACATACACTTTATTCCTCTTTATGCAGGGGAGGGACTTGGGGTTTTGATCAGACAATTAAAAAAAGGCAAACAAAAGGGTATTTCAAGACAGCAGGAATTTTTAGAGACCACTAACATCTTTGAATGAACTTATATTAATTATCACTGAGGATTCCAAAAGGTAATTGGATTTCCTGTCTTCTCAGTCACACCTCTAATATAATAAAAAAGTCCCAAACTCTTTGTGGGAGGCTAGAATCAGCCCAGCATGTGTTTGCCACACATACTTAAGATTTGGAAAACCCAGGAACTTTAGAGTTTAAATCCCTCTCAAATATATAGCTTGAGTTTTATAATTTCTGACTTCTGAAGCCATTCAAGAAGGTCGCTCCAGTGAGCTTTTAACAAAGGCTCAACAGGCACAGCAGAGATCAGTGCTCTGCTAGTTTCATACTGCCCTAAACACTGCTATCCGTACAGAAAAATCCTCACACAGGGCTTAGGAAACTCCTCATAGCAAGTGAGAATGCATTAGTCAACAACCTACACCGGGCAGATGAATACAAACATCAAGGTACATAAACAGATGCACTGTAATCACTGTCCAGATTACTTACATAGGAACATAATTTATCTTGGAAAATTGATCCGTTTTAGAAACCTAGATACCTTTTCCTGCCTTTGAAAGTCTCAGAATTGGTGGATTACTCTTCTTTCCGCTACAAAATTCTCAACTGTCTGTCAGAGAATATTGAAGTTTGTACCTAGTGGTCGTGGTAAGCACAGTACATGTATCTATCATACAAACTTTTTCTAAGACTTTTTTTTTGTTCCCTTGAACTTTTAAAATGCACTTTCACATGCTTTTTTGTAATTTGAAGTTCAGGAAGGTGATTCTTGTTTGAGTTCCTATTCCCAACATGGCCATTCATGGATCAGCTTCTTACCTTAGCACTTGAAAAGTAATATATATATTGTTTCAAATATACTTCTACACTTTTTTTCACCTCCCAAAAAATCAAGGAATAAAGAAAGGAACTGTTAAGTGTCACTAAGAATCTGAGGTAATAAGGGCATTTACCTGTAGATAAAGTAGTTAGTAATGATGCCATTTGGTTTCCTGGGTGGTGCCCATTTCACTTCTATGAGTGCAGGTCCAATTGCTTTAACAACAGGTGGGCTCAGTTCTCTGGGAGGTGCTTCAGCAGTTCTTGAATATGTTTGACCACCCACGCCACACCCACCTACAAAAACAGACATTTGTGTAGGGATAAGAGCTTTTTCCTCAACCAAAAATACATTAAAAGCAAATGAATGTCCAGTAAAGAAGCTGCTGGTGGAAATGGTGTCTCATTTCACCTCGTTTTATTGTTAAATACTCATTTAAATTACCACAACTCTACTGATGAATTACTCCTGATTTTCAGCAGTATGAATGAGGAGCAAATTGGTTCAAAATTGTCATTTTATAAATACTTATCTCAATAGGTTTTTGAAAATTTCCATCAAAGACAGGGAATTTCTAATTTTTGGGCTCTTCTCTCCTGTCTTTATGATCACCACTTCTTGTCGGTGAATGATTACAGAACTGATTCAGTTCTGTACATCCTTTTTTAAAGATCTTTAAGCTGCTTATGAAGAGCTTTTAATAAAGTGGCACATACAATCTAAAATACATATTTTAAACCTCCATTTGCTATATTCATGATACATGGTGAAGTACGCACATGATACATGGAGAAATATTTAATGCCTCATTCAGTACTAGGCCTTCTTTTTACTAGGTAAACATTTGACTCCAATGTAAAGAATTTCATCTGTTTTTCAGAATTGCATCTACCTGCAAAATCCCTTCCAGCCACACAGATGAGTGTTTTAAATTGCCTTACCACTCTGGCATGCTTGTACTCTTATCTCATACAGGGTGTAGGGATCCAGGCCATCGACAAAGGCAAAATGTGCACGTCCTACTGGCTTCACCAGCAGAGTGGGACTGCTCGCATTTAGCAGGATGTTGTATTCCAAAGGCACATTGACAATGAATATCCCTGTTGTGAAACAGAGAAGAACCAGTGATTATCTGAAACACTAACAATAGTGCAGGACAACTTCAAAGAGCCAATTCATCACATGCAATTTTAAACATAAGCCCCCTCTGGAGGTTTTCCCTACTGCTTCTTTGAAAACTACAATAATTTAAATATAAACCAGATCCATCTGCAGATTGTAAGTGGAAGACAGACATTATGGTTCTTAGGTAAGAATCAAAATTCAATTCAGTCAATGCCTGTTTTGCAATTGCCACTTCTGGGAAGACCGACCTTATGACTTGGAACCAAGCAGCTTTTATGTATTTTGGAGGAGGAACAGCTACTAAGCACTGCTGTTTGAATAGTCATATGATCAAACAAGTGAATTGCAACCATTTGGCAAATTATGCCTTTTTAGCCCAACAGCAGTAGCTGAGTGTAGGTTCTTAGCCTGCTTCACCAGTAGAGTACAATACGATAGCTTGAGCCAAGAAACATATAATTTTAAATGATGTAAAAACAAACTCTTCAGTTTTTGTTAAAAAAACCCTTTCATTTTTTAGTATTTGAATTCAAGAAACATAATTTTAAATGATGTAAAACCAAATTCTTCAGTTTTTGTTAAAAAAAACCCCTCTCATTTTTTTAGTATTTGAATTCAAACATTTTCCTCATCTATTCTTATCCCCATGCTGTCAGTTCTTAATTTTCCGGTTTTCTTGAAAGCTGAAAAACTCAGTTCCTTCAGAAGAACAAGCTAAGCCATATACCATCCCTTTAGAACAATAGGCAGATGTTCCTGGATGTTCTCTTTTCTTCTTCCACATGACATCTCTAAGAGTTTTGTTTGATTGGTTAGTGGTTTTTTTTTTTATTTTTGGTTCCCTTGAGCAGTAATATATTTTTAGGAAATAGGCTGTAGGTTTTTAATTTTTGTCCACTGTAGACTGGTCTGTGCAGACAGCAGCAGTTTCATAAAACAAAGAGAACAACCAAAGAAGAGTTTGTATTAAGTCTGTTTCCTTCATTCTGCAGTCACATAAGAAAGGACAGAGTACAGACCAGACAAGGTTCATTTCTGAGATGAGTCAAGATATATCTGATCAGAAAAATCACATTTCTCTTTGAACACAACACCTTCTTTAGATGTCACAGAGATGTCTTTGTGACTGCAGCAAGGACCAGATGCCTGTGAGCAGTTCTGAGACTTGTCCAGACCTTGAGATTCTTTCCTTTTTTAACTTTGGAAAACAACTCAGCTTGTTCTCCTAATTACAATTTTGGCCCTTTTCTGTTAAAGCATCTACTTGATACTACTACCCTGAAGCTACAAAGAGCATTTTGTTTCCACTGTTGTGCATCTATTAGATGGGTTTTTTTTAGCTAAGTATGTATGTGAATATGTATAACTAAAGCACAGAAGTTTGCAAGAAATCAGAGATTTCAAGTTTAGTTCTGGTACTATGAACAACTGATGTACTTTGAAAGATCAGAAAAATCTTTGAAACACCATGTTTTTACAATTCTCATAAGAAAAAGAGAATATAAAAATCCCAAAGAAATAACATTCAGCTGCCTGACTAGATGCTAGACAGAGAAAATGCCATTACACTAAAAAGCTGAAAAATAGCCCTGAAGTAGAGCCATGACTTCAATCTTATTCAACTGCTCAGCTTACAGGAAGAACAAAGATGTTGTTAGGAACTGTTGGAAGAGGTGAAGGGAAAAGGAGACAAAAAAAGCAGAAATTCCTCTGTAAAATTTTCCTTCTTCAGTGTAAAAGTTACAAGAAAAATACCAAGATATAATCATTGGGAATGGAATAACAGAAGTACAACTTTCTAAATCAAGGACGATGGTACAGAGTAAACCTCTGAGAGGTGATCTTGAGGTAGACTAGTTTTGCCTCAAAGAAAATTATTTTTTTGCCTGATATATGGAAGACAAAATGCTCCAGAAGAGTACACTTGAGTTTGCAGTGTAAAATTTTTCCAGTAATTAAAAATATACTGTTAAAGACAAATAATAATTATTATTACTATTATTATTATTAGTAGTATTTCCACACTATAACTGGGGGGGTCTGTAAAGTATACATCAGAATATCTGAAAGAGTTTGAAATGGTACGAAGCACACCAATAGAAACATTTATTTAATCTCCTAGTTAAGGTTCTCTTCTTTTCCAGTCCTGAAAACTGACCAGACATTTCAGCTAGAAAAACCTTTTCCTTTATGAGAGTGATATAATTCAGTTTCTTGCATCTCATCAGGGCATTTATTCTAGGCAAAAATCACTAGAAACCGTTGAAATTGAAACTATTCAGAATGCTTGATTTCCCAAGGAAGATTAAATACAAACAAGGACAGCTGAATCCAGCCATCAGTATGCAGCAAAGGACACCTATTTAAAAGTAAATGACCTATCCAACAATGCTGGACAGTGTTCAGTCCATATCATTATTAAAAAAAACACCACCTCACACCTGAAACACAAAATCTTAAAATTCTGATAAATTTTGCACTATATTAGAAATGATGCTAATAGTAAATATGCTCAGGAGAAAAAAATATTCTCAAGAAGTGAAAATGAAATTTTAAATAAAATCACATAAGCATCCTGAAAAATTCCAAAGTCCAATGGAATCCTTCTATACTTTGATCAAACTCATTGACTATAAAGATCAAAGGATCACTTCCTAATCTGAAAAATTGTAATATATACTTTTACAACACAGAATCTTGTAAAAAACCCCTTTTGCTCAGAACAGCCTTCAGCATCTGCAGCCAGTCTGAAACCACTACCTCGTGTGCTCTGATGACTGAAGGAAATGAAATGGGCATATTTGTTAAAGTCATCTGGGAAACCACACGACTTGGTTAGTTCCAGAGTTCATAAATTTATGTCAGAATAAAAGGAACCGTAAAAGCACAAGTGAACCAATTTACCCTAAATGCAAATGGCAGTTTTGTTATTTGGTGTCAAAGTTACCATGAGCACAATGACAACCTGCCATAACACATTTTCATGTTCACTAAAGAACAAGGATTTAGTTGGTTAATATTCCCAGCAATACTCTTTTTCATAATTTACAACAACTAGATGCTGATAGGTTATTTAACATTTATGAAGTTAAGATGTAATCAGAAAAACCCTGATTATCTTTACAAATAAAAAAGTTAAATTATTCCACTTTTTTTTCTCTGTGACTTCATTTCACAGCAGGTGCATATTTTGCAATGGGACAAATCAATCAAATGAAACCCTGGCTTTTTCTGGGCATATTTGGATAACATTTAATGGGACAATTCTGTGCAAAACTCTGCAAATTAGGTTTGACGGCTCTGTGTACTTCAAAACTAGGCTAGGTCAAAAATAGAATTTGCAGCACAGGACGCTTAAAACTTGGGGTAAAAAGGCACAGACTTACAGACTGGTCAGCCAGAATCTGTTTGAAGTTAATTGCTGAAAATTACTTTACTATGATGTGAAATCAGATCACAATTAAAGCAAAATAGCTAAAACTTTTTCACTTATGGGAAACAAATACTGAAACAGGAACATTATCTCTTTTAAAGTTATATTTTAATATTTAAATTCACAAAACAAAACAATCTATTTGGCTTCCTGAGATTAGCTATTTACATTGTGCTTCGAATATCCAGATGTCTCAGTCTGGTTGCATCAAATATTCCCACCAAGACTCTGAAAACAGTAACAGCTGGGGATGCTGACTGTTTGCAAGATGCAAATCTTTGGATATTGGACTTGAAAACCTGTCCTACAGAGAGGTGGAGCGAACAATAATTTACTCAAAAAAACAAAAAATGAGAGCATGTGACAATGGCTTATCAAAAGTTCCATTTGCTAGTCCACAAGAAACCAAGTTGGTTGGGGAAGCTGTGACAAATACAATGGTATTCAAATGCCATGTTTGATCCCATGAAGAATAAAGTAAAAATCCAGATTTCAAACAACTGTCATTCTAACTGAAAGCAAACCTAGAGGTGGATAAGGTGTTATAACATGAAGAAGAAGAAAATATTTTAATCCAGATGATCTTTAACATATGAACCAGTATCCTAGGAGCAGAGGACAGGATCCTATTTTGAGCACGTTCAGCTTTCAAGTCACCACCAGCCACAACTGGAGACACCCAGAAGAATCAGGTCCCTAGTGAGGAGCAGTGGGGCTGTTAATGAGCTGGAATGCAGGATGGCTACCTGCCTACCTATCAATAACATTTATGGATACACCTTGGGGAAATAATGTGGTGGAGTTTTTTCCATTTGGCTCTTCTGCACTATCCATGGCACTAATAGTTATTCCATAATAATTGTAACATATCCTTCCTGAGCATATCAGTGAAATGTACCACACCTCTGAGGAAGATAATGGAATACCTATTTCAGAAAATAAAGCCCTATTTTCCACAGTGAGTGAGGTGTGTCAAGTATTTTTTTCTGAATCCATCACTGTAACCACTACTGGGCCACCTTGCTCTTTAGCTAAGTCAGGAGTTTTGAAATGCTACACATCTATAAAGTCACGAGACTTCGATATATTACAGATGCTGAAATGTTATAATTAAACCATCCAAAAGGAAGGTTTTTGTAATACAATGTGTCCATAATTAATCCTGAGGGTGATTATTTGATCCAAATTTATTACAGCACATAAGACAGAATGCCAAAGCAGCCCTGATATCCACAGACAGGAAGACACTATGAACAAGTACCTTCTCATCAAAACTTTGTTAATTAAAAGCACTTTTTTGACATCGAGTCTACAGCAGTGAAAAGAACAGTTTTGTCCAAGAGTGACTGCCAAGCCTGACAATCCTTATAAATAAAGATGCATTCTAAGTTTATAAGGAAAACCTATATTGACTCAATGCAGCCTACTGTGAGACAAGGATTTATGCACAGAAAGGCAACAGATCAGAAAAAGAAAAACAGTTACTCTATGTACATGGACATAAATAAGGATAAGAAGTAGTAGACACTTTATGCTAATCCTACCAAGCTGGAGATGATTGTGACCCCAAACACCTGTATGACAGACATGTTAATGGGATCTGTGATTCCAGAAGATCAGAACTTCCAGAATAAATCTCCACCTGCGTCCTCTGCAGTCTTACTCTTAAGAAAAAATAACTCTAGAAGCACAAAGGACCTCAGACTGAGCAAAAAGCAGGATTATGAAGGGTCAATAATTAATTTCCTAGCTTCTGCATAGAACTATGCTTCTGCCCACAGGTTTTAGCAGCATTAATAGCATTGTAGCTTTCAGTAACTTTCAGTAACATTTCTCTGCTGTTAGTACTCCTCATTCTTAGATCAGCTAGTTTCCCTGAAGTGCTATAATAAAAGGAACAGCAAGATTTGCTTTCCAAAATTTGTCTTTTTCTTAACTAGGAGGAAAATGAATCCTGTTCTAGCTGAAGCCAGGACAAAACCCAACAGAAGCACAGTATGAAAATCCCTTCTTCATATTTAAAAACCTAAATAATTAGCCCCACAACTAGAAGGCAAAGAAGTTATCAAATATCCACAGAAGTGAGATAAGTGTTCAAGGTGTGTCCCAATATCTGGAAAGAAGGGCATGTTCCTTTCCCATATAAGGAGAATGATTTCTACAGATGTGTGAATACATGAACCCTGCAACTTCTGCAGATCCATGATGTCCAGCCTCCTCCTCATCCCTCTGATTCTGCGGTTTCAGGAACGGACAGACCTTTGTATGTGTAATCTTAATTGCAACATAATGAAATGTACTACACAGAGCCTGGTTCTCCTTGCTGGCTTGTAACCTGCTGTGAGAAACAGGAATTTAAGCAGCTGGAAAGGGTCTAGAACAAGGACAAGCTTTTCTGGGAAACACCCCACTCTTCACAGCCTATGTATTCCAATGCATTCTTATGTTTTAAATCTATTTATAATGTTGCTGAATATTTTGTACCTTAAATTATATTTATTATCAAAACTATAATACAGCATGAGTCACTTTCCAATAAAACCAACTGTAGATTATATGCCATTTGAATTCACCTGCCTTCTGCAGGGTTCTAAATCCTTTCAGGCAGTAGGGGGAAAAGTTTAATTTAAGATTTTAATCTTTTTCATATATTATAGCATTTCTATAATGGATTTTGTGCTCCTGAAAACTAAAAGATTGACAGCTCAGGGTATTATAGATTTATTAATCATTGCTTAAATGGGTAGGGTGAGCACTGCTAAGCACTGCCACAATACTTGCAATCCCAATCTTGGAGGCAAAATGCTTTTTCTAGGTGACTTTACTTTTAATGCCAACTGTCCCTTGCTAAGCAAGGATAGAACATCTTAAATAATTAGGAACGAGAGATATTAAAAACTCCCATGAATTCACTGATAAAACACATAGGGCTATTATTGCAGTATGCAAACATCTGAAGTTTCTAAAAAAACTGATGAAATTTTAACTGAAAAAAACCCAGTATCTAAAAACTAGAAAACACCTTTTTGGAAATGAGGTACAGTGGAAAAAAGATTGTTCATTACAAGACTTTCATTGTCCCACAATAAATACAGCACATAATTTTTATAACATCAGTAAAGTGCTCCAATTACTTAAGCTATGATCTATATTGATGAAGCATCGCATAGTTTCTCTTAAAAAAAATTCTATCATTCAATTATTCCTTGTTAGCCCAGCTTTATAGCAGGTGGAGGCCACCTGATCATGTTCAGGAGAAGAGTAACTAGAGGAAAAAGACTTCTGGGCCTTTGCTGATTCACCATACTGCAAGGGAACATATCCACAATACACTAAGGTGCTTGGGCAAATAAAATTTACTCAATCAGGTCAAAGCTAGCACAGGATCTCTGTCTCAGAACCTAAAAGGTTGTCAAGTTTCCATGATGATAACTCAGATTAGTATGAACAGAAGAGAAAACTCAATTTTTTTTGTTTTTTCATTAATATTTGCACTCACTAGTAGTTCATAACTCCAAACCATGAAGGGTTTTGCTCAACTAAACCTCACAATACTGATGTCAAGTATCTAGATCAATATTATTAAAATAAAATGTCTCTAGGAGACAACAGCTTTAGATACTGGGTATTTAAATCGTTAAAACTAAATACGAAGAATAAAAATATCAGAATGATTCAGCTGCCTACCTGGATATACTAATTTTTCAATCCTTTCATTTTGCTACAAAGTACTACATAGAAATACATTTTTACCTGGCACGTCCCAAGCTAGAAATATAGAATATGCATCAATTACTGTGACATTATATGGGACATGAATTTTCTCTGGTGTTCCTGCTGGTGTTTGTATAACATATTTATCACTAGTGTTGCTGCCGCCCCAAGTGCTGGCTTCCAGCTGGTAAACATATCTGCACAAACACAAAAAGATCAGTGGACACTGCAGTTAGAAGCTTTAGGCATATCAGCAACAGAACATTTCCATTTTCACCAATTTAAAGTGAATACAATGAGTATTACAAATACTGCATTAGTGAAGATTTTCACATTCAAGTTTTCCTAATGTGAGAAAAGTAACTTAGAATAATAACTATAAAATCAAAGATACCAAAATAATAATACTTAGAATAATAATTACCATAGAATCAAGATACCAAAACTCAAATACTAATACTAAATACTAATACTAAAATTCAAATTAGCTTACATAAGCAAGAGAAGTATTGAGTCAAAAAGTGTCAAAACTAATTGCAGAATTACTTCTATAAAAATATCAGCAGTCACTTTTGAACCTGTATGTTCAGTATGCACTGGAACATCATATACCATTTGCAGTGCTGTTTGTCATATAAAACCTGGCATTTTTCAGAGTATATTCCATGATGGAAAAAATGCCTATCATTGAGCTACCAACAAACCATCCAACAGAAAAAAAGAAAAAAGCTTTACTTCTTTGAATCAGAATGACCAATTCTCAAAAACAAAACAAAAATTAAAAGTCCTTTGATTAATGTCTTTCTAACATTTGACAGTCTAGTAAAAGTGTTCCACCAATTTTGAGTAATGAAGTAATATTTCAAGAGAATTTTCTTTTGTTCACAATAAGTTATATTTTGTACATTTCACTAACACAAGTACCTATGTTTTTCAAGGTCTTTCACCCGTTATCACAGCTCGTTAACGTGCCTTACCTACTGTTAGGCTGCAGGTTAACATCTGTGAAATTCAGGTCTGTACTGCCACCCAGGAAAATCTGTTCTCCATCACGGAATAATCGATAATGAGTAATGAGTCCATTGGGTTCCTCTGGTTCACTCCAGTACATTTCCACTTCTGTTGAGCTGACTATGATATGATGAGGTTTTGGCCATACCCCTATTAAAATCAAAGTGACACTATTTTAATTTTATGACAGAAACTCAAAGGTGTTTGTTTTTTCTTTTCCCATACTTGTGCTGCTGTTTTCAGCAAGGTAATGAAAGCATAAAGCACTGCCAGGGAGAATGACAGAATTTAACACACTTTCTGCATTTATCCTATAACAAATGCAACCAAGTAGACAAGGTAAAGATTAATGGAGAAAGAGGCCAAAGGCTGCTGCCTTTATATGCCCAGTAGTCTCTGCATATTCATTTGTGCTTTAAAAAAAATTCATCTTCCAATTCTAACTTTGTTAATGAAGCTAATGAACTTAGAGATGAATTGGGGGAAATTTTCACAAAAAGAAAGCAGAAATGCAGTGCCAAGCAGTAAAGAGAATGTGGTAAAATATAAAAACTCCAAGAGACAGATTCTCTTGTGTAAATATCTACATGATAGCTTGATGGATGACAGTGGAGTTGTGCACCTTGTTAATCCGCCAGAAAATACAAGCCCGTATGACCATCTCTTTGCAGTTCTGTAAGAATGACTTTCTCCCTTACCATGAGGAGCAGCTTGTAAAGTTTGACCTGAAAGTGGTTGGCTGGAAGCACACCCAGCAGATGTGCATGCAATAAGCACAAAGCTGTAATTAGCGTATGGCTGCAGACCTAAAAAGAGCAAACAGAGTTTAGGCTGAGATGTTGACATCAATTATTCCAAGAATTATATCTCTGCATAGAAAGTTATTGAACTTAACTTATAGCCTTTTAGGCAAACATAGCGTATGAGCTATTCTTATATTACACCTGAACAATACTGAAACGGTGAATTCTCACTAATTTAGACATATATCCTCTACTGATTTAAAAGACCAAACAAAACAATTCAGACTGAATGTCTGTCTATGCTGCAATGGATCTATGGATATCTCTCATATACCTGAATCAGCTTTAAATCAAAAAACTTAGATGACACTGGCCATGCAGAAAAACACCTGAAAGTGCAATTGCTTAGAGTCTTGGTCTTGAAAACCTGAATAGCCCTTAATGTTTTGAAAATGTATAACTAATACATTTGCAATAATAAGATAATAAAATACTCACTTGTACATGAAACCTTTTACTACATTGCAAATAAGTCAAAGGACTGCGACCTTCCCAATTTTTTTTTTATTTTTCCCTCTATTTTTCCCCTATTTGATACAAGACTTTAAAATAAATGCTTCAAAGCAGTTAGAAGCTGAACTGACAACCAAGCCCTCATTACAAAATATTAATTTCAGTTACTTTTTTTAAAACTTTTTATTCAGCTCAAACCTTCTATGCTGTACATCCTTGAATGAGATGAGAATATATTGCTTTGCCTTTTTCTTGAAAATTTTCAAACATATTTGTGCTGTGTGTCGATGACTTCAGATTTCACATCAAGTTGCCTGTGGCTTAAGAATTTGACTTTAGGGATCCTCATAAATTTGCACTCACAATTTGGCTAAGATACTGAGCTTTTAGAATAGCCAATTCTGTGCACCTATTAAAGGCTTCTTGTAGTTAAATTGTTAAAGATGTAGACCATTGTGAGATCACCTTAGAGCTCAGCTTGAACTGCTGATCAGCCTTCTTCACACAGCACCCTCCAGCCCACAACACAGCACCTTTGCTAAACTATTATTTTGGAAATTTCTCAAAATTTATCTTTAAGATATCACCAGGCACAAACACTGAAAACCCTTTTCTCACATTTTCAAGGATCCCCTTGTTAACACCTCACAATATATTAAATAAAGGTTCCTGTTCCTGAACGTAAAGGATACAAAAAGTATAACAAGAAGTAAATTATACACAAAATCTCTCTGAAAATATTAAAATTGCAAAACTAAACACTCAAAAACTAGGAAATCCCATTACCAGGACATTGTACAATACAAACTGATCCTCTTTTGTTCACAGGCTTTGTGGCATAGTCCTTTCTAAAACTGCCTCCAACATGTGGTCTACAGCCTGATTAATTGTAATTTGAGACTTTTTCTTGCAGCGTCCACCCCTAGAGCATACAGATGCTTTGTTAACACCAACTTGCTGAGCATTCCAAATGTCTTAGGACCAAAACAAAAAATCCCCCCAACCAACTCCATAAAAAATCACATAAACTCAAAAATATAAAAGAGAAGAATTTCTCTCTCAGAATCAGGATATCGACTCAAAGAGACTGAGAGAACCAAAAATCTCCTTGGAGCTGCCAGGAAGCCATTTGGGATTCCTGGGACCTGGCTGTCAGACTGTCTGGTGTTATGCAAAACTTTATATATCCAAGCACAACTCGTGCCTTCAGCTGCAGCTCTGAGAGCTCAGGAAATTCAGGCAAGGTACTGAAAATGAAGAAGAGGTGGTTGTGACAAACTGTGGAAGACTGAGATGTGCCCTCCTCAGTACCACAGCCTGAACAAATAGGAAAGCCCTGGATGTCAGATTGCCTTTGGCAGTCCATGCCCCCAGCCCTGCAGCGATCCACGTTTGTCCCTCTGGGCTGTCCCAGCTGCCTCCCTCCCTGTGCTCCATGTTCCTGTCTCCTTGAAAGGGAATGGAGCTCTGGGCAGAAGCAGAATTAGGCCCATCCACACTGAGACTCCCAGAAGGAATTAATCCACTAAACACAGCTAAAGCTGAGGCAGCAGTTCTCCATACAGGAGCTTCATTTTATTCCTCCCTGGAAGAGGCACTGATTGTGGACTGAACAAGGCAGTAACCCTATGAACAAATGACTGTACTGCTGTGTAATGTAGATTGTTTGTGTGGAAGAGGCTGAATTAGGATTATACAGGTCAATTCATAGGTATTATACAGGTCAATTTTTAAGGATGTGGCTTTGTGGTCTTAACAGTGTGCTTTTGATGTAGCTCCTGCATTTAAATGGAATTATTTAGAGAACAATGCAACTCAGTGGCAACAAAAAAGTCTCTGCAAGACCTTTGTTTATAAACAAATCCTTCCTTACATCCAGCACCAAGATATTTTAATTAAAATACATTACAAACAAATAGAGTGAAAAAAGAAGCAGCAATTACATAGGAAGGTAAAATACTGAATGGAAGACATGCAGGCTGCTTAACAAATTGAACAAGATGTGAAGGAGAGAAAATAAAGAGATGACTCAGAGGGACAGCTCTTGCTGTAACCTATTCATGAACTGGAAGAGAAGAAAAATCATCTGAACACTGTGTATAAAAGTAAGGAGGGGGAAAATGACAGTTGCAGACTGGAGAGAGGCAGAGGCATGGAGGAAAGCCAAGTATTTAACATTTCAGGATAGAAAAGATTACTGTGGCAACAAATTACTTGAATTCCCCTAAAGGGAGTCATGTTCACTTTTAAAGGAAACATGCATAATAAAGCAATACTCATTTACAACTACACTTAAAAGAGAAAAATGAGCATTAAAAAAAGAGCACATGCTTTCACTAATTATTGGTGAAATTCTGATACCTTTAATTCTAGCCATATATGGAGCAGTCACAGCAGATTTTTATCTAGATTATTAAAGCTTTGCATTAGATGCCTTGTCTTATGCTTTGGAAAGCTCTGTGCAAATCTATGTATGTGATTGATAATAAAAACAACTAGTAAAATAATATTGAAATATAAGCACCATTTTGCTTTTCTAATGTCTCTACTTGATTGTTCCCTAGAGGATCTTTCTCCCCTCCTTTTTTTGTTTATTATTGTGGGAAATTTTTAATTTTTTTGTTTTGGTCAATTTAAGCAGTCTATTATATTGTTGCAGCATTTGTCTTTTGCCAAAAGGCTGTGGAACAGTGGGGCTTTTTTTAAGAACGCATTGTTCTATTAGCTAAATCAATTCCTTCTGATACTGTTTGTCTCCATTTGTGGGTATGGCTCCAGCAAGGTCAGTAATTAGCTCCCAGGATAACGCTCCTGGGCCCTGCTGTGGGAATTTTACTCAGGAGGATGTCAGATTGCTGACCACAGCCTCCCACAACCCCTTCACCCCCAAGAGTTTCCTTCAGATAAATATTATTAATGATTCAGTGCTGCATATGGAGAGAGACCTGACCAGTGACAACACTTTGGTAACTCTTCAGATTTCATTGCCCTGAAATGGAGAATATGTTCAGGTGAAAGAATTTCAAACTATTCAGTCATAAAGTATTCATACTATTGTTTCTTGTACTAAAATAAATATTAATTATCTTCCTTGGTTTTGACGTAAAAATGATTGATCCTACAAATTGTTGATAAAGCCTCTTACTTGGGATATTAACTTTGGTGTATTAAAAGGGGGGAGTTGAAAAGAACCTTTTCTATAAACCCACCTGCTGCTGCTGAAGAGGGCACTCTTGGCTTTCTTTTACAATTCCCCTAATTATTTTCCTCAGTCTTACCCTCTGCCTGGCCCCACTGAAAGCATTAGCAGGCCCATTTGTAAAGTAGTAGTAACACAAAGTGAAACAATGCCATAACTGTCATCCAAATTGTTCTGTACAGGGTACTGGAAGTGTTCAGTAATAAATGATATAAAAAGGTCTTTTATTGACAAGCTGCCATGTGCTGTTTGCATTAGAGAATATGAGAAGATGATGGCTGCTGCCCCTAGGTCCCAGTGGCATTCAACTCAGTGAGATAGCAGAAAATGCTTCAGTTTGCTTAAAGCATTGATAACACCTCTAAATAATTAACTGAGGACTTCCTGTCTTCAATTACTTAATGCTTTTTTTAACATCTTGAGAGGATTATAAGCAATTTATGGATTTCACATGATGAGCACATTCACCACTATTCCCACAAAGCATTTGTGGGATCATGTTTCCAAAGCTTTGATGTAATTAAAAATAAGCAGCAAGACAATGGTGCCGTGGCAAGGTGCTCGCCTTCACGTCTGCCATTTGCGAGACCCGAGATTCAAAGTCTCCACAAATACTAATGCTACAGCTTCATTAATGTTCAACTGTTGCTCAGGGAAAAGCAGACAGTTTTGGAGAGGAAAAAAAAAAGAAAAAGAAAAAACAAGGATAATGGGAAAATCGAAACATCCATCCACAGGGAATAAGACAAACAGTTCAAACATTTGAGATTATGTATGAAGTGAATTTGATTCTTTTATCGTATTCTTTTAATTTAGAGAGCAATAATTACCCACACTGCTAAATCACTCTCATGAATTCCACATTATTACCCAAGGAAGCTCCTGCAGAAAACAGCAAAAGATTTGATTATGACTGTTGGGAGGAATGATCACTTATTTCATTCCTGGCTTAACATGGCCGCACTGGACAGTGGCTTAACAGAACAGGCACACAAAAAAAAAAAAAGGTCCTTGTTTCTCAGGAATTAATTTCATTTCCTTTCACTTCCAACTGCTAAGTATTGTTGGCATTAAAATGGAGATATAACTGCCTTGGAGGAGCATGAGAAATATTTTTCAATGGGCTCGATAAATCACTCCTTGTTGGAATGTTCCTTCTTCACAGTGTAAACTTACCACAGTAAGTCTAAAACATGTACCACCAACTCTGGCTCATATCTCATGTCCAGAAGCACTGAATATGGAGATAGGCGTAATACACCATTGATGAATTTCACACTTGAGCATGATATTGTCAAAGAGGAAGAGCAATCTTGCTCTTCTGTGAGTGACTACAGCAGAGACAAACTCTTTTAAAGCACTAAGGGATCCACCCTGACTCAGGACTCATGTTTTGAGGGGTATTTGAGAGTGCCATCTATGCTTTAGAGGATTTATGTGCCCTACATCAAATTCTGCACTTTGGCTGGCTGTCATATGGTGTGTACAACACTGGAATCTTGAAATTTCCTACTTGTGGGGCAAAAAACCTAGGGAAAAATTAATGCATTTGTGACATATAAAAATTTAATGAGCAACCTCAGGTCAAAGAATGAAAAAAAAAATCCCATGATGCTTACGTTCCTGCTCTGTGTTCAACAGAAGCATTTCTAAGAGGGATTTTGGCTCAGTGTAACATTCAAAAATAAGTAAAAATTGAATATGCAAAAAACAATACATTTGAGGTCTGAGCCAAACTTTCCCCCAGAATCCCTGAAATAAAGCTTCTTTCATCAAGTATTTAGAAAAAGGCTATAAGCAATATACAATATTATAAACAGAATTTGGGATCTTTCCTGTTCTGTCTTCCTTTCCTTTTTATTACCTCAGACATAAAGTACTCGATCCTTCTCGATCCTACACTGCTACACATTCACAACAGCATTGCTGCACATCAGTGATGTTAAAGGAGAGAGTTGAATCTCATGAAGGGATGGCTAGCCTACACAGAATATCTAAGTCGTTGAGCACACTACAAAGCATGCATCTTCAGTCAAGCTGGACAGCTTTATTTTAAAATTTTGAAATTAAATCTATTAATATTTTAACAAACAGCAGCTAGAAATGAAAGAGATTGGAAAAAAATAAATTTAAGATATGTAAAGTCATGATAAAGCATTTCAAACTGTGACAGTGCTGGGGATTTCAAAGTTACTGACAAGTGGCAGTTTTAATATATTAATACTGTCTTATATCTTAAGGACAGGACATTAGCCTGCCAAAGAGCTTTGCCTCCTTACCTGACACTGTGTGCTGCATTCTGCCTGCAGCATCAATGTATATAAGTCCTCTCCCCAGCTGACTGATCTGGTACTCTCTGATGATCCCATTTGGTTTCTTGGGTGCATCCCAGGTTAAATGCAACGCTGTGGAGTTCAGAGCACTGACTTCTGGTGGCTGAACACTCTCGGGGACTCCTTGGACAGTGACTGCAACTACCTGAAGACATATGAATTAAACAGCAATTTAATGTAATAGTACACTAGATACCATGATCAATGAGAATGTCACTTTTGTTTTAAAATGTTGTTTGGGCTGGCATATCATTACCAAGGGGCTGGAGAAGTAGTTACTTTTTTCCTCCTTTTTCACAATGAAATCTGACCTTGAATACATTACATAAGTCTGTGTCTCCAATTTATCACAACAGGTTCACCACATTTTAGCTGCAGTGTATGGCACAGGGTGAAACAACAAAAACTGTATTGCTTGAAAACTCTTGATAACTCTCTTCCATATGGTTTGTCAGTGCCTCTGCATTTTAACTGCCTGATTTCATATATTTTAAGCACCAGTAAACATGGGGCTAAGCCTCCATATATCCCATGCAATCTGAACTCTATTGTAGTTATCTGCAACTCCATACTTCCATAAGGAATCTAAAGATTTTGAAAGCTAGGATAAGTTTGCACTTGTTAAGTTCTTTCTACAAAAAAAAAAAAAAAGGAAAAAGGTAATTTTCTATTGACACATCTCCACCATCAGCTACAGAAGAAGCATTTCCAAATTACATTGGTTTAATAAGTGAGTCAGACCATTTTCTCTTCGAGAATCACTTTTCTTTTTCTGTTATTACCACCATAAAGTATTTATATTATGCTGTAAATATAAAATGTGCCCTCTATAATATATTGTCTTAGTGCATTTGGTGGAATCAGTCCCCACTTGGAGACTTCAGTGTTTGCAACAGTAAACTCCTTAATTACAGGCAAGTGAAATAAGTAGGATTTATTATCAGTGGTTGCAGTGGTTGTGGTTGCAGCACAGGTCAGTGGTTGCAGCAACTGTGCCTACAGTTTCCAGACCACAGCTCTGTGTGCAGGCAGAGGACTTCATCCACCTCTCTTCATCCCTCTACATCAGTGTTTTTATTTTAGACTTCTGACTGAGATTTGCATGAATAAGAAAAACATTTAAACACCTGCAAATAAAAAAAATCAATCTCACATATAATAATACAACACATAGTCATTACTCCCCACCTCTGCCCCACAGACCTTACCCTTGTAGTCCTAGAAATTCATTTTCAAAGAGGCAAGAATAATATTGTGAAATAGAGGTCACTTAAGAAATCGTTTTTGCAAATAATAAATAAAGGAGGTACTTTGCAGAATAAAAACCAGAGCTGGCTAAATAGTAACGTTGATGATTCAAAGTGATACACGAAGAAATGAAAATCAGAAAGGGAGGTAAGAGATCCTGTTTGCTTAAAACTGAAGCTGAGGCAGGTTGCACACAGGGACAGTAAAGCCTGAAGCAGGTGCACTTATAGAAAGCCAGCGAAGAGTAATATAGTGAAAGGAGGCTTTTCCACTGGAGTGGAAGAGTAAGAAGTTTTTTGAAAAAATTGCTAGACTATAACTAAAGCAAATATCTAAGAAATACCAAGGAAGAAGAGGCTATAGACCTCCTAGTGAGAAGCAAAAATTTAATTTCCTGGTTTAGAGAAGGCACATTTTAATATTCGTTACTCTATTCTGCCATGTACAGCTTTCTCTTTAACAAACATCAGTTCCTACAGTGCAATTTCAGCTTTGCCAAGACTGAGACACTGCTTTCTTCTTCTGTTTGCTTTATCAACCTGGGGTTCCAAATATTCACCTGTCAGTAGCTGAATCCAAATCAGATTATTGATGTTTTTTTCACTTACTCAATAATCAGTGTGCCTTCAAATTACACCTTTCCAAAAGCATTTCAGTGTTGCCACACTGGCTGATAAAATCCTGGCATCAGTTTCCATGAAGCCCACTTCACTAACCTTGCTGCTGTCTGTGCAACCAGCCACAGTGCAGGCTCGCAGCTGGTAGGAATACTCTTGGTATGGCTGGACACCACTGGTGTCTGTGAAGCTCATTTCTGTTCCTCTAAAATGCTCAATTCCGTTTCGGAGGATGATGTAGTGAATAATAAGACCTATTGCAGAAAGAAAGTTTTCCCTTTTGTTAGCTGAGGGATCCTGTGTCATGGGATAATAACCTACTCTGCATACAGAAAACATTCAATGAAATATCCACATGGCCAGAGTAGCAGATAATAATTCTGATTAAATGCTGAATGTAAATTACCAGCTACTTTCCTCGGCATCTGCCTCAGTATCTGAGTAGATCCCAGTTTTTAGTGAGAGCACTACCAAGTTTCCTCACAGTTTGAAAATAATAAGCAAGATTTCCTGAAATAAATGTAAGCACCACTAGCACTACCCACAAATCCCCGAATATTTTTAGGATGATTGTCATTTTCTGATCATATTTGCACACTTATTATTACAACTGTACTCAAAAGAGGCTTTTTGGCACTTTGTAAAGACATAATAAGTTGTTTTCTGTGAAGATTCTCCTCTTACTTGCAATGAAAATTATAGCAACCTACAAAAAAACCTTCCTGCAGAGTTTAGGAATATGTGTACTTCAGTGACAGGGGTCAATTAAGATATGTTTTCTGATTTAGGAACACTGTCATTGGAACAATAGAAAAAACACTTATAAAAACGTATCAATACCATTTGGTTGAAGTGGTTCCTCCCAGCTGAGCAGTATCATGTCTTCCCGATTATCTACTTTGGCCCATTTTGGAGGACTTACACCCTGTGGCACATCTTGCTTAGTGACAGCTCTGCTAACTTCACTGAGACCTCTTCCATAGCTATTCCAAGCAGCCACCCTGTACTCATATGTGACAAAAGGTTCAAGGTTCACATCTAGGAAAAGAAAATTACATTTGGATCATCTCAGTCTTATCAAAATACAAAATAACTTTTTTTTTTTTGGGGGGGGGGTTACAGATAAAAATAGATGGTATTCTTTAGACAGGGCCATTGTTTTATCAACTTTTTTGAAAGCAAGTTTACACATTAGGTACTCCTTGAATCTCACTCATTGCATATCCCTGAAGTCTCCGCCCCAATTCACAGATTACTTCTTAAAAGAATTCTGCTTCACTAGACTTCATAGAATCATAGAATGGCCTGGGTTGGAAGCTATATTAAAGACCATCTAATTCCAACCCATCTGCCATGGGCAGAGAAATCTTCCACTAGATCAGGTTCAAAACCCATCCAGCCTGGCCTTGAGCAATTCCAGAGATGGGGCAACCACAACATCTCTGGGCAACCAGTTTCAGTGCCTCACCACCCTCACAGTAAAGAATCTCTTCCTAATATATCATCTAAACCTGACCTTTTTAGCTCAAAGCCATTCCCCTTGTCCTATCACTACCTGCCCTTGTAAAAAGTCCCTCCCTGACTGTCTTGCAGACCCTTCCTGAGGTACAGGAAGGTGCTCTAAGGTCCCCCTGAAACCTTCTCTTCTCCAGGCTGAACAATCCCAGCTGTCTCAGCCTGTCTGCACAGCAGAGCTGCTCCAACCTCTGAGCATCTTCATGGCCTTCTCTGGATTCACTTGAGAAGATCCATGTTGTTCTTCACACTGCATCGCGTTTAATTGGGCTATCTGATAGCATTCAGGCCATCTTTTTCTCCAGAGCAAATTATCTATACTAACAAATCACCAGTCTGGTCTGCCACTTTTCCTTACCTGTAAATGAATACTGTGTTGGACCTCCTGTGTAGACAGTCTCCTCTTCTGCTGGACACACACCTGCCTCTACCTCTGTTTCTGTAGCACTCTGTGAACCTTTTATCCATGCACAGATACTCTCCTTAGGATCAAAGTCACACTTTCCACAGTGTGCTGTTTCCTCCATAGATAAAGGGCAAAGGACATTAGCCTTGCATTCTTCTTTTACCTAAGGAATACATAGGAAAATTTAAATATATTTCCCATATTTTCCTTTCTCTATAAACGCTTCCATTAGTATTTCTCTATCTTTATACAACACAAAAACCATGTCACCACCTTGATTACATTGATATTTCCAGTATATGTGAGACCCTTTCAGCCTTTGGCCCGTCTACTGTCTTTGATCATTGATGTTTCTATAATCCTTTCTAAAAGAAACAGTTTTTTTTAGGGTCCTTGGATGAAAGCATCACAAATTTTAATTACTGGAACCACAAATGGCAGGATTTGTTGAAAATAGAAGAGTCTAGAATCAATGACAACAGGATTTTACCCAAGAATTTGAACATTCTGTTCCTGCAAAAGCCAATATCCTGTGGCAAATCAGTAGCAAAGTCCCAGCCCCTCATACAGCTTGCCAAGTACACAAGAGGGCTCTGTGCAAGTCCTTGGCAGCTTTTGAGGCTGAAAACTCTATCCATGGGCTATATAAATCATGTCCTCTGTCACATCACTACTAAACACAAGCTTTGCTGCAAGAAGAGGACCTCTGCAAACATAAAGATATAAGATTTAACCCATAAAGTACAATTCACAGAAATACACACTGAGCATCCACAACTTTCCATTAAAATTCATGAAATAATATTTTTGCCAAACCATAAGCTAGAGAGCAATAATTCTCATGAAATATAGGTTGCTGCAGAAAGAAATGTACTGCCAAATTTGCCACAAATATTTTTGCCCATTAGGTCATAAACTTGAGAAGGAAATCCAAGCAGATTATACCTAATGCTTCCATAATTCACCTATTGAAATTAGCTTCTCAGCTGATTAGAAACTTCAGCTAATTTACCTTCCCAAATTTGGCCCTTCCACAAATAATTATGTTATGATAGATATCCGTATAGGATGCAGGATATAGATGGATTGCATTCCCATGTAAAGTAGCTGCAGAATGTGTCAGGCTATCAGCCCTTTTGCTGTTAGTAAATCTATATATCTCAGAGAGCCAGCACTGCTATCTCTTTTCTACTGTGGGTAAGTGAAATACAAAGCACTTCCTTTGTTTATACTTTATACCTAAGGCAGGGATCTGGTGTGTTATCTACCAGAATTCATTAACCTGTTCTCAGCCATTTTTTTCCTTGTGTGAGCTACTAATACAATGCAATGAGGAACTGCAGCTGACTCATCACAATGCCTGGATTTTCTCTAGGAGAAAATGATTCAGTCTGAAAATGAAATTACATGAAAACCTTGACATGAAAAGGCAAAGATGTAAGAAATATTTCTGTATTAACTTAGCAGATGAACAACAAGGACATAGGAACACCTGCATATGGCAGGATGGGGTCTGTTTTACTTTTCTTATATGTTTGGTAAATTCCACAACATCTTTCTGATTTCCCTGTTGTAGAATTCACAATATCCAATGTTCTTTTCTTCTCTCTCACTTTCTCTCTCCCTCTTATAATAAATATAAATACAATTTTATAAAAAGAATATACACATATATATATAAAAAATAACAATTGAGAACATTTTTACAGCATATGCGTAACACCAAGATGCTAATTCTTGAAGATTTCTGTTGAATTCAACTTGGAGTTGCTGGCAAAATTGTCTCATGCTGATGCCTACAGTCATAGGACACTCTTGGAAAAGACCAAATTAGCCTTTATGGTGTTTAGTTTACTCTGACATTAAAATAGAATGAGAATAAGCTATTTAATTCATTACGCAGGAAAGGACCTATCCTAGTACTGTTGAAATTTATGCCAAAATGGCCACTGGTTTTCTGTAGGATCGGGATTAAGTCCATCAAGAAAATGTCAATTGTTTTATTTTTATTTTTGGAGTTTTTTGTGGATTTTTTTAGGGGCTTGGGGAATCATGGCCTACTGCCTGCCCAAATTGAAATGTTATAGCATTTTTATACTTCAGAACTGGCCATCCAATTTTAATTTCCACTTAATGAACATCATCAGAAACAGTGGTCACAGAATGGAAACTGGCTATACATGTCAGTCTTGTTAGTATGCCAGCTTTTAGCCACTGTACTAATCTGAAGTGCTGGGCAACACTTCACAGAGGCAGCTAATCATTATTAATTCCTTTAGAATTCATTGCAATAACATCAATCATGGCAAACTCATTCGGTATTAATATGGATGTAATGTGAAAATGAATAATGCACACAAGAGTTTTTATATTCCTATTTTAGAAAAATAGTTATGAACAGTGTATTTCTCTTTCCATCATCAAATCAGAGCTACCAAGAGATTTTCTATCAATTACCTTCATCATCATTCCAGCTGAAATCTTGTCAGAGCAAACATATTTCAAAGGATTATATCCAACTCCATTACAGCATTCTTCGCTCTTTGGAATAAGTTCAGTCTCACAGCATTTTACTGGCACTTGGTCATTCTTTCTAACATGTGCTAGGGACTCACCACTGGAACCTGAGCAGCATATGGTATCTGACTTATTCACATACTCTTGCCCACAACAGAACATCCCTGAAATGAACAAACAAACAAAAAGAAAAAGCTGAATATGAAATTTAAGTAAATAAATAGATAAAAAAGGAGAAAGCTCACAATGCAATATATCTTGGCATAAACCCACCAGCAGCTGGAATTATGCAGATTTAGCTAAAGTGAGATTAAATTCAAACATGAGGTGACTGAAGTAAGCATCCTGACTTCCAGACCTGCTGAAAACAATCAAGAATTAGAGAAATAAACAGGGTGCTCTACAATCAATGCTCACCACTCCTGAACTTTGTAAAGAACTTTGCTATGGAATATCACACCAGTGTACTGGCAACAGCAGGCTGGAGATGGATTGTTGATGAAAATTTCCTGTAGAATGTAAATCTTTTATATTTTAAAGTAGGGGTTCATGTTAGGTACCTAGAATGGAATGGGTCACTTGGAAAATACCCACAGTGAAGCTTCACTCATCTTATACAGAGAATTATCACTCAAGAAGTTGATTCCTATATATAATTTGCATTTCTACAGTGGAATTGATAAGCTGCCAAAATTAATTCTACTATCTTTTTTCTGGTTTTAATAATTTCATTTTTAAAAGGAAAGCTCACCATAACCACTGCAATTTTCCACATATTCACATGAAATACCAGTGTTGAACCCAACACCAGCTAAAGAAAGGAGTAAGTTTTAACTCAGAACCAAATACTACAAACTCCTTTATAACTGCAATGAAATAAATGTTATTACTAATTGAACTAGAAAGATATCACACAAAAACCAGGGCTGTGATATACTCTTACTTCTACAACGTAGTTTGTGTTTGATATCATTTCTGTCGTATGTTGGCATTTAAAACACGTGCAAGAGTGGCCACTTTTTTCACTGCTATTTATTGCAGCAAATCTCTCTTAGAAGTCATACATAATGAAAATTAATCTTTAAAGGTGTGATCCTGCTAAAGCATTCAGAACATTTCATTCCAATCACTGGAATGGCTAAAAATGGTGATGTTACTTGCATACTTTATCTTTTTTCAGGGCTGGTTCTATTCACAGCAATCAAACTGTGATCACCAGCTCTTCAAGATGTAAAATATTTCCTCTTATTCACACCCTTTTTCCAAATTGTCCTAGGATTCTACCAATTTTAAAGAGAGAATTAATGCAGAAAATGACTCAATTCAATACTAATAAGCAACTCAGACAGCCCCAAGGGACTTCTGACAGGCAAACTAAAATTTTGATAATGAACTGTTTTTCTATTGAAACAAACAAAGCTGTATTCTTTCACTGTGAACCTCATCTTTGTTTAACTGAATTAAATTTTTCAGCCAAGATTTCACTCACATAACAAGAAGTGACTCCCTTTCTAGTTTCTTTGGTAAACCATTACTTCTTTAATTATTATCAACCTTGTTCCAGTGTGATAAATTGCTAATTACTTAATACCCTAATCAGCGTTCATTCTTTGCACAGATAAACTGTGACAGCGCCATTAATTTAAATAGTAATTTCACTTAATGGCCAGAACGGCACACCAGATTTTTATGCAGCATTTTCTGAAGACTGCATCCATCACTGCAATATTCTGACATAAAGATGTCTGACGTGCACTAACTCACTTAGGGAGAGCAGATGTTGCAGAGCAGAGTTTGGTAGTAATTCCCAGAGTGCATCACTTCAGCATGAATGAGCTGCAAAGGCAGAGGTAGACAATCTTCTGAAACTGCATTGCATAGCCTCTGACCTTTCCTTAATTTATCACATGTAGCACTTGACTCCTGAACCTTGACACCTCAAATGTACAATTTTAAATATGCTCCAAGAAAAACAAAATAGGACCATGTAATATTGATGGATTGATTTGCCTTCTAAAAATTGCTTTATTCAATTGCCTAAGGATCCAGAAATTCCTATAAACCCTTGCTGAATCCAGTAAAACATCAAAATGTAAACTATTTGTTTGTAACTCAGTTGGAATGTGTGTGTCATATTTTATATATTTGTTTCATAGGCACGTAATGCATTATAGCAAAAAGAAAATCCATGGGCTGGAAAAGACACTTCCTGCTAAAACTGATTTCTGTCAACAACTATTTCATGTTCATCCCCAGAAACTGAAAAAAATTTATAAACCTAGCTGAGTGATGAATTACTAATTTAGTAAATCTGCAAAACCAATGCTTTCAAAAGGGAAAAAATGAGTATTAAAAGGCTTAGCCTTTGGAGCCAGAATAGAGGATCAACAAAATACAGAGCCAGTGTACATTGCAAACTACTCCAAAAATCCTTGGCTTACATGCGGGTATTGCCACTATTACAGATCAGGAACCACAACAGTACAAAGCATCATCTTTCATGAGTCTGGGATGTCAGTACAGTGGCATTAAAAGGAAAAAAAAAAAAAAGAAAAGACAGTGAGAGAGAAAATCCAAGAGTGGTTTTAGCTGACATTATCCTTTATAGCCAGAAATAGAGAACTTTGGATAATCACACTGCAGCAGTGGGGCTCAGGATGTGCCTGTTCACCAATGCCAGCCTTTGCCAGTAGATGTCTCTATGGTCACCCCACTAAATAAGGCCAACGAGGGGCTGAAAAGGAAACCTAAGAAAAGAGAAATTAATAAATAAAGAGAAAAAAAGTAATGTGGGATGGATGAAAAATCTCTTTTTGCAAGGTAGACTCTCTGAAAAAGGTATGTAATGGCAAGTGAAAAAATTCTATGATTCAAGCTCTTAAACCAACATTCAGCTTAAACCTGGATCTAGATTCAGCAAAAAGACACTGATTTTGAACTGGACATGCAACAAAATGAGATTGTGTACAGGGCTTGCACTTCTAGTGAACAAGTTTTTCTCTTCTGCTTTTTTTGGAAGGACTTAAAGCTCTCAAACAGAAGCTTTAAATTGTCACTAGATTTTTAGCTATGGCATTCATTGCCAAGTGCAAAACAGTGCTTCAGAAGCAATTCAGCTTTTGCATAAAACCACCCCTGTTACCTCTTCTCCTTCCAGACAATGAGATCAGCCTTCCAATTACCATATTCTTGCAAAATTCTACTTATCCATTTGCCAATGATAAGTAAATTATGTTTTTGTGTAAGAGCATTTTTTCCATTAGAATAATTACAATAATTAGGATAGGAAGCAGGTAGATTTTTATGCCCGGCTTGTGCATTTTCGTGATGCATTTAGCAAGGCTGAATTACTCCAAGAAATTAAGCAAAAACCAATTGAGCATGATCTATATGATATGATAAGAAACCACAATCTATTCTATGCTTAATGCAAAAGAATACGATCTCTTTTCAACTGTGGTGCTAATTCATCTTTCAAACCTGTGTGTTTCAAATTTGTGTTCAGCTGTGTGCTGGCTCACAGCGTAAAGTCCTCACAGAAAACCCGTAAGCAATGAAAAAAGCCACTGTTTTCTTTTTCAATGGTCAAAAAACTGTCATCCCAACCCATTCTTGGGAAAAATAGTGTAAATGATTGAGCGTTATAGGCTAAACACATTTTTAAAAGAGAGATATAAAGGTTTTTTAAATATATCTATTTAAGGGAAAGAAACCTGTTAAGAATACATATATACTGAAATGAAGAACATAACTTTCATCCCAAGATACCTGTATTACACTCCTACACAACTCATCTGCCCAGAGAGAGCAGTAAAAACATAAACGCTACCCCAGCAGTTCTGTTCCAACAGCATCTGTTAATTCACTCCATTTATAAAATACATATTGACAAAGACAACTGAACTGGGACCAGAGAGATTTGATTTGGTGTGAGAAAGTCAATTCAATGTGATTTTGTTAAAGGGCTCCTGCAGGCAAATAAAAGAGTTTAAGTAATAAAGTACATAAAGAGATGTTTTATGAGCCAGCCCCGTCTTGTGGCAGCCGCACAATGCGGGGCTATGCAAGAGGGCCTTGCTCAGAGCTGGTATTGAGAGCATGCATGCGGTAGATCAGGCACAATTAGGGATCATAATGAGAGGGAGCTAAAATCATGCAAGCAGTGCTGCTCACAGCTCACACCAGGAGTTGTCAGTGGAAGGGAAGGATAGCATGGAAACCACAGAAACCATGGCAATACTCATCTGATTACCTCATCTGGACAGTCAGCACCCAACGAGGGTGTTCCTACTACCAGAGCCACTGAAGGATCCGGGGAATACAAAAAACTAGCTGAAGACAGAGCTTATTTTTTGGAGAAAGGAGGAGTTCAGCCTTCAGATCTGGATTCTTAGTTATATGTTAAGATTCTTGGTTGTACAGCTAAGAGGCTCAAACTGGCACACACCATCACTTAGCTTTGTACACCAAGCAAAGCTGGGTACTAAACCTTCATTATTTCTCTATTTTGAAATCAGACTCCCTTTTCACACCACAATAGTTTCTGAAGTCTTTTTGTCAGGCTGAGAAAGCCTAAGGCTGATGGGATATAATTTGTCTAATAACTGTGGAAAGAAAAGACACATGAAAATATCTGAATAGGTTTTCTAATAATACCTCCAATGTCTGTCCTCAGATAGTCGCAAAGTGTTTTATAAGGAAGTAGGGTTTGGATTGTACCTCTAAATGATAGAGTAATTTCCTATAATTTCCAAGAAATTAATGGGATACACCAGATGAGCTAGTGAGCAGTGCTGGGGATTAATTTTTTGTTAATTTTAAACTACAGCAGGTTTAGCCCCATGTGAGGGATGAACACAAGAGAGTGACATAGACCACCAAGCAGACACCATTGCAATCTTCAGTTTCCAGGTGACTAACCCCACATTTCCAGAGCAAATGGAAAATCCCTGCACTGGGATACATGGTGGCACAAGGTGGTCAATCTAACCTCACTGAGGGCACCAGTCCTGTTTCCTCACTTGCACAAGGAAAGATCATTCACTCCTTTTGAACTGTCTGGTTTCTTCAGCCCCTGCAGCTTTTGCACAAAGGCAAAGAAGGTTACTGCAAGCTCAGCATTTTGGAGTATAGCAAAATAGTGCAACTAAAAGTGCAACAATATTTTAACAAATTGGCACATACACTTCAAACCTGAGTGTGTCACTTCTGAATGGCTGGTGTCACAAGAGATTCAAAAAGATGAAGAGCTTTTTCTTGAGGACTTATCACTTACCTGTAAGAGGTCTGTATGCAGTCCCTTCCTTTTCATCACCACAACAGACTGAGTCCATGCTTATGACCCTTCCACCACAGCACTGCTGATTGAAACTGTCATGCAGGGATCCACCACAGCAGATTTGATTGCCCGATGTGGAGTAAGGCATTCCCTGGCAGCAGGAATCACCAATTCCAACTGAAACTCTGTTTTCCTCTTCATTAGGGCAGCATACTTCTCCTGTCAATATAAGGATACAATTAAAGATTTTATCCATTTACAGCCCTTGAAATTCCTGAGAGCCTTTCATTAGATAGCAACAAATCTGGATTCACACAGCTTCATGTACAGAACTCTCCAGGTGAAAGCACAGAATCACTTGGTGGTTTAGGATGCTATAAAAGTATTATATTAATTTGTAATAATGATTAAAGAAATGCGTATTTATTAATTCAGGTCAAGACTCTGTAAGATATCAAAAGACAAGCATGACAGAGACAAAGCTGAGAAGAACAATGTCTGTGCATATGACAATTATGCAAATAAAAACTTTTTGCAATTGCAGTTACACAGTAAAGAGAGTACACTCTTGCTGTGTTTAACAGAACCATCAGGCTACTTATTCTTTGAAAAAAAAAATTCCTTGTCTCCTTCAAAATCATTCCAAACTTGTCTTGATGAATCAATTCACAATGCTTAAAGCATTTTTCATGTTTGAGTGTCGCTCAGGACTTCATCTCACAGAGAATTTAAGGATTAAACTCACTTTAAAAATTAAATACCACCATCACAATTGGTGGGCTTGGCTGCAACTTAAGCAAAATCATCAGCTTTTGCAGGAAAAGACTGTAGGATAAGACTGCCAATGAGACTGACACTGTAATGGTGGGGTGGGGTGGACTGGAATAAGCTGTGGGCTAAGAACAAAGCACATAGTGTTATAAAGGATACAAAAATGTTGATAAATGGTAATAATTTTCATTCATTAGTGTCTGCTAGTGAATCCAATTGAGCTGATCCAGTGTTCTAATATTTTTATATTATTTTTCTGTGTTGCAGTGTTTTCTGTGGCTCAAATGTCATTTGGAAGGAAGAATGGTTTTGTTTTGCTATTGAAGATGGATAGTAGAGTTGAATGAAGTATTTTGATTCCTGAATGTTAACCAAAGAAATGTGTTTTGATTTTTAAAACTCATTCTTCTCATTTAAAGCAATATCTCAAGTTTTTTTCTTATGAAAGGTTGGGAATTAAAAGACAGAGAGTTCCAAACTCAATGCAGCTTTTGTCAGAAATAACCATGTGCTGAGATTGTAAAAGATGAGGGAGAACAGTGTTTTCCTTTCTCCCCACGTTCCTTGCCAAAGAGGTGCCTGGGTGGTAGTAACATTATTTGTTCTGCCTCCCATCTTAGTTCTGGGCTGGATGTTTGCACTTCTTTGTGCACTAGTGTTTCAGAAACTGAGATTCTGCCTTCCTAATTTGTAATCTTCATGCCTCCAGCCCGGTATGCTTCAGCACATCCCAAGCTATTGAGCTGGCCAAACAACATCTGGGAAATATGTATGCTTATATCCTGTAAAAATAACTTTATCAAATAAAGTCAATAATAACTAAAAAAAAGATGAGAACAAATTTTTAGAGTATAATAGATACAATCCATCTAGGTACTTCATCATATTTTCCTGCATTCCTCGGAAGCTAATTTAGCTGCTACACAGAGAAAGTATTAAAACACAGACTGTTGCTTACATCTATTGGAAATAAAACTATTTTTTTAAAGAACTATTAGACATAAGACACAAAGGATCAGTAACCTTCTCATTAACCTCTCAAAATGGGTTCCATTCCAAGCTAGGTTTGAAAATGTTCTCCCTCTGAAAACTACTATGCAGTCTTACCAGTTAATTGTTATCCTTATCAAAGAATGACCCACATTAACATTTAGCTTGAGGTTATTAGCATATTTATAAAAATAAAAAAGAAAAAAGTGACCAACATGTTGCTGCCCTTTAGAGTATAGAAAAATAATGCAGCAAGTATACTTAGAAAATTTGTTTAAAATCATGTTCAAACATCCACTGTTTCATGCTTGTGGACTGCTGACTGAACAAGAACTACTTTCAGATATAAGACATTTTGTTCCACTGTGCTTTTCTTTCTTGATGTAAACAACATTAAGCTAGTTAACATAGACCACTGGATGGGGACAGAGGTCACAGTATAATCTCTCCATTTCAGTACACTGAGATTAATGAGGTCAGCAAAATACACTTCTCTGGTTCTTCCATGTGATAGAACTTTTCTGATGACATCATGGAAGGCATTCTAATATTGTGATATATTAATTACTTTTCAAAAGATCAGAACTTGGGATGTGCTGAACGTGTTGGCAAAATGTCAAGCATTTCTGAGCCTACGGAATGTGTGCTAGCTCGTCAGTAATGGAAGCATCTTAGCTCCTGACCTGACAATTGCCTACAAAGAGTTATATGCTCTAAACACTGGCCCCATGAAAGGGATCTCTCCTCCCCCTTTTCCTATCAACAATGACCTCCCAGCAAACTGGAAAACCAAACTCTGGACAGTAATGCAGAAACACAGTTTTTGGCAAACTTCCCAAATCACTCTGAGAATAAGAAAAGGATAAATTACCATCAAAGTTAATGCACGTGGGAGGCATGCTTTGATCTGTAACAGTGGAAACAAAGAGTAGACAATGTAGAAACAAGTAGAAGTGATGTCATCCACAATATCAACACAAAGGCTAACAATTGTTCTACAACTGAAATGGCTATGGAAAATCATGTGGGGTCAAGTCAAGCAGAGAACTAAACTTCACCACTAAATTGCCTGATGGTGTTCCTATTAAGGAGAACTGCCCTCCCCATTATGTGGCACTTACTGCAATTAAGTATAGTTTTGCACAAATTAGTTCTCTGGGAAATGACCCAATCATCAGGTTTCATCAATTAAGCCTTTCTTGTACAAACAGAGTGTACCGTGTTTAGAAGGGAAAGTGAGTGCAATTTACTTTGCACTGAGCACAAATCTCAAAGACATCTATAAATCTTGATAAATCTCACATTTATTGTTTTCATTCTCCTTGATTTAACAAATAAATCAACTTTGTTGTTTTATTTCATTCAAGCAGTGGAAAGGAGTTGTCTCTTACCTACTAAAACTCTGGTGTAATAACCACCACAGCACTGATGTTTTGGTTGCACAGCATGTATCTGCCCACCACAGCAAACCCCTGGTGAATTAAGAATAAATGGAATGTACTTGTCCTCACAGCATTGGAAGCCAGGTTTATTGTCGTGCAGAATCCCATTACAACATACCTAGAAGTAGTAAAAAAAATGAAAAAAAAAAAAAAAAAGAAGATCAGTAAGAAGGCAGTATCTGTTAAATAGCACATAATGTGTTGTCTGGCAAAACAATGTATATGAAAACATGTATCCTAGTGCAGACACTAATAGGACGGCAGTCAAATAAAATGTAACTTGGCTAAAATTCTGTGCCCTCCAGCATTATCAGACTTCAATAAACTACTGTGTATCTGACAGAATGCTGCTATTCTGTGGCCTTCAACCATACTGCACCTTAATAAAATAGTCCATTAATATGAATCATCTTCACATGCCTTGCAGGCTGTTTGAGTCTCTCAGTGTGGAGTAGATTGCAATGCGGATTTAGTCTACCATCACCTGACCCTTCTTTTTCTTCCCAATTCTTGTTTATTTTTTTTTTCATTTATGATGAAACCCTTACAACTAAAAAAAAGTATTTCCCAATATGAGCTTTTGGGTTTTCATTCACATAAAAATAAGTGGAATTATCTTCTTATAGCACATTATGACTATAGTTCTTCAGAGAATGTGATCTCAAGAGAATAGTGTTTATATAAGGACTTTTTTTCAAAATAAAATTTATATGGAAATGAATTTTGAAAAGGCCTTTTAACTGTGGACTTCTTTCTAGGTGGTGTCGAGAAAATTATATGCTTGAACAATCAAATATTTATTTGTACACTTACTCCTGTGTCAGTGGAGTGGCACACTGAATACCCAGCAAATCATACAGCACAGTCAGTAGAATAACCATAAAAATGGTAAACTTGGAACCTACAGCCAGTGCAACTTATATCAGCTTCTTCCAGCTAGACATGAAATGGAGTTGGCAGGAGAGCAGAGATGTTAGAGCAGAGTTCCTCCTTTGTTTTCTTTTGAAATGGACCTCTTCCACTACTGACTTTTACCATGTCCTCAATCAGGTTAGCTTAGCAACAAAGAAAGAAAGTGTTCCTCTGAAGGATCTTTTGTTTACCTAAGTACTTTAACTATTACTTGAGAAAAAAACTTGTAGAAATGTATATTAATAAGCTCAGGGCATCTCTTTTGTATTATAATTATAATGTTAATAAAAAAGAATACAAACAAAAATATTGATTTTCTGATGTCATAAACTCTCTTTGACTTCAGAAGGATGATGCTTTGTTTTGTTCACTTTTAAATGACCATTATTCCACAACTCTTGGGAATATTAGGTTAGGTTCTGAATTTACAAGTTACAGTACATAAAAATAGGTAACTCACAATTAACATCAGGTAGGACAGAGGAGGTTCCTGTTTCCTCATTATATTTTTAGGTTTTATAACTTTATATGCTTTGAATTGTGACACTGTTTTCTGCTTTTCCAATGCACTTTCTCCTTCAGCATCTATTTTAGACTACCAATGTAGCTGAATTTCATAATTTTCAGGAATTTTGGATCTCTGTAGGCACTATTATATTATTTTGCTGTCCATTTTGTCACTGGTAATATAACCCAATCTATGAATTTCCTTAACCTACTGTTCTTTCTTCCAGATCATTAGCTAAGATGTCAAATAAAACTCTGCTTTAGAACTCTCTCTGCTTCCTAGCTTTTGGATATTTTGCAATGATTGACATGCACTCCAGGCTGTTTTTCTTAATTTACAATTGGCTCCAAAGAAATCTGAAAGCTTACCTGGTCTCTCTGTATTTCCAAGTGGCTAAAAAGCATTCTTAAAACCAGAAACCCAAGTCCTATTGGGCCACTTTGCTCAGAATAGGTCACCTTTAGCAAAGGTTCTTGACATTTGTAAAAATGCCCTCTGTCTTGTCCATTTTACTGCAACCTGAGCTTGAGACAGCAGCCAGAAATTCTATACCTGCCTACATGAAAGGAAGCCAAACACATGTTCCTTGGGCATTCTTGGTCCCAATTTGTGCCCCTTGGGATTGTCTGGTGTCTCTCTCTGTGATCTGTCTGGCCCAATACCAGCTCTTCTTTTCATGGATTTCATTTGTCATCCCATTTTTCATTCTTTTTACTGATGGCCACCACTCAAATTTCACCTTAACACTGTCTTTCCACCTTTCAGATAAAGAAAGGTGCACATCTTTGGCTTTATCCAGGCTCAAATGCTTGAGGAGCCATTTTATTTTCCATGAGATGCTTCCAGTTTTAAGAAATGCCACTTGCCCTTTCAATCCTCTGTAGAAAGGGCTGCTCTGCATACCAACACCAGCAGGGCCATTTTAGTACTAACTCTACAGCATTCAGTTTGAAACACTGCTTATAAGATTGTGTTGTTGTTATTATTATTATTATTGATGTCTCTCCTTTTCCTTCTCAATTCCTGCACAAAATCCCCAGCTGTACATCCAGATGTGTTACAAAAGTTTCAGTAGCTACTTTCTCTTGTTAAAAATACATAAGATCCTCAGTATTTCTCAACAACCTATGGACAGTTTCCAAAGAGGGGGGCCCAGTCAGTTCTAGAACACATTCAGACTCTCATCTGGCATTACCAACTGATATAGTCAGTGCTATTATTATGTAGTTTCATAACATCCTCTGCAGTCAGCTGTAAATTGTTAAAGAACACTTTTTTGGCAGTCCTCTAGAGATAGTCTCTATTTGCATCGATAGGCAGCCCAAGGATTCTGCATTATCAATCCATAAAAAGCCCCCAAACCATTCAAGTAATGCTAAAATTGCATGACAGAAAAAGAAGAAAAGCAGATGGATTGAAAGTTACACTGGCAAAAGGTTATTATGAGCTCATCCTCTTACATCTAAATGCGACAGCCCCAACTGGGTGGTGTTATCCTGCACATGGAAGCAGAAGCCCTGGAGTGAACAAATACAGTGCCACCAGCATTTTAGGCAGGTTGGAGATCTCACTCTTGTAAAGAAGGTTGAATGCTCAACACACACTTGGTAACCAGAAGATCTTTACTATCTGTGGAGATGATACAAGATGTTCATCCTTAGCTGTCGCAGGAGCCCGTAAAAACATCAGCAACTTCACAAAGTAACTCACAAATCAATCCTGTCATTCTCTTCCCACCCAAGCACACAGAGGGACTGTGATGCAGGAGCACAGGGACTGGGAAGGGTTGGGCACAAAGGAAGGCTTATTATGATGCCTGAGAAAGGCCCAGTCAGCCATGACACTAGCACAGAGTACTAGATATCAAATCTGGCAGGCAGGATTACACAATATTGTAACAATTTTTTAAAATACTCCGAACTTATCTAAGCAACTCTCTTCTAA
This sequence comes from Agelaius tricolor, assembly GCF_023055355.1. Taxonomy (NCBI): domain Eukaryota; kingdom Metazoa; phylum Chordata; class Aves; order Passeriformes; family Icteridae; genus Agelaius; species Agelaius tricolor. The sequence continues at coordinate 21,324,158 of NW_027269261.1, read as the reverse complement.
TTACAACTGTGTCATCCCTGATCCCTCTGCTTACTGAAGACTTTGCTGAAGGATATTATCTGGCCTTATGGACACATGCCAGTTGAGCTAAGACTGATTTACTCAAATAAACAGATGTGCTAGGCAGCCATGTTTATCCTTCTTGTCAAACGCTTGCTGCCAGGGCCACTTTGTGAAATAGCAATTCACAAAACACTCTCAGGAATTCCTATTAGCTACAGGAGTTCATTAAAAATTTCTGCCTGTGGAGCAAACACCAGAGTAATGATTGACCCATCATGTTCTCATGTGAGAGGGAATATTTTAAATTAGCAAGGCTCATTCTTTTTTTTACTTAAATTATCTCTGAATCTACACAGACACCCTTTTCAGCTAAGTATACTCACTCAGGCATTTCTTTTCTCAAACTGTTGTTCTCTTTTGGTAATTGATACAGACTTAGATCTAAAATCCATGAGCAGAAATTATTGTTATTCTCTTACAAATCGTTATATATTATCTTCCTAAAATGAGTTTCATTTCCTGTCTTTCAGGTGTGTTACAACAAGAAGTGTAATATTTTTAAAGGTTCTCTATGCCTGAAAGAACTTGAAAAGAATTTGCACAATATTAGTAACATTAATAGTAAATTTTGCATAAATATTGATGGGATACCCTTCACCAGTGTCAAGATGTGTTATGTTTCACTGCTGACAGCTTTTGAGGCTGGCTATCAAGCCACTGTTTTACTCCTCCTGTCCTTAAAAAAAGAGTCCTGCTGGTGTTTTTAATAAATGGCACATTAATTACAATAGTAAAGGGGTAAGCCTGTACTTCCTACTAATGTCAGTTTTGTTTGATTAGTTCATTAACTACAGATTTATACAGCTTGTTGCACTTGAAAATAAAAAGTGCTAAAGCTGTATTAACACCTTCAGTCAGGACCCTTTTAACCACTGATGCTCAGACTCACGATGCAAAGGAAGCAGAGATAATTAGCCCTTATGCCACTCCTTTAATTACATTTTTATTGTACCTGTCTCATTATTTTCAGAGTTCACCTCAGGATGTCAGCAAAAACAGGTGCACAGTTTGGTAGCTCCATGGTTAATAGAGGAATGCCTTTCCTATTGATACTGAGATTATGTTACCTGATGGGTGAAACTCAGGCAGCACTCCCTTGTTAATTGAAGTACCTCTGCAAACCTCATGGTCATGAGACTTCACATATGGGTAGAGTTATGGATCACATCTTACTGAAAACATCTAGAGAAAGACTGACAATTTTGGCAACTTGGGAATACTCAAGCAGCACAGTTTGTCATTGTAAAAGGTCCACAGGACATAGGGACCCTCCTGGCAGCAGAAAAAATTCAACATCAGAGTGTATTCTCAGTTCTTCTGAAAAAATACATACACAAAAATATTTCTAAATTCTTTCTGTGTTCAAGGAATAAATCCATGCAAGTCTTATTAAACACCAGGGTAAGGATACTAGGACCAACAATGTGTTAGCTTTACTTAAAATAACAAAGAAGCCTAACATTGAAGCAGAAACCTGCATAAGTTAACTAGAAAGAAGATAACTAGGAAGAAGTAGGGATCTGATGCAAAGATTATTTAGGATGGGATGAATGTTTGGTCTTCACTGGTCCTAATATCAGTGCATGTGCCTATGAATGTGCATGTACACATGTCCCTTGCAGTGGAAAGGTCACTTGCCCTTTTAGAGATTCCCCAGGTGGCTCAGAGCGAGGTGGTTTATTTGCAGAGCACTCCTCTCCCACAAGCAGAGGATCTGCTCTATCCTGGATCCCAAGTGCAGAGCACACACAGCAGGGCAGCCAGGCTGCTTCCCACTGCCTTTCTCACCGAGCTGCACAACATGGCTGAACCCAGCTCAGCCAGTGCTGGATGAAGAGTCCCCGCATCCCACTCTGCTGCACATGACAATACACCCTGGTATTTCTTTTACTGGAGTGGATTAAATTTTGGAGATCTCTTATGTAGCTGAATCATAACAAATCCCTCTTTTTCTGCAGTGCCTTACAATAGCAAGCTGATGATGCCAAATGTAATCCATAAATCCATAAGGAAAGATTAATAAATAACCATAGACATATCTCGAAATAATTTTACATAAAAGGCCTGGTTTTCCATCACTTTATACTCATTATTTCAAGAAAATTGTAAGAGGGAAATTAGATTTTGTCTTGTAAACAAGGTGCAATAGGTGACTCAAGCAAAAGTGAGAACTCCACAACCTATTTGTCTATTTATATACAACTGCCTGCTTTTGCTGACCAGTCTATTATCAAAAAACTTGTTTATTATTCTGGATCTGAATATTACTAAAGCTGCTCAGCATTTAATTCTCAGTAGCATCTCTTCACATTTGGCAGTACAATATATGGTGAATAGCTGAGGTTGGATGGGACTTTAAGCAACCTGGTCTAGTGGAAGGTGTGCCTGCCCATGGCAGGGGGTTGGAATGAGATGGTCTTTAAAATCCCTTCCAACCCAAACCATTTTGTGGTTCTGTGAAGTGCTCCTGGCACTGGGATAAGAAGCTTTTGGAACAAGTGCACACTCGTCAGTGTTGCCTTTCGTTGCTGTCCAGCAGACTGTCAAATCCAAGGACAACAAACACCAGCATAAAGCCTGACAGTGACTTCTATAAAAATATTAGAGAAGGCTGCCACTGTCTTATGTTGTCCCTATCACAGACTTGAGTTTAAAAAGCACAAAAGGCACTAAGAGCTCTGTAGATGTCTCTTACAGACATTTTGGATGGCTAGTGTAGATACATGTAGCGAACCAGATAAAGCACTGGGAGGGGAATTTTAATCAACTCACCCAAAAAAATTACCTCCATGCCATTTTATGTATGAGTGCTTCAGTTTCCTGTGGACTTTCCAGTCATTTATTATATATCCATTGCTTAACAAATAGCACTCACTCCTAACCACAGTCTTGGAGAATACAGAGAGACCATTAGAACAACGTAATGCAAAATTAATTAGAAAAAATTAGAAAGCCAGGAAGCCATAAAAATAAATGAACACTTTCCAAGCTCAAATTTACCATAAATGTATGAAGACTGAAAAAAAAAATGAAGAGGAAAACTTCTATAACTAATTTAATACTAATTTAATTCATGCACATGCCAAGATGTAGTAAAAGTCTACCATGCCAGAAACCTGAAATAAATAATTTTACCTTTTAGAAAAAAGGCCTGCCCATAATTCTCTTGCAAGATTTCAGAAATACTTATATTTAATACAGTAGTGCTTTCAAGGGAATTCAAAAGCTAAAGCCATGTTGGCTGGAATAATTTATATTTTTATTTGAACCCCTCAAATAACTCACTCCCTTAATTACTGTCTTGTCTGACAGGGAATCTTGTGAATACATACTGTTTGCTTTAGTCACAGAACACGTGATGATGTCTTTGACAAATAGAGACACTATTTCATGACATTAAATCTTACTTTCAAACTAAGAGCTTTCTACCTCATTTGTCAATAAAAACCATTACAGACTCCTGCTATGCTATTGATCCTACTCCTAAACAGGAACTCATATGAAGATTAATCTGAAAATAGCCATAATTTAAAAATGCCTCTGACAAATCACAATAGATCCTATTCAGAGTTGCTCATCATTGTCATGTAACAGTTACCCACTTGAAGCTGAATCTAAATAGATTTTGTCTACCGAAGAATCTGGCCATTAAACATTTAGCCAAGGAATAACTTAAGAGGGGGAAGAAAAAAACCCAGAAAACCATGTTAATAACCACCATTTGCCATGCAAGATTTGAGGAATAATTCCTCACACAGAGAGAAACACAGAGAGAAACAGAGAGATTTGCTAGCATTTTTCAAATTCTTCATACACCTAGAAATTTCCTGTGGCCTTTTAGTGGTCAAGTGCAATGTCTTTATGCTGAAGTTGCCATATGAACTACCACGTATTCACAGGGGTTGCCCTGTCCCAGGTACAGAATCCAGCACTTTCCCTTGTTAAACTTCATAAGGTTGGTGGTTGCCCATCTCTCTTAATTTGTTGAGGTCTCTTTACAGGGCCCCTCTACCTTTGAAAGAGTCAACAGCTCCTCTCAATTTGGTGCCAACTGGCCCAAGTAAGATGCAAAAATACATACTGAGATCTATGTGTATCCACTATGTAATTTGTCACAATGGGACTGTGTTGGGGGACTCAAGAGGTGGCACGCCTCAAACTTCATTATCCATGGCTTGTATGATTTACTTGGGAACACCTATACAGCCTGAATTCTTGGGATGAACATTGCACTACACACATGAAGCAAAGCTTTCTGAAAGGAAGAAACTTCAGAAGTTTGATGTTGTGAACTGAGGTGGTCCTTGTAGTGGTTAGGAAACTAAAGTCCCCATCCAGACCTGCAACATATTTGAAGGGTTTTTGAAACACAGGTTCCGGCTTAGCTTCCTGTGCAAGGAATTCAGTTTACATGTGTTAAAATGACTTCTACCCTCAACCAGCATGTTATAAATGAAAGCAATTTGGAGATTCACTACAACACTGCACCAAACCAAAGTGTTAATGAACACATTCATAAATGCTTACCAATTCATTTCTCTTAAAAGGAAAAATAAAGTCAACAAACAAAGACTTAACAGAATCACTCATCATCAGCTGACTCATGCACAGCTCTCCTTGTAATAAGCTCAAATATCTATAGTTGTTTTTAAAGAGCTTCAAGTTATCTATCAGAGTCTTGATTTTAAAGCATCAAAAGAAGCAAACGCTCCACTTCCTTTTCTCTGATAACTAGAGGTTTGGTGTACACATCTCTTCCTAAAAATAATATTTTTCATTATGTAAGTAACTTAAGAATATAGAAGTACCTCCGACTCTGGATGATAACACACTTCTCCACAGATATTTTCATCCTTTTTACATTCTAATGAGATGCACATTCTACTACTTTTGCTGCTCCTTGGAATTTTCAATGAAGTACACTTCTGCCACACTTTACGTAGGAGTTCATATCCCAGGATAATGCCATTTGGCTGTCCTGGTGATGCCCAGTTGATTTGAAGGGATCTGCAATAAGAAAATCAACATCTGTTCAACGTTTGGATGTATTTATACCTCTGTAGCTACTTACATTAAATGATTAGCAGTTCCTTTTTACACTAGTTCACATGGAGTGAAACATTTTGAAGTTTCTAAAATGTTCTTCTTTATAACAAATTCCACAGATCAAAGGTCTAAAAGTTTCTAAAAAGTGTCAATATCTGCTAATACTCCATGAAAACTAATCACACACAACCAAAGTCCTTAAATGTTGCTGTTTAAATGACATCTCATTCCCACTTCTAGAAACTTATGTGTAGTAAACTATCTAGCGTTTTACTCTTTTCATTTCATAACTCCTTTCCCTCTGTGCCTTTGCCAGTGCAGCTGACTTACACTGTGCTCAGCCATCACTTAGAGCAGGCTTGTATTTATCTTGCCTTTCCCTTGTTTAAAAAAAAAAAAGAAAAGGATGTTGCTTTGAGATGTATTTTTCAGTGTCGAATTAAAAGTTATTACAGCATCACTAAGCACTAGTTCCCTTCTGTACTTAAATCTTTTGACTGACATTAAATTAAAAGTAAGAAATGGAAGTGTTTATCACGACTAAGACTCAAGACTTCTTACTGAGTGCAAAAGTATCACTGCAGCAGCCTGCAAAGACTGACTGTAAAACAAAATCCTGTAGCTGATTCCAGATTTGATATCAGACCATCATCAGTTTCAGGAAAAAAAATCTCTTAAGGGCTATTAAATCATGCTCGCTGCAGCATGACTATCACTACTAAAAATGTGCAGATAATTCCTTGAAAAACTCACTTAGGACTATGATAAATGAAATTAAAAAAAAAAAAGAAAAGGGACTTTTGAAACAAAAATACAATTTTTCTACTGATATTTCAAATGAGCACTTAATTTCTCATATAATCACTGTGGAGTCTTGCATAAGACATAAGAAATTCCTTTCACTCAATAGATCAATCTACATGTAGATCAACAGGAGGACTGACAACACAGCATAGTTAGGCTCCAAGTACCTCTTTTTAATCTTCATGTCCCGATTACACAGTCACTGTCAGAATGCCAGTGACATCAGAAATTAGCATTAATTTAAAGTGAAAATGCTACAGTGAAACAGCAGCTGCTGAGATAAACTTCGACATCTTAACAGAATAAAAATAAGTGAACTATTATTTCACTTGCTTGAGGTATAAACAGAGGAACACACACTGCAATAAGGCTTTGCAGGCCAGGAATTAATGTCACCTATGAGGGAATAAATTCACAAGTGGCTTGTAGAGTTGCCATTATCATTCCAAGGTCTTAATCTGAATCATAGATTTAATTCCATATTCCATCCATTGCTCTTTTGCATTCTCTACCTATTCTACCACATACACATGATCACATACACAAATACACTCATCCATTTTAAATAGTGTTACACTTAAAAACAGAAAAGCAGGAAAATATATTGTATAAACTTCAGGAAAAAACGGTAAAAAGAAAAGGAAAAGAAGGGCAGTACTTTAACCTTTATAAATGCCATTGTAACTCTCTCCTGTTCTTTGCACAGAATAGATCACAGGAGCAAAGAAAGCATTCCCAGTCTTAATTTTGAATGATTTGCTTTCTGCAAGTTTCATTCAGACCCTCATGAGTATATTTTCAGAGTATTGTGCCAGTTTTTTGCGGTTTTTCAAGTCATATTTCTCCCAAATATAATTTAAAATTAGGCCCAAGAATGAACACAATGAGTTAAACATTTTGCCTTTTCTGCAGAGCTCAGTATGTACTTCCTTTCTTTAACAAGAAATCACTTTATTATTATTGGAGTGGACACAGCCTGATATAAAGAAAAACTGCAGCTGAACAAGGAAATTGTGTGGAATTCACTGACCAGTACCAGAGAGGTAAGGCTCAGCATGACCTTCCAGAACAGGCTCATAGACAAGCAGACTCTTTCACAATTTTATGGGTGTTTCAGTAATGTCTACACCTTCTGATGCTTGCCACCCACGGCAAAGTGTGGCAACACAGCAAGAGCAGGGCACAGCTCAGTTTAAAAAATAACGGCAGGGTTTTCATGGTACTGCAGAGGCTTTTTGACATCCCCCATCTGAAGGCTGAGCTGAAAATCTCCTTGAGCAGGTGCAGATTTAATGGGACACGATGGGCGCGTTAGTGCGCAGGCAGCTGTGTTGTGTGTGGTGCATCTGACACAGCTGCAGGAATGCGGGCACAGAGCCTGCCTGTCCTGTCCGCTACCCAGCCACTCCCTGTGGGATACACTGGAGTTGTGCCTACCCTGGGAAGCGCCCATAGCCTGGCCTGCAGAAGCAGACTCACAAATTGTAGGCATAGACAAAAACGTGCAGCACTCCAGAGGTGGGGTATAACCCCTGTCTGCCCAGACAACACTCCAAGTGTGTGCCATTTATGGGAGTTCCTATGCTGGATGAGTCCCACTGCTGCCACTGAGGGGAAAACACTGACACAGGCAAGGCAGCCTAGCCGGGTTCACAGAAACAATCTGCTTCAGACTACAAGTCCACTAAAGCACTTTCAGGAGAGAAAGAACAATTTCAAGCTGATCCAGGAAAGTATATTTGCTTTTGTGAAGGAGAGCAAAGTAAATTTGACTCAAGAATGTCAAGACAATTATTTTTTACATTTTTAGGTAGAATTTTTTTTTTAATTCATGAAAAATAACAGCATTTTTTAATTTTGATAATGCTTCAGATATATTTTGATAAAACAGACTTTGGAAATAAACTTCTGGGGTTTCCCTGCTTCATCACCAGCTGCAAGTGTCCATAAGGCAGAAAAGAATTCCTGATTTTTATTTTTTTTTCTCAATACAGTAGTAAAGGTTAAACAATGACGTTTTTTGACTTCAGAATCTTGATAATGAATGTTCCATTAGTCTCATCACATGCAGGAGTTAAATTCAAAAAAATCAAAGATTTAATGACTTTACTTTTTAGGAGCTGGAAGTAAAAAAAAAAAAAAAAAATCACAAGATTCACCTGACAGTCTTAAGATAGGGGACATTGCTATTATTAATGACTAGTGGGTAAAATATTTCCCTCATCAGGAGATCACACATACTGAGCAACTGCTGCAGCACTAATGCACAGGAGTTAAGTAGCTGTTGCATGGTGGATGCAGGGCTGACATAATTAGAGAAGGCAGTATGGCACACTCCAGACACTCTGATAAATGGCATCATGCCTCTCCTGTCGCTACAAACTTCCTGGAGAAACCTTTCAGTGCTTTGTGCTCCCCATGACTAGAGTAGGGAGAGCAATCAGGTGTCTTCTGGCTCTCTGACCATTTTTCCAGTATGGAAAATCAGACTCCCTGGTCTTTAGTTCCCAATATTCCCTTGCTGAAATCTGCACTACATCTTCTCACCTTCCATTTGTCCAGCAATGACAAAGGTTTTTTAACACGGCACAGCAGTTTGAGACTTTCATATTTGACTTCCTTTAGAACTCATGAGCAGATACCATAATCCCAAGAATTTGTTGCTATGTTTTATCCATTTTTTCCATTTATCCATTTTTGTTTTGTCCATTTTTTAAAAATCTTTTTTACTATCGTGTTCATTTGAAATAATTCCTCCTCCTCATTCACCCACAAACAGCAACAGATAAAGTAACCTTCCAAAGTGCCATGACACTGAACACCAAGGCAAAGAATTCACCCAACTTTCCTCCCATGGCCTAATCTTCTTTGAGCTTTCCATCACACCCTGACCAGGGTTTCCAGTTCTCCCCTCTCTTCAAAAACCTGTGAGGGATTTTTCCTAGATTGCCTAGATTAGGCCATGGTGTTTTCTGAGCCATCAACCTTTGAATTAGGCACGGAACAGAACTGCTGTATTACAAGGAAAAAGAGAAAGAAGAAGAGTGTTTTAAAGTGGAATGAACTACTTTCCAACACTTAATGAGAATTAAATCCACGACCCAAACTTTCAGTCAGTATCCACATGTATTCAGTACTCAGAAAACTTTCTAAACTGTGCAATAAAATACAATACTTGTCTACAGAGTCAAACCCTGAGGTCCTAATTAAAAACAAAACAAACCAAAAGTGTATCTGATTTCAGTGGCATTTGTTTCTACCTAAACATGGTCAATGCAACCTCTCCCCCCAAAAAACCCTAAATGCAGGCAAGAAACACAGCAAAGCAGAACCTGACTTAGGACTCCAGGACTGGGTGCCACACTGTTTTCTATTTGAAGTTTGGCATTATAAAATAATTATATCAGGACTGCGACCTTTTGTGCCAAGTTCCAGCCTGAAGCTGAGTTATTAAGTGTAAGGGGTGGAAAAGTAAGGTATTTATTATGGCTCTGGTGGTATAACCTTCATTAGAACAGTGTGGATGGAGCTGCTATCAGAAAGACTTCTAAGTTGGTGGTGAAATTATAATTTCTGTCATGTAACACCTTGAGGCAAATTTTAAAACAATTATTTGTGAATGCCACAAAGACATTATCCTACAGCATGCTTATCAATAATACAGCCCCCCAAACTGATTCAGAAGAGGGAAAACATCATGATTCCAATTAAGGACAATAAACTGCACAGGCTTTATTATATCTCAGATATCCCATGAGCCTGTACTCTAGAAATGCCTTTTTTCGCTCTCTGATGATAGATATGTATTAAAATGTCCTCTTGTCCACATAAACTGGGGTATTTTTTGCCCAAGCTTTTTCTTTACAGAGGATGAACAAACAAAATTCATATTCAGCCCAGCACCTGCCAAGGCTGTCAGCTGTAGTGTTTGTCATATTTCAATCAAAGCTGAAGCCAGCCAGTCATTTTTATACTGCACAATCCCTACATACTCGAGGACCAGAATTAATGAATTAGCTATTGATTAAATTCCACTCTAGCAAATCCACCGTGGCAAATAAATGAACTACCCGGGGCACATGTAGGCCACGGCCAGACATGTCCGGGCAATCGATCAGTAGTTAGTATTCTTTTGGGATATAAGAACAGCTGATGATAATATGACATGTAGGAAAAGGCAGTGTAGAAACAGAGTCTGTTTCTGGCTGAGCAGATTATAAAGTAGGAAGGCATTTTTGATCCTTTTGCATTCATGTGTTATGACATATTTAGTCTATATATAATAGCAGCAACATGCATAAGTGTTTGCAGTACAGACAATACAGACAAAGGCATACATAAGTTAAAGCCAAGGGCAAAAGATGAGACCCTGAATTGGGTTCTTATCATCAAACAAGCTTTGACTGTATCTATATGTGTGACAGAAAAATAGCAAGCTTAATTTCACCCTTATACAGAGACAAATGCTCAATTCAAGCAAAACATACAAATAGCAAACAAGAAGCTGAAGTCCTAAAGAGACTGGAGTAGCAACTCCATTCTGTTGGCCATTTCTGAAGGCTCAGATGTTAGATACTAGTTATTTTCAAAAGATTTGTTTTTCTTTTGATGACAGAAATGCTGCTAATGAGCATACTCCACCAGAAGAGGAAAATCACAGGAGCAATAACACAAACACAGGAGGTTAACTGCTTTACTGTTGGGGTAATTTTGAAAAATGTGTTTGCAAGTTGAGTTTTATATTGTCTTTGGAAGATGTTAACTCCCAAAGAATCACTGTATAAGCTACTATTTGGCTGCTTCTAAGCAAACTGCACTGCAAATTTGATGCTCCCCTTACAATTGAGAAGTTTGCCCATGCCCATGTGGATGTAGTGGACAGGCAGTTTGCAAACAGTGGTTCAAGGAGACATAGATATGCATGCCTTTTCAGATAGCTTACTAATTCTTACTGCTGTGATAGGTGACTTTTTTTTAACCCAGAATTATTCTAAGTTTCCATTATCAGCATCGCATTGCTCCCTGAACATTAATCTTCCTCTTCTTAACTGACAGCAGAATGTGATAATTTTCATTCCACTACACTTCTTCTCCTAACTATTCCACTAATGCCTTATTTATTATCACAGCACAGTGATACCCAAATGGGTATGTACAATCAACCAAGGGTGAGACTTCTTTGATTGATCTTTCAGTGAAAAAGCTCCAAGACCAAAGATAACAACCACTAAAAACCTTTTCAAAGTGCATACTGAATTCTTTCATGCACCTTATTCAATTTTGAGAAGACAACTTTACATTCTGGTCCCCGTTCTCACTAGAAATGTCCCTGATACATGAAAGCCACCTATAGCACAGTACCTTGAGCCAATTATGTGAATAATGGGTGCTGACAGCTGCTTTGGCTCATCTTCCACAGTGGTGATCTGGGTCCCATTGCTCCTCACGCAGGCATACACTGTGCAGGCTTCAATCTGATGGAGAGGAACAGGATGTTCAAATATTCAGCTGCAGAAATTTTTCAGCTCCACTACTTGTTTAGACTTTCTTTACACTGAAGATATAATTCTTTCCTATTTAAGAGATTCCATACAGCCAGGAAAATACTGCAGCTTTGAGATAAGTACATCTGCCAAAGATTTACTGCACTGTATCACATTTTCCCACACCGTTTTCAAAAGAAGGGTATGTAGAGCCCTCTGGCACTAATTGCTGTTTGCTATTAAATTGTCACCAAAAGAGTTGCAGTGAACTTGTTTGTCTGCATGTATATGGAGACCCCAGTATGCAATTCTGAAAAATTTCAGTATGCAATACTGAAAAAAATGTGCTTTCATTTGAGGCCTTGAGTAATCTTTCTATTCCTACTATATATTCTGACATAAAAATAAAAATAATTTTTCCTTAGTATGTTCTATTCCTTCATGTCTATTTTGTAAATTAAAAGTAAGAAATGCAAATAGAAATTATGCAATTTTTTATGAAAACATGTCACAGAAATAAATTGATAGTCCTTCAATTCTTGGGATTAAACTAAGAAAAGTGAAATAGGTAGTGAAGGATCATAACATTGTTTCTGTATTGTCAACAGGGAACTTACTTCAAATAAAAAAAGCATGAAAATGAAAAATAATGCAGTAAGATTACCAGTGAGATGCACACGCATCCAAGATAATATTGTTTGCAGGAAAAGAAGAAAAAGAATCAAAAGGAAAAAAAAAGTAAAGGCATCTTATTTTGGTTTTACCAATCACATTGATGCAGATATAAATACTAGCACAGCAGAAGAGAAGAATAATTAACATCTCAAGCAACAGAAGGTGGCCATGGTAAATTAATATAGAGGGTCTATAAGTGAGGCAGTACACTGAATTTGCATTGTTATTGAGAAAAGACAAACGTGTTTCCAAGTGGCATTCAGAAAGTCATATGTGTATTCATGGATGGAGGTTTGCTGCTTCAGAGGGGCTGGAACATGGAAATCTGTTACAGTGTGCCTGTTACTGTGATGTTTATTTATGGCATGGAGTAACCGGCTGCAAATTTTCAAAATTAAGTATACATGATACTACTAAGTTTATCTCATATATAATAATGTAAACCAAACCTTCATGAAATAGACAAGAATGGTTACAATTAAGTGTCAAAATCCATTTCTTGAAGAGATTAACACAAAGTCAGGACAGAAAGATTCATTTCTTTATTATTTTTATTATTATGTTTCTGCCCATGGTATTTTGCCTTTCACTAGATATGTGACTAGTAAGGCAAAGAGAGAGAAAGGGAAAAGCAAAGAAAAAATGTTGCACATATTAAGACCATAAAAAGTACTGTGATGATTTCAGAGATCAGCTCTGCTGCCTCCTCAAAACGATAAGGAAAAAAAAAATTGATAATGGGGTGTCAAATGCAACATCATTATTTCACTGTAAGATATATCATGCATGCCTGATGTTTCTTAAACAATTGCAATTTTCTTTTAATGAGTAGGAGTAGAATCTTTGCCTCTTTGTAATATATGTTGGGGCTTTGCTAATGCTGAAGCACAGAGCATTTAAGGAAAAGTAAATGGAGTTTTGACACTTTAAAAAAGGAGATAATGGAAATTTGTGATGAAAAGTGTACACAAACCAAAATATGCTAAAAAGAAATATATTCCTTGTATGGATATGCACACAAGCATCAGTGCAAACACATGTCCATGGGTATAAAGAAATTTACAGAACAATATTTTTCTTGGAAATCCAAGTAGAATTAAATAAGTAAAATTAAAGTTCGTCACACAACCTAGAAAATATATTCTAACCTGAATATCATACACGGTGAAGGGAGACAAATCTGCCAAAAGAAAGGATCCTGGCTCGCTCATTCCAGTCTTGTACTGCTGGTTATTTACATAGACAGAGTAGCCTGTGACAACACCGTTTGGGTTTGAAGGCGATGTCCAGATGACACGTACAGCTGTACTGTTGATGATGACAACCTCTGGAGGGAACATGCCCTCAGGCTCTAGAAATAAAGGAAGAAACTGAATAAACTCCAGCTGTCTCTGCAAAAGCACTTGTTTAACCAAATGCAGATTAGTATTTAGGTTTAGCAAAGGGTTCACTGCTTATCTGCTTTCCTCTGATGAAGTTATCACAGTCTGTAGTCTTCTGTAAATTGGCTTATTATACTCTCAGTTAGAAATCATGAGAGCTGATGGTAAAATGCTTTATACCAGCAGCACAGTGTCAATCATCAGTAGTATGTGGCCAGTGAGATATGGTGATAAATTACTCACACATCTGCACTCCCAACATGCAAGTATTATTCTTATGTCTCCCTAATCCTAATTCTTCAAAAAAGAAGAATAGAGCATTTTGCTTTTAAAGCAAGACCTGAGACCAAAATACCTTATGTCTGATGGAACGTGACAATATCAGCCTTATAGATGAAGCAATATGCAATATTGCCATTATGTAAATGGTTTCAAATGTTGATTACTCTAGGTAATGATGAAGTCTAACACTTATTAAAAAAAAAGAAAAAAACCAACACCTTCCTTAGCGTTAAATTACATAATTATCTAAGCATGTCAGAAATAACTATGCAAAGGCCTATTTTTATCATAAGAAACAATCTTTACCAGTTGAAAAATTGCCCTTACCATCAATTCTATTTTATAAACAAAAGGTGCTGACCTTTGGCATGAGAAAGGAAATGGAATCCTCCCTTAAAGTGCTTTGCTAATGACCTGGAACACTTGCTTCTGAGGTAATGATATTATAATGTTTATAATGAGACTTTATAAAGCAAAAAGATTAGAAAGACCATTCTAAACACATTTCAGATGCACAATTTTTTTTTATTATTATTTTATCCTCAACCTACACCCCCAGCTCTGCACTTGCCCACTGACATAGAAATGACTCATAAAGAATTTTCTTAGAGGCTGAACTTGCACCCAGAGTTTCTAGTGACTCAGGAAAGGCCTTATGTACATCTGTCATGTCAAAAGCACGTCGCTTCACAGAGCAAATATTTTATAAAACCCTTTAATTGTTTCTAAATTCCACCATTTATTGATATGAACTCAGTTCCAAACTTAGTGCACACAGACAGGAATATGCAGGAGAAGATGAGAACAAACTGGGTTAATATCTGCTATTAGAGCTTTTGCTTCTGTCTCAGTGGGGCTGTTTATTGATCTACCACATGATGACAACCAGCACTTAAGCATTTTAACATTTTAGACCTTTTTCCTTTTATACCGGAAATTTTATAATGGAAGGATGACTGATCTCAACCCTAACAAAAATCAATCAATTTCATTCTCAGATTTTAAGTCAAGCTGCATTCACTGCTAACCAACCTCCATCTGAGGTAGTCACATGCACAACTTCACTGTTAATGCTGTGGACTCCATTGAAAACTTGAGAAAATATCTGGTACTCTGTGTTGGGCTGCAAATCATCTATGACTACAGAGTTTACATCAGCCTGGACCCTCAGAGATCTTCTCTCATCAGTAGAATTCAAGAAGAGGGTGTAGTAAACAACATCTCCTTGTAAATCCTGCAGTGCTAGGAAAAGAAAGGAAAAACATTTGGACATCAACTGGGAAGTTTTCAGTCAGCAAATTTCTTATGAAAAACATTCATTGTGAAGAGTAAACCAATTTTTATGCAGAACCTCTTATATATAAGAAAGGAAATATTCCATCAAGTGCCTCCAATCTCACCCATTTAAAGAGTGACACAGACTGCTCTCCCTAATTTGTCAAAATAATTAATGGTTCATCGTCCTATCCAACACTGGAGAAAGCTTTCTTTCTCTAGACATCCCCATGAAGACAATGGAAAAAAAAAATTAATAGGCAAAACCCACTGCAAGGAGTGAGGTGCAGGCCTTTTTGCTCCTTCCCTTCAAACTACACTTCCCAGAGCCCACTCCAGTCCTGTGTTATTCCTCTAGCCATGAATAAAGGACCTGTGCCTATGCCATAAATTCCACTGACATTCAGCTTTACCCAGATGGCGTTTTGGCCATTCACAGTACAGTGAGAAGCTACGTGTTATTGTTTCAGAACAAGCATGAGCACATAATCTATATTTAAAGCTGTAATACACCCTGAAGCATTAAAAATACATGGCAAAAACCCCAGATCCTCACATTTCTTTGTAAGATATACTTTACCCAGCACTAACTTCCCCAGAGAAAGACAGAAAAACAGCACAGTTTTCAGGCTACACAGGGAATGATATTCACTGGTCTGAGCTTTTGGTTTAGAACAGATTCCAGGCAAGTCTTCTCCATTTTAGTGACTCAGATGTCATCTGTTTTCTTATCTGTCCTTTGTCAAACAGTTTAAGTTCAGGTCTGACTAAATGCAACTTCTTTTCCACTAGGCATCGAGATGAAAAGTATAATTACAATGAAAACTGTAAGCACTAACACAAAAATCTTGAAATGACACACCATGCTACTGAACAGGACTCAGCTCACTGAGGCAGAGCACTGATAAAAGCCAAAAGCATTTTTTCAGACTTAATAATATATGGGTTTGTCATCGAAACTCTTAATCAAGAGTGATACACTATTTTAAGTGGTACTGATACAAGGCCTAAATCCTTAGAAGTCAGAAACTTTCAGTAGGGAAAGACAGCAAGGCAACTTATGTTGATGGCTCCCAAGTTCCCAAAGAAAACACAAGACTAATTTAAAAACTAGTATTATAAAAAAAAGAATGAAACACTGACAAACAAAATAGTTAATGTGCTTATTTGCAACATAAGAAGTAATAAAATATGATAAGGTTTGCAAATAATGAATGGCCTCATCTTGGTGTTTAACTTCTACATTCACAAACATATATGGAGGAAATTTCTAAGATATGAATGAAAATAAAACCAGATTGCATTACCTACATCTAGAAGGTCAGGGGTTTAGATTACCAAGGTAATGAAACTTCAGTGAGCTGCTTCAGATCTATTACATTTGTCAGTTTTTATAAGCATGCTCACTTCAGGCATGCAATTATAAAATAAAGAGACTACATTTGTCGCAATTCAGCACCCAATCCTTACAATATCATTTGCATTTAAGTCATGAAGACATTCCCCTCTGCTGTATTAACAAACCAACTAGAGAAATTGGCTAAATTCATTTTAAGGAGCAGAGCATAAAGAAAGAGAAAGGGAATCTTCTCATTGTGAAGGAATGTAGATGTAAATTTTTATACAAAGGGATGAAATAGGCCACAAAGACAACAGGATTTTGTGTAGTACTGCTTTAGACATGTCTCACGAGTCTGCATTAACTATTTCTTCATTTTCACTATTCTCACTCTGCAGAAAGAGCATCTAATAAATACAAACATGACTGAGAAAAAGCACAATGTGCACATTTTTTTTCCTATTTCTTTCCTCTCCTTTCAAGGACATTTAGGTATATTATAAATCAAGGCAAGGACTGTGTTTCCTCTGAGAGCAAGGCAGGCCATGGTAAGTGATGGCAGGTTAACATCTAGTTACTGGAATAAATACTAAGCACACTTACTTGGTCTTGACCATTCCACTTCCACGGCAGTGTGATTAACAGCACGTGCAACGAGGACACTTCCCTTCTCTGGTAATCCTGCTAATGTAGTAGCTATCACTTCTTCACTTGATGTATATCCTACCTCGTTGTGCACTATGAGCTTATACTCATATGTTGTGTACCTAAGACATTTTAAAAATAATTAAATGGAATGAAAAATGCAGACATAGAAAATATTTGCTGTAAACCTTCTGCCTGTGCCAAAGTTTTGCTGTTTCTTTTCCCCCTGCACAAAAATTCATCTGTATGGGATGCACCAATGAAGACTTCATATGAGGCATCTATTTTGTGGAAATTATTCAGCATGATTAACATGGTAACAAAAATAAAACACAGTATTTCACTTCTTCATAGTTTTTGCTTCTGAGGTGTTGAGAGATTATAGCTCAATTCAATATGTAATTACAGCGGTGGCAACCTGCCAAAATTTGGATCAGAATTTAATCAAATGAGGCTTTTTTCCTCTTTTGGGAAACCCATTGATTTTAACTTGCAGAGTCTCATTTGTAAAAGGGATTCACCACAGAGTCAGGACTCTTCCACTACAAAAACACCCCAAAAAAGACACCTAGGAGTTCAAACTTATTTAATGAAGTAATTTTCCTCAGAACTGTGCATATTCCAATTACAGAGATTTATTAAAAATTACATGTGTATTTAGTAAACCAAGTGACTGCCACATTATCATTTCTTCCCTATAGCAAAAGTCATACTAATGTACTTTAAGTGGGATTTCATTATCTCAAATTTAATTTCCTCATAAAAAGCCTCCCACAAAACTGCACAAAGACAGAAACTCAGGATCATCTTCAAATTTTCACTGAAGCTGCAGTGGGATAATTGTCTACAGATACAATAAAGAAGCATGCGATAAATGCCTAATATTTAGAGATTTTAGTACAAAAATTACTCACTCACACTGTATATTTACTTTACTTTTTGTATTTATTTTAGATGCTTTACTATAACACCCTGATTTTTAAAAGAGATAAGCTTTAGCAGTCGCACTGAGAAGAAAGCAACTTAATGGGAACTCACTAGCTCCAAGTGTAACTCTAAGCATTGACAAACAGGGAAAATATACAAAACACATCTTCTTTCTCTCTCTGCTTCTTCCGTCACTTGCAGACATTTAATTTTTTCTTGGACATTGTAGCACACATACAATAAAAGAAAAAAGAATGTACTCTAGTCTTGGAGCTTACTGATGAGAATTTGTGATTCATGTTTTTGATCCATATTTTCAACAATGAAAATCAAACGAGTCTGTTGTAGCCTGTTAGAAATGAAGAAACCATCTGACAAGATCAGTAATTCTGAAACACGCTTAAAGTATGACAAATGAAAATAAATGCTGATATATGAATTTTCTTTGGGGAAAAATAAGGCTTGAGTGTTTGAGCATCTTCTCTCCAGCCATAAACTCCTGAGCTGTTAACTGCAAAAACATAGTTGCAGGTTGCAGAACCTTCCCCGGGAGAAGTGTTCAGCTGTGTCCAAGGGTTAGGCACACTTTTTTGGCCATAGCTCATTCAACCCAAAATGTCATGGTGCCTAACGATCGGTCACTGAGGCTCTGTCTGAAGGTATTGCCACCTCTGAATTGCTGACATAACTGCTACATACAGTAAAAAATGCTGCTACACTAAAATATGCAAAGCTAAAACCAAGGACGACTCTATGCAGACTTACAAGCAGGGCTGAGAGAAAGAAATGGACACTTGGGCAGGAGTGGTACAAGAACAGCTCTGTGAGCAGTTATTGCAACAGATGGAATGAGCAGAGACTTGCAGCAAGCAGGCAGAAGCAAGCCAGAGGCAGCAGCCCTCAGCTTGCTTCAGTGTGTCTCTGACAGGAGCAGAGGTCACGTTCTCCTGTTTCCCATTGTGCTCAGGAGGGATGCTCACTCAATTTTTACAGAAGTAGAAGGAAAGAACAGATATTTGAGGGTCAGTGATTGACTGGAGTTTTCATAAAGCACACCAGCACACAGAACACAGGCACCCTGAAACCATCCATGAGGGTTTTCCTGAGACTTTACTTAGAAAAACCCAATGCAGAATCCATGCTGAATCTTCCATTACAATTTCTTCATTTGTGCGTTTTGTCTTAAGGAGCAATAGCCTTGACTTCAAGACGTAGAAACTAAGGTTGATCAAGTGTAAATGTCTTGCTCTACCCCACATAGCTGGTCTGTTACATACTGAGGAACAGAGCACACACTCTATTTCCCCTTTCTAAATACCCTGCATTTAATGGTGATGAAGCTAATACAACAAAATCAGGTGAAAAAACATTGTTGAAAACAATTTTCAGGTGTTTCCTTCAAACATGCATTCTGCCTGTGCTACAATTTCGACAACATGCAAATCTACAGCATCTGTACACATAAATCTAAATGGTTTGATTGCATGAGAATATCGATGCTAAAATTTCATGTGACTTCTATTTTCATTTGGTTTTGAAAACAAAACAATACATGAGTCAAGAATGACACACTAATAATAAATCCCTGCATATTAGAATGATTAACACCAAAGATGATGACAAAAAATATTTCATTACATAATTAATATGTTCACTACAGAAAGACACAAAAAATACTTTGAACTATTAAACATACACTATACAAAACGCCAGCATTTGTTTTTATAGTTTTTGTAATCTCACCTGCTAAGACCCTTATCTTCATAAAACCACTGAGTTCCTGAGTAAATATTGTGCCACAGATTTAAATCTTCAGGGGGATTTGATGCAAGTGGTTGCTGGATTTTACGTCTCAGGAGCTCATATCTAACACAAAAGACAAGCAGAACACCAGGATTATCTCAACTAATGTTATTACACAAAAAAAAAAAAAAAAAAAAGAACCCAACCAGGTTTTTTTTTAAAGCCACACATTATTTTGTTTTTACAGCTGTAAACTTTCTGAGATAAACATTCTTTTTAATGTTTTGTGCTTTAAAACATTCAATTACTTAAAAAAAAAAAACTAATTTGAAAATAGAAAATGAAGCATTTCCTCTTGAAAAAAGCCAACTAGTTTATTCAATGATTTATGGATTTTAAACTTTGTGGAAATGTTTTCAAGAGCAAGTCCAAATAGCCCATAACAGTGTCTTATGCAGGCTTGTGTGATAAGCACAGGTTGCTCCAGAACATTAAATGATTATGCCTCTTTCTTGCAAATGTACTGAAACAAAGAGCACTGCCATTATTATTTTACTATTAGTAATAGCTTAAGTGTGCCTTTGTACTTAATGTGTTGGCAAATAACCACAGTGTAAATTACAGGAGAAAACAGACACAGAATAGAATGAATTAACTGTTCCAGCCATCTGTACACCTTAGCAAGGCACCTTTGTGTTTGGGTAGAAATTCATGATGTGAGCTTGAAAGACCAAATTATTTCATCCTAGTTTTAATTGGTATCTGAAGCAGTATTCCTGTCTCTGTTCCAAACAGCAGGTCAGCCAAAGCCCATCTTTCATCAGGTCAGCCATGAGACTGCCTGATTTGGAAAACATGCTTTCCACCCAGGCTGCATCACACACCCTCCATCATCTTTTATACAAAACCTTTATGGAATTTAACAAAATTAGATCACTTAGTGTCACAAACTAAAGGGGATAATATTATAGTTTGCATTTCCTAATCATTCTAGGGATTACAAAGGAAACTACACTCTAAAGGAAACAAAATTAGATATATTTGTTCAAAATCTTAGGATTATTGCTCTTTACTACATTCCACAGGACTGTTTAATTTATTCTTTCAATAATTGTTTCAGTTTGATACCCCAGCAAATTAGGATCATATGCATATATATTCCCTTAAATACATAACTTGATTCTCTTATGTGCTGAGCTGCTCTATTTCATCTTGTCCCTGCCTCCCATTCTGGAAAGGCACTTACTGCTAAATTCTAGACAGAAGTACGTTGGCCCTTAGGCAGATTTTAAATACTCTCATTTTAAATGCACATTTGTGAAAACATTTCCATGTTTAATTGTTCTGCAGAATACCTTGGTGTGGGTCACCCCTCTGTTGTAATTATCATGCTGACCAATGGTTTTGTGTGCAATTTGACATTTCTTTAAGTTAAGATCATCTCCAGTCTGATAAGGACATGTTAGACAATACCATCCCAGATTTAACAAGTACTGCATACTGTGATTGAATGTTGCTTCAAAACCAGAAATCAACTGAGATGCTCTTATGAGGGATCTGACACTTCCTGTGCTCCATAGCAGCTAGGGAGTACATGTATAACTCCCAACAACTTTTACCCTTTAGTTTAGGGAATAATTCTCAACAGGTACAAGCAAGCATTGTGCCACTTAATGATGCCAAACTGAATTACTGCAGAAGTTTGGATTATAACTTCAGAAATTAAATAGCAAAAACTAATTAAACTCCAACTCTGTCAAAAAAAATCAGATGACTTTATAACAAGAACAGCTCTCACATGAGTGGTTCATCAGTGTCAACACAAAGACAGATCATTACAGCTTTATAGGAAACCATCCTGGCATATTCTGTCCAATATATTTCATAGACGAGTCTTGAAAAACATCAAATCTTTTTGAACACTGAGTGGCGATCATGTGTAAATCACCCCCACTGGCAGCTGCTGCTGCTGCTCTGCTTGCTGCAGACTTCTTGTTCCATCATGCTGTACAGAGCAGCTGCTTCAGTGGTTGTTCTTGTTGAGGGCAGCATGGCACACCATGAAAGAAATGAAATCTGCAGATGTAGGTCGTGCTGAATTACTTCAATAATCTATGGTAAAATGGTCATGTTGTTAACCCCAGAATAACAGACACTGCTTTTCTGAAACTTCAAATTTTACTGTAGAGCAATCATCATTTCATTTAGTTGTAGTGTGCCCTAATTAAGCCTGAAGAAAAAGTCAAGCTACTGTGCTGTAATAACATACACAACTGAAACGGCATTACATGATAATTATTGAACCCATCAGTGCACCTAGAAGAGAGCTACTAACCAGAACATATGGACTACAGAGCTGTAATTCCATGCACAAGGTTTCACGATACGTTAAAGCACTATAATGAAAGATTTGACATTTTTTATTGAGTATATATAAAAATATATTTGTCTTTATAAACCTTTATGCACTCAAATCCATATTTCTTTAATATATATCTACGCATGCACGCTCAGTATTCAACACTCAAGTCGAGATTCCCATCCCATCATTCTAGACAAATCTCAGTGGAGATTCCTTTCTTTGGCTCTTGTGGTGAAACCCACTCTGCTGTGCCCAGCACTTCCTTGCATTTCCTATTTTGGCTATGCCCTCACACTTCTAGCCCTTCAGCTTCCATTTTTCTCATGCACTGTCTTATTTAAAATTTATTAATCACTGAATTTTTGAAGATTATTTCATGTCATCATCCTTCCAAATTGTCACTTTCTCTTCATGTGAACCCAGAGTATTGAGAATATTGGATGTGTTAATTACTCGTGTTTACAAAGATCTCTTCTTTTTCTTGTCATTTTATTGGTGGAACTTGTTGCTTGAACTCACCACCATAAAGTGGCCAAATGCTACAGCCCAAACCACTTATGACTTTGCAAATATCCTGTGCTTGCTCCTTCTGGTTTTTCAGACAGCACTGATCTGAGACCCAGAGCCTTCCAGCACAGACAATACACTTGGTCTGAATAATCCTGACTCTTCTCTGAGCCCTAAAGTGGAATTTCAAAAAATCCAAAATTAAGAGATGACATGATGAAGTCTGCATCACTCAGAATTTTCTGAGTCAGATTTAGGTAAGGAGAAGCAAACTGCTCTCTCAGTCTCAGCTTACCTCAGATGGGGACCATTGGGCCTTAGCGGTGGCTGCCATGAGATGGCAATAAAGGATTCGCTGATTGGAGTCACAGACAAGGGACTGACACTCTGAGGAATTGTCGCGGGTGTGGTGACTCGTGTGGGCAGGCTCTCGGTGCAGCCTCCCAGGAAGCCATCCCCTGCAGTGCAAGCTATCACTGTGACCGAGTAGTTGGTGTAGGGGACCAGGTTGGTCACCAAGTGGCTCAGCCTTGACGAAGGGTTCCCAGCGATGACGATGCGCGGGTCAGGCATGCGGATCTCGTAGTTCAGGATCTCTCCGTTCAGAATCAGAGGAGGCTTCCAGGAGACCTGGAGGAGGAGGGGGGAGAAAAAAAATTAAAATAACAGATTTCTTAGAGTCACATTGCAGAAATACAGACACAGCATGCTACAGATGGACACAAGCGGGATCTGAAGATGTTCTTTTCAATCAAAACAGACTTTTATTTTTAAAGGGAAATCAGTTAGAAATCTAATCTTTAATTTCAGTGAGGTACACAGCAGCAGTTGTAACCATCGAAAAATCTATTATTTTGCTTTACCAATAAAATGTGAACACTCCACATCACTCAAAATTCCATGAGATGCTCAGATGCATTAGCAGAAGTAGAATACTTATCATAAGTATCACTGTCACTTATTTTCTTAGGGTGCATTACCTGGCATGCTTGACCACCAGTGGCAGAGTAAAAACAAATTTTACTTTGTGTTTCCTCAATTTTCAAGAAGATGCAATTGCATTAACTCCTATAAGAAAACAAATGTTTCTGCACCCTTCATATAATGAAATAGGCAGGTTTTCCCTTTTCTTTTTAATTAACAAATTACACTGTAATTTGTAAGTATCAGACAAAGAACAGGGACAATTTTCCATTTTAAGAGCTATAAAATTATACTAATAAAATTTGATTGCAAAAAGATTGGAAGTTACATACAGAATTCATGTTTTATATATATACACACACATATACTGCTACTCTTAATGTGGTTTTGTTCCTACTGAACTGAGGTTAGGGGAGATTTTTTAAGTTTTTAGGACTTTTTTGAGGCAGGGGGTAGATAACACATATATATATTTATTCTTACCAGCTCCACTGAAGAATCACACACAAAAAATTGCACTATAAAGTGCATAAATGTTCTAAATTATTTTTTAAGGCTTTTTGCCATGGTACCAGAATAGAGGGGCCTTCAGACTGGCACAACAAGGACGTGTAACCTAACATGTATTAGGAATCTCAAAGTTTCATAAAGGTAGTGTAAAAGCATCTATCAATACTCATTTCCCTAGAAATCCCAGTGCAGGAAGCACATGACGAGCTTTGCTTTGCTCTGGGACTGTTTTCCTTGCCATTTACCCACTCATCTATAACAACTGCTGTCTCTTTTCCTCCCAGGCATGAGATAATTAAGGAATGAATACAACATAGAAAAGAACACAGAAATGGGAAAAATCTAGATATGCCTAAAACCTAGGTATATGTCTAAAACCTAGGTAAAATAAAAAAAATACTGAAGTGTTAAATAGTAATACCACAATACTTTAGTTTCAGTTAATTTGAACTTTTTCCTTAATTCTCTTAGTCTTCAAAACAACCATCTTTAAAAACGTATATGCATAATTACACAGGGCCATGGAAACAGAGAAGCTTGATTTATAAAATTATTTTTTTAAAAATGGGATTACAAAATGTTATATTTTAGGTACAGAAGGACCTCTTAGGCCATCAGACTTGTAAGAAAGCTGGCAGCAAAGTGCTGGAGAAAGCTGAAGGATTTTGATAACAGATTCTGGAATACTATTAAACAGAGAATTAGAAACAGGGTGATCTTGAGTAAAGACAGTAAAACCAAGATTATTGGTGGCCACATAGGAAAGGCTTAGCTCTGGCTAATTATCAAATGCTGTATTCAGATTTCTGTTGCTTCTGGCCCCAAATCATGTTCGAACAAATAAAGAAAATACCACTGATAAAGCAGTGCAAAATTTCACACAAAGGTAGGGAATTGACTCTGCACCATTCTCACAAACATTGAGCAGATCTCTCCTTTTGAAGTATTTCATGTGATCTAGTGATAAGCTTAGAAAAAAGAAGAACGGACAATTAGCAGACAACAGAAAAAGTTTTCAAGTACAAGTATGTGCTGATTTTGGCTGGGAAGAGTTAACTTCATAGTAGAATGGGTTTAGTATGGGGCTGTTTCAGATTTGTGCTGAAAACGGTGTTGATACCACAGGAATATTTTTGTTTTTGCTGAGCAGCATTTACAAAGAGGTCAAGGCCTTTTCAGCCTCTCACCCCACAATAGCTGGGATGAGAGGCCTCTCTTCCCACAATAGTTGGGAAATGGAGCCATGGGCAAGGGACACAAGTCAAAACAAGGGAAGTAAATGCAAAGAAAAATAAGTGATACACAGTCAGAAACTTTCATGTCTAAACTTAAAAAATTACTCTAACACAACTTTTGCAAGATTCACCATACCATGTAACCCCTTTCACATAAAGGAACAGATTAATGACAGGAGAACAGAGGCTGCTCCATAACCTCAGCTCCTGATTTTCACCCACTGTGTGCACTAGCTGGTAACACCTTCAAAAAATCCCAGGTGCTACTTCACAGTATTTGTTGTGCTCTAACAGGTACAGCAGCTCATACTGTAAGTAACAGATATGTTTTGTGGTACTTACAGTGGGAAATTTCTTTAAATTTTAATTTTTTTTTTTCCCAGAGAGAAATAAAAACCATTCTGAACAAAAAGTATATTCAGCCAGCAGCAAATACAATGCAATTTATTTTTCTCTGGGTATGGATATCTCACACAAAGATATGAAGATCTGTTGTTGCTCTGGTTAATACTTTTTTTAACTAAGTAGTGGGATGACCAAGGCTACTACCTAACCCTGCTGTGTCACTTGAGCTGCTTAGAATTACCTGTGTCACCTGGGAATGGCAGGACATGCAATCTTTCACAAACATCTCTTGTCAAGAGGCAAGGGACTGCCTGACCCATAAATGAAGATGATGGAGCCAGCCTGGTTAACACACACGCGGCACTCTGGACCTCTTCTCCTCTTGGACGTGCCAAGGTTTGAGGTAAGAGCTTGGCAATGCATGAAAGCTGGAAAGCTCACTAGACAGGCTGTGTTGGAAGCAGTAACAGTTTGTTCATTGATTTGAAGCTCAGCACTGAGACCATGAAAGAGGATGCCCATGAGGAAGAGAGAATAAGGTAACTACTGGGAGAGATTAACTGATTCAATGTAATGACTCTGGAAGCTTTCATTTAAAGATCAAAGGACCTTATTTTCTCCACCACAAAATTTAAAGAGACAGAAATTAGCCATTTTCCCCCCATTAAACAGTTATAACCTTGGAATTTTTTTCCTTTTTTGACAGCAGTTGGAACCCTGCAACTTAATTCTGAGCTATCTGAGGAGAGGCATTGGCACATGTAAGCTATTTTACTGTTCAGGCCTGGCTTCAACAGTTTGCTTTTAAATCAGTGTGTTTGGCTTCATTTTATTCTCATTTCTCCTAGATACTGCCTGTAACCTCTACAAACAGAATGCAATAAATACACTACTGAGAGCTTTTCACTGTTGGTCTCAAAGCACATTGTAAGTCTCAAACTGCAAATAATATTATTCCAGTTTTAGAGATAGAAAGACTTAATCCCAGACTAAATCACGTATAAGAAAGAAGCAAAACTCCAAACAAAGACCTGTTACCCTAATTCTGCATTCCAGCCACTGGACTAGTCCTCTGACAATCTCCCAGCTCCCCCAGAATAGTTGGGAGAACAATTTCTTCCAAAATGCTTATCTGTCTTAACAGAAATTACTGTGGCTTCAATCAAGAGCCAGGATCATACTGGAAAAGCAAATTCTGAGAAAGGTCACTGATAGCTCTGCTCATAAACTTTGCACATGAGTTACACCCAACTGCAGCAAGTTCTACCACAGAAGAACAGCATGATCAAGTTTGCAGTAACAGATTGCCACTACCAAAACTCCTATGATTTTGCTTGAGTAGTGGGAAAAACAAAAGAACATTTATGATCCTAAACACCAACACTAGAGAGTTTCAACTTTATCAAAGGCAGAGAGATGATGCTGATGAAACCCCACTGTATAATCCATACCAAATGAGCAAGCTGTGCAAGAAATCACAGACCTAACATGTGGAAAACCTCTAGTGTGCAAGTTAAGGTTGTTCCTATGGGTGTTGGAATGTCCTAAGTCACTCAAGCAGCACTTATGTGTCAAATGAACCAAGGTCTCCCTGACCTTAGCAGCATTACAAGGCAATCTTCACACAGGGATTGATTGCTCCTAAACAACCTCCCTGATGCACCAGGCATACCTGCACACAACTGGAAGGGTGGTGAACAAAGTCCAAGCCCTTTTTTTCCCCTTTCCCAGCATGAAGCTGTTGCCTGGGTGTGCTACATCTTCCTTCAGCAGACACAGCTTAGGAATTAGGGCTGTTTCTACTCTCAAAATTATGTTCTGGGGTAACTGCAGACTGAAGTGTTTGGAGAATGAAATAGTACAAGGGAGTTTTAACTGGGAACAGAGGAAGGGTCTTCACAGCCTCATTCTCTGCCACACAGTGACCTGCAGAGGAGGAACACTGAAGGATCACCTCACTGTTAGCACTGACTTCAGTGACCTTGGAGTGATTAGCATTGCATCCGACATTCTGTAATCAGAATCAACTCCCAGGACAGTAAACATTAATGTGTGAGACAAAAAACACTAGCTCCAGAACATGTGCCTGTAACTAATTCTGTGGGAAATGGAAAATGGATAAAGAAAATACCTTCTTTGTCATGCATGATACTCAAACTGTAACTACAGGGTATGTTGCTTTAAATGTGTCAGTGATATCTGTTTCTTGCACCTGAAATCTTTCTCCTGTGCATTTTAATCCCAGCCTATTTACAGAACAGGCATTTAGCAGTCCACTATCCAGTTTCTGGGCTAATGAAGAACAGAAGACAACCATAAAAATAAAGACTTCTTTGTTTGTGTTTGCTCACTTGCATATCCAATTTAGTAGTGAAATTTGAGAAATAGCTACCAGAAGTTTATCACTGTTGCAATAAATGATAATCTACTGTACTGAAAGAGTACAGATGGCAACTCTTAAAGATATTCTGACAGCAAACTAATGACATTGTTCAATCTGGAAGGTGGAATAGCAGCTTTCTCTGCTTCAGGTTCTTCTATACAAAGAACAGAATGGCAGGTGAACAGCAAAGTAAGACATTCATCTCTCTGGGTAAGAACAAACATGAATGACAACTGAATTAAAAAGCCTAAAACCCTTCCTCAGTCAGAGAACTCATGAGGAAATACTTCAGAAAAATAATCAATCCATGGAAAATCAATGACATTATTGAATCAATATGCAAAACAAACAAAAAAAAGAAATTAGGTGCCACAGAATCACCATAGCCCTTCATTCCTCACAGGCAACACATATAACATATATTAGGAGAGAAGTAATAATAATTTTTTCTTTTTCTCATTTTCTATCTAATCAAATTGCAAGTAGTTTCTTTAAATGATGTTATCATGAAGGAATAGCACAACACAAGAACTTTATGTCAATGAGGTATTTATTCCATCCAACCAGGAGGAGACCATTCTCTTAGAAACTCTTTACAAACACTAAAAAGAAAAAACAAACTTTCCCCTGAAGAGAAACATAAGGATTATGCACAACTCATGCCAACTTCTACCTTGAGAAAAAAGTTACATGAAGGATGATAGGAAATGGCTGCAGTTTTTATCTGTCAGTGGTCCAGCTGGTGGCAGTTGTCAGTGAGGGGAAGCAATACAGGCAATATGAGGCAGCAAGTCTCTGGTGAAGCCAATAATTAAGATTGCAGCTGCCTTTTCCAGGCCAGAATCCTCAAGGAAGAACCCCAGCAGGAATTCCCAGCAAAAGGGAATTTCTCCTACCAAAAGTTATAAGGCCAAAGTTGGAATGTTTGCATAATACAGTTAATTTAGTTCAGTGTACTCATCCACATAATGCCTTTCATACACAAAGAACCCCATCAAATAATTATTCACTGTGTAAACCAGCCTCTTTCTCAAGCCACTCAACCTAGCTACATTCCCGAATGTCATATCAGTGTGAAGTGTGAGATTGAAGCAGAACAGCAATTGCAACCCTCACAAGAAAAGGAAACAATTTCTTTTCTACTTCTCTACATTAGGGTATAGCAAATCTTGTGTAACAGGAATAATGTTCATGGCATTGGCATACACTAAATAAACGGCTTTTGCAGTTGCTGAATACCTCCACTTCACTTTGGCATTTAATCAGCCACAAAAGCAGTTTATTGCGCATTATACTCCGCTACCATGAACATTATCAATTCAGCAAATATTAAAAAATATCATGCAGGTGTCACAGAAATGGGTACTTTAAAAATTATCGACAGCCTTACGCTTTCTGTTGCTCAAAGGAAAGCAAGTTAAATGTTATGGAGAGATATTGGAGATACTGGTCCATTCTGATTAAAATGAAATGTTAAAGGAGGGTGCACATATCAGAACTGTTTATCCTGAGAGTGACCTGCCGTGCTGATACTCTCCTCCTTGCAGGGTGAAAGCTTTTGTCTATGAAAATGAGCTGTATACTCAAGTGAGTACTATCCTGGAGCACTTTGAATCCTTCACATCCTCAATTTTTATTGATTCAACAACTAAAATAAAGGAATGGAAATATGTTTCTCTTTTTTTGTAAATTCTCTCTGTTTTCAGTAGAAGTAAATATTTGCACTCATGGTTTAGGGATTGGTTGCACTGACAGCTGAAAGCCTCTATTGATTTGCTACTGTGGCTTGGTAAAGGAACCTCTTGCTAATCTTTCCCACAGCACCCTTCCAATACCTCCTGCTCTAACCTGGGAGGACAGCTCTCTCTAGGGTGAGAAGTAATTAAAATCTCCTTCCCAAAGAGATGCCTCATTTTCCACCCTGTGCTTAAGAGCTGCCCATTGCAGACACTGCGGTAAGAGCACTGTACCAAGGACTGCACCAAGGACTTCACAAATTTCATTTGAACACTACATAGGTGATATATGCACTACAGGTGTGCTGGGCTTGAGCTACTCAGGAGGGAAAGTGAGCCTTTCTAGGACTCTTACGGGCACCAGTGTAAAGCAATTCCATATGAAATCCATCCTATTTCCATACAGGAAAACATTTCAACCACTAAGAGGCAATCTTTGCAGAATACTGCACAGTTTTTCTGTTCACACAACTAGCAATTTCTGGGATGAAGGGACACAGCAGGTTTACAGATCTCCACCTTAGTTCTAGAGATTTGGGCAAAATCCCTGAACATTTTGTGAACAGGTGCTCCCTTGTTCTTGTCCTCTCCCAGTACACAGCATTCACACAAGACTACCTCAGGGACACAGTGAAGCCCTGAGTGCCCTCCGAGCCTTCCTACTCTGACACGAATTTGCCATAAAAATGCAGAGAAGGAAACAACACCACCTCTAGCAAGCTAATCCATTTGACAGATCTGTAAGAAGACCGACAAGCAAGATGAAATCCCAGTCGCTTCCTCTGGTGCTCCCATCTGCAAACAAGCAGAAGGCGAGAAAACTGCTGGGTGCAGCAAGTCTTGTCTATTATCTCATCGGTGATGAAGTGCAATGAGCTCTTCTGCAACTACAGCTTTGTTTCAATTTTTTAAAGAGAGAAGAAATAATTTATTGTTAGAATAGTAAATGCTGAAAATTTAAAATTTGTCTTGCTGACCTGGACGAGTGAGACAAGTTTTAAGATTTTTAAGAACTCTTAGAATCTTAGAAATCAGAACTGAAGTAATATCTCAGCCATGGGATACTCTCTGCGCAGGAATTGTACCAAGTGCTCCTGACTTTCTATCACTTATGACGAATATAAAATGGAACAACTTTAAGTAAATTAAAATACTCGATAAATACAATAATTTATGTTGATATCAGCAAAGAACCAATGTTCTGTAACAGTAACAGAGAGAATTTAGCAAAAGAGATACTCAGGAGTGAATATATTTAGAGAGACATATATGTAAGTCACTTTTCTCAATGCAATGCTGCCACCTTAAACTATTCTGAACATTTTAACTTAAATATTTAAAATTAATGAAAATTGACAGTAAAACCAATTAGTGGAAATAAAAACGTCCAGGCTTCAGCATCTTTGA
This sequence comes from Agelaius tricolor, assembly GCF_023055355.1. NCBI lineage: Eukaryota > Metazoa > Chordata > Aves > Passeriformes > Icteridae > Agelaius > Agelaius tricolor. Next base: position 21,293,085 of record NW_027269261.1, on the reverse strand, counting down.
CAAAAATTGGTCTTAACAGATCTGAAAAATATTTATCTCCAGGTGGAAAACACAAGTCCGAGTCTACACGAGCAGCAGTGACACTAAATTTGACCACCATTCATAGAGGAGTTCATACAGTTTGGACATTAAAGGGCTTCAAAGAATTTTGAACATTGCAGGCTGAGAAAAAAGAAGGAAAATAAGCATCTGAACTCTTCAGTAAGAAAGGGAAAACAAATCTAAAAAACAATGCTGTGTTGAAATTTAATCATTATAGACGGAAAACTGCATTGCCTTAATTGAGATTTCAGAAGAAATAAATGACCCAACTAACTTTCAGTATTTGTAGATTACTTAATCTCAGAGTTAAGAAAAATACAATAAAATTACAACTGAACACATGCATCTGATCTTGGGAAAAGCCATCCAGTAAAGAATGACACAATCTCTGTTAACCCATAGGCTTTTAAAACTAGGATGGAGTGTTGAATGCACATGGAGGAAAAAAAAACAGGGGTAAGACATAAAATTATTATGTTCTCACCACGTTAACTGGAGCTTCAAAGGTTGCAGTGAGTCTTTGTGCTCAGAGTTGAAGCCAACGTGAAAAAGCTCACGCAGTGAAACGTGGACATGTGGGGGAAGCACGCAATTGAACTAGAGCTACTATTTACTCAGCATTGCAGCTTCTGGCAAATCCATGAAAAATGCTTTACTATAAATTGTGGGGAATATTAAGATATATCTACAGAAGTACAGAGGGCAGAGTCTTGGAAGTAGATTGCCCAAATCTTCAATAGCAGTCTGGCAATTCATCATAATTACTAGTGGTCGATCGTTATTAATTCTTACAGTAACCATTGTACTCATATTGAACTGATTTGTAATTAACATGGAGGTAACATGCAATTCCTTAGAAATTAAAACATAATTTCATAAGCTCAGGTTTTTTTTATCTAATAGTGAATAGCATTTTTTTATAGTTTAAAATTATGTGTGAAGAAAGAAAAAATATCAGCATTCATTTACTGCTGAAATTCACACCCTCAAATTATTCAGATTACATTGGTAACACCACTCTGTTTACCTTTTGAAAATACAATGTATACCAAAAATAATAAATCTAACAGATGAACTTCAATCTTATGCAAATGTCCTTTGTTTTGTGCTCTGGTGAGCAAGCTACTGTACCAATACTTTTGGCATTAGTACAAGACTGAATC